>NC_089739.1:3850197-4454304 GCF_035083965.1 Branchiostoma lanceolatum
GCGTCGGTTGCGCAGCCGTCAGAAATTCGAATACCGGATTCGGACTTTGGAATCAATGTTGCTACAGTTTCTTGTTCGAGGACACAAAACTCCCTCAACTTCTGGCACATTCCGCATTGAAATGTGTGTTTTCTCGGGTGGGTGTGACCAAGGTATGACTTAACTAAAATACAACACGTTGTATTCCGCATCACCCTCGGTCCCAGCCCTCCCGCGGGTCGGATCGCGCCCTCCGGCCTACGGCCGTCGGGGCGATCCGACCCGCGGTCGGGCTGGGACCGAGGGTGATACGGAATACTCCGTGTTGTATTCTATATATATCACACGGCTCACACCAAATGTTTCTTGCACACCTAAACCATATCACGTACAAGTCTAACAGTGCTATTATTGAAACTGAAATACCTGGAGGAAGGATGATAAAACATGGTAATTTGCATAGAATAGTGGGCGAATACCATTTTGTGATAGAATGTAGATGAAAATCATATAGCAAGTAGAGGAACTGTACTGCGTATAAGCGTGTATAGATTACAGTTCCCTATTTCATCCACTTACGTGCTGTAGAAACATTCTTATTCCTTGTGCAACTAGACAAACATCCCATGTCAATCTGTCTGTCATGTTCTTCCTACTATAACTAAAAAGCGAGAAGTTGAATTTATTCAATTTTAGCTAGATTATTTTGTATTCATAGACTTTCGTCACGTTTTCCTCTGTGTGTGACCCGGTGTGGAAAAAATACAATAAAGGTCTTTGTTCATTTATCCATCCTTTAAAAGCTACCTAATAGTTGATCTACCTAATAGTGGAATGCCTCTCACAGTTTAGACAATTCTGCAACATAGTTTTCGAGAAACGACTTTTACTTATTCCATCTTCTCCTTCCATCTGCCAGGTGAATGAAACATATGGAATCCCGGGAGACAATTGCACCGTGTGTATATGCTTGGAAATTCCGGGATTCCCCGTCGGCATGCCAACAACGATAGAGCAATGTGCTCCGCATGTTTGCGAGCCTGAGGAAGACCTACCGTGGTTCTGTTACACAGAACCCTTCATCATCGAAACGTACTATGAAGGAGGGCCCAACGGAACCTGCTGTGAGAAGCACAGATGTAAGTGTGATAGTGAGACTAAAGGAGACCAAGATGCGAAAGTTGAATCTGCTTGCGTGAGCAACCTCTTGTGTGAACAATCAGTACAGACTTTTCCTCAGTCCCTGTCATCGTAATCTCCAAGCAGATCTACAAGGTGCCAAAGTCGTATAAGCTAGCCAGAGAAGCTCGAGTCAGCCAGGGAAGCTACATTGGTGCCTGGCTGGACCTTCTCTGGCTGACTGGACCTTCTCTGGCTGACTGGACCTTCTCTGACCGACTGGACCTTCTCTGGCTGACTGGAGCTTCTCTGGCTAGCTTATACGATCTTGGCATCGTGTAGATCTCCTTGGAGATTGTTATCGTGTGGATCTTCCAGTTCAGTATAATTCAAAGCCAAGTACCATCAGATTGAATTAGCGTGGACGAAAATAATCATACTTCCCAAAGCCTGAGCTGATTTCTTCGTGGATAATGGTCCACAATTCTTTAATTTCAACTCTTCGGCCAAAGGTCGTAGGAGGTCTGTACTAATCTCCAAACATTTGCTAATATTCCAATCACTTTCAGGGGTTTGCGCCTGATTTTGCAACATTTAATCCTCTTTTCTTTCATCGTATCTTTAATGGTTCGCCTTCTTCTAGAAAAGAGTACTAAATGTTGCAAAGGTAAGTATAAATTGCCGAGAATAAGCTGGAATTTTGTATGCCCATAAAGATTAATCTCTTCTTCCCAGACAAAAAGGCATGATAATCATGTTTTGGAAGATGTTTAAAGAAACCTTTCTCCATTCAAGGACATAACTATAGATCGAGTATTTTCATCATTGCACAAATAACCTGCATGCAATGTTTTGATTTCTGCATATTGAAAGAATTTGTGCTTTTCACCAACCGCCCAGACTATTCCGTCATTTTGGCAGACCATAATTGACGTTTAAGGATTAAAAAAAGTTATCAAAGATCTGCCTAAACATTACCAGAACATTAGATTTACCCTCAAAATGTGGTAAACATAATATTTTGGATATTTAAGAATTTCACAATTTCCCAGTAGAGCATCCCGACGCACCACCTATAAATTCGTCAGACATTCAGCTCTTACTCTGCGCAGAAAAAGTTGACGTTACAGAAATGGGAAGGTAACTACAGAAAACATTGACGTAACCGAAATGGGAATATAACTGATCCATCCAGCAACGAAGGAGGAAGGATTTAACGATGTAAAAACAAATGTCTGGATTATTTTCCAACCTGCAGGCTTTAGGAGGGAGGGGACACCAGAAGAAGAGTGTCAGCCGTACAACTACACTGACTACATTCACTATGACGAGGAGGGCATGGACTGCGTCAGTAATGAGGAAGTCCTGCACACCTACTGTGAGGGCAGATGTACTTCTCAAGCCAACCTTCTCCGTGAGTTCTCTATCTTTTTGGCAATACGCCATGGGTGGAGCCTTTATAACATCAGTGTGCGCTGGACCCATTGAATGACAGGCTCGAGTGACACTATGGTACGATACGTTCACGACAACAAATTGAGGGTGTTCTCAGACCAGTCGTGTATGTGACGTACGTATACATATACATGCATACATAATTTTGAAATTCGTACATCGATTACAAAGATAAGAATATGTAGCCATAAATTGAACATTGAAGCTGAAAGGTATCGTAAAATTCCCCATGATCAAAGGTCCATTTTGCCCAAATGAGATTGAAGATGAAAGTCACTTTATCATGAATTGTTCAAGATATGAGGATAAACGCTCAAAGCTATTCTCCTTTATCTCCGCTTGTTCAAATGAATTCAATGCGCTCCGTTCTGTCGATAGATTCAATTACATATTAGGAGGTGATAATCCCTACCGTGTACAGATAGGTATATACATCAAAGAATGTTTGGACATTAGAACAAGCAATGTATAAGTATATGACATGTGATATTTCTATATGTTGCTCTATCCCATATGATTGTGTGAAACCAAACTCATTTGTATGCACTTATTCGTTTGTATGTATGTATGTAGTAGACCTTACGAAAATCGCTGAGCTTTTGTTGTGTCAATAAAGATCTTCTGTATAATTCAATTGTTTAATTGTTTTATAGCCTTGCGAACATCTTGTGGGAAAATCCTTTGGACGCGTTTGGCTACACCTTTAGTACCCATATTTGGCTCTACCACAAAAATTTGCTGCATACATAAGAAGAGAAATGCATGAAATTTGATATTACAAATTTTCGACAGTTAAGTTTACTTTTTTGCCCTCTCATCAACTAATTAGATTAGTGCGACCAGAAGCCAGGTTTGGGAGCTGTTTTGTAATCTGCCTCTTTCGGTCTACAGCATCGGCACCACACTGCCCAGCTGACTGGCATACAGATGATGACATCAGCTGCTACAAGGTCATAGACGACGAGGAACGGGATCAGCAGGGTGCAACGGACCGCTGCGCGGAGTTAGGAGGACGGCTTGCAAGCTTTTCAACTCAAGACAAGGAGGTAGGGGTTGAAAACCAGGGCAGGCTGTGAGAGATAGTCAGATAGCAGAAAAAATCACTAGTTTTTTGTTTGTAGAACACAGTTTATGCAAAAGAAATTTCTAAAAGCAGAAGGAACGAGAAAGGTGTTTAGAGAAAACTCCAGCGACGTATTTATACTAAGTAACATAATGTTTGTATGATATAACCTCACCCTAAGTGAGAAATGTCACAGATCTGAAAGTCCCATTAAGTTTTTCATTAGATATCCAAATAATGTCATCATCTACACAACTGTTAAGTAGCATCTGTTGATGATCTTCTCCACCCAAAATTGTCCCATTCTAAAGATTAAAGTTACATCTTGGCATAGAAGGCTATAATTGCATGCAAATAACATTCTTTCTTGCATAATGTTTGTCAAACCATGGTCACCTTTACATAGCTTCCATCGCAGGTATGAAATTCACAACACTTACCACTATTGTATTGTAGCATTTTCTCCACAGTAATGCAAATGATGGTTTCATTTGCATAATAGATATCAGTTAATGATTCTCTTTTGTTCTAAGTATCAAACGTTACATGTTAGGAGGTCTTATCATTAAATACAGCTGGATTGTTCCTTCACAGCCCTCTAGTTTCGTCTTGGCAACTTGTTTAATATTCAAAATGTCGTAAGAACAATATGACCTGAAATCAGTTGGTGTGGCCTAGGGTACTTCTTCTTAATAGACTCTGCTCTAACACATTTACTTATTCTCACGGACAGGCATATCTTCTACAACTCCTGGCAAACTATACGGGCACTGTGGATCTGTGGGTGGGTCTGGCGATCGACCCAGAAACAGGCCAATGGACGTGGACAGATGGAATGGAAGCTGGAATTGACACGTAAGTTATTTGGTTTCAGTTTCATATACAGCGTAATGGTTTTCAAAGAATAGCTGAAGAACGACAAGAAAAGATATGTCAATCAGTGCACATGGGGTCAGAAGATGTCGACTTTCCTTCTTTTGACTTTCACCAAGTTCGACGTCATTTGGGCAAGTATTACACAAGTAATGCTGCTTTATTTTCAATGCAAGGCATGTTTTGAATTTTCTGAATTTGTATGAATTTACATAAAGAGACCAATAACCATGATATCCCACCTGGACCATAGCACATCATACCTAAAGATGTGTTGGACTATAAGTGTCTGCAGGGTGGGCTACATTTTCTATAGTTTAGACCTCTTCTGAGAATCTCTGTTTAGACTGACAGGAAAGATTAGTTGTTTATGCGGCCTGTCCTTCATGTATGTTACCCAATTGGTCGTTTTATTTACTTTGTTTTGCTCTCCTACAGGAATTGTATGTTACCCAATTGGTCGTTTTATTTACTTTGTTTTGCTCTCCTACAGGAATTGGAAGTCCATAAGCAACACAGAGCGCTGTGCAACAGCCACGCCTGACGGCCAATTTATCTCTAAGGCCTGCGAATGGTCCCTGCCATACATCTGCGAACGTGCGCCAGGTAGGTTTTATTTCTACTTACCTCACTCGGTAGCCTGTGTTACACACTCTATCGCTGTCAGGGGCTCATTGACAACTCTGAATCAGCAATAGCATCTTAGGAAACTTCATCAATATAAGAATCAGTCCAATAAGTCCATTCTTGATAAAGACGGATAAAATCGAAACCGGTCGAATTCCGTCTCATCGCTGTCAGTCCCAGAACTACAAATGAAATCAGTCCAATAAGAGTTATAAATATTGCTAGTACAAAGATTTATTGTTAAGAAGTGCAAACGTACATGAGCAGGGGAAAATGGTCCTGAATTGCAGAGTTTGCTTACAATTCAGGATTCTCTGTCACTATGGAAACAAGTCACCACTGCCTCTAATTGTAACACAATGGTATGAGACAGTTCTCAGTCTAACAATAGATGGCCCGTGTTCGCACAATGCCAAAAGCATAAACCAACAGGATTAAGATGTTCCAAATTCTGCTGACTGGTCACATTTCCAAGCCGGGGCCCGGCCGGGCAGTTTGGGGGAACGAAAAATACAAAAATGTATGATATAAAAGACAACAAATCATACACAAATATAAAAATATCAATCATGAGCATAATTTGTGTATATTTCTTGACATACACTTAAATTTTTCGTTCCCGCAAACAGCCCGGCCGGGCCCCGGTTGGGAAATGTGACCGTAGCATTACAGGTCCTGGCCATCAAGCTTCTAACCAGTAAAAGGGCTGCTAGAAGCGTGATAAGTCAGGATACAAAATTAATGTGTAACCGTTTGTTGTTCCGGCACCGTTACGATTGCAAGTGCTAGATTTGCATTCAGGCAGTTCAATGCCTTGCAAGGTGATTGCAATGTTCTGTGTATGTCATGTTTCAAGCACTGTGGTATATCGATGACGGTGTTTTATATTTCCCTCCAGGAACTATGGTGAGGGACCTGTGTCGCTGCTGCACTGCCAGCGAGTTCGAGGAAGAGCACGTCGCCATGACCTGTGGGACGCAGCAGTCCTTCTACTACACTCACCGCATCATCACCGACTGTGTCTGCGAAGAGCACTACTGCGAGTATGAGGATGAACACTACGTGCCCGTAGGCTAGATGAAGACTGATGATACAAATATAAAGTAGACGGACTGATATAACGAGATACGACCATGGAATAACCCAAACGGACTGAAATAACGAGATACGACCATGGAATAACCCAAATGGACTGATATAACGAGATACGACCATGGAATAACCAAAACGGACTGACATAACGAGTTACGACCATTAGATAACCCAAACGGACTGATATAACGAGATATGACCATGGAATAACCCAAACGGAATGATACGACTGGATAGATAGATAGATACGACCATGAAATAACCCAAACGGACTGATATAACGAGATACGACCATGGAATAACCCAAACGGACTGATACGACTAGATAGATACGAGCATGGAATAGCCCAAACGGACTGATATAACGAGATACGACCACCGCGGAACCCCTAACGGACGAACAACGATTATTGGAAACATGCTGTTTGACAGGACTGTTGGTTTAGATCTATAAGAATGCATTTCAAGTGCTTTCTCTCATACATTCTGTGTAGCTGTCTTGATGGTGCAACCTCACTGCATGCACCTACATACGCATTGCTCTTCTCCTAACTCAGTAGTGCATACATATAGCATGCTTCTCTTATTTTCTGGTCCAAGGAGGTTTATAGATAGATCCCCTTGTTCTACTCACTTAACACTTCCTTCCATGTTCTTTCAAAAGAAATCTAATCTCACTTGAAGTACTGAATGGCTCGGTTGAAAGACTTCATGTCTTCAGCATGTTGTATTTTATTGTTTTCCTGTAGTTGCCTAGGACGAGATGCTTATAGTTATAGTTATAGGAGTGGGATATGAGATTGAAGAGATGAACACATTATCATGTCGACTAGAATGTTGCATAAAAATAACACCCTTGGCATACAGAAAATAATAACATCAATCCCGATGCAAAGCAACTGATAAGTGTTCGTAGAGAATTGGGAAAACCTTGACTGATGTAATCAAGCGAGTGAATGTAGACACCACTCAGAGATACAATAACCATTTGAAAATGCTTCGCTCTACGTACTTAGAAAGGGTACACAGAGAAATCCTGCCAACTGGCATTAAACGGTGTAGAAATCACTAAAGATGTAACATCACTGAGTAGAATCTACAAGTAGATAGCACATTGTGAGAACATTGCAAACAGGGTGTAAAATGGATGGAATACAAGTATGAAGTTTGCGCCACAACAACAACAACATCATGTGGTAAACTGTCGGTCAAAGAGGGAAGAGCTACGTTGGCATCATGGGCAGGATTGTCAACATAGAAGGGAACATGTTAGACTAAGGACATCATCTGGAATCTGTTATACTTTGACATAACGACAAAAGGCTGCGTAGAAAGATCATGATAGAACGTTCACTGAATGATACAGACCATTGTTTTAGAACAGAAGCACTATCAGAAATAATGTGACATCTGGACAAGTGAGAAAGCACGGAATGGTTCTTTGCCATCTCTCGCATTGTTATAGAATTTCAAATAGATTATCGTACCCTAAGTTATGTTTTTTCTTTTTAATTTCGGTGCAGAAAGGTCAAAGTTAGGAATGATTCCATCGGATATGATGACGTAATTACCAGGATTTGTATACTATATTTCAACTTAGTTGCTACACCTACCCACATATCCTATTGCAATCCATGTGATAATAACTAAGTTAACATTTCACCAAGTGGCCTATTACCTTAACCAATAGAATTCTTTGATAGTCTCATACTGACTTTCTTCCGCATTTAATACAAATCCTGAACACATAAGGAGCACCTTATCTATTGTAGGCATCAAAATAAAAGCGCAAGCAGAAAAATTTAAGTCTACAGTCTCTTTCGTTGCGTCGTTTGCTTCTGTTTTCATCTTTGATAACCTACAAACGTAGTAGCGTATGCTGTTTTAAAATTAGGTAGCAGAAATGTACGACCTACCAGGTTTTCCTTGAATGAAAGAGTTCGGCAAAAAAGAGTAAATAATTGGCAAAAATATATTCCTTCGTCTGCAGAAAGGTTACTATAACATTTTCCGGCAAAAGTTCCTTTTTGGTGGCCAAACCCCCAT
Organism: Branchiostoma lanceolatum; assembly: GCF_035083965.1. NCBI lineage: Eukaryota > Metazoa > Chordata > Leptocardii > Amphioxiformes > Branchiostomatidae > Branchiostoma > Branchiostoma lanceolatum. The sequence continues at coordinate 3,858,452 of NC_089739.1, forward strand.
GCCAAAGGATTCTCCCTATAGCCAGCGTAGTTAGTTTGGCATAGACTAGCAAACATATAATGGTTGTGGCAAGTAATCAAGATCAAACAACGCTGAATACACCACGTAGTGGTCACATGATAGAATGTACACTGAATGTAATGGAGATCATAATAAAACAAACAAACAATGCCATAGTTGCCAAGACCTCTTTGCGGTGTGAAAAATAAGTATAAATTAGCCCAAATATGGCGATGGCTGGGCACTTCTATAACCCCTTCAAGTTCCCACTATTCGCCAATTGTCAATATTCGTTCATTTCGCATGTGCGCATAGAAGTCAGGTAGAAACCTATATATAAGTGTCCCATTTCTATACCATTCGCAACTTTAAGAAGATTAATCATCAGCTCTGATTCACCTGAGAAAGATCATGATCAAATTTTAGTGGTGCATATTAGTACGTGTTTCCACCTTGAAATAAGATTCGACACGAAATAGTTAATTATTCCTCTTTTTATTCTGTCTACAACAGCTGTAGTACCATAAAAAGTCGCTAGAAGGCCAGAAATCAAACCTGCCCTTTTTTCTCCTATACCTACCCGAGAGCAGGATATAATGAAGATACATCGAAAGATTCTTCACATATGCTGTCTACACACACAATCACACACGACACCGAAAACATAACTTTCTCGGCGAAATCAACAATTGACTGTGCCATTTTATAAAAACGTGGCTCTTATAAAACATAAACATTGGCACGTACTCTCGTCATATGTATGATGTACGTACACAAAAATGACGAACACCATTAATCTACAAACATCACTCAATCTCACTTCAGTCTTGAAAGACAAATACTTTCTTTAAAAACAGTCGCGATCCGTCAGTTGTAATGAAGCGTTCATACTTTTGCAGACCACCAGATGATGGTTGACTCTAAATCATTCGAGAACATCATAGTCGGCAAGCAGATACGAAGTAAAGACTTGTTAGCTGCAAACTCTTGCTTCTGACGCTTGTGCGGTGTCGTTCACACTTCAGTAGTAGACATGTGAAGAAAAATACGGTTATTTCCGTGAGTAGAGAATGTATGAGGTAGGCAAAACATGCCATTACATTGTCATAATTTCACACACAGCCAGCTCCGGGCCGCCGAACTAGCCTGTAGCTATTACAAAGGGCTAGCTTTTTCTTCTACATGCAACTAGCCTTCGGGCATGATTTTGCAAATAAACATTGATTAATGGATGTTTTTTGATTATATAAAACGTACCTGGTTTTTTGACAAATTGTAACTCTTCCGTCAGCTCATTGTCCTTCTGGAGATCTGCTCCTCCAGAGTGACGACGTCGGACGATGTAGCAACAGCCAGCAATCACCATGACTACCAGGACAGCCGCGAACGTGCTGACTGTTGCCAAGGCAACGATTAACGGTCTCTTGTCACATCTATCCCACTGTGCGCTCTCTGTGGGTAGAATTCAATATGAAGAATGGAGATTCGTTTTGCACAAAATATGATGGCGAGTATTCACTTTGGTTGTTTAAACTTGAAGACTTTTATTCACGTATTACCTACCAAAATGATGATCATAGTATTCATGGACGGGGTTGTAGACTGTGCATTTTATCAAATGATTCTTTAAATATTTTGCCACAATATTTGTCTTCATTGGCAACACATCAGAAATTAGCTTAGCGATATTCCATATTTATTTGCATATCTATGACTAAACAAATACACTGCAATTCCAGTATGGCGGGCGTGGTGAGTAGTATATGTCTGTTTTTCTTTATCATGACTGTAAAATCATCTGAATGTCAATGGGTGGGTTTCGATAACTGCATAGTTTTAGTGACGTGAGAATAAGAGGACACCACTCCCCACACCACACACACACACGACCCCCACTTACACACACATACACACACACACACACACACACACACACACACACACACACACACACACACACACACACACACAGACACACACACACACACACCAAATACAAAACGGGAAGTCACATCTTGATGATTAAGAAGTTACTTACCTTTGGCCTGTGACACTGTGGGTTTAACAGATTTCTGTGAGTGAGCGTTTCTTGTAGGCTGACTAGTTGGCACAACTGGGCGTGGCAAAGCTGTCGTCATGGTGACAGATGAAGATGGAATCGCCGGGACTGTTGTTGTTAATGTTGCTGTTGTCTGTGTTGTTACTGTTGTTGTTGCTGTTGTTGCTGCTGCTGTTGTTGTTGTTGTTGTTGCTGCTGCTGCTGTTGTTGTTGTTGTTTGCGATACTACAAGAAAACATTTTGTTTCTGTTGTGCGAGTGTACGAGCAATATAGACTTATTCTTTAATGTTACATATGCAATACGTTTGTCATTTTTTGATCAATATAGCTTGACTTACGTAGCTAGCTGAAAATGTCCTAGCATTAGAGACAACTGACTAGATCTGTTTATAAGCCCCTTGGTTCTCTACCAGCTTAAACGTCTAGAATTTGAAGGCTACACCGATGAATTCCCCCCCCCCCCCGCCCGGCACCCAGAATATCTTAATTGTTATTGCAGCTCATTGTTGGTGCAGTTGTTTCATTCTCTGGTGAGCTAGACATTTCCTCTATAAAGCAGCTGAAATAATGATTCTCAAAATGTATCACGATGCATATAAGAAGAAGATTTCCATTTGGCGCTCAAAGTCAACAGCTAAAAAAGACTTAGCAACGGCCTCTAATGCCACATTTGAAATCAATATAGCTGTAAAAAAAATGGAAGGTAGACAAGTCAGAAAGTAGACAAATACGTGGAAGTGTTTTGTACAGTAGATATTGTCTTTATTCCTAACGTTATACAATATTAGTAATACACAGCAAGAACTGGGCTTCAATAATGGGGTTTCTTGCAACGGTCACACACTACAAGCTAGTATATATAGTGCTTCATATTACTATTAGATTGAGTACAGAGAATTAATGTTGATTTCAATATACGTTTTAGTATACTATGGTCATCGTTTATACGCAAGCATGCATGTTTATGCTGGGGTAACATTTTCAAACCTGGGCCCGGCTGGGCAGTTTGCAGGAACGACAAAGACTGGCATATAAAAGACAACAAAATACACAAAACGTAGAAAATTGATTATGAGCAAGATCGGTGTGTACTTCTTGACATACACTTTTATTTTGCATTCCCGCAACCACCCCGGCCGGGCCCCGGTTTGGAAATGTGACCATACCATAAGGTGTATTCATGGTTATTATGATAATATGTCATATTTTCGACGTGCAATATGTATATGGTGTGGTTTTCTTCTGCTTTTCTATCATAATTCTACAACTTTCAGACAGATATATTGTACATGTAATGTGCGGTGGTTAGAAATGTTTTATTTTTGTGTAACATGCAATATTTGGGACAATGTTTACTTATCTATTAATCGTTCTAGCCAATCATATCCCTGCCTCCAACAGTGGTGGCGCGTGCGGTCCAGTGGTTAGTCTCTCTGCCCCTGGACCTGCGGGTCGAGTTAGTGTTTGAGTCCCGGAGTTAGAGTCCCAGCCGTTGTTTCTCACTCGACGTGCTCGTTATATTGATAAGTTTTGCTATCCTAAGAACGGGACATCGAGCCGTAGGACACTGTTTATGCTACGGTCACAACTGCGCCGTTGCCCGGCGGGGTAGTTGTCCCGGACGGGCCTCGAAGCCACAAATTTGTCCCGGGTACCAAGGGGGGAGGGGGGCTACCTTATGGCGTCTATTTGTCACCGGGTCCCGCGTTGATTTTATGGCCGTGTCGAAATGCCCAAATATAGCCCGGCAGCCTAGCCGCAGGGTGTCCCACAGGGCCATGTAGGGTCAGCCCGTAAGAGCCAATAAACAGCCCGTGAAGTACCCCTTTTTAGCGAAGCTTCAGGAGCGAGCTTAATAGTATATTTTAGGCCCGTTTCACAAGAATTCCCAATTTTTTTTTCCAATTGGGACCGAAGCATAATAAAGCTTGTCGAAACGAGAATGGAAACAACCTTCTTCCTAGCTTATAATACCGAGGAGCAATGATTCTTATAGTTATAGATCAAAATCATATACAGGATATTCATTTGACGCCATGTTGGATTGCAGTGTACGTCTGCTAAACACGCCAACATACTACTGCTGTTAATTCAATTTCCCGCCAACATGGTCGCCGGGGGATTCAAATTTATAATTATTACTATGCAAATAAAAAGCCTCTATGTATATGATAAGACGCTGTAAACATACGATCATCCGTAGAACTAGAAAAATGGAGATGTTAGAACTAAATCGGGACGTTCGCACTATTTTTGCCATATCATATTGGATGTGAAGAGATGTTGCTTTCTCGGAACGTTGTTAATGCACCTATCTGCATGGAGGCTACTTAAAACATGTTGTAGTGCACACTACACACTATTGGACTGTTATGTCACTTAGACCCTTATAGTTACTCAACCTAACCATGTCATTCTTTTTTTTTAAACTACTGGATAATCGCTATCATTTCTTGTAATTTCGTTTTTCCTATTCTTGTCTTTAAATGTCTTTCGTTGTTTCACTTTCTTTTTCGCTTTCCCTTTTCGATTCCCTTTCTTCTTTCCCTTTCTACGTCTTCGCTTCTGCTTCGTATCTTCCTTCTTTGTTGGAACCGCCAAAATGGCGCCGTCATCAGCTCCGACATCCGTTGCCATGGTTACATTCTTCATGTCCTCTGACTGGTCAGACGGTGGTGACCCTGGCCCTTCCTTTCTCATCCAAACTAGATTAGAATCGTTTCCTTTTTCCTTATTTTTTCGTTGTCGTCGCCGCTCTTTCCGGTTCCTCTTTCCTCGTTTTCGGTCATTCCTTTCTTTCTTCTTCCCGGTACGGTCTTTTTTCTTGTTTCTCCTTCTTCCATCCTTCTTCCGCCCCCGTTCTTTGTTCTTGTCTTTCTTGTTCTTTGACTTTCCTTTTCTTCCAGGCCGCCTTCTTCCAAAAGCACGACCGTAGATCTTAAACTGTGGCTTCAGTTCTGTAGGAGGAAGAAAACATTAAGATGCTGTTAGTCAAGAAAGACTTCCTACTTCATCGCAACGCTAACAGCTCATGCTTTGGTCACACTTCCCAACAGGGGCCTGGCCGGGTTGTCTAGGGAAACGAAAAATTAACGTGTATATCAGTGAATATGCACAAGCTATGCTCTTTGATAATTTTTCGTAATTTTGTGTTTCTGTTGTCTTTTATATCATACTTTTCGTTCCACAAGACTGCTCGACCGGGCCCCGGATGAGAAATGTGACCTTAGCATAACTATGCGATTCAGTTTTACTCGAGTAAAGTGTAAGTTTTTCTCTTTAATTTTCTTGGCGAGGGAAATAATTACACAAGTACATTCTTCGTAGGGCGTCGTACGATCTTGATGTTCAATTTTCAAGCAGGCTGTGACAGAACCAACTGCAGGCAAGAATCTTAGACGACATAATCGGTAACAAGACATATGACTTTTGTACGATGTTTGCGATCTTACGCCAGTCGTACGATGAGAGTGACGGAGCCTTTAACAGTTAATGCGAAACTATGAAGACAGTCTGTATAATATCTGCTTAAAGAAGCTTTGCATTAACCTCATGTGATCAAAAATCGCCAGTTTATGTACAAATTAATGTCAGCTTATTGAAGTAACAATCTATCGTGACTATCTTCATCATGTTATTGGATAGTTTAGAATATAAACTTTTAGGACTGTATGCTTGCCGAAACGCCACCTTGTGGTAGAAACTAGTAGAGTCTGCTACACCTTGAACCTAGACATCTATCTACTTGCCTAGTTAGAAGGTGATACAATGAGTTAAAAAAAAGGAAACGAAAGTTAAGAAACCAACCTTCTCGTAACTCATAGAAGGCGACTCCTGGTTCAATACGCAGCCGGAAGCCGACGGTGTAAGTATTCCCTTTCCTGAGAACGCACTTCTGTATCACTGGCATGAACTCAAAGGACAGGCACTCGCTTTTTCCACGGCTCCAGCACAGTACCGCACAATCTCGCACGGTGGCGATGTTAAACAGCGGCGTAACTTCTTCGTGGTTGAGCATGGAAGCAGCGACCCCTGGCGTCCATCGAAATTGCTTCATGATATCTTGGACAGGAACCGGCGAGCAAAGTGGAGGGAAAATCGGGGAAAAGGAGATTTCAAGAAAAGAAGAAAAACCGTCTCAAAAATGCATTGCACATCTATGACATCTGCCTGCTTGCCAGAACACCCCTTCTTTGCACATGCGCCCGTCCAGGAAAAAGGAGACAGCATTGACAGATGTGAGCAGAAAGGAGTGGACCATTTTTCCATAGGGGTGTTGTAGATGGAAGGAGAATATGATGGTTAAGTGAACGCTGGTGACGATGAAGGATGTGTAGTACTCCCTTGTGCCTCATCATTATCCAGATGAACTTGCACCATGTGAATAAACAGTGTCATCTGGTGCTCTACCAACCGTCAGTTGAGAGTGCAAATAGCTTTTTCATTGTTCACGGCGAAGTATGCATGTTTTTAAAAGAGTCCTAACTTACACTTTATCTAGAAAATAAATTAAAATATTGCTCAAAGATTGGTACTGTTTTGTACAGCAAGTACAAGCTGCTCAAGAATGGACTGTAAGGTTTGATCCACTCACAAAACTGGAAGTGGTTACAGAACACAAGTAAAGTTTGTTACAATTTTACGTAGACATTGACATACAAAACGACGAAAGGACCAAATATTTCTTGCACATCAATAAATGATATTTGTTGTGTAATGCTGACATTGGTCATGGATGCTTTTCTTCTCAGTGCATTTTCAAAGGGGATGGTTACTGTCGAGATGACTCGATATTAGAAATTGAATAGAAGAAAAATAGATAGAAAGAAGATAACTAAGAAAAATAGGATTGAAGTACATGTTCGCATTTAGAAGTATGATAAAGTATGCAGTTTCGATCCTGGATGATTACACTGGCTTAAAGGAATAAGGATGTCTTGATATGTTAGCTTTGTTATTTACCACGGACTATTTAGAGTATAGAAGTTATAAGAGCCTATTTGTAGAAAATTGCATAGTTCACCCAATGTTTTTGTGTGATCAAGTATTCAACGAATGAGATGTAAAAGTATATTAGATTAGATTGGGTCTTAAACCCTATGTTGGCGTATCAATGGCAGCATACCCAATCTAACTGATTATCTAAGTAACGAAGTAAATTACTCTTCTTTCTAATGAAAGTAAAACTTACGTTATGATTACCACCAATAAATGCTGTTACGAAGTTGTAATCTTGTGTAACTTCCTACCAGTCAGATTACACGATGGGTCTCAAATCTGTAACGTTTCCTCTGATTACTTGTATTCTCGTAAATATCTCCCGTATGTGCTGATAGAATATCAACTTAACAGTAACATTGAACTAGTGACAGTAGAATACCTGTGGGAGGAGGAGATGGTTTGGGCGGCTGAGAGGAGGGCAGACACTGCTCCTGAAGAGTGTCCTCCGTCTGAGACAACAGGTTCTGCCCAAGAAGAGCCGCTGGAGTCGTGCAGTTTGGGAGGGGGGCGGCTTGACCGGATGGCGTTCTGGTGTTAAGTGTAATGTCAACATGTTAGCAGATAATTACATTTACGTAAATTTACTATATACTATTGTTCCAGATCAATTACATTTGTTGCCACAGGTTCGCGTTAGCGAAGCCTATTTTAAATCCGTCGGCATCGACGGATGCCGGCGCAAATGTTCATCTCGTGAACGGTCGTTGCCTTCCAGAACGGTCGTTGCAATTTCTTCCAATGCGGTCCTATTCGTGTTTGGTAAAACTAACGGTTTAAGAATGTGTTGCTTAAAAATACTTAAGTATGAGACAATACTTTACGTTTGGGACCGCATTGTTAGCGGTGACACCATGCAAAGAGAACCAGTCAGAATTACCCAGAGGAGAATATGACAGCCGGTCATCCAAACGTCAGCTCTTGTTAACTATGCGTGAACGAAAAAAAACAACTTCTGACTTACTTGATGTTTCCCCGGTTCTGCCTCAGATAGTCCACCAGTTTCTGCAGCCGGCAGTCGCAATGCCAAGGGTTGTTATCCAGGCTGAAGTACGCCAGTTTGCTCAGCTGAACAAGTTCCTCTGCAAAGGAATTAAACTTCATCACACATGATACATTCCATGCCAACTTCATTCAAAATATCACAAAATCTACAAGGTACCCTACTATGTCTATTAGGGCAAAAGCTACACGTCTTTATATAATACAAACGCTGTGAGTGTGACAATATCAATGTAAAGGGACTGGGAAATGCGCCTACATCAAATGAGGATGTATAGATATTGCATTTTTATAATGGTTTCATTTTTTCATTAGTATTTCGCCTCTACACATTTAAACTTTTGCTGATATATGCCTTTATCCGGAAATATTCTCCACCATACTACAATATAGAGAGTGCTCGTGTTTCCTTTTGACGTGTCTGTATGACGTTCATTCACCTCCGTCCAAAAATGTCAGTCTATTCCCAGCGAGGTGAAGTCCTAGCAGGGATGTTAGGTCAGTAAACGCACCTAGATAATGGAGAAAGATTTGTGTTAATTCATTATTCATCAATCAATTTCCTCACTCCACCCAGCTAAACTTGTTTGGGGAGGAGGAAGGAGCGGGCTGGGTTCCGCATTCAAGTACCTTGCTCTAGAAAGTCGATAACAACGCACTTCCCCTAGCTACAGCCTCAAAAGGGCTACGTTAACATACTTTTTATATGTAATCAGCGAAGCAATATTTTTTTGAATATCATTATCAGGTCAGTAGCTCGTAAGAAAATAATATAGTTTTTTTTTTAATATACATGCTCTAACCTGAAACTTTGCGGCAAGCAGTAACAGTTTATTACGATCTGATGAAGGCAGTTGAGCAGCTGTTGACATGTCTGTAGATAGTATCACGTAAAGTTTGAAAAATACTATATTCCCCGAGGACTTTAGATCCTTTCGCAACTAAATCGACCGATGGGTAGAATGTTCATCTAATTAAACTAAAGGAGGGAAGAGACATGGGGCGTTGAAGGAGAAATAAAGATAAGTAAGCGGTCCCTAACAGGACAGGACCAGAAGGCCTAACATCTAAAGAAGCATGAAAGGTGAACACCCAGAAAAACTAACTCCCTAAATCTGTGACTTAGGGTGAAGAAAAATTGAATTCAATGCACACTTGAGATTCTCATAATGTATGATTTAGACTTAATACATGTTGATTGTACTCAGTTTTATTGATTTTCTCTCCTTCGTTTCCACTTATTCAATCAAGGAGCAATTCTATGCACATGGGAGCCGGCAATACCATCGGTACGCAATCAATTATTCCACTCTAGTCTGCCTAATCAAATGAGCCATAGACGTGATTGTACAGCAAATCCCCATCGAGGGTTGTATGTACATTTATCTGTTTTGTAACGAAGTTATGTCTGACTGTGGGATGATCACCGTGAGTTATGTTAAAGTGGGGTCAAGTTTAGATGCAATGAAACCGGCCAATTATGCGTAATTCAGCCATACAGGCGACAAGCCTATCCTCAATACAAAGTATGTAGTCCTGATGTATATACTTTTCAAAAGGCAATGTACGGCTCTCAATGTTGATTGCAGTGATAATGTCATCTTGGAGGTAATATTTGGAAGTATAAGATATGGTTATTACATTTTGCTTGGGATAGGGCGAACCACACACAACGCTGAAGGAATACGTGATGTTGTAATCAGTATGATTTTCAGATGACAATATTCCCAATGTTGGATTGAATGAACAGGAAATTGTTTTGTTATGCACTACCTCTTCGGATTCTCATCAATCAAAATATATTTTGGTTTCAAGCACATAGATACTTAAATAAGAAGAAAATTATAAATGAAATATCCTATTGGTAACCTCAGAAAAACATTCAATAGAAACAAGTGCTGTGATGAGATACGTACCTTCCTCAACAGTGCCTATCTCGTTATCATGAATCATCAGATACCGCAATGTTGTCAGCCCGATGAACGCATCTGAAAAACAAGGGTTTGAAAATCTCACGACTGTGTGGAATGTCTAGCATTTTTTGTAAATTTATATCTTGTTTAATTATAGTTCATTGATTATGCTAACAAGGTTTTGAACAGCATTACATGAATCCATGATCACTTCCTGTCACCCTACAGTGAACGTGTCTAGCATATGAAAAATGCATACGTCATGCAAAAACACAAACAGACCAAAAACAATGTCTCCCTGCAAATTAGCAGCCTCTGCCCTTGACCCTATGACCTGGAATTTCTGTCTGATAAACGAACTTTGAACTCTACTTTCTGTCACCATTGAAAAGTTTGACCATTTCGGTGACTCACTCCCTGTCACTCTACTGACAATGTATTTAAACAGCTACAAACGCACAAGAGCATAATCATCCAAACACACCGAAAATAAAACCTCCGTATAAGGCGGCAACCACTCGTAACAAATGCAGGGATACAAGAAACCTAGTACAATCAGAAAATGGCGCATAATAAAAACAAAAAAGCCCTATTTTTAAGCCTGCTACGGAGGATAATGCTTGGCGTACCTTGGCCGATGGATGTCAGTTTGTTGCCGTCCAGGAAAAACTCTCCCAACTTGGACAAGTCGGAGAAGATGCCTATGGAGAAAATTGAGACACTTTAACCTTCTCCCTGCTGCCTAACTCTGTGACCAATTACAACTTGGTCCCAGCAGGATACTTAACTAGGGACAAGGTTAAACAAACACAACTTAGCAGTAAAACGTGTTAAAATAGAAAATAGACAATACATCATTGCTTGGCCTGTCGGTGACATTTTCTTCTATTGTGCTAAAGAAATGAAGAATAGTTTTCTTCAGATTGTCTCTAAAATGATAATTCAACTTGCTTATTACACACTATTCAACATCATCGTCACCAGGACTATTACGTTACACTATCGATGGAACAATACTTTTTACCAATAACGTCTAAGAAAAGTGCTACTTTAAGAAATCTTATCGAAGACCTTCAGTCCGTTTCTTACCACCATCAATCGACGACAGTCGATTCTGTGACATCTTCAGCCACTCTAGTCTTGGCAGTTTCCTGAACGCATCTGAAAAGGAAATACTTAATGTTACGGCGACTTACCGTGTCATAAGTTAAGCAATTACTGTCTCACTGTAGTGAACACTTCCAAGCTTTACCTGCCTCTAAATCTGTAGAACGTTTTCTTGTCTAGGGTTATATCTACCCATATCCTAAGCCATGGAAATACAATGTACATCAAATGTTACAACTATACCAAAAAACACATAACTTAAGCACCATAACATCGTTATTCCTTTCTATTGCGTGGTATTGCGTGGTATCCACCCTATTCTAATTCCGGTACGCTCCTCTGATCGCCTAGCTTCTTCGTAGAACTGAGACTTGAGAGTTTCAGCATACGACTAGGTTCTCCTTTAACTCACATTATAACACTGTCCCAGTAACAGTTTCAAGACCTTTCTAAGGCTACATCTTCTTTCCGCGGACTGCTAAAGTGTGAACTGTCTTCCTAACAAGTGTTTCCCCTTGAATACAGCCCACAAGCCTTCAAAACCAACACTTATCACCATCTCCTAGCACAGTAACCTATGGATATCTCCTATCAATTTAGTCTATTGCCCAGAAGTGGTCTCTTGACCTTGCACTAAGCAATCTTGTAAAAAAAATATTCTGCATGCAAAAGGAGACAATTCGGTGAGCGAAGCGAAAACAGAGAAAAGGATGGATATCATGGCATAAGTGAACATTTTGCAAACTGACGTGTACAAAATCAAACAAATCAACCAATCGACTTTACCTTTGGCGATAGAAGTGATCTTGTTTCGACTCAGGTCCAGGTGCTGTAGCTTTGGTAGGTCCGAGAACACACCTTCGTGGATTGTTAACAAGTAGACAGTATATCATTATTAGAATTTAAATGAATGTCCCAAACATAATGATGACATGCACCAAACATAATACACACGTCTAGCTTCTTTTAGTATGATTATAGTAGTATTCAAAAATGATCAAAAAAGAAAATCCAACTAGGCATTGCCATATGATGTGTATAAAGGACAGCGCATAGGAAAGTGCCTAGACATTTATTTGAAATAATAGTGTTACCTTACCTGCTGCTATTGACCTTAGCTTGTTGCCGTTTAGACTCAACCACTCTAACTTCCTCATCCCGGAAAATGACCCTGGGAAGATAGTTTTGGGGTGGAGAGAATAATCAAAACATTGGAGTAGAATAGAATGTTTGTAGATTTTGATTATAATTCTATGATACAGAATGAGGATTGAAATAACGAATGATCATTTGATAAATCACTATTTCTGTATGCAAAATGTGTGCTGATTGAAAAAAAAGAAGAAATAAACCCTAGCCATTATACTGGACGATGTTGCAATGGAGATTCCTTTAGATACAATTTTGATGGTGTCGGAAATATGTGACCTGGCTGAATTATGCTAGTAATCATTATACAAAGAACCAAAATGGTAACCGTTGAAACAGTTACCTGGCACGATATTTGAAAAGAGGTTGTCCTCCAGGAAAACTAAATCCCTTACCTAACACGATATTTGAAATGAGGTTGCGCTCCAGCAAAACCGTTGAAACCGTTACCTGGCACGATATTTGAAATGAGGTTGTCCTCCAACAAAACCGTTACACCCGTTACCTGGCACGATGTTTGAAATAAGGCTGTCCTCCAGCACAACCGTACGTTAAAACCGTTACCTGGCACGATGTTTGAAATGAGGTTGCGCTCCAGGTAAAACGAGGCCGTGACGTTCCTGTCGGTGGGCGCGGGGACGGTGGTCAGCTCCTGCCGGTTACAGGACACCTTCACCCGGCCGTCCGAGTACGTGATGCAGGTGCACCTGAGCTGGAACGCGCAGCTGCGAACCGACACACCTGCCACCTGCGAAAACGTACCCAAGATAAGTTCATAGACTTCCAACCTATTTATGTCAAGTCCTGACTCCAGGTCGTTCCTTGTCGTATTTGAGCCAGCTTGTATATAGACAGACAGAGACAGTGGGTTGGTATATCCACATATCTTTCTATTTAGAAAGATACATACATACATACATACATACATACATACATATCGATATATAGATAGATGTCAACGTATACGTAATGTATGTAACGCTTAACACAAAAGAGATCGTATCACTTCTGGTGCAAACATTTCATGCAAAAAAATGTCTCCTGTGTATTCTTATGATTACATATTCTACTTTATCATATTTCTATTCCTTATATATAGAACAGCGTACATATCAATCTGGACTGTGAGTCACACTCACGGTTTGAGCCAGAAGAAACAACAGCAGAAATCCCAAGCAGACGGGTGGGAGGTCTCCGTGCGTCCGCCCTGCCATGACGCCTAGTCAGTTCCAGCTAGCTACTAGTCCGAAAAACACAACTTTGTAACTTAAAGGTTGTTAAAAATGCAGTGTTTACACTCGCGTAACTATGACGTCAGTATTGTCCACCATATTGGATGGTTAAACCCGGATGTTGCCAGGTGATTTTGGATTTGTATGTTTAACAGTCATGTAATTAGGACGTTATTCAAATGCAACTCTATCTGCAAAAGTAAAAAAAAAAAACAGTATGTAGGATTCGGAAAACAGTGCGTAACCTGCAAATTTAAAATAAGAAAATAATACATAACCAACAGAATTGAGAAAACAGAGGCTGGCCCATTGATAGAGTTTCTGCTCATTGGTACTGTATTGCCAACCGAAATATCTGCTTGGAGACTGCGTATATCCCAAAGTAAGAAAACAGAACGTAATCTGCCGAATTAAGAAAACAAAACGTAATCTGCAGAAGTAAGGAAACAGAACGTAATCTGCAAATCTAGAAATAAGAAAACAGCACGTAATCTGCCGAAGTTAGAAAACAGTGCATGAACTTCAATAAAAGATGTCAACGTTATGGTGGCTACATTTCATTGCAATTTCCTGCCAACATACTGATCCGATAGTGATCCAAGAGTAGCCGTTGTTTCAAGGCGGCCCTATGTAATGGTACTAAACATTTGGCAATCAGAACGGATTTGAATCACTCATATCGTGTACAATATTCAAACAATACCATAGTTTTCAGTTCTGCGTATCTGCAATTTGCGCAACATTTCTGCATTTGAAAATCGTTCGGGGCATCTGATCACTGAAATCGTGACTGAGGACAAAAGGTTGGAATATTCTTTGACCGATAAAAAATGCGGGCACAAGAAAAGGCCGGTGTCACACACCAAGGGGCCAATACAGGACCGCACACAACCACCCTGCGGGGTGTGGCCATCGTCATGACAACGGGCCTGAATTCCCGGGAGTTGACCTATTGAATGGTGTTGCTGACGATCTCCAAGCAGATACGCGGGACTTTGACTAGTTTTTTGCTTGTCCTTTTCCTCGTTTTGTGTGTCTTTTAGATGGTAGGTTTGCTGGAATGTCTGTTTTGCGACAAACAATGCAAAATATATGACGTGGAAAACAACCGAAAAGATTGACATTAAAAAAACGCGCTTTAAACCAATCGTTTAGAAATAGATAGGGGTAGTCCGGTAGCGTTACCAGGGAAAAATGTAAAGAAAGCATATAGTAATCCAAAAACAGAACAAAATTCTTTGTCTTCTTTGCAAGACTTACAAATCAACTTTATATAAACGCCTAACGTCAATGTAACACTGTACAAAATATTTTGAACAAGACTGTATTGGTACCGTTGATACTATTATGTTCTTGCTATTTCAGAATCATGCCTTAGAATTCAATCTTTGACTTTAAGCAAGGAAAACAGTGGATATAAACGACTCACCGAGACCTGTACGAAAAATTCACAAGCTTGCCTCAGAATGACTGGGAGAATTTGCCATTTTCTGTGGATAGAATTAGAAGCATATTCACCAAGGCTCAACACAAGTCACATGTGGAGGAGTTCCTCTCTACAAGTCTTAAATGCACAAATGTCAGAGGTCATACAGAGCCCGTTGCATCATGGGAGTTCTTGATGCAAATTTTAGATGTCAATGCAAGGTCAAGAATATAAACATGCATCTAAAAAAAGTGTACTATGCGATTAGCTAGGTGTTTTGAGTCTGTGTATTTCTTCCCTTATTGGTAACAAGTGTGCCTATAATGGCTTCCTGTTCTAAAGGCACCCTCCAATTGCAATCTCATTTTATAATTACCTCTTTCATTTTTCACAATAAAATACTTTGCTTCAATCATAATGTGTCTCTGTTTACTCGATGAAAGCATGATTAGCTACTATTCAAATCAATCAATCACTTAATTGATTAACCAATCAATTTATTAGTCAATAGATAGCCTTTTGTACAATTAGTATTAGCAGTTCTTTCTAGCATGGTAAGTGTTACTGTTATTGAGCCATCTACAAATAGCAGTTCTTTCTAGCATGGTAAGTGTTACTGTTATTGAGTCATCTACAAAATACGGTCACAAAAAGTGCGTGATAGAAACGTTTTTTGACAGCCTTTGGGGGGACGAACAACATAATTATGATGAAGGTATTCCCTGTGCACATGCAGCACGAGTCAAATATAAAGTCAGTATTGACCTTGGTAAAATCCTAATTCACAACAGCCCTACAGCATCGACTATGGCTAAACGGCCCTATACGAGAATGGCAGTCTCTGCCACAAAAATCACATCTGTAAGCTGACTCAGATCTGTTGCAAAGTTCTTTTCAAAGTTCAATTCATTAGACAATAGATAAATAGCTAAATAGCCTTTTTGCACAATTGGTGTAAGCCGCTATTTAACAGTTAACTGAGCCATGCATGCTCTGTAAAGCCAAGGACGTCATTGGTAAAGCGTAAGTACAAAATACGGTCACAAAAAGTGCGTGATGTAGACGGGCTTTTGACAGCCTTTGGGGAGACGAACAACATAATTGTGATGATGAGGGTATTCCTTGGAAACATACAGCACGAATCAAACGGCAAAAAAAAGCATTTAAGTCAGTGTCACACGCAGGGAAACACTGGTAGCTCGCCAAACAAGTCTGCTAACTCTAAAGTACATTTTCAGCAGTAATACGGTCGGTTTCCTTTTGATCACTGCGCGATTTCAAGAGATCGGCTGATGTTAACAGGTCACCGAGCCCCGTCCAAAGTGTATATGGTAGGTTTTAGGCCAAAAAAATACGCTCGACTCTCTTGAGATTTTGAAATTCAGTGACTTTGTACCATAAATCTAGCTAATTAATCATTAATGTCTTTGCCAAAACTCACTTGGAAAAAGGCACATTCAAATTCGTCATGTACGACTTTTTTTTTTTTCTAGTCCGCTTTTCAGTATGGCTATGACAAGACCAACACCAATGTTTTTTTCGTTCACAAACCAGTTTTTAACGACACGAAAGTCCTATAAGAATGTTCCCGACTTGCTTTCCTAGATCCGTCGCACGAACTATGTAGCAGAGGCCAAAGCGGCATTAACGGCTCGGTAACATTAGTCGTAGGCCGCCGTACGATTATGTAGTCGTAGAATTTTTAAGTAGGCTGTGGCAGAAAAGCAAGGAGTAAAGGCAGCCTTTTCCCATAACAAGACATCTGATTTTTCTTGCGGCACCAACATTTCAAGAATCTCCTTAGTTCGAGTACGTTCGACGAATGTGACCAGGTAGCGCCAATCTCCACATATACTGTAGACATGATCAGATTGTCTACTGTTGACATCAAAAACACTTTTCGCCGCTATATCTCTGACTAAATTGACATGGTAGTATTTGCTGTGTGCATTTAAACACTGGATTATGTGATGTTGTTAATAATTAAAGACATATCATTGTCCGAAACCACAGTATCTTCCAAAATTCGACATAAATGTAAAATCATCTCTTATAAAATCATATCAAATATGATAACGCAAAGTATCAATGATATTGAATGAAACCATGATATATATGAACTGTCGTAATTGTTTTCTAGTCAGCTGTAATTCTACACCAATATTGTTTGCCAATTCAAGTCAGAAATTCGTTTTAAAAAAAACACTCAGCTCAGAAATATGATAACAACAACACCCTAGTGATTAGAATATTGATCTAAAGGGCCAGTTAGAAAATCAGGTCACTTTGCTACATCTAGATTGTGCGATATTGCACTGTTATTTCACGATAATGCTTGTTGATACAAACCAGACAAACATTCTTTATACATTTTCATCCAAGCGTGAGATGCATTACAGTGTCGAATGTCGGGCTAGGTTTCTCTTAGACGGCTCTACATCAATCCGCCTTCTCATGTTTTGCTTACTAAGATAAGCTTAATTTCAGTTTTTAGTGTGACTGTTTGAAATATTGCACTACGTTTACCCCGTTGTCATTTTAAACTTTCTAAAACGAATATGTGATGATGTACAGAAAAAATCATACAAAGGGAATCGTGAAAATGAGAAAAACGCACCAGGACTATGAAGAAAATGATGCAAACAAGAACGTTTCCAACTTCACTGATGTAAAAGAAGGTTGACATCGATAGAATCAGCACAGAAGACACCAATTGCAAGGTACCTCTGTTGATAAAAAAATCATTTTCACACACGCACGCCTGTGTTTTTTTTATTCCGATTTAAGATAGCTTTCTTCACTTGACGTATGAATTGTTAGTACTTTTGAAAATACATAAATCCATGTCGTATTTTTCTGATCTTTCTCTTGTTGTATTGCATACATGTAGCTATTGTTGCTTGGTTTCCGCTTACTATTGTTTTCATCAGAATTCGCCTTCCTTAAATGATCTTCACAATAAATAGTACGGAGATGCGGCAAGCAACTTACCAGATTGGCAAGATCGTGTCCACTTCTTCAAAAACGGAAAGTCGACTCTTCCCCGCGATGTTCTGTAAGGTGGTCGCACCTGATATGAAACGCGTTTGCTGAGACTGGCGGTCGTCAACAAAATCATCTCTCAAACCAAGACCAACTGTCAATCATCCTCG
This sequence comes from Branchiostoma lanceolatum, assembly GCF_035083965.1. Lineage (NCBI taxonomy): Eukaryota > Metazoa > Chordata > Leptocardii > Amphioxiformes > Branchiostomatidae > Branchiostoma > Branchiostoma lanceolatum. The sequence goes on from NC_089739.1 coordinate 3,876,491, forward strand.
CGTCACCGTGGTAACGGTTCCTATAGAAACGACCCACATTCCAGACTTGTTCTTCAAAAGTAGCTTGGAACGTAAACCGTCTGACCGTTAGATCCAGGTACGTTTTTTGCTTACATTATAGACGTATGTACCAAAACCACTATGCCGTCCGAGACACTAAACCACGCCCCCAACGTTGATTCACAGCCCACTAAGTTTTCAGGGGGAAGCCATGCCTACCTACAAAATGGCGACGTTTGCACTTTCTAGCCGTACAGCCACTACTGATTATATGGAAGGGTTCCTATTTTATATGAGAAAAGTAGTTTTGCTATCCACGCAACGAAACTGTCCAGGAATCGCAGATTATATCATTGATGTTACAACCCAGTAGAGGTTTATAATGGACCGTCCCCTTTGAAGTGCTGTCACTATGGTTTTACTATGACGTGAGCCATCGAGGGGATAGTACGGCGTGTTATTGTGTAACGTTAATGCATTATTTACACCGTCCCGCTTTTGGCTTTTCACCCCTTTATCCTATAATAACATCTGTATAAAGCACAGACGCCATTGATAGCTTAATGTATTTGAAAACAAAATTAGCTCGTTTGGTTTTGCAAACACTGCTTGAATAGATTTTCGAAGAAAGAAATCATGCACTATGCAGCATTTGTTGACGACGAAATTAACTATTGAATGTAAAAAAAACCTTAAGTATTTGAATATTGTTTTCGCACGCTAATTGTAAGCTTATAATCTTAATTGCTCACAGTATAGAGCAGCTTATCAAGCACTAAGCTCTGAACATATCGACGATCTAGTTGCCTAAACACGGATTAGACAATCTACATGTTATGTCTTAGTTTATATATAACGGCAAGACCGCCTTACCCCCAAACACACACACTATTAAAAGTACAACATATGCATGTAGCTGCTGACGCAACGACGAATAATGATAATAATAATGAAACTGGTAATGATAATCATAACAGTTATAATGATAACAATAATACTGATAGTAATACCGATCTTTATTGTACATCTTTGCCCCATATTGGGCTGAATGTAGGGCACAAAACAGGTTTTTACAAATGAATTTATACAAGCTAATTAGAGGACTAGATCTAGTGGACTCGGTTTCTCCTCCCTTCTTTGTAACGTTGCATAATTCAGCCTCATCAGCCAACTGTTATTTTTCATCAGACTCTCTCTCGGGGTTGACTAGACGGATTACCTTGTCCAGGTTTGTTTTGGGTCTATCCGCTGTCCTGGGACGTCTTCCCTAGGGACGGCCAATCTTTTGCTTTGACGATGCAGCCATTAGTTCTAAGGATGAGATTATTTCAATTCCTTCCGGACTAATTTTGCAGTCTAATCAAGGAGGCATAATATGTACGGAAATCGCATCGTGGCAACATGAAATCGTTCCAAATGCTCGTCAGGCATTTGAATTCACTGTCACAAAACTATATGGTGGAAACAACCTGCAGTTTACATTATGGTCGAGAGGGGGCGTTCAATGACTGTCGAGTTGGTGTTAACAGGTGGTTCCCGTCATAGTATCCATTCTGGGCGTTCATTTTACAAATCAGGGCGCCAGGTGTGAACTCATTCGTTGTCATTTTGTTTCTTAGGGCGTTTTTATAGAATTTCATCACCATTTTACCGTTATTTACGATACAAAATTGAAACATAACCCATTTTCGTTTTTAAAAAAATTGTAATCTGTTGTTCACATAAAGATCGCTAGAGGTCGTAGGTGATACGCGAGTGTTTTGTTGTCAAATTTGACAGACTACATTTACGTGACCCCCTGTCATTTTGGAGACCAAAAGCCGTTTCATGCTCTCTAAATCAACGCTTGACATCATTCACAGAACAGGTAAGACATACGAGTGTTGTCTAGCTTAGAAGAGGTTGGTTTTTAGCGTTAACTTCGGTAAAACGGTTGGTTAAGGCTTAGACACTGATCAGATTTACGCCTTTTCACCAGTTTTCCCGGGGGTGGGGGGTTAATAGAAATCCGAGGCCCCTGGCTTATGTTAGATTTCAGAAATAAGCAGATATTTTATTCCCAAACAAGGCATAAAACAAACTAGTAGATCCACGTGGAATTCGGCTATCCCAGGAGCATTCAGAGACTCTGTCGTAATCTGTATTATACATTCAAGGTTTTTCCATTTGAACTTGACGGTCGATAATCTTAGCATATGGATAATCCAGTTTTATTCTCTAAGCTACAAAGTTCACCCTTACTTCACAGAAAATATCACTGGTTATGCTTGCATGATTGAAACAGAAATTATTACAAAATAGATAAATGTTCCAGTTTAGTGAAGTTCGAATAATATTTGTCACTACATGAAAATGTTGAATGAAGTTTAATGACCTTTGACCTCCAGTGAGCCCTGATATAATCTTACAAAATATTCATAGGCTGTTATCATGTTCACTATTATTAGAATTTACACTTAAATATGAAAAATATTATAATTATTAAAATACTAATCATCTTTGACAACATAAGACGACTTACATTTCTACTTTCTCGAGTACAAATTGCTTTCTAATTTTATTCCTTTTCAGGCACATAAAATTCACAAAATGTCTTTAATCTTTATTATCATCCGACGAATTCACTCGCAAATATGTAAAACGGCTTCCATCTGTATTTTATCACTTCTTATCTTACTAATTATCTTTGACAGACAAAAGCAGCTTTCTTTTCTTTTAAGAAAAAAGTACAAATTGCTTTAAAATTACGTTCTAGACACATAGAATTCATAATGTGAAAAGATGGCATAACATATTTTTCATAATGTAAACGTTAATGTTAAGCTTTTGTATTCGCTGAATGCATTTGTAGGTAGACTAGTAGACATTACATCACTTATGTGTACAGTTGGTCTGATATATACCCTACTTAAGGTGCAAGGCTAAGAACCTGTCAACTATTAATAGCTGTTCTCCAAATAGAAGTATTGACTTAGGCTTGTTTTAGACCGGAACTGTGGAACATTTACGGCAACACAAAGGCATACATGGAAATATTCTGAAGTTATTAAAGAAAGGTAAAGTCTTTTTTGTTCCTTTGTATAAATACCTAGTATTTTTAAATGGCCTATTTTGAAAAGGGTTAGTCTATTTTGAATAAATGTTTATTACACTTTTATCATTTTTCTAAAACATGGAGATCATTTTTCTGTTCAATCAAATCTTACCTTTTATTTTGATAAGATAGAAAAGTGACAACTCTTTAAAATTAAGACTATAAAACTTGCAAACTAAAGGAGGAATGTTTATAAATCCATGTTATATTTAACACTTTGGAAAACTACCATCATTCTTTTCAAACATTAACGATTGTTGTAGCATAAACATGTGCCTATAGCATGTGGTTACTGGGATACAGCAATAATTGATTGCAATATCTACTAAAATCTGTGTTTCGCAGATGAATATTAAGATCTTAAAGTTTGGTTCATGCAAGACAAAGTTCTGCTGAAGATAAGTAATTTTTGCTATAGAATTGTAAACTATTAATGTTATCATGATGATACCACGATACATTTTGAGATTGTTTATTTACAACCATTTTTGATGCCTTTGTTGGATACAAAACCGTATAACCTGACTTGTGATGTGAAAAATATTCCCAAGGTTTGCAAGTATATACTCACAGTATACAGTGCCCCCCCCCCCACACTGTAGTGTCTTGTGTGGCCCAAGGGCCATAGAAACAGAGAAGGGCACTGCTCTTATATGCTGAAATAGTCTGAAAGGTGCGGTAAGGTTTTTGAATATAACTAAGTTACCTATGCATGTATGTACTACAAAAAATGAGTAGTCTTATTTACATGTACTAGATATAATATAAAATCAACAGGTGGTTGTTCGTATTCTGCAAAAAAAGAAGGGGAAAATAATGTTACACTAAAAGCAATTATCCTCAACTGAGTTAAAGCATGAGAAATAGTAGGGACATTTTGTAAGTCCAAAATTCATGTACATGTCATGCACCCATTCACAAATTTATTGTCCCTCTAAGCTTAACACTAAGTCAGTAACTTGAATTTGGAATCCCTTAACAAATGATATCATGAAGGTTAAATACATGTACCTCAATAGCTATATCATAATCTAACCTCTGCTTGGAGATTAAAAGTCACCCACTACACACTGACACAATATTGTGCAATAAAGAACATTTGTACTTTGTGTAATACTTTTGTACTACAGAATTGTTCCAATGGCAAACATATATGACCACAAAAACCTCTGAGTACCACTAAATCAAGCCACTGCAAAAATAAATGAAATTACAGTAAGAAGTTGAAAATGTAATTATTGCTCCCAAAATGGTACCCTGGACACTTTAAGAATATTGCAACCTTGCATAATATAAATAGGCCAGCTATGTTTTCATTTCTAAGATAATCCCTATAGAAACTATTAATAGGTAATCGTGATGTTTGCATCTCCTTACAAAAACATGTCAAAGTGGTGTCGTTAACTGAGTAACAGTAGGCGTGGCGTGAAGATTTTTACGACCAACAGTGTTTGGCATTTGTAGGTGAATAGTCGGTTTAATACGAGTGTGTTGTGGAATATGCATCGCGTATCAGTCGCTGTATCAGTCCACGCAGCTCAGACGCCTTCAAGTTGTTGCTTGAATGGTCAGACAGACATGGTACAATGCAAAAGGTAACTCTTGGAGTTATAGGATCTGGCCTTGAAATTCATTTTGGGAAAAGGTACGCTGGTGAAACTAGACTAAAGGTTTAAATGCACAGAAAAAAAATCTTGCGTGCACAACATAAAATAAAAGGACCTAAATTCTACAGTTTAGCATCGTGTGACCACGTCTATCTAAGGAATTATAGATTATGACATTAAACAAGGACATCAATAATAACAACAACAATGACTTAAAAAGAGTAGTATGCATATTTGCATAACAAAGGTTTTGTGACTTTCCAACACTTGAATGGCAAGAATATGCCGTATGCTTGTGTACACAAGTACGTGGTGTAAATATATGTATGTACCGGTATATGGTATATATTATATGTATAGATATGGTACATGTATATTAGAAACTGCAATTGTAATTATTGTTTTTCTAGAAAATGCACTTTTCAAGAATTGAAATTTTTTGTTTGAATTTGTCACATTTTTCTTAGTTTTGAGGTTTTGTACATTTTTGAGGTCATTCTGTATTTATTTAATACTAGTAATAAGCGGTGCTTGGCCCTTTAATTTTTCACCTTAAAAAATCATTTCTGCCACCCCCGTAGCTCTCAAGAATGGTACAACCCAATGGAACAGTCCATTAATTCAGAATATTTCACGGAATGCCTTCTATTCCTTAAATGGCCTCCCTTAAATACCAAAATCTAATCGTTACAAGAAATGGTGAAACAATTTTTGATTGTTTCGTCAATCTGTGTCATTGAAAATATCAGATTCAGGCTAAATTGCAACCTCTAGATTGTTAATCGATAGAAAGCCGGGTTGCATATATTCCTCTTCCATTCCTGGTTGCCTGGCAACGACCACTGAGGTCCCAGGAATCAATAATTAAGAGAGTTGGCCGTTTTCCAGGCTGATTTTCTACTGATGTTTAAACAGACTGGGGCTTAAGGGAGGGACCAATTTTACTGGGGGGAGGGGGGGCACAATTTTGTGGTCGAAGCCACATTGCACTATACCACTAGCTACTTGAAAAAGCATCATGCCTCACCTCAATCGAAGATGACTGCTGCCAGCAGCTTTACTTACTTGCAAGCTTAGTGGTAAGTGCGTTGGGTTTGTGCACTGGCGGGCCCGGGTTCGATTCCTGGGAGCCAGGAGACTGTACTCCTCGCCTGGTGCGTTTCAGTCGCACTATATATGTTTTGCGGACAAACCATCTCACCACTATTTCCAACCTCATTAGACAGTCTGAAAATGCCATTGATGTCGCAGAAAAAAACAGTCGCATAATTTCTAACTGTCATCAGTGTAAAGTGGGCCTAAATAGTCAAAGATAAACCTATCCAAGAAGACCACTCAGGGGACTGATAAGATAGGGTCTATGTTAACAGGTGGTCACTATAGACAGTGATTCCTAATGCTTGCGTCGATAGAAAAAATATCTATTTTAAGAGACCACCAAATAGTGGTCACATTAGCCAGGTGGTCCTTATGTAGAGGTGGTAATTTTTACAGGTTTGACAAGTCGAAATTGTCTGAATATTTTGGAGGAGTTGGCCAGTCAAAGGTCTAGAGAACTCTTACAATAAAATATTCTCCCTATTTTGCCAATCTTAACTATTTTTTCAGCCTGGCAGACAGATGTAGCAAAACTCAAGAGGATTTTTGTACTGCTCTCTTGAATTTGTCTATTGTTATAAATATGATGCTATTCTAAAAGACTAGAATGTATACACAATTTTCTAAAAGTAAAGTATTGAGATATTAAATGCACTTCTTACTTCTTTTCTGGTCGATAATGTTGAACAGGAGTAATATTTTTTTCCAAAGTGAAAAACGAAATGAATTTTATAATTGCAATTTCAATCTTGTATCAAAAATTCAGACCAACTGAAAATAGAATTTCCCTCTCCACTAAGTAATGTGTAAAATGGTTTGTCCCATGTACCCCCAGAAAGTGTGGAACATTCCAACATGCCTATTGTGATGCTGTCAGGCACGCTGAATGACCGTGTCAAGCACTAAGTGTTCGAGCCTTCTCCAGTGTTGACCCCGTCTGAATAACTTCACTCCCTCATCAAACTCTCAAAGACGCTCTCTTTGTTTCCTCACCCACCCTGCCCACCCCTAGGAGAAAAGAGGAACGTTCCAGATCGACCAACAGAGTGTGATTCTCCCCTGATGATTCCCGGATTGAAATAAAATGGCTGCTTTGCTCAACATATTCCCTTGAAAGAACGGCTGAGATTTCCCGTACGCAGAGAAAACCGGATCACGCTATCTGGTAAGTCGGATAAATCGCTTTGTGAATCTTATAATATCGTTAACTGTCGTAACGTTTTTGTAGCTATTTTAAGTATTCCGCTGGTTTTATGGGTGTGTGTAAGGCGTTTATGTCCTCTTAAGGCGACCTATATAGTTATCTGCATCTAAATGGCCTTTCCTCAATAGAATATCAGTGATATATTGTAGGTTGTTATTGTTGATAAATTATGTACCTTTTCCAGCCATCTGTTGTATGCATAACACTTAACAGTGTCAGTGGCAGGAGGTTTTGTATGCTTCATGATCAGTTGTGGAAGAGTTTCAAATGACATTCATGTTGGGTTCCTGCCTTTAGTTACTGCAAATTCAATTATTATTGCAGGGCATGAATTTCACAGTAGGAGAGATGAAAAAATCTAATTTTTTGCTTCATTACTGTAAATTCACTAATTTTTGTAGGGGCTAAATTTCACAGTAGGAGAGATGAAAAATCAGATGTTTTTGCTCCATTACTGTAAATTCACTTATTTTTGTAGGGGCTAAATTTCTGTAAATTACTGTAAATTCACTTATTTTTGTAGGGGCTAAATTTCACAGTTAGGAGAGATGAAAAAAGTAGAACTGATGTTTTTGCTTCATTACTATAAATTCACTTATTTTTGTAGGGGCTAAATTAATCACAGTAAGAGAGATGAAAAAATCAGATGTTTTTGCTGCATTACTGTAAATTTACTTATTTTTGTAGGGGCTAAATTTCACAGTAGGAGAGATGAAAAAATAGTCTGAGATGTTTTTGCTTCATTACTGTAAATTCACTAATTTCTGCAGGGGCTAAATTTCACAGTAGGAGGTCAGAGATGAAAAAATCAGATGTTTTTGCAATGAGTTCACGGTTGAAATAATTCTGCTGTACTGTATTATATAGTGAGTTACGTTGGGTACGCATATTCGCATTAAAGATGTCACAGCAAATATTTCCAGATGTACAGTATCTTATAAGATACAAACAATCGAAGTATGTTGTCATGAAAACAACAATGCAATGTTAAATAATGATACCTTATTGTGGCAATAGGGCATGAAACCATCTAAATTCTGTAGGAAATATTTGAGGGTAATATACTATAATATAATTATGATTATAAAAATAGACATCATGTACTAGCAAAAATTCAATCTCGCAAATAGATTGTGTTTATTTTGGATGAGAGTCAGGATAGGCACATTTTGTAGTACTTGATGTATCATGTAGAGCTATTTTGGGCTGACCTTGTCACATTATTGAAATGTCAAGTGCATGTGCAGATTTTCTACTACGCAGCCATTCATAATAGCAAACAGTCACACACTTTTTGGTTCTTGTAACATTGTAAGCTTCTAGTATCTAAATTCTAATGGTTTTATTTCTCCCATTAAATATGGATGGTGTGAAATACTTTGCATAATATCATAAATTATATGACAGTGTTCACAATTGACTATCAGTATCACGATTAGCAAGACTTTGTGTTGAATACCTATAACAATAGTGGCATCGCATTTCCTTATGGTAGTTAACCCCTGGTCTAGAGGTCCTGGGTTCAAATCCCTAGCAGGCCCCAGTGCTTTACCCTGGGGATATATGTAGGCACTTAACGTGAATGTGTACCTTGCTAATTTGGTTAGGACATCCTCTCAGTTAGGACATAAAGCCATAGGTCCAGTGTTTGAAGAGACCCACACCTTCAGCATGTTAAAGAACCCACCACATTTGTCAAGAAGAGTAGGGGTCCTTCCCGATGTGAATAGATCAATCCTTATGATTACATGTATTACAGTCCAGTCTTGTATGCAGCTTGTACAACTATGAAAAGATCTAGTGGTGTGTTAGGTCTAATAACCAGTTAATAATATTAAAAAAAGATGATTGTCACCTGTTATATGTCAATCCTGCTACAACTATCATGATAAATCTCAATAGATGAAATCACAGAATATGTTCAGTAGAAAATAGATAAATTCAAACTAACTTACAAACAAAATGTACATGTATGTATCATTAGCCAGTGCCATCTTCCTGTATCAACTGAAAGGAAGCCCAATATTAGGGCCCGAAAATTGGATTTTGAAAGTCAATTTATTTTGTCATTTCTATACATGATTAGTTCAAACAACACAATGTATAGCGACGTCCATCATGCAAAAATATGACTTTGTTGTGATGTGAGAACTCACTGAAAATTGTCACCAGCTGAGGGTTTTTGGAGGCTCGTCTTATGGCACGTATTTGCACGTGCACGGTTTTAAACTGCTCAAGTTATTATGCAAATGTGATAGATAGTGTTTATTTAATGTCACTACTACATGTATAAAGATTTGAGTGTTTTTATTTTATTTTCATATTCTGGGCCCTGATATTGAATTGGTTGCCTTTAAAGTGCCCTATGGCATCATGGCTTTACCATCTAGCTTTTCAGCATTATTAATGTCACGGAAATGTCAGGGGAAGATTGTGTCTAATTAGGCATGCCATGCTTCCTGTATGGACCTGTCATCACGCACTAGCCAATCGCAAGGAGCCAGACAAGGTTGCAACATGTCCCTCCACCCAGAATACAGGTGGAAAGGGCCCTAAGACCACACCATTTTAATGTCTTGGTTAACGGAATTTTAAGAAAAATGCTAGATTGGAAAATAACATGAAAACAGAATCTCAGAGGAAAGGCTGTACTTTGGTGCACACAATTTCAGGGAGTGAACAGGGTCAGGTGCAAGTTTTCACCCCAGTCTTCTTGCTAAAATGTAAAAAAAAATCCGTTAACCAAGAAATCAAATCGGTGTGGCCTAAGGGGGTCTTGTGGTTTAAAGGTTGTTGATTCAGAATGTAAAGGTTCTGAGTTCGAATCTCTGGCACTGTTTGCATCTACCCATCAGCTACCAATTTAAAGTTTTAAAAGTTTTGAATACTTGTTAACTGTAACTTAAATCTAGCTGATTTAACGGTCACTAGCCACAGCTAAAATTTCTTTATCGCAAATATTTGATCACTAATATTGACAGTCATGTTTGTTCCCACCGTTAAAATCAAGTTCCGTGAGCTACTCCATTTTCCCCCAATCGCTGTAATTTCCTGCCGCTATATTAAAGTGATTTACAGTACCAGGGATGCACTTAATCACGTTTTCTCCATACCTGAAGGAATTAGATTACGGTAAAACAAGACCACACCATGTCCGGGACAAAAGACACCAAAAATCATCAAAAAAATTTTGCTGCAGTACCAAGGTCAGCCACCAAGAGGCCCAAAATCGACCTTGACCTTTGTGTTAACAACACCTACCCACGTATCAAATATCAATGCAATCCATCCAGAGGTTTTTAAGTTATTGCTCCCGATACGCAAACACACAGACACGATGATCCACTGTATTCTGCAGCTCAGGTAGTTGTAGAAACAACCTCTGGCTGCATTCAGTCTTTCTTCATTTCTTTCCAGTGTCTTTTTTCCTGCAAGCTGCCGTAGCTCTCTGAGTTTCTTTGCAGTTTTTAGGTTTCCCATTTCTTACTAGTAATTGTTTTTGAGGTCTGTTCTCTGGACACTTAGTTGGTGACTGTGACACAGACAAATGGAACAAAAAAACTTACTGATCCCTAAGGCTAATCATTTTTCATGGAGGGAACAGACTTGTTATATTCTAACTGGTAAAGAGCAGGCCTCTCCTGGGTATAATTTATCACACCTGATGAGCAACTCTTATAGGATATCCGGTGTATAATCAACGGAGAACTGAGCAACACTCCTCCAAATAAGTCCACAGAGAAATGTTGGACGTGAAGTGTGAGGCATCGATGTGATTTGATGATGAGATTTCATGTTCATATCATCAGATAAACCAGTATAACATGATAAACCTAGATCCCATACAGCAACACACTGATAAGCTAAAACAATCAGAACTGCAAGCTTAAGGCAAAAACCTTGACAGTCAACTTCTCACCAAGACGCTCTCCTATTGGTCAAGCTGCTAATTTTGATTGACAGTCAGGATGGAGCTGAGTGGAGTGTTGCTTGATTGTGTGGAAGTGTATTTCACATACTATATATAATCAAATGAAAAGTTCATCTGTGACAGTAGATAACATTGTAGGAAATTTTACGCTATAAATGTATGTTGCTGTCGTGTTGGCGTTAATTAACGCCAACACGACAGGGTGTTCTGCCCAGAACCTGAAGATCCCCTGATCCTAAAAGTTGAAATTACACATTGATATGTCCATTCATGTCACATGACAATTTGACTTCGTGTATGTCCCTGGCCAAAGCTTAGGTACTCATTTACACCTGAGATAAGTAAGGAAATACAATGTAGGTGTAAAGTGCCTTTCCCAAGGGAACAACATCAGGGCCTGTCTGGGATTCGAACTCAGTACCTCCAGTTTCAGAGTCAACGACCCTCAGCCACAAAGCCACCTTGCCACGTGCCATACTTAAGTATTGGAGAAAAGCCAAAAAGGCTTTCACGGCGTCTCAATACTTGCTCAAGAAAGCTGGGTATAAGTGAAGTAAAAGCTATTAGACCCGCATTTAACTGCAAATTGACTAGATAAGATGATCTCATAACTATATAGGAGACACTTTAAAAGTGCATCTTCACTTAGTATAGTGAATGAACGGTGAATGATTATGATGTGTTGAGGCAATATTATATGTCGTCAAAGAGCAGTTGAAAGTGGTATTAGCTTTCAACATTAAAACAGAAATTAAACCATCATCTTGGTCTGACACAAGATTTCCAACTTAAGAAAAATAGAATGGCTCACACTACAGTAAATGCATTTAAGTTCACGTCATGGTTTTTATTTCGCGCTAAGGGGAAATGGAGTGTTTGCGTTGGTTTGAAGTTTGCCGCAGTGTTATAGTCACATGCTGCTGAAGTTGAAGTGCGAGGTGGAACGGTCGCCGCGAACATAAACCACTTCGAACATTTACGGTAAATTCGTTTACTTTTGCGATGGTTTTATTTCAGGGTAGGACTGGGAAAGTTTCATTAGTGTTACAGTTTAGAATTTGCAATGTTATTGAAACAATCCTGTAGTCCAGTCATAATACAATAGTATGTATATTTCGGCTGTCATAGAATTTTAAAGTCTTACAGTTCAATTTTATCAAATGACCTTTGAATTCTGCTAAGGTAGCCTAAATTGGGTGATGAAGTTGTATCGATTATAGTGTAAGGCAGCAGGGAAAAGGTTAAAATTAAACCACATCTATCAGATACAATTTCATTGGCAATGCATTAGGAAAGTGAATTTCACTTTCAAAATGATCTCAAACCATTTTTTCTCACCGAAGAGCTACTTTTCCACTGGTTGTGACAGAAAAGACAGAATGACGCAATGACTACTGTTACAGGTTCATTGTAACATGGAAATTCCCCTAGCTCTTTTTGACAAGCACAATGAACAGCGGACCACGGCTTAACATCCCCTCCTTAGGACTGCGACCCTTTCCAGTAGCGTGAATGTGGAGTGAGCGACAACAGCCGGGATTCGAACTCCCAACCTCTTGATCCAGAAGCATAGTCCCTATATAACCACTGGACTACGCATGCTACATACTTATCAGAAAGCATTCAGTAACAACAGTGCTGAGATTCAGTTTCCACAGAATAACTTGTGACTTGAAGTATGCCTTTGGCTGTATACCCAGAGTAACATAAAAGAAGGGTTTTCGCAGATGCAAGATTGTATATGGTTATAGTTATGGCACCATCACTTTGCAGCTAAAAAGCCTTCGGGGGCAATTACAGAAATGTCATGCAATCTTTTATGGCGATTCTCAGCGCCGTAAACGACAAAAAGCAACCTTAAACGTGTGCCTGTGGCTTAAATCGTCGAGGTATAAATCACAAAAACCGTAGAGTGTTTTTCCGTTGTAAGAAAGGGTGAGAATGGATCTCTCTTTTGTGGAAGATAAGATATGGAATGTATGTAATGTTAGTTATCAAGTTCACACATTTTGTGAGAATGGTGTCATTGATTTTTATGTGCTATCCCCTGTCTGCTAGAGAGGGATATTTCTCCTTCTGAAGTATAATGATACCGAGAGTAATGATGAAAGATTAGAGACAAGATGTGTGGCCGTAATCATTCATGACTTAGGTTGTGGAGTAAAAAAGGCGGTGGAAAGAGAGGGATGGGCTCCGCCTTCCAATATCGTGCCCTAGACATAGTGGATACCAACCCACTGCCCCTGCAATTTCAAAAAGGCTATGGGACTTTTTCCTTTTTAAAACATTAGATGTATTCTCTAGTACTTGGTAAAACCAGCCTGAGGCCTTTCACAGATTCAGGACCTTCCCACGACTTTGCGCCCGACCACTCCCCAACCTAGCCTGAGTGCCAGCCTTTTTAGCTTCCGTCCGCTACCCAAGCTCCGCTGCGCTACCCAAGCTCCGCTGCCGGCAGCGGAGCTTGGGTAGTACACGGAAGCTAAAAAGGCTGGTACTCAGGCTATCCCCAACCAAGGTCAACCAATTGGATAAGTAGTTAAGCAAGGAGTCCTTCCTATTCTAGCTGTAAAATTTTAGTTCTAGTCGTTGAGTTGTGTGCAGGGCATATTTCATTTTACTCTTTTTCTCTGGAACCTTTTTACCTGAGCCACATGTACAAAAAAAGCAAGAACAGGCCTTTACTGAAAATTATAATCTGGAGTATTTGCAAGAAATAAGCAGGATGTGGCGTCATGGGCAACCTTTCACCATGATGTAAATTGGTACCTCGACCTTTCGTCTGTACTGATGGAATTAATAGATATGACCTCGAAAATACATTCATGGCATCACAAGTACATTACAAATTTGATAGAGTTGGAGAATAAAACTATTGATAATCATTTTTACCTCCATGAAAAATGTATTGTTTTTGGATATTTGGAGTTTCTTATTACACAACCAGGTAATCTCACCTGCTGAGATTACCTGGTTGTGTAATAAGAAACTCCAAATATCCTATGTTCTACCAACCTGATGAAATTATTTTCAGATGTATTGTTTTTGGTGCGTCTGTATGTGTGTGTGTTAACCAAGAAATTAAATTGGTGTGGCCTAAGCTACCTTTTCACTTAGCTAGTGTCGGCTCCCCACATATTTGAATGCATCTGTGTTCATTTAATGGGTCTTATACTTGTAATCCACCAAGGATTTGTAGGTTTTTAATCTAAAAGCACTCTGGTTGCACTCTTTTACCCTGACGGATTGAGCTACTTTAAATCTATGTAAAATCTTATTATCATGTCACTTGGAATAAAGAAAGAGTCACAATTATTGAATGAACCCCTGAAAGGCTTAGGATTGTGATAATCCTCAGACTTAGAGCAATAAACAAGAAATTATCAAGGAGTTACAGGGCAGGAACAGGGTAGCTTACAGCACTAGCTTGGAACGCCCACCTATACTTCGCAGAAGAAATTTTGACTGCCAGTGAAAATGCAATATGATCTACAGCAATTTATTAGCGTTCTTGGTATTTATAAAAGGGAAAAAAATTCATACAATAGTACAACCAAGAAGCTAGCTAAGTAAGAGTTTATGATTGTTGTATGTCATTTGCAAGTTGAGATGATTCTTTTGTTTTTGAGCATGACGAAATCTTAAACTCTTATTACAATCCTGTGAAGTGCATTTTAAACCTTCCCCCTGCTGCCTTTAACCAACACAAATTTTGTGCCAAACGGCTACCTTAGTCGGCTTGACGTTAAGAATTACTAGGCTATGGATTCCAGAAAATCGTGATAATGTCTTTTTTATGGGCAGAAGTATTCTTGAAATTGCAGGTAAAATTTTTGACTACCTGCAAATTGTGAAAAGTACTGTAACTGCATCTAGGTTTGCGGGGATTTGATTCCATGGTAGGTAGAAAGTGGAGTGCCATGTCGGTGTTCAGTTAGCAGTTTAAAGAAAGTGGTAGGTTGTAAGCCCCCCCCCCCCCCGGCTAAAGGTTAAACTATACTTATACTAGTAGGATCAAACAATACAGAAAACAGCGACTTGTAAGAGAGGATAATTATAAGTGAACTTTCCAAAGGCCTTGGCCTAGAAATTAGATGATGAGGCAGTTGTTGCAAAATGGGTCACATATCCTCTCCTTGGTGCTGAATGATGCGTGACTGGAACCATACAGCAAAACACTTCACACCTTTCTTGTAGAATACTGTAAATACAGTTAGGTTTGCAGTGATTTAATTTCATGATATGGAGAAAAGGGAGTATTTACGGTGGTTTTAAGTTTGCAGTTGAAACAAAGGGGTAGGTGGGCAGAGGACAGAATAATCATTTTTGCGGTGGTTTTAAGTTTGCGTTTGAAACAGAGTTTTTTTGCGGTGGTTTTAATTTAGTAGTGAGGATGTATCCGCGAAAACCAACACAAAAATTTCTGAATTTACAGTATGTCGAGCTCTGACTGGTTAGGTCAATCCACTTGACAGTTTTGGGACAGTAATTGATTAGATTGAATGCAGAGCAAGACTTCATTTGCGTTTATAGTGACTGATTATGATTCAGCAAACACGTCAGCAATTTTCCTTTTATAAATATTGATTGTTTCTATGATGAATTCAAATTGAGGGCACCCAGCACTTGACTCGAAAATAAACCTACAAAGTTTATTTTCATTATACTTATTAGTAGACTAAGTGTTAATAGCTATATAAATCCATATTTGATAATAACCAACAAAGACATTGGCACCCAGCGCTGTGCTTGAAATCAAACCTACAAAGTTTATTTTCATATACTTCTTAGTAGCGTTAATAGCTACATAAATCCATATTTGATATAATCCAAAAGGTATTGTGGCATTTATTGGTTCATTAAGAATAGTTGAAAAAGTCAGAAATTATGGATTTTTGTGGACTTAATTAGTAGGTTAAAAGCAATTTGATCCAACATTACTACAAATCATGGACATTTTTGTTAGATTTTTTTCCTTTGCAATAGATAAAAAAGGTAACATCATTTAAACATGTAGATTAGAATGATGATTGTAAAAAAATGTTTCCTTTATTAGAAGAAATATGGTATTACTTACTTCCTACACTCCCAGTACAAAGAGCACTGTGAGTTTGAAGATTGTGTTAAACCAAAGTATGACGTTATCAGATTACTGATCATAGCATTATGTTATTCAACATGACAGTACATGATTGTATTATTCAATCATCATACACGTATGCATCTGCTCTAAATATACATGTCACCCTCCTCCTGTTATTGAACATTGCAATACTATGACAAAAAATGACAAATGACAAATATGATATTCCCAGCCAATTACAGTTGCAAGCTATGTTTCCATGGAAATATAATCCACCAAAGGAAACACCCAGGGGTCTAGGTATTAAGTTATGGTGCTTTTTTCCAGTCCAATTTATGAGATCTGCCTGGGGGCTTTGGATAGCATGGGCAGTACAATAACCCTAACTTCAGCACCGTGGCCACACACCTTAGCTAAAGGCAACATCAAAACATCAGAACTGTGTTGGCCATGGTGTCAGAACATGCAAAATATGTCCTCTATTCTGTTCAATTTTAATTTTCATCACCCAGATGTCGGATCAGAAATTTTATGTACCTTGCTAGCTGTCGACATAAAAAAGGCTAGGGTTGGGTTGGTAGGGGTCGGTATGGTACTGTAAATGCATTTAAGTTCGCATGGTTTTGTTTCACGGTAGGAAGAAAATGGAGTGTTCAGAGTGGTTTAAAGTTTGTGTTTGAAACAAAAGTAGTGCTACAGTCATTGGCGGGCAAAAAGTTTTGCCATGGTCTTAAGTTCGTGCTGAAGAGTTCACCGCGAAAACCGCAAAATTAATATAAAACCACCTCAAACATTTCTGCATTTACAGTAACCAGAAACACAGCATTTTTTTCCTAGGCCCGAGAGTAAAATGAAATTGTGTCAGGCACTCTGACAGCACAGCTGGAGACCATCAGTAAAGTAAATTGGGCCTGCTGGTAACATCCACACACACCGATGAGCACCCTGCGCACCACAGGTAGTTAGTTAGCTCTCTGTGCTGTCAGATACTGTGAGGCAACTAGTCACTGGAAAATTAACTGGTGTATGCACTCATCCTTCTGGTGTTGGGAATTCTAAAGGATGGATGGGTAGTTTTATGTAAGTATATTGGTGTTTTTTTGTGTGTGTGGAAGTTTGTGTATTTGTGTGTCGACTCTACATGTATGTGTGTTATATGTGTGTGTATGTGTACATGTTTGTATGTGTACATGTTTGTGTGTGTGTACATGTTTGTGTGTGTATGTGTGTGTGTGTACATGTTTGTGTATGAGTATGTGTGCATGTGTGTGTTTGTGTATAAGTACATATATGTGTGTGTGTGTGTGTGTGTGTGTGTGTGTGTGTGTGTGTGTGTGTGTGAGAGAGAGTCAAGTGGAAAAAGAAAGGGACGTATATAGATAGGACATTTTATTCTAACCAACATGAATATGATATAAAGTAGATTTGTTAAGGTTACGATTGCAACCACATGAAGAATCCAGGACAAAATAGAAAGCCCGACAAAATGCCTAAAAACATTGTCAAAAACCAGCCATAGATGAACCTCTGCTTGGAGTGTAAAAAAGGCCCATGTACGAGTTGTACATGTATATTCCAGTGCGTGGAATGAATTGCCTTGCGCTAATTTGCACACTGGGGAGGGGCTGGGCTATATTTAGACATTACAATTAAGGAGATCACATAGTGTGTAATCAGATCCCGAACCCAAGAGTGATTCCCTAACACCGTAATCATTCTTTCATCTGGCAGGCAGGGTAGGTTGATTGAAGATGGAAAAATTGAATATTTGGAGCCTCTCAGAATTCTAATTTCTTTGTTTATGTACAATATCATTCAATTACATGTATGCTTTATAAAACGGTTATCATTAAAAAGTTCCTTAAAGAATTTTTATTGCATTTCACGTTACATGTTGATACCAACAGAAGAAAAATAATTAAGTACAGGAACTAAATACAAACATAAGCTATGAATCCCAAAGAAGCTAATACATAAAGGTTGAAACAAAATTTGAAATGCAATCTAAATATAAGTAGTATCTACTATTTAAAAACAATAGAATGATAACAAATGGCAAATAGATATAACTAAATATCAATATCAACCAAAGCTGATTATAACAGAATCAATGGCAAATAAATTATGATAAAAACAAATATCAACCAAAAATGACAGAATGAAATGATGAGTGCTCATAATAATTGATATAACTAATTATTTTGTGTTTATATTGCAGGAAGACCCAGGAGTTGTTTGTTCATCTGACAGACTCGTCAAAACAAATTGGAACAAGAAAGGTCAAGGTAAGAATTTCTTGGGTAGAAAAAAAATCACAATGCAGGAGAAAGCTTTTAAACAACATTTATCTTCTTTCAATAATCATAAATTGTACTAGTTTTAAGACAAAATCAATGAAAAGATTTGAAAATGAAGTCTTTCTTAAGATAAGATAGTGTGAAATCAACATTTTCTTATCGTATTCAACAATGAAACTCAGTATTATTCAGTTATTCAGTCAAAATACATGCAAGGTAACAAACCCAAACACTCCATTTTCTCCCTAACGCATTTAATCAAATCCCTAGGAACACTTCCCCTTTCACAGTAAATGTAGATGACAGAAAAAGTATTTCTTTGAAGTATCACAAATATTGAAGGCCTCGAGCATATACCTTTATCATACAGCCTTTTCCTTTGGGACTTTGAAGTGTTACTGTTAGTGATAATTGGATCTTAGGTTCAGTAATCAAAGTAAGAGTTGAGACCTAAGGTCTCGCTACATAATTCAGAAAGATCAAAGGTCACAAAGATTGGCACTCTTGCAATTAGGTTTTGATAGCAAGACAGCTGGGGTACTGATCTTCAGGGCAAACTTTGAAGTGATGGATAAGGTAAGGTTATATATAGTATAGTAGAGGGCAGTAAGGCCATGTTGATTTGATTATACCGCGCATCAATTTTCGTCCATTTTGAAAAAAAAGTTTTCAGTCATACTATAAATCATAAAAAGAAGCTGCAAAATGAGAAAATGTATGCTGTATATTGGAAAAAAAAAATTGGTAAACAGATACTAATGTCGTAGAATGCCAAAGTCAATTCCAAAGTCAAAGAAGAAGATGTGAAAGAACAAAAATGAAGACTTCTTATTTGATGTACTGAGTCTCTGTGTATTTAGTCATTGGTTCATCCTTCCTGACCACGTAGATTTCATAATGGAGGCAAATTTTGGGGGGTCAAACTTTTTTATTCGCACGCTCGCATCAGTTTTGGGGTTCCCGGAGGATGTCATCCATTTAATCGAATCAACATGGCCCAAGGGAAAGTAATGAAATGGGTGCTTCTTCTTTTTTCTTCAGGCATGCAGCCACTCAGTCATTGGTTGAACCGCTAAATACCCTGCTATGATTGGTTGAATTGCTAATTATGATGGACAGTCAGCATTGATCCTTTGAGTTTGAAAAGATGAATATAACATTGAACCAACACGATCAAAAGTGAGGGAAGCAAATTGAATTATTGCCTTAGGAACAAACTAGGTGTTAAAGTTTGTATTTTATGGCTGTTCTCCTTTTATTTCATATGGACCATTCAAATCTATAACATTCATTATTTTATTTGATTAAAGGACCATTTTCAAAGCTTTGACGTTCTTGTTTATTTCTTATGCACCATTAATTTTCAAATCTTTGACATTGATGTTTTATTTGATAAGTTTTGACGTTCTTGTTTATATTTTATGTACCAATCATCTTCAAATCTTTGACTTTGATGTTTTATTTGATAACAAACTTTGACGTTCTTGTTTATTTTTCATGGTCCATTCATTTTCAAATCTCTGACATTCATGTTTTATTTGATAAGAAGCTTTGACAGTCATATTTATTTTTCATGGACCATTCATTTTCAAAGCTTCAACATTCATTATTTATATCCTACATATTGTCTATTTCAAAGCTTTAATCTTGTTAGGCCACACCAATTTTAGTTGTTGGTTCTCGGATTTTTCAGGAAAAAATTGGAGCGATGGCTGAAAAAAATTTGCAAATAGTCTGGGGTGAAGATGAGGGTTTACATAACATAAAGTATAAGAGGATTATTCAAGTTTCAGCTTTATATGGCTCATTTTATGCAAAGTACCCCTTTCTTTGATCTATTCTAGTACTATAATTTCAGTAACAAAATTCCCTTTTGCCAAAAATTCCCCTTTGCCATGTAGTATAGGGATTGATATTGGGAAATAGTGTTGATAAATGAAAAATCGTAACTTAAAAAAGTCATAAAATGTGACCACACTTTTTAGGTATGTGCAGGCTTTTATGATCTATTCTGGTGGCTATTGAGTTTTACAACTGAAAAAATAGTAAAATCGTGAGTAAACATTTGTGAATGGCTGTAATCTTCTTATGTGCAAAATTCTAATTGATGAGATCGTAGACTCAATGCCTCATACCTGTAACCCTATAGGTTAAGGGTCTCAGAAATTGAATGTAAGATCATCAGAGGCTGTGCCAAATCTGGGATCTCCCTTTTATGGTAGATTGCACGCGTGGCTTACGAGAAGCTCAGCAAACTAAGAATAGCATCAAACCGTGTCTGTCGTGACACAATTATCTTCTGCATGAAGCGAGAGGTGCTGATACTGTACCACAGAAAGGTCGGGAATATCAAATTCTGTGTCAAAAGTGTGACCAGTATCTTTGAAGTTAAAGCAAGCTTCAAAAACTTCTTAAAGTTTGGTTCTTGCTGTCTTCAATTTGGTAGATGGTCCACAGCTTTAAGGCCATGTTTATTCTATTATATGGATGACATCCTCTGGGAACCGCAAAACTGATGCAAGCATACAAATAAATAAAAAGTTTAGCAATGAAAAAAAACTTGCCTTCATTATAAAATCTAGTACCTGGTCGGGAAGGATGAACAAACTAAACACACAGAGTAATAAGTACCGAATAGCTGTTCCTATGGTGTTGTCTTACCATGGGAACCTTCCCATCTTGTTTTACATTTCAATACCTCTTATGCATGACTGTGTGATTTGACATGTAAAACCGTTTTTTTCTAGCTATTGTATATAAGTACTGGTTAGTTCTGCTAGTTCATTTTAGTTACGATGAAGAAGAGTGATGGATGTCACTCGAAACGTCCGGAAATAAATCTCTGAATTCTTATCCAGTTGCATAGTCTGAATTCTCTTTATATATTGTTTATCTGGATGTCTAACCTTCACAAACGTATACCAAATAATAGACTCTTCATTTTCCTTCTTTCACATCTTTTCCTTTCACTCTGGAGTTGACTTCGGCATTCTACGACTTTTTCCAAAATACTTTTTTTTTAATGTACAGTATACAACAAAATGTATATTTGCTCATTTTGCAGCTGCTTTGTACAATTTACAGTGTGGTCAAAAACCTCTGGGGGGGAAACACACAAAGATCGATGTGCGCACGGATGTCATCTATATAATCAAATCAACATGGCCTAAGTAAGGACATGCAGAGGCACCTTTCAGTCCAACATACATCCTTTTGGAGAACATAACAAACTAAATTCTGACCCTAATACTGGGTTGACGAAGAGGCAGAGAGTTTGTCTCGAAAGCTCCCCAGAGCAATATTTTTTATGTTGTGTGTAAGGCTTAAATGTTTGTCAAAACTACATTCTGCATTTTATGCATTTCTCTGCAGTTCTTGTGAAAATAGATTAATACACTTTCTGCCTTGTCTATAAACTAGCTCTAGCTATATAGGCTTCCAAATTTTGCATATTTTTCCGAGTTTTAGATGTTTGAACCCCTTTTTTGAGACAGTCTATCTTTGCCCAGAATGAAAGACGTGAAACGTTTAACTTCCATTTGCATAAATCCACCAGGTAAAGTAAATCAGCCAATTTGAAAAACAGTTGATTTGAGAGAGCTCTACTGCAGTACCCCCCAGGTATGCACAGTTTAGATATACAGGAGTGCATTATACTGGGGGACGTTGGGTTGGAGATCTGTTTGGACGTATCTTTTTAGGGTGGTGGAATTATGTTAATAGATGTTTATGGCACCATCTCCATGCATCGTGATCCACGTTAACTATAATGGGGACATTTCCACTCGGGGGTCTTCAAAGTGTTCCATTTACTCGGTGTATTTTTGGAAAGTGCTACACAGGAAAGCCCCAGGGAGTCCATCAACACAGCTAATGTTCCACCCTGGTCCCAGATAAGATGGAACGAAAATGAAACGCCTCAGAAAAAGATTTCACTGTCTCAGCAGTTACGGAATTTGAAAGGTTTTGGATAGTGTGTTTTGAGTCAGATTTTATTATAGAATTCTTGTTTTGAATCATCGAAATGTATGGAGGTTTCAGTGTATGCAATACATTGTTCCGTTTAGACCTAGATTTTAGCAACAATTCTAGCCCTCTAGTATTAAACTTAGCTTTTAAAAGGTTTAGGATTGTGTGTTTTGAGTCAGATTCTACAGAATTATTGTTTTGAATCATTGAAATGTATGGAGGTTTCAGTGTATGCAATACATTGTTCCTTTTAGACTTAGATTCTACTAACAATTCTAGCTCTCTAGTATCAAACTTAGCTTTTGAAAGGTTTGGGATAGTGTGTTTTGAGTCAGATTCTATAGAATTCTCGTTTTGAATCATTGAAATGTATGTAGGTTTCGGTGTATGCAATACATTGTTCCGTTTAGACCTAAATTCTAGCAACAATTCTAGCTCTCTAGTATTGAACTTAGCTTTTGAAAAGTTTAGGATTGTGTGTTTTGAGTCAGATTCTACAGAATTATTGTTTTGAATCATTGAAATGTATGGAGGTTTCAGTGCATGCAATACAATGTTTCTTTTAGACTTAGATTCTAACAACAATTCTAGCTCTCTAATATTGAACTTAGCTTTTGAAAGGTTTGGGATTGTGTGTTTTGAGTCAGATTCTACAGAATTATTGTTTGAATCATTGAAATGTATGGAGGTTTCAGTGTATGCAAAACATTGTTCCTTTTAGACCTAGATTCTAGCAACAGTTCTAGCTCTCTAGCTGTAATGTACTCTCTATGGTAAGTGTCCTATCCCTGCAAGTCAATTTTAAAGAATGCAAATCTTACCCTCTTGATGCCATTAAGTTATGATCTTACTACTATTTCAAAATAACCGAATACACTGTAAATGCATCTAAGTTTGCGGTGGTTTAATGTTCGTAGTTATCGTGGTAACCTGTTCACCATGAACTTACAACCACCTCAAAAATGCCCGTACCGCCTTCTTTCAGCCACAGACTTTCAACCGCCACAAACCCTCCAGTTTCTCCCTACCGTGAAATTAAATCACTGCAAACAAACAAAAGTGAATAGTTTTATTCCATACTTATGTCTTGTTCTATGTTTACTGTTGTTGCCATACTTTGTACCTGCTACAATAGTCGCGCAACAAAGTTCTTAATAACTGTATTTACAGTATTCTACAAGAAAGGTGTGAAGTGTTTTGCTGTATGGTTCCAGTCTCGCATCATTCAGCACCAAGGAGAGGATATGTGACCTTTTTTGACAACACATGCCTCATTATCTAATTTCTAGGCCAGGGCCTTTGGAAAGTTCACTATATATCCTCTCTTACAAGTCTCTCGCTGTTTTCTGTATTCTTTCATCAGGTATAAGTGTGGCGTAACAGCAGGTTATTTTTGACCCAGTGGGCCTGGGTACGAATCCTGTCACGCAATGATCGTGTGCCCTTTGGAAAGGCATGACTTTCTTCTGTCCATCAAAGTGTAAAAGTGGGTGTCTGATTCAATTGGGGAGGTAAAAGGTGGTGGAATGAGAGGGATGGGCTCTGGCTTCCAATACCGTGCCCTGGACAGTGGATAACAACCCACTGTCCCTACGGCCTCAAAAAGGCTGAGGGACTGCCTTTAACTTTTATAGAAATAGTTCAACCTTTAGTCCAACAGAGGAGAAACTGCACAAAAATAATTTGAGAAGGGCAAATCTTGACACTTGGGAGTGTTAAGACTGAGAATGTAGCCAGTTTAAAACCTGGTACCACAGCTAGTCCGCAAAAGAACGTTCTTAGCGAGTAGTGGTTCAAAGCTCCAAAGCGGCTGCCATCTTCACTGTGACATTATTGCAGGTATAATGAGCATTTAATCTAATTTCCTGGCATCAAGAATCAAGAGCTGGAAGTATGATGTCTGGCTTGTTGCCATCAGAATACCATGAGAAGGCTCTTCATTTCGTACAAATGGTTATGTACATTGAATAATGCTATCCTTGCTATCTATACATATAATTTCATGATGATTTAATTTTGCAGTAGGGAGAAAATGGAGTATTCAAGGTGGTTTTTAATTCGTGGTTGAAATGGCAGAAGAAAGCACACGTCAAGCATTTTCGCAGCAGTTTTAAGTTTGCAATTACTGTGAAAATTCAAAACCTAAAAGAACCGTGAACTTAAATGTATTTTGAGTACCATAACAAGAAAACTGTTGCATTTTGGTGTCAAAAACACTTTAGAGCCTTTTGTATCCACGACCTTCTGAATTCTGAATGCAAGGTAAACACTCTACCCCTCAGGTCATTGGTATGCTATAGGTATAAGAGGCGTCGTGTGGCGTAACGGCAGGGTGTTTGGCCAAGAGGTCCTGGGTTTGAATAGTGTTTTATTTGGTTATAAATTTCAACATTTTGTGCGGGAAGATGCCAGACTCCCAACCTTTATCATGGCTTTGGCACTCCGCAAGTGACTTGCGCTAAGCAAAGTTGGCCTTCTGTACCTGTCCCCAACACTGTGAAAAGATCCTGGTGAGAACACTGTAGTATATGTTGTGCAGACCAGGTCGTTGCACTGGTCAGCACAGTCAGCATACTGATGATGTATTGAACGTCAGTCTCTGTAGCCAATTAATTCTAATCAACGTCACTGTCGACCTTGGCAACTGAGGTTACCACGGCTCGTTATGTCTGTTCATCATCCACAGGCAGCGTGGCTATTTAATGGGTACGAACCATCGTAAACAAAGAGGCTTTATCTACAGGCTGAGGGGTTTTTGTAATAAACTATACTATAGTCTGATGATGTGCTGTAAGAGTAGTATGAATGACTTGTGCACCATCACAAGTTTGATACTGTAAATTTACTTGCTTTTGCAATGATTTTATTTTGCTATGATGATATTATTTCAATGTATTTTATGATACTATTTTCAACACTTGGTGCTTGAGTTTTACCTCCTTCTCAGTAATATTTTTATTTTCTGAAATTCCTAATAAAATACTTCCCTTTAGGAAAGACAATGTAGATGTTGAAACCCTCCCCGACATTGAAAATTTGCTCCTTGATATTTATTCATTCATAGCCACGGCAAGGTGTTCATTTTCCCATGACCTGAAGTTACCTTGCATGGTGAAACAAGGAACAGTCCATTTCATAAAAGGGTGGTGTCTTTAGCTTGGTATTGTTGCAGACTGAATCAAATGGCAGACAGACAATATATGCAATACTATATTGTAAATTGTTGAGTCAAAAAGGTAATATAAGTACTTAATTGCAGACAACTTAAGTTTGATTTTGATTTTGAGTACCTAATTTTATGCTCAAAGAAATCGATACACACTCCTGCAAGATTTTGTGTCATTTCCTTACATGTGTATATCATCACAGTTTGAATACAACATGTACAAGTCATGTATTCTTGTGTGAGTGGACCAATTCTTTCATCCATGGTGTTAAAGGTTAGATTACGATCTGCTTTGTAAATGATATTCATATCAGTATTGAAAATTAATCAATGATACATATGATATATATTGTTTTGATATACCTTGCAATGTATCTAGATGAGGTAATTTATTCTTAATGATGTATACAAATTGTATTTAGTACCATCTGGTAAATCTAAGGTACATGTATACTAGCAATTTAATTGGTTCAAAGCCTGAGATATTGCAATGATAAACAAATGGAACCATGGCCATTTTATTTTCTTTAATTCATACTCTTGAATGCCATATGTT
This sequence comes from Branchiostoma lanceolatum, assembly GCF_035083965.1. Lineage (NCBI taxonomy): Eukaryota > Metazoa > Chordata > Leptocardii > Amphioxiformes > Branchiostomatidae > Branchiostoma > Branchiostoma lanceolatum. The sequence continues at coordinate 3,902,496 of NC_089739.1, forward strand.
TGCCTGACTGTAAGACTGTTTTGCTACATTAGGTGCAATTTTTATCATTCATCATGTATAACAAAAAAAAATATTATAAAGTGTGTCTAGTATGTCTTTACATATACAGAAAGATTTAAATTTTTGATTGTGTATTGGTGACAGCCCTATGCTCTGGCACCCCTACATGTATATTCCAATGCCCCTTTGTTCTGACACCACTTCGTGCAGGTTAAGGTTGCCGGAACATATATGGGTGTAACTCTGTGTATGATCAATTTTCATCTTCATTTTTTAGATAAATCCTGGACATCCTTTGCAGAAAAAATTAGAGATTTATTGAGTTTGACAATTTTGGCTAACTCAGAGTTTGAATTGGACCAAGGACACTATATAATGTCCTTGATTGAACTAAACGAAATGGAAGAAAACATTCAGTCAGCAATTTGCATAAAGGAATAACAACAGGTGTATGTGACATACTGGGTAGCCTAAGTATATCAAAGCAATGACATTATATGGTGTCCTTGATCGAAGTACAAGTCTTAGACATCAAGAGTCATTTAAGGTGATCGATATGATGAGCCAATCTTTTTTCTTGCTTCTACATACATGTGAAGTTTTTGCTCAAAAATGAATAAGGACAAAAACAACATAAAATTTTCTTAGAACACTGTTGGTAAAGCCATTGTTACCAGCTCTCATATTTTAGATGACAGTTTGTCAGTTTTGAGATTGTCTCTAAACACATACTTTCTTGGTTCTTATTTATCAAAGAATTGAAATGTTTGAATCGAATTTTGGGGTTAATTGATGACGAACTGTAACCAAAGTAGAAAAAGATGAAGTGGTGATTCCAAGATCCAAGAAATTGAATTCACATTGCCTTACAATCCTACATGTATAGCCATGTACAAATTTGGTCATAGAACTGTACGCACTAATCTTCCCTCACGTAGTAAAGTATTCAAATTGCTGTCAGTGTGTTAATAATTATTATAATCTAACACGCGGGATATTAAACTTGTAATTCAAAGGATATCATTTTTCCTGCCCTAATGGATCAGTCTTTAAGGGTACACAGTATACGATAGTCATGCTTGACAGAGAGAGGATATTAATATAAAGTTTTGCATAGGTTGCGTTTCCACAGTATAACCTCTATGAAATCCGATGTAATTTGTTTCATGTCATACTCCAGTGAACTGTAGATCCTGTGCCGAGAATAGAACATTCTGGAGAGAGGTGTCAACAGCCAGCATGCATCGGTACTGATGTACGCATATGATAGCTTACAAAAATCCATATCACTACTAAAATCAACAAACCCACTTACGATACAAAACTTGGGTCTCTTCATTTTCCACTGCCTTCAAAAAAGAAGTCAAACCCAACCATAGTCAACCTTAAGTTAACTTAGAACTTTCACAGTAGACAAGATAACCATTTTCGATTCCCATGTATTTCCATGTACTTGTTTGTCTGCAATTAGCCTTCGGGCATGAACTTGCAATAAAGTTATAATTATAATTATGATTGATACCTGGGGTGGGATAACGTTCAATACAGGTGTTCTGGCCTCCGGGCCCCCCAGCCTGCGGTCAGGATGGAATCTTGATCCTAAGAGCGGCCCCAGCTCGGACGTGTTGTAAGGGATTGCATTCGTCATTTATTGCAGATAACCTATGAACTGTCGTGATGGGGTCGTGTGGCGCAACAGCAGAGCGTTCGGCTCTGAACCAAGTGGTCCCAAGTTCGAAGCCTACCATGTCACCGATCTTGTCCCCTTGCGGGGATGGGAAAGGCACTTAACACCTTCCTCACTTCACTCAGGTGAACCTAGCCTATATGTAGGTTAGGGACATCCCTTGGATAGGATGTTAAATGGATGTCCCTTGTTTGGGGTCAGAGCCATACTCCACGCACGTTTAAGAACCCACCACATCTTTCAAAAAAGAGTACAGGCATGCTCTGATGTGCGATGGTCCAAAACCTTACAGTTAGAGACCCAATACATGTCTGCTCAGAAATTGCAGATTCTTCGGCAGATGGACATTACGGAAGAGAAGAATATATGGCAGAGGTGGCCAACATTGGCCCCAATTCTCCAAGTATCCTATTACACCACTTCTACCTTACACCCTGACTGCCACTTACTTTTGTGCTACTATGTTATGTTTTCCCGGATGTGTCTGATGTTTTTGTTTATTTGTTCATTTGCAGATAATCTATGACCAATAGTCGTGAGATGGCAGAGGTGGCCCACGAGGCAGGGGGAGATTTTTTAGCGTGCGGTCGGAAAGGGAGGAGAAACGCACTGCCCGACATCACCGAGGTGATGGCCAAGGAGAAATGTACCGTCACAGAAGCCAAACTGAGGTTAGAAGAGCTCAGGATATCAGGTGTGTAGTCCTGTTTCATTCCAACAGTCCTAGGATAACAGCATGAATTTTTCACCATCATCATCATGCAGGCTTTTAGCTATTCAGAGGTTTCGGTCGAGTGGGGTAGTACAAATGTAGTGGCAGGGTCTTTTTACGTCTGCCTCCCGTAACCTCTGCAAGATAACGGAACGCATCACGCAAGCCTTTTAAATCTAATCACTTTGACACATAAAGGTCATTTTGTAAGTAGGTGCTAAGTCTACCAAGGGAGTCTCAGTGTTTCTGTCCTCGCGGCACGGGTGTTTCCGGTCTGCCGGCCCAGGAACGCAGTGACCCACTGTATACGTTTGGGAAAATGAAATGCTCGTATAGAACTACTCTAAATTGTTCAGTGTAACAGAATAACGCTTACTAGGAGTTCGTATAAAATCATGTGCAAAAACACCAGCTCTAGCGAGACGATATAGAGCGTCAGAATTTGGACTTGCAAGTCTGTTTTCTATTCTTTTATCCTCCCCAAAGCTGCCACAATAATTCTAAGACTCTAATGTACCTAAGATTTTTAACTGTTGATGGTTATATAACTGTTAACAGTCGATGTAACTAATTTATTTCGCTAGTTTATAAAAAAACGCTGAAAAAATGACAAAGGCTTTGAAATATCCGGCTACTCGTGCAAAAATATATTACTATAATACAAAGTTGAAACCAGGAAATTGTCTACCGTACAATACATTCTTCTGATTCTTTCCTCGTATGCCATTGTGGAGTCTTTAGAACCACAACAACAGCCACAGTCTTTGTCAAAAATACTGCTGCTAGCTGACGGCCAATCGGGTGGCCATTTTCCGCTAGCGCTGACTGTGCACATGTGCCTTGATAGAGCGAGAATAGGAATCTGACGGATATATATACCAGGCTTATGGCTCCTAGCTGCAACTTCTATATGCTATGTGCCCCCATATGAACATATTCTGTATTCCACAGACGTCCCACATGGTTAGAACAGACAGCTTATCATGGATTGTTTGCCAAAACCGATGACTGTTAAACCCTTCAGCTGTGCTGAGCTCATAATTACTTCTCCCTACTGTATCATTATCTCTACCATACAACCGTGTCTTTATGGCCTCTGCACAGTAGTGCAATCAGACAATTTAGCTCTAGGGGGTGTTCATCATCAAGGGGGGTAGCCAATGTCACAAACACTGAAAAACAGACTGATACTGTAAATGCAGAAATGTTTGCGGTGGTTTTATGTTTGCTGTTTTCCCAGTGAACTCTTAACAGCAAACTTAAAACCACAACAAAAAAGCTGTTCCTTTATGTGACTGTAGCGCTAGCTACTATTGTTTTAAACGCAAACTCAAAACCACCACGAACACTCCATTTTCTCCCTACGGTGTAATTAGATCCATGAGTGAGAGCATCTACAGTATCTGGGGGTTGGCATGGTTCACAGGAAATTGAAGAATATCTGGCGACCTTCTGAAATGCTATTTGCAGCAATTTGAGTGGCAACCAGACTGTCATGTCTGATTAACGACTAGTTCTAACACCTCTGACCTCTACTTCCTGCCACTCCATCAAGTCTGACCTTGAGGCAAACCATACTTCTAATCCTCGAAGTATCCTTATACACCACTTTTGCCTTGCAGTACTCTGCAATATTCCTTTAACTGCACAAACAAACATACAAACTGATTACAATACCTTTCTTTTCACGAAATATACACTAAAAACAATGGAAATACACACCATAATGTATAAGTTGTCCTTATTTTTTTAAAATTTATTGTATGCACTGAGACACTGTCGAGGGTATCCACACAGCCAAAGAAATGATTTGGGAAATTGCCCAAACACCCACCTAGCGTGAATGCCAGCTGCATGATGGAATGTTCCCTCGGATGGATGTGGACCGTTAAAAATTTATTTTTGGTGACAGATTCTTCATGCCGCTGACACTAATACACAACTATTCTTCCAGTGCAACGTGTGGGTAACGTTTGGTCTGGGATGGCTTCCAAAGTAAAGGACTTGGGTGACATAACTGAATGCAATTGTCCTTGCCATGCATAAACGCTCACTGAATAAAAATACTATTTTGCACAACCAAGACATTCGTGATTTTTTCAACCTGCATTCCGGTGACTATCTATCACCATTCACAGGGAGATTCAGACTGGTTCACTTTGCACTGCAACACAGGTGTTGCTGCTTATAAATGCATTTCCACAAGATGGCCTCCGAAACTTCGGTTGAATAAATCACTTGGTTGTGTTAAAAGAGTGTTTTTAATAGGCGACTTACCAACCTGATGAAACTATTCACAGATAGACTATCACTATTTATTTCCTTGGCTCTCAGACATGTTAAGTTTAACCTTCTATGGTAGCCGTTTTTATGTTGGTTATGAAGTTAGGCAGCATGGAGAAGGTTATAGTACTCCAAAGGCCTGGCACCAATTGACTGTCAGGTTTCCAAAAGTTAATTTTTAACCAAAAAAAAAGGACATGAAAACAAGGCCTGAGGGCCTGGCATATGCCTACATGTAGGTTCACTCAGTTATATAGTTTGAAACAGTCACGGTTTTTGAGGTGAACTCTTTACCAGGAACTAAAAACACTGCGAAAAGCAGCTCCAATTTGTCTGACTGTAGTACTACTAATACTATTCAACCACAAACTCAAAACCACCGCAAACGCTCCATTTTCTCCCAACCGCGAAATTGAATCCCCGCAAATATTTCTGCATTTACGGTACTCCCTTTTATCGATCCGAGAGACCCGAACCTATTTTCTTCCCCGTCCGTGTCAGAACAAAAGCACACTTTTAAATGAGAGATCTAATTTTACCCCATCCAGCCTTTCTGTTATCCCACTTGTCTTCCCCTGTGATCAATATAGCCTTTTCTAGCACCAGACCTGAGTGGAATAGCAAACGTGCAGTTTGAGACATTGATAAAAATCTCCAGGAAGCAAGTGGGCCTTTTCAAAGGGGAGAAGCTTTACTGAATGGCCGCTAACATTCAATTTTCTCTCTTTGGATTAGAAAGAGAGTATATCACGTTCTGTTAAGTGTCTATGGGGTAACAGAATGAAGGATAAGGAGTACTTGATGTTTTGTATGCCCACTCGGTTGGAATGCCCTTGGTTGCGATTGTCGCGTTAGTCAATGCCAAAACTGTTGTACCATGTGCTGTAAGTTGGTATTACCGTGAGCGAACAGTATTGTACAACTGTCAATGCATTTAAGTTTGCGGTGGTTATATGTTCGCAGTTTTTGTGGTGACCTCATCACCGCATACATAAAACCACCACAAAAATGCTTGTCCTTCCATTTACCCCATTGTTTCAACTGAAAACTTAAAACAACAGCAAACACTCCATTTTCTTCCTACCAATAAATTGAATCACCGCAAACTTACGGGTATTTACAGGACGTGTCTTGGTAATGCAATACAACAAGGGCACAGGGTAAAAATGTGATATCATTACTGTATATTCACACTAAAATCATTTCATTATGCCATAACAAAAATCGTTTTGAGAATTTGGTTCTCTCATTTCCCCCCCCCCCTTACATTAGACGATGATCGTCGCTTAGCAAAATTGGATTTATGTAACCCTCAACTTAGCCTTTCAACTTGACCTTCAAAAGAAACATCTAACCTTCTGTAATACGAGTCATTACTATGCTGAAAGAGCAGTATACCACTATAATATGCAAAGTCATCCGGTTGCTCTTTTGACCTACCTTGGCAGTCAAGACCTCTTCCATTAAATCACATGGACCAGGCACTCTTAGGTGAACTAAGCAAGTTAGAATAGAGAAAATATGATCATTAGGTCATAGCTAGGCCATATATGCACTCTTACGGCTTGTTACATAATGTAGATTTATTGATATGCAACAAGACTGTAGTAGGTACATAGGTTCTTACTAGTTAGCGGCCTTGACATGTTCAACCGGTTTGCCCAAGTTCATTGTAGTGATGCTGTAGAAGAGTGATGGATGTCACTCGAAAGGTCCGGAAATAAATCTCCGAATTTTATCAAGTTGTACATGTAGAGTTTGATCATGAATTGTCTTTATATGACTGTAGTAGTTTCAGATTATGAAGAGTTGTGGGAATATGGGTGGGTTAAGAATATTAATGTCTGACTTTTTGTCTTAAGTATTGAAATTGATCTTTTTATTTGAATTTAAAGGTAGTCCAACTGCCCCTACAGGAACAACAAGGATATGGGACTATGTGTACCTTTTCATACCCTTGTCACTGATGTTATTTTTGCTTTGAGATATGATGCAGTATCACAGTACATTTCACTTCCTTTCGGCAGAAAGGGAAATGGTCTCATTTTTAAAATTTGGCATCTGTCCCTAGTGCTGAAAGTGAGGTAGCTTTTGAGTAGCTCAGCTTTTTAGTACAGTAATTGTAAATTCACATTGTAGATTTTATTTCATGATGGGAGGGAAAAAGAGAGGTCTTGCAGTGTTTTCAATTTGTAGTTGAAACAGGATATTTGGAGTTTCTTTTTACACAACCAGGTAATCTCACCTGCTGACGTTTCGGTGTCTGTCAGACACCTTCTTCAGAGCTTCTGACTGAAGTACTGCTTCTCACCGCTCAAGCAATACTCCAGTCAGAAGCTCTGGAAGGTGTCTGACAGACACCGAAACATCAGCAGGTGAGATTACCTGGTTGTGTAAAAAGAAACTCCAAATATCCCATGTTCTACCAACCTGATGAAATTATTTTTGGAAATGTGGTTGAAACAGTTATGTAGTACAGTTGCTGCAGTAATACATGTTAATGCATTGAGTGTTTGCTGTGGTTTTAAGTTCACGTTGGAGACAATAGTAGACAAGGGCGTAGGAGGGCAAAAATTGTTTGCGGTGGTTTTAAGTTTGCAGCAAAGAGCTTACCGCGAAAACTGCAGACATAAAACTGCCGCAAACATTTCTGCATTTACAGTATGTTGAAAACGTGTATTCGCAATGTCATGAATTTGCAGTGGAGAGGCCACTGCTAAAAACACAAAATAAAACCACCACAGAAGTTTTAAGATTTACAGTAGTCATCCCTTTGTTTGCTTTATCCAACTAGCAATGATAAACTCTAACCCTGTAATTTCTAATTGACCTGCTTTTTGTCATAAGGCATCTGTCTCTGGTGCTGAGAACAAGGTAGCTTTGAAATAGCTCGGCTTTGTAACGGTACCGGAAGGCATGCTTTTGTTTGCCATGGTTCGTCCAACTGGCAATTTGCCATTGGGTCTGATTCATCAAAGGAGGAAAGGAAAAAATAGGACTTTGAAACAGGATACCTTCGGCAGCTCTCAAGGGTCTTTTGATGAATGTGCCTAGTAGGAGGCAGCATCAGTAGGATTCAAAAAAGGAAATCTTTTTTTGTGTCTTTTCTTTTGAAGTCCTTGTTTAGAGAATAACAGATATAGCAAGCACAAAGGTGGGTTCATACTTCATAGATTGAATTAATTTCCTGGTTGATAAGAATCTCCTTTGCTGCTTTCAAACAGAGTCACAGGGTTTCTTTCACATACATGAGGTGTGATTTTCCTCAAACACAGGGCTTCCATTTAACGGCCTATCTGAGGGACGTCTCTAACTCAAACCTATGTGCTCCTTTTCCACTGAGGGGAGTAAGGAAATTTGTATAATATCAATGAGAGAAGTCAGGGGACCCAGGATTTGAACCCAGGACCTCTGGGCTCTGGGCCAAACACCCTGCCATTATGCCACCGCAACGCCCTTGCAGCTTCCCTTGGTACTGCAGCAGAACTTCTGGCTTTTATATCATTCTCTTGTTGTAGACAAACTATGGTCATAATTTTTTTCTACTTTAAAATGTCTCTAAGAACCAAGTAGATGAATTGTTGTGGCTTATTGCAGAGATTCCAAAAAGCCGTCCGGCAGCCCTCCCGATTGTTAAACTTAATTTAGCCTGGCAATTAAAGTTTTCCAGAGGGTTCTCCTGTCCATTAACAGCAGCCGTTCTGCTGACAGCTCCAATTATCCTGGGTAATATTTTATTCATAGATCAGCTAAGGTATCCCACTTTCCCTGAAGACCAGTCTTGCAGGCCTGGATACACTCCCAACAAAATATACCCGGATACATGCTGGCAGGGGGTATGTTCTGGCCTGTTACACTGGTATTATAGCAATGTATGCTTGGAGCAACAAGAACATGTGGGTTTTTTCCCATCTGGTATCTCCTGGGTAAGAATAACAGTTTTTGAAAAGATGTCATATTCTTATTATTTCTATCTATTATCATGTGACTGTGATGACATGCCAGGATATGATTTTATCATTATCTATTTCAGGAGAAATCTCAGCTACATTATATTATTAGTAATATTACAATGTATATATAATGAATTGAACATCCCGACAGCAGTTAGTTGTTTTGTATTATGATTTCTGTCGTCCGCCATTGGGTTGCAAAGAAGTTGTCATGACAATAGTTACAGTCCGTAAGTTCTTGAACGACCTCTAAAAAGTCCTTATATTCCATCAACAAGATAGACTCTGGCCCAGTGTTAACTGCGGCTGGGATCTTTGTGATAAAAGACTTTATCCACTTTCAAGAAAACAGCGATAAAATTACACACCCTTGCTCCAGGCTTTCTTTTCAGACCTAAGTGGTTCTCAAGGTGACACCAAGGTGACCAAGAACTATTGACCTGATTGGAACATTCTGCACTTTTGTAGTGTTCTTGTGCATTTTGACATGATCTTCTACAAAATCTATGACACGGAAAGGTATGATAAAAGCAGTATGCTTCACCTAAGTGCCAATAGAGGGCAACTGTTTACCAGTATGACATGAAAGCTTTGGACTACTGTAAATGCAGAAATGTTTGTGGGGTTTTAACGCAAAAAATGGAGTGTTGGCGGTGATTTTGGGTTCTTGTTTGAAACACTAGTAGCGCTACAGTCATACAATGGAATGGCTTTTTGCGGTGGTTTTAAGTTTGCAGTAAAGAGTTTTAAAAAACGCGAACACAAAACCACCGCGAACATTTTTGCATTTACAGTATATCAGTACAAAGATCTGTACTGCACCCACAGACATTCAAGAATTCCTGTGGGTTTGTCTATATCATGATAGCGGTTTCATCAAAGAAACAGCACAGAAATGAGGTCGTATAGTCTTCAGTAATTATGACTGCAACAAGAAATAGGAGGGAACATTTTGCGTGCAGAAAGAAAATTTCGTTTCATACAAAATGTTACAATAGATTTTCTTTAGAATCCTTAATATTACAAAATCTTAGTTTTCAGGAAAGCTTACTATGGCTAGATTTTTTTTATTGATAAAACGTAGCGAAAGGAAAAATATTACTTATATCAGGAATCTGACACTTATAATACTCTTAGTCAGTCTAGTACGGGCTAGGACATAGAACACAAAAATGCTGTTTGAAAAGTTTGAACAACAGTCTAAAATATGCAAGGTAACTGTTACTCAAACAACTTGATAGAGTTTATAAAAACGGTCAGATATCTCAGGTAGCATCCACTAGCTTTCGTCAGTGACACTGAGCAAGATCTGCATTCCACCTGACTTATAACCAAAAACAGCCCAAAATGTTCAAAAAATAGTTCAAATGTTCCAAAAGACAGTTCAGTTTTTAACCTTTAGCACACTGAAGTAGCTGTTTGGCACCCAATTCACTATTGGTTACAGAGTTAGGCAGCAGGGAGAAGGTTAAGAACATTTCAGCATCCATTTTCCAGGTTATGTTTGACCGTATTGGTGTCTTCATTTGTTTCCCCGTCTTTCCCAGTACGGCTCTGCAGACATGGCGCCATTACTGTTATAATTGAAGTCAATGCCTTAGAGAGACTGCGGTTCTCAAACTGCCAGAAAATGATGTATGCTTGACGCCACAGCGGTAGCTACATTGATGTGACAGTTCCTTGATCTTCCCACATGTGAAAGCTGCCCTATAGGACAACTCTACATCCATCAAACACTGAGACTGTCTCTTCTTATTTCCATGGTCTTTCATCTACATGTATACTGCATCAGTTGTAAGATTGGCGTTATTGTTAAGGCAGTTTGGATTTTTGTCAAGGCTGGAAATAGAATCTAATGATAATATCATCGTACTGTTCAGTAATATTTATCTACGTTTGCAGTTGCGGTAGAATGAAGGAAAAATTTAGAGGAGGTTTTCTATGTTTTTTTAATTCAGTCTAACTGGTCCGAACCTTTCAGCCTAGCGGTTATGACGCATAGCCTGTGGACTGGCAGGCCCGGGTTTGATCCCCGGAGCCGGGAGTTTGTTTCTACTTGCCTCTAGTGTTTCACTGGTTCCCACACCAACTCTGTGTGCCGCACAGGGATATCGAACGTGGAGATTCGAGGACGAATCTTAAAAAGAAAAGGGGGGAGTAGTATAACAGTGGGGTTCAAGTGCCACTAACTTAGTCCAGTCTAAATGGTCCGGACCCTTTAGCCTAGCAGTTATGGCAAGCGGCCTGTGGACTGGCGGGCCCGGGTTTGATCCCCGGGAGCCAGGAGACTGTTCTTCTCAGTCAGATACGCGTTTTCATCTCATCCCTGACTGTTGTCTTTCTCTACTTTTACTTCAAGATTTTCAAGAACCAAGGAAATAATTGGTTTGGCCTACATGATTATTCTATTACTGAACCCCAGAGGAATCCTTAGTTGTACCAAGATGCCGCCAGTTAAGTTGATTCTAGATCATAATCGTGTTACTTGCTACATTTTCACTCTTTTGGGGCTTTTATTTTAAAAAGAATTGATTGATAAACCCGACTTAAATCTTTGAAGTAGCTTTGCTGCCAGCATATTACATTATGCACTGTAAATGCAGAAATGTTTGCGGTGGTTTTATGTTCACAGTTTTTGCAGTAAGCTCTTTACAATTAACTTAAAACCGCAAACATTTCTGCCTGTGTTCATGTACTGCTGCTATTGTTACAAACGCGAAATAAATTAAAACTGCCGCGAACACTCCAAATCAAAACCATGCGAACTTAAATGCATTTACAGTAATATGCCAGTAAAAGTTGATTTTAGATCATAATCGTGTTACTTGCTACTTCTTCCCTCTTTTGGGGTTTTATTTTTAAAAGAATTGATTGATAGACCTGCGTTAAATCTTAGAACTTAATAGCACTGGGAACACTCCAAATTAAAACCACGCAAACTTAAACACATTTACAGTAATATGCCAGGGGGCAAAGCTACTTTTGAGACGTACACAGCGTACTACAGCATAATACATACCCTTGGATTATGTAAATGTGACATACAATCGGTTGAAAGATAACCCCCAGGCTTTAAAGTGAGAGCGTGTTATGCAGGATTTGAGGTTTGGGAAGGTTTCGTGAAGCCGGTAGGACTGGTGCTACATATTTACACAGACTGAGATGGCTTATCGCTTACTGCAGACGTGCTTAAAGATGTATAATGGAAATGGAAGTGTGAATTCTGCACAAACCAATTTCATCTTACTGAGAAGCTATTATAGCATGGAGCATAGTAATCAGAAGGGTACTGTAGGTGTGAAATAGATACATGCATGGCAGGGAGGCAAGGTGATTTAACTTGTGGTTAGGAAAGGAAAGTGATCGCGAACCAGTTTAGCTCAAATGAACTCAATGAACAGATGAGCTAATCTTCCACTGGTCGTGACAGAGAAGACAGACGCTATGTACAATATTTACAGGTTCATCGTACCGGGGAAATTCCCCTAGCTCTTTTCGACAAGCACATACACAGTGGACACACGGCTAAACATCCTGTCCTAAGGACTGCAACTCTTTCCAGTAGCGTGCATGTCGGGTGAGCGACACAGCCGGGATCGAATCCGAGGCTTCTAGTTCCAGAGGCAAGATCGCTAACCACTGGACTACGCACGTACGCTACTTATGTTGGGTTATGTTGTCTTTTGGTCACCAAAATACAATTAAGTATTACTTAGATAATAATATATTGAATAATTCATATCATACAAAAATGGAAATAGTAGACAAAGATGTAAATGTAGAAGGAAAAAATGTAATGCATATTTCATCTGTGAGTGAGTGAGTGAGTGAGTGAGTGAGTGAGTGAGTGAGTGAGTGAGTGAGTGAGTGAGTGAGTGAGTATTAGATTATGATCATGTTTTGTTCTTGATTTCTAATACAGAGTAGTTCAAATATTCTGACAACTTGTAAAAGTAACATGATCACAGGATTTTGCCCAGTGTCAGTCATTCCATCATCTGATGAAATGTAACCAATGACAGACAAAATAATGACCATTCCATCATCTTAGTAGACAGAACTGGCATGTTTGATGTGAAAAAGATAACATGTCAAATCCCTCGGATCAAACGTTAAATGGATTTTTAGGAGAGCCACACCTCGAGGATGTTATTAAGGACACCCCACTCTCGTCAAAAAGAGAAGGGGTTCTTCCCAGTGTGAGTGGATCAAAACTATTTCAATCTAAATTGGGTACTAGGGAATTTCCCGAGCAGCCTTCATAACCCCTGCATGCTTCTATTGAGTCAGCAGGGAGAAGGTTAAACTCAAGTTGAATTTTGTGGCGTCGGTGTGGCGCAACGGTTAGAGCGTTGGATGTTCCATGTTCACCATGCCCAGACACTGTTCCCTTGGGAAAGGCACTTTACACTACCACCCATCCTCTTCGGCTGGTCTGTCTTAAAGTGTGCCAAAAATCACTCTACGGATTTTGGTTGCCAATTTGCCAACATCTAGCACATTTGCTACCAAGAACCGTACAATTTTTTTTCAAAGTTGAATTTGATTTTGAAAAAAAATCCCATCAGGAGTTGTGCATTAGTTTTTCTGACAGAAAGAAATCTAGAACCCAGGGAAAATCCTTGAACGCTTGTATGCCTCTTTGTAATGAACAGAGATTGCTGGATCTTAAGTCCGCAGGGCGTAAGGATTTACCGGGCACGTTGCAGAAGGTGCGCTGGATTATGGGGGATTTGAGTTGACGTGCACGGCTTTGACCATGGCAATTTGGTTTGACTTTATTGGAATTCCAACAGCACAAACTATAATTAACATGGAGATGCCAGGAACCAATTGCTGGTGTTGGGCACTACACATTCCAAAACATATTCAATACTGATATCAATATTGATTTGACTTGATATTATGATGGTATTGTACACTACACATTACCAAACATATTCAATACTGATCTTACTTTGACTTATAGCTCTTTGATTTAGATAGTCAAGAGTAATGCTGATTTGGAAAATCAATATGACAACAGGGTCAGCAACTAGTTAAAAGTGCCAGGAAGTTTAACATCAACACTGAGTCTCATGGCCATGCTTGTTATTCCTTCAGGTATCCCGATACACCACTTTTTTTTTCATTGCATTTCACAAAATGAAACAACACATATAATAGAAAACAAGAGAAAACAAAGTACAGGAATGGAACATAAGCCACGGATCCAAAACAATAAGTAAAGGTGGAAACAGAAATGAGCTACTGTGTACTAGATATAAGTAATTTCCATAGAAATAAAGATAACAGTATCATTGGCAAATGATTATAAAAAAATCAATATCAACCAAAGATTACAGAACACACACATTTAAAAAACAGTGTTCTCAAGGCCTTCTTAAGGATGTTTTGAGCACCCGGATACAGGGCTCGAAATGCTGGGTGCATGTGCACCTGCGTGCAGCCAAATTTGGAGCTGCGCACCTAATTTTTGACTGTGGGTGCACTGGTGCACCTAGATATTTTTGTATGCTATAGGGTAAAGGTACTACTAGCATGCAGAATATTCTTGATATGTAAGTATCAGAAAAAAACTATAACCTTTTGTTGTACTTAAGTTGATGTACTACTAAATGAAATTAGCTTTAGAATTATAGATTGAGGTTCTCAAGAGCGTTAAACTTAGACATGTTTTGCTGACATTCAACTTTATTTTATGTGGGGCACCCAAAATTCATTCTGTGCACCTGATTTGTTTGGTCGGGTGCACCAGTGCACCTATTTCCAAAAATGAATTTCGAGTCCTGCGGATATCTAAAATGCATTTGCCTTACATTGAATACTGATGCTGCATTTATTTTGTTTATTGGATCTCTATAGGTTAACTGTCAGAAATAGAACAATCAGGCACATGCTAGTAAATAGAAATTGAATGAATCGGCATGTGCTTTTGGCATGTATCCTGTCCTTGGTGCTGAACGCTACGTGACTGGAAACATAGTTGCGGTGAAGGTAAAACAGTTGTCCTCAACTGAGGTGAAGCATGATGCTTTTTCAAATAGGTAGTGGTACTGCAATGCGGCTTCGCCTGCCATTAGCGCACCAGGCCACCCCTACTCTTCTCGATATGTGTGTTTGGTTCTTTTACATGCAGAAGTTTGACTCTTGAGGCTTACACCTGAAGCTACCTCATACATGGGGCCGCCGGCTTTACATCACCAACCAAAATGACAAGTGTAATCCCTCACAACATGTCCCAGCTGGGGCCAACTCTGGGATCAAACCTCTGCCCATGGATCCATGGAATTTGATCCTCATGGCTAAGCAACAATGTTACCATGGAGACAAGGTTACCAAGGGCGCCATGGAGACATATCATTTGAAAATTATTGTATATTGTGGTCAGAAATAAAGATCATCCGAGTTTTTAAGAACCAACAACATGGTACAAAAGCGCCCTCTATCTGATCCTGACAAAAGTGCAGGTTTGTGACTTGCAGGACAAAGTCTCATGTTGCATTGTAAAGATGTTGATGGCTTTTTGATATAGAACAAAATGTTTACTATATTAATCACCAATTTAGATGAGCTTTCATGCTAAATTAATGGTCTTGATGTTTAGTACTGCTCAATCACTTGCCATACATGGTACCATTACAATTGTTGTGCAATAAAGTTTGATTGATTGTTTTATTGATTTATGGTGTTTCTTACTTTCAGAAGAAACGTCCGACACCAAAGTCAATCCCGACAGTTCCCAGGGAGCTTCTTCTTCACAAGCAGACGCACAGGGAGGCGCCAGCTCCTAGCACAACTCATCGCACATCCGGCAAACCTCCCACCGCTATGCTGGCTACATTTGTACTTTTGTATGGAGATATGTAGTAGACACATAAGGAGAGATAGCTGATAGGTATATCATGGACAATGTCTTCAAATTTGGGTCCGACTAAATAGCGAAATGCAACAAAATACAACGAAATGCATGTTGTACATGCAAAATACACATTGTTTGAGTTTACAATTTGAAATTATTTCATGTCATGGCAAAGCGTCCAGTGATGTTTTTAAAAACATCAAAACATGAGGTGTTCCAAAAGGGGATATTGCAATGATACTGTGACTGCATTATAGTTTGCGGGGATCTAATTTCGAGGTAGGGAGAAAATGGAGTGTTTGTGGTGGTTTAACATGCACGTCTCCCATGTCCTAAGCCCAGCAGTAGGGTTTGGGTTGGCGTTAGGAAGGGCATCCAGCCGTAAAAACTCTTGCTACAAAAAAGGACTTGCACTTGATGAGGAGTTCTGGGGCTCCCCCATCCATGTGCAAGCACGTCTAACCCCCAGATGATGGGGAACAAAAGACGTTAAATTGGATAGAGAGAGAGAGAGAGAGAGAGAGAGAGAGAGAGAGTTTGCGGATGAAAAAAGGGGTAGGCAGACAGAAGACAGAACAAGCATTTTTGCAGTGGTTTTAAGTTCTTAGGGAAGAGATCACCATGAAAACGGTGACCATTAAACCATCGTGAACATTCCAACATTTACAGTAGTTATGTATGCTGCATGTATTTTGGTATTTTCGGTGTATTTCGCTATTTACCATGACCAATCAATAGGGTGCCTCCAGATTTTGGAAAGATGTTGAGCTTGTCTGAGGGCACACAAATCGAAATGCTTTATTTGGAACATGTTTGGTAGAAAGAAGTCTATTTTTAAAAAATTCTGACATTCCTCCCTTGCTTTGTTGACGAAAGTGATATCATCCAAGAAAGACAGATGATATAAGAATGGTGTTGTCATGTTATCCCAAACCAAACAACGTCGAAGACTTAAAGTAAACTGAAACCAGCCCAAAGCGATTTCAGCACGTTGAGAGTTGGATTTTCTAATTCAATTTTTAGTCCTTTCTATACGTTGTAAGTTTAGATAACACTACTTCATTGCATATCGACCTTCGTGGAGCAAAGATGCGATGTCGTTGTGTGGTGGGAACTCATTGAAAATCTGTGCGCTCAGACTTTTTGGTGGTTTAAATATATAAAGGAATCCTCGTGCGGCTTGATAATGTGCTCTTTATAAATGCCCAAAGTATGAAATCATGATGAAAATGCTAATACAAGCAAGTAAATGTTGATATCATACAGATTGCCATATACAGAATAGTTCCAGTTTTAGCGTTATGAAATCGCTTTGGGCTCTGTTAAGCTTTTGGCAAGAATGTTGAAACCACTTCTTAAATGTCCAATGATGTAAATATTAGTCAGCTTTCAGGAGCTTGAAGTAAATGATCTGGATCTAATAATGTTTGTTGAGTGTGAAATTTAGAAAACATTGTTCAAAACAATTTCTTAAAAGTTTACGCATAATTGAGTTGCATGTGCTGAGGACTTCTGCAATGGTTTTTTATTTTTGGATATTATTCCAGTTATTTGGAACGTGGATATGAAAAAGTCTGCGGTCTTAATAGATATTTTATTGCAATTCAAGGTTCGGCAAAAATTGATAAAATTTTGTATTCATCCGAAACTCACATATGAATGACCTGCATTGCACATATTTCAAATTTTGTAGAGCAATGATACAAAGTGTCATAATGCAATACATAATCATGTAAAAACAGCATTGCCATTTAATATGTATGTTACATGGCATTTCTAGTTATGTAATGGGTTTCAACACAGTAGCGAAATTACGAACAAAAAATTGTGGTTTGCAAAAGCATTTAGGGCATTTCAATTATAGAATGTTTCATAAAACTTTGTAGTCTTATTAAGTTTGAGAAATGTTTGATGTACTACTTAAATCTTGCCAGGGACACTTACAAAGTACATGTAGTGAGACTCAGGCACCCACATTCCAAGCTTCTTGGCTTACAGAATATTGTATAAGAGTGCCCTCTATCTGATCGTGAAAAAAGTGCAGGTTTATGCCCTTAGGACAACGTGTAATGTTGCATATAAAGATGTGTTGATAGTTTTAGTTGCTGAAAAGATTTTGTTTCTTGCAAGTTTTTGGTTAAAGTCTATATAGATGTGGAAAAAAGTTTGTTGCCAATTGTTGAAATAAATAGATTTTGTGCGCTAAATATAACTTTTCAGTGAAGATGTAAAACTACTTGTTGTTTTGGTTGCCAAGAGCTTAGTATTTCTATTACAGAAAAGCTGTATACTTTATTAACTCAGTCTGTATTATAAGAAGAGTCTTTTTTAACCTTAAAGTTTGTTTGTACATGTATGTGGAGATTGTTTAGCTGTAGATTAGTTTTGAAAGACATTTGGCAAGTCTATGTCAAAAAACAATACCCTAAGCTAATAGTTCATTGTGTAAAGAAGGACATTAAAGTTCATAATGCCACTTTTATGCATGACCACTTTGACCGCTTGTTTCTTAGGTTCCCTTCGTGAAAAGGTCTGGCAAGTGAAATTAAGACTCTAAGAACCACTGGGAGAAAGTCTGTTAAAAAAACAGTAACAAGCAAAAGTGTTGCAGTTGTTTCCCTCTGAAATTGCTTTTAAAAAACCTTCATGAGGTTTGAGGGAGTAAATTGTGTATTTTGAGAGAAAAAGAAAAACACAGAATACTATTTTCTTGAAATGAAATGAAATGGTGATGTCACCTGTGTGATACTGATATGAACAAAGATTTGATAACATTTCTGAAGATATGGCATGTTGCAAAAATGTCCTAAAGTTTGTATACATTAAATTTTGTAGTTTTCGGTCATTTCAACTTGTGTGTAAAGAATATCATGATTGACCATATTGGTGGTCATTTTTTTTGTTATTTTAGTTGGCCATCACAATTTATTTCCTCAGTTCCTGGAATATTTAACAAGTAAAAGTGCAACAAGAAGAAAAAATTTCAAACAAAGGGCTGGGAGAAAAACTTGATACTGACTGTCTTTACACTTTCCTTTGGACTCATGTTTTCATGTTGTTCTTCCAGTTAAGCAGTATTTTCTTGATATCCAAGAAACAGAAAAGAATGCTGCCTTGCGTGGTCTTATGTTAATGTGGAAAAATGTGTCAGGTTACTGGCTTTGCAATCCGTTTGATGTAAGGAAACTTGTATGGCTCTCATAAGTTTCTCGGTAAAAATCTGGCTACAGAAGAAGTACAATGTCCAAGGCAAAATTCTCATGTTTACCTTTAGAATATGTCATTGTTCTGACACATTTTGTTGCCATCTATCCTCTTGATAGATAAGCCATAGTTTGTTGTATTTTTTATAGTGAAAGTTATTTACATGTAGTATGAATGTTTTACTAGATAAAGTATTCTTGTGACAGATAAGTTCTACAAATTCTTCCAGTTTGTCTTATTTCTGGGAAATATCTTTTAAAAAAAGACATTACTGTTACGGTAAACTTATCTATGTTGTATAAGAAAAACTCCACTGACACCTCTTGCTTTTCTCCGAGGTTCAAGCCCTACTTGGGCACGGTTATCAGGGGTTCAATTCAGTTGGGTACAATGCAGCAGCCCAGTGTATGGGAAAGCTTCAGGCATCAAATATCTCTTTAAAAAAGATAAAGTCAACAAACTTATCGAGAAGACTCTGGGTGACCCGGTGTGCTTGGCTGAAAACGTGAGCCGTAGCAAAGCCACATTGCACTACTACATGTACTTAAGCTGCTTAGAAAGTATTATGCTTAAGTTGAGGATGACCGCTTTACCTACATGTAACAGTGTGAACCACAATGAAAACTTTGTCATATTAAGTATGTTCATAATAGAAATGGGACCACTGCTATTTGTATATATTGTGCAGTTTAACAGATAAAAATAATGCTAAAACCGTTCTGTCTTGTTTTAGTTATTGAGCAGTGAACTAAACCTAAAGATGATATTCAGGCTGGCAAAACTGTAGCTCCAAACTCTAAGTTTCATAGGTTGTGACTACTTAATAATATGTTAGTTTAATATATTTGATTGTAATTAAAAAGTTTTTGAAATGGTTGTTTGCCTGTCTGTTTAATTTTTGTCTTTCAGAAAAGAACTTAGTCAATGTACAAGTGGCAATGGTAAAGTACATGTATAGGGGCAGCCACACGTAGGTAGAAAAGGTCGGACCGCTTTTCCACCTGACCAGACTGGACCGCTCTTTCTACCAACCCTAAAATATACACAATGGATTCAGGGCAACAAAGAAGCGCCAAGGCTGTGATCTGCACAACACTTTTGGTATATCAGGACAAATTTTAGTAGTTACATAACACCAGGCTACATCAATCAGTGCATTTAGAAAGATTAGAGGCAACAGAAGCTATATCATTGGTTAACTGCTATTCTGAAATGGAACTTTCTATATTTCCTTTCCTATATCTTTCAGGTTCTATAGTTTTTTCAGAGAAACATGTGAGAAACATCAACGGAAAAACACACATACAAGCCATGATACAAGCACATATCTGTAATATCCATATAGAATACAACACGGGGTATTCCGTATCACCCGAGGTACCAGCCCGACCGCGGGTCGGATCGCCCGACGGCCGTAGGCCGGAGGGTGATCCGACCCGCGGGAGGGCTGGGACCGAGGGTGATGCGGAATACAACGTGTTGTATTTTATTTATGTCATACCTTGGCCATACCCACCCGAGAAAACACACATTTCAATGCGGAATGCGCCAGAAGTTGAGGGAGTTTTGTGTCCTCGAACAAGAAACTGTAGCAACATTGATTCCAATCTCCGAATCCGGTATTCGAATTTCCGACGGCCGCGCAACCGACGCGTTCGAAATGCGTTCGAAATATTCTATGGAAGCCTGTGTGATAACCCTCCCGAACCCTATGTGATCCGGATAGTTATCACACGGTCCGGAACACCCGTATCAGGCCCAGGCATGACATAAATGTACATACAATCTGTTGTTGAAAAATGATACATGTCATTGCATGCATTGTTGTTGTTGTGTCCAATCATATGCATAGAACAGACCCCTTTCCACAAATCTGCACATCACATTGATAGCACTGTTTGAGTTACATGTATAATAATTAGATATTTGTGGACTATTAAAGAAAAAAACTGATAATCATTTTGTCCATCACTCACATTTCCCATTTTGTTCCATACTCAAAACCATACACCAACATACTCTTACAATCATTTAATTTCAGTTCACCCAAGTATATATTCACTTCCAGCAAAACTTAACACCTATAGCCTATTTCAGATATACACATTCAATAATAAACATTAAAATGACCATGTCTTCCATACCTGTGCCTTTAAGTATCTTCACATTTTGAACAGCAGCAAAATCCTTTCCAAGGGATGACTTCAAGACTTATAGTTACCGTAACATTACAAAAAACATTCACTTTTACAGTTGTACATCATGGTTTCAGATGTCATACTGTTAAGTATGGCATACTAATTCTGTTAGGTGGGAGTCAAGATTTTTCTCCTCGCTGTCGATATAATTCCAACTGTTCGTACAATCCTTTGAAATACATGATGTATACTACGAGCTTATATACGTATATACAGTAAAAAATGCCAACATACCACAGCAAGATTTTTAGATATGACTTCTTAGGCATTAGGCTCTAATTAGTCGATCACTTCTTATCAAGTCTCATGGTGTATCCACTCATAGTTGAGCAGCATGTAAAGTCTTATGTTGTTTGTCTAAGTTTTCTTACTAGCAAATCTGTTTGGCTCACTTGTTAAGCTACTGTATGACTGTAATGAAAATCTTTCTATATGTAAAATAGGTTTATGGCAGGACTTCCTTGTTGTTTTTTATATGAAATACCAAATCAGAGAGACTGTTCATAGTATTACATTCCAGACAGTCCTTACTATTAATTATCAAGACAAAAGTTGTAATAAAGTGCTGTTACGTTTGTGACATATTTTTTGTCTAACAGTTAAAATTGCCAACTTCTCTGCAGGAGATCTTGTTTCGATATTACGAAAGTCATTCTTGATTCTTCACATCATATTTCCAACACAACTTGACTAAAATCCGGTCTACGCGATAACATGTGACAAGAAGTGATCGGGGGAAACATCCCTCGTTGAAGCGAGGTTAGGGCGTTCATTCGAAGTCGCGGTCGGGAAGCACGATCGGCGCGACGAGCGTCCAGACGTAGAGCAGGATGCAGAGCCAGCTGGACACGATCTTGACCCATACAGCAGGCTGGTTAGGCTCCAGTTTGTTGAAGTTGGACCCATCCGGGCTACGGAAAAATCATAAATCTTCATGACCATACTTTACTTAAGTTAACCTTTAGCACACTGAAGTAGCTGTTTGGCACCCAATTCCCTATTGGTTACAGAGTTAGGCAGCAGGGAGAAGGTTAAGGCCATGTTGATTTCATTATAAGGATGATATCTGCACACGCATCAATTTTCGTCCGTTTCCAAAAAGAATGTAGATCCATGTCCAAGAGGGATCAAGGAAGCCATTCACATCAGGGCCTTACAACCATCCCTCAATAGAGACGGGGGGCGCCACAGACTTTCTGCAACTTATGATCCACTGCTCACTGAGTCACGTGTCTTATCTGCATAACGTGACGTCATCTCAGCGGCGCTCGTTCCTTGACAAAGACTGGTGTTGTACAGTCGAAAATTTGGGTAAGTCCAATTTCTGTGTTGGAAATTACAGTTAAAACTTTTACAGTTTCAGATTGATGATTTCTACCAACACAGATAAACTTTCAAGCTAATACTAATCTTTGCTGATTTGTAAAGTTGAAAGATTGTGTTGAAGAAGTCCCCTTACCTGTACCAGTTGGTGAGAGTCATCATGATGTACATGGAGGCCAGCATGAACATGAAGTGGAAGAAGGAGTAGTTGTACTTCACTCCGTCCTTCTCGTTATCGATCGTAGGGGAGTCGTCGTCAAGGTCATCCACCACGGACTTCTCCACATCGCCGGTACCTAGGACAACACGACAATCCTAGGTTTACTACAAGTTTTCTCTTAGAAGAAGAGAGGTGGTTGTACATGTGTATTCCTATTTGCTTTGTGAAAGTTATAAACACCTCAAACCATTATGTGTGGAAGGCTGTGACTTGAAAATTTTAGTATCTAATTAAAGTCAGATTGAGGAAATACAGTTAGATATGGTAGATAAGAATATTGAAAAGAAAACAATGCTGTGTTGGGGTTAGTAGGATCAAACAAGATTTTCATTTGTAATTTGACTGGCATATATTTCTTTTATTTTGCACCATATTACATTGCACCATATTAACTTTTATGACTTGATATTGCCATAATAAGCAGTTCTCAATTGATGAAGTAGATTATCAACGAGGGCTCACAATAGAGCAATGGAAATTAATTTCCAGTTGCCGTTATTCATTCTTTCAATGCTAATGCGTTTTAAATTGGGCTTGTTTTGGAACACAGAAATGCAAGAATGAGCTCGAAATAATTTAATTATTGCAACAGCATTTTTATATTTTGAAAAGATGTTATTGGTTTCAATAGCCTTGCAGTTGGCAACAGGGTCAAACATGTTACGTTAAATCCTCTTTATTAACCAAATTTAACATCATTACTTAACAATCTGTCAGAGTTCACGGCAAGCGTATGAGAAACCTTTCACAAATGTGTTCTGCAGTTGGCCTAACTGGGAAGCAAGAAACAACTTCAGACACCTAAAGACAAAATTCAACATTTTCAAGTTGTAACATAAACACAAGGAATAATCTTTAAGCAAGATAACAAAGCATTCCTTAAGCGGATATCTCACTGGAATGCGGCACGTTGGGGATCTCACTGCGTCCTAAATTGGATTTGTGTTACACTGTCTTGACTTTATAATGGGAATATCATGCAAAAAGCACAAGTATGACCAAAGAGACAACAAAACACACAAAGCATAAAAAGTTCGTTTTTTATCGATGACATTTGCTGAGTGCTCTGTCAAATCGCTCGGTTGCCAATGTGCCACAGTCCAGTGAAATACCTGCTTTAGAACCAAACACAGTGTACAGCAACACCTTGCCAGACCAAATAAAGCATAAAAAACAAAGCAAAAGGAAATAATATTACCATACTCACTTGGGGCCTGGCTGTTGGACAGCAGTGTGCTCTCATTCGACGACATGGTGAGCTTGTTCACACTGCTGTTGGACGAGGTGCGGATGCTGGAAAACGAAACATGGAGATCTTTCATATTACAAGAAGTCAGACAGTTGAACCTGGTTAGCATAGGTTGTAACATTCAATTAACACTCCCTCCCTAGTCCCTAGTATTACTGTAAATACAATTAAGTTCGCAGTGACTTAATTTCTCGGTAAGGTGAAAATGGGGTATTCACTGTGGGTTTGAAATTGCGGTTAAGAGGTCACCATGAAAACCGCGAATCTAAAACCACTGCAAACTTAAATGCATTTACAGTACTTGATCTGTATGTATTTAGATAAACCAGTGCTAAATACCAACATGAATATTTGATCTCTCGCCTACTATGGCCAGTAATGAGAATACACACAGATATACACACAAACACACCCACATATACCCACACGCATTTACTCACTCACTCACTCACTCACTCACTCACTCACTCACTCACTCACTCACTCACTCACTCACATGCACACACACACACCGACAAAAACACATACAAGAGCAGGCAAAGAAAAATCTTGGTTGTGCCGAGAGAAGTTTCCAACCTACCTGGCATACATGACGCAGACGAAGAAGACGACCAATCCCACAATGCCCTGTGCGTCCATGCCGAGGAAGACGCTGGAGGGCGTGGCAGGCGCGGCGGTGGTTCCGGGCTGCGTTCCGTTCTGGATCGGAGTCAGCCCCGTGATCTGCAGCAGGCTCGGGTTACATTTGCCGTCTGTTGGGAGGAGAGGGAAAAGACAAATGATGAAAAAGTTTTATATCGATCTGATACATTTGTGAAGGTTAGACATCCAGGTAAACAATATATAAAGAGAATTCAAACTCTACAACTGGATAAGAATTCAGAGATTAATTTCCGGACGTTTCGAGTGACATCCATAACTAGAAAAGTTATTGTAAATAAGTACATTTTAGTGACGCTGAAGAAGAGTGATGGATGTCACTCGAAACGTCTGGAAATAAATCTCTGAATTCTTATCCAGTTGTAGAGTTTGAATTCTCTTTATACATATCAATTTGACTTCGATTTTATTTATTTATTTACACATAGTAAAAAGCAGTTTACAAAACATAAATACTGCGACAACAAAAAAGATTTCTGGAGGCCATAACTGTTCAAACTCTTCCCTCATTTAACTTTATAGCTGGTTCTTAGCTATGGATTAGTACATATTTGACAATTTGAATGAATAGTAATGATAAATTATAACGATAAACAATTATCAAATAATGCTAACATTTGGGATAATATTTGAAAATTATACATCAACTAATACCTACAGCATATGCGACAAGTAATCAAGCCAAATACATTTTAAGTAAGATTTACATTTTGAGTAAGCTTTCTGGCTTGCTACTTGCAAGTAGTGTCTTAAATTTCTTGTAACTTCTAATTTGAACTCATGTGTTCATCCTAAGTATCTTGAGCCCTTAAGATGTATGTAGGCCTTACTTGTCTCGTTAGTCATGGCAGACCAGGTGATGTACATGGTGTACAGGGTGATGACTGAAGCCTGGAGCAGACCTGAGCGTGGCTGGGCTGAAATGACAATAACATTAGAAGTTACATTTTGTTTGAACCTTTGTTTATTCATGACATGCTCAAATCGGCACGCTTTTCATTGAGGTCATGAGGGAAGAGGTAAGGGTCAGATACAATATAACAGAGATACACAGTCATTTGAGTCCTAATAACTCTATCAACATATATCATTACATCTACATTCAACACAAAAAGCTAGGGAACTTACATTTGATCAATCATATTTCGTAGTCAAAACTACCAAAGATGACCCCTCAAGAGAGTAACTGTTCCCTGTGAATCCGTTTTTTCACAACCTACTCATATTATAGTCAAAAGTAGCCACAGTGCTCAACTCATGAATGTACGATCATTAACCGTCAATGGGATATCATTGTATAAAGGGCACAAATATGCTTTCCAATGATATGTAAAACAATGCAATTTTTGCCGGACATATGATTGATCACAACAAAGTTCTCAACCTTCTTGTGTTGAGAGTATGTGGGTTAGGTCCAATATGATTATAAATGGATCTTTTCAAGCTGGAAACAGCATACAGCTAGGTACTATTTTTAACACCTTTCACATATGACTGTCAACCTCACAGATATATACATGTACAGGACTTTACCATAATAGATACCCTGTATCAACACAAGAAGAAATACCTAGTCTTCAGCAATGTTAGGTATGGTTCCAAGTAAAGGAGAGTAAGAGCTTAAGTGTGAGAACTTACCCTCCTGGACTTTAGGGAGGATGGCGATGACAGAGGCAACCACACACAGGATCAGGTTGAAACTGATGAAGAACTTGTTGGTGGCACAACCGTCAGGCTGGGGAAAAAAAACAAATATTCATGTTTGTAAATAAATTAAGATGACTATTAAATTTTCATATACACAGAGTATCCCATCTCTCTGCAAAAAGTGTGATTTTTTTTACATGTTGGAAACTGGGAGAAACAAAGTCAAGATTCCAACAATTTTTTTTCTCATTTGCATATCATGGTAAAAAGAAAAGGTAACATCCCAACTAATTCATTGGAAGACTACAGAACAATCATCTAGTACAATAAATAACTTATTCATATCTTACATGCATATCATAATGATGATACTGATATGAGCAGTATAAATAGTACATTTGGATATAAAACAGCACAAAGGTTCTTGTAAACTCACCACAGTGTAGAAAATGAAGAAGACCACGACTGCAGCGATGGCCAGGGCATAGAACACAAACGTGCAGGCCAGGAGGGCTACAGAGAGACAAACAAACATACATGTAAATCAGAATATTCACAAAATTTCACTACTATAGCCATCTCTATTATCAAATGTTATAGTGGTGGTATTTTATTTGCAAGTTCTTGCCCGAGGGCTAATTGCAACAAGAAACAATACATAGAAAGGGTATACTGTACAGATAGTCCGAGTTAACAATGATGACAAGTGGAACAAATGGCTATTCTAAGAACTACTACGGAATACAATCTACACTTTTTGTGGTTTAACTTCTTTTTTGGAAGCAGTGGAAGACGAAGTGTTCAGCTTTTTTTGTAGATGAATATGTCTATTTGTATTAGTTATTAACTGTGTCACTCAGAGAATAATAATCCTAACTTATTGGCATGCAGGCTATTAGCTAAGAAAACAAAGAAATTGTCCTCCTTTTGAGGGGACACCCAGAAGACATCCTATTTCCCTGGTAATTACATACACATGAACTGATGTTGCCACCACACATACTGCGACTGTTGTTTTTCCTCATACAAGACACTGGGACAGCATGAAAATTGATTGACATGCAAAGCTCAGGACGTCATCAAACTGATCTCCTCGGAACCCAACCCGTCATGGAAGCGACCTAGAGGTCGCCCTAGAGGAAGATGGGAAGACCAGATCTTCAACACGCTCCAGGGGCTGGGGGTCACCAGTAATGACTAGAGGGTCTATGCCGAGAGCAGACCAGCCTGGCGAGCCCTAAGCATGTCTGCAGCCGCCATGCATCAGACACTGATGCCTGCGAACGATTGATTGCAAAGCTACTAGGTAACCGTTAATCCATCATAAACTTACCAAAGTACCAGAACTTGGAGTTGCCTTCTTCCATCTTCTCCACCCAGGACTCATTCCAGGAGTGAGCAAAGTCCACCAGTAGAACCAGTTGGATGAGAATGAACAGGAACGCACCGATCATTCCGATGTACATCCAGGCTGTGTGTAGGGAGAGAAGTTTAAACTCTATAAGACTTTGTACAACTTCGTGCAATTTTTAAACTCTCTTCCATTCTTGTTGTCATATATAAAATGACAATGAACTTTTGTGCATTCGTCAGTGTTTATGAACTACAAATTGCAGATACCTTTGACTAGTGCTGCGGATCGAAACCCGAGTTTAGGTTTAGGTTCGGACTCGAGTCCAGAGGTTTAGGTTCAGGTCCGGACTTGAAAGTCCGGACCTGAACAATAATTTTGGAATATTTTTTTCGTGTTACATGTAACATTGCAAATTGGCAGATATTTTACATGTAATTTGAAAACTATATATACGGAATTATATACAGTCAGTAATTAACACAAAGGTTCAGTTATAAACACAAAAACAGCAATGTTTTCATATTTTTCTAGTGCAAATTTCACGATCTAAGGAAGGTTTAAGATGGTTTGAAACAAAAAGGAGTGTATAAGTGAGAGATTTTTTTTTCAAGTCCGGACTTGTTTCCAGACGTTTAGGTTTTTTTGGACTTGAACCTAAACGTTTTACAAGTCCGGAACCGGTCCGGCCGGACCGATCCGCACCACTACCTTTGACTATTAAAGCAGATTTGTGTCAAGAAATAAAAAATAAAAAATTGAACGCAATTGTTTATGATTGTATTTTAAGATAGATTTGTGTAGTTCTGTAGCTGTATCTGTGCAGCCGGTATAACCGCCCTTTGGTGTAACACACCCGCTTCACAGGCATGCGGTGCAGCAGCAGCTGGTTATATTACACTGAATAACCTATCACGCCTAACTTCTGCACGTCTAGCCGCAAGCGTTGTTTGAAGCTATCTAACTGGGATGTGCCTACTGTACTTAATTGGTGGCAACGAATTCAAGTCTACCATGAATGGAGTCTTTAAACATTAAACACCATTGTAACTAATAAAAAAAGAATGTACCTGATCCAAAAGCACCCCTGGGGATGAAAAATGCTCCAACGCAAATGCCGATCACTGCCAGGAACTTGAAGAACCAGAATCTGCAAAGTAACAATTTACCATAAGTCACAACTTTATGCTAAAACAGGAATTTTCCATTAGAAATTTTATTCATCAATGGAATAATTAAAATCTCCACAATCAAACCTATCTCAAAGCCATTTAGAATTTCTGGACATTTATGGTTGAGATTTTATTTCATTATCATAAAGTCATTATGGTAAAAACAGTGGGTTTTTTTTCAAAAAGGGTAAAGTATTTATAGATATATTCTTCATATCATTTCAAAATCAATCATATTGAAAAGAGCTTTTGATACAGTTGCATGAACCAATGAAAACCTAAAAATCTTGGCTGGGGCTGCACATTTTTCAGAAGGGACTTAAAATGGGGGTCCTGTGTTCGAACTTCAAGTTCAAGGAGGTGCCTATAGCTAGAGCACATTAAAAGGGAAGGACTTAAGCAACCCCTCCCTGTAAAAATATACCCTGCTATTGAAACAGGAAGGAAACTTGCTTCTCTATGTGTTACTAGGCAATACAAGGATCTGAACGAAGAACTGTCTCTCTCACCCATTCTGAATGCCGGCGCGGGGGTCCTTGCTAGTTTTCACACTGATCATGAGGAGGCTCATGAGGAAGAAGAAACCAGCCAATCCAAAGCAGACACGATAAACCGCGAGGTATCCCGTCACGCTCCGCACAATGGAGGCACAGTCCACCAGCTTATCATGGATTATGGTGTCGTCACAGAGTTGCGGAGTTTCCATGAACTGTTTCAGAAGGAAACGCAAGGAAACAAATAAATAGAGATCTCACTAACACAACATACAAGAAAAATCTTTCAAGAACTCTGCCACATTGTAATCTTTAGCCCCCCTGCAATATTTTTATTATCAGCTGTGGCCTTCTCTACAGCCCACCCACCGATTAACCCACTTTTTCCTCATGGAGATTGGCCTTGGGGCACAAAAAGGGTAGCCCACTGATCATGAGATAGCCTACCCCGCTAGCCTGGCCCACCTTTTCCGGAAACCCTAATCTTAACCCTGACACTTATGATTCTCTCTTACCTCTTTCAGTCCATCCTCCACTGCAGGAGCCAGCATGAGGCAGGCCACCAGCATGCCCAGCAGCAGGAACAGGGCGTAGGCGATGCGTGTCACCACCGAGTTCTTACTCTTCCCACAGGCAGAACAACACAGGCTGCAGGCTGCGCTGGTGCAGCAGCATGCCAGCTGGAAGGGAACACAAAAATAAATCAGTTTCAATTTCACCCATTTTTCTTTTTTAATGACTCTTGCTTTGTATGAAGTTATATTTTCCGCTGTGTCTGGTTGTGTCTATAGTCCTTTGAATACAACTTACACAGCCAAAAGTGCAGTGGGAAGATGAGGTCAGTCTTGCCAGAGTGTGGCAGGAAGTACAGTTCAGCAGTGTTTCCGCCAGAGGGGCGTCTTCCCGTCAAATGACGGCCTTATGTCGCTTTGGACGGCCTGAAGTCAGACATAGGCCGTCCTCTTTAAAAAAAAGACAAACTAAATGCCGAGAAATCGGTAAAAATATATGAGAGGTCGGCATAATTTCTGTTTTTCTTTGTTATTGCGGGCGTGGGGACGCTCTATATCGTTGGACATTCACACTCTTTTGTTTGTTGCTATTGTTAAGCTTGCAAAGAATCGATGTCGGTGCCTTTGGCATACGGTGATCTCATTAAAAACCCGTTTTTCAAGACTCAATCGAAGAAAGTCATCGCAGAAAACAAGGAAAAACATAAACAAGTTAGAATTTCGCCCGTGCATTTCAGCCTCTACGTCGTGATTTGCTGCGATTCGCCATCATTTCTGACCGTATTCGACACAATATATATTCCTTTGAATGTTTTTTCCGTGAAAATTCTCCATATGTACCGTTGAGTACCCAAGTGGACGGCCTCTCAGTCGCGGTCTGGCGGAAACACTGCAGTTCAGAGTCGGTAGAACTAGTCAATAACCCGACATGACAGTCCATGGAAGAGGCTACTAATTGTAATTCACTGGAAATTATTATTTTGGGTCTGCCTATTTCAGTACTTGTTTGTTTTTGCAATTACATATTTTCCATATACGCTAGTCACGTTCACCATATGAAGAGTGAAAGCATGTGATCATGATCGATAGACACATGTAATGTACCTTGCTAATCACAATCTTATTTGCATAATTAATGAACTACAATCAAATGAGACATAGGAGAAACTAAATATTTCATTGAGTCGTGAGATCTTAAAACTCAGTATTGTAGCACAGAGCCAAGAAAACTGACTGCTACATGTACATGAATACACAACAAGACTGGCAATGATAAAAAGACATTGCCATGGCGACGGTGGTTGTTGTTTTAATTTTTACTGTACCCTGCTTAGGGCACAGTGATAGGTGGTGCTGGTCATACAGGTTTTCTAACGAAAAGGGCTGTTCTACTGGACAAATACACACACAGACACGCACACACACAGACAGCGACAGTTCCACTAGATTCTACCAGACACACCCCACTGCCAGAACGAACATCGATTTCATCACAGCCTGATCATGACAACTGAAAACAGCCCACGGACCGGGTTCCCACCATACAAAATGACTATTCTACTCTGATAGGACTGCTGTTTACATGAACAACATGTTAGGCCAAATCTACACAAATTTTAACATCATAGTCCACTTACCAACAGACACAGCATACACCATGCAACAGCTTGTACACTATTTATGTTCCCTGAACTATAGAACTAAGTCCTCTAGAGCGTGAATGGCCAGGGATGTTAGCTAAGGATGGAATGCCAGGATGGAATCCCAGGATGGAATCCCAGGATGGAATGCCAGGATGGAATCCTAGGATGGAATGCCAGGATGGAATTCGAGTCCCACTGGAATACCAGGAACACGTCATAAAGGAATTTGCCAGTAATTCCTGGAGCCCTAATGAAATGCCAGCCTGGGAATCTTAATTCACAGAAATGTTGTGTGAAAATGTGTCCCATGTGTTCTTGGAAGTGTACAGGATTATATCAGCAAGAAAGTGGCATCTTATCAGCAGGATAATCATCTAGTACTAGTACAACTGGCTTGCTAAATTTCCTTGCGACAGTGAAATTTTTCATTGATCGATCTGGCCTTGGCCTTGGACAAGGTCCGATTGTCATGAATGAGGTTAATGCCCTTTGATTAATCTGCTTGTATAGGTAACTGAAGCAGCGTGTGCACAATCGTTATCAGTACAGAGTTGATGCAGTTATGACCTGTACCCTGAAGAAAGACATTAAATCTTACAGTTGTAAGGACCAGCATTAGGGCATCTAAAAACATTGTAACAGACACACATCGTTTTAGAAAAGAGCAATATTACTGTAGAGCTGAGGTCTTAAATGGGTCATGTATACATAAGCCTGGCACATCTGGTAGACAGATGTAGCTGCCTGTCTAGGTTATCTAGGAGGAATTTCCCGAGGGAGGCTTGCTGTCTGACTAACATTCCTAACATTCTTATTGTCTTAATATGCCTATGGACACATGCCTGTACAATTCCTAGAATAGTTGCAATCTGCACACAATACTATATCATTTGGCTCGCCCCTGAGGCGTCGCCAAAAACTGACCTGCTCTAGCCCAGACAGAAATACTTACTAGTATAAATGATAAATGAATATGAAGTACAGTATGACGCAAATGTTGAGGATCACTGTTTTAATTTAACATTGTGCTGCATACGAATTTTGTTTTGAAATGTCATGTTGAAAAGTTTGCACACATTCATTAAGCAACAATTGCTGTTTTTCTAAATACAAGGTGCCCCTTTCAATGCGACTTTCAAAGTCCCAATTTAGTGTGAAAGTGGAAATCCATGGGCCAAATATTGGCAGGACATAGTGACTTTAAAGGGCACGGTGCCCTGTTACAGTCCATTTTGAATTTGTATGACAGTGACGCAAAACAGATAAGCAGAATTGACTCCACGCAATTTTACAGTCCATCTGTACATTTGTATAATCTCGCATCAAATTACACAATCCTAGTACAGAAATCCAGCCTGACTATTATAGTACAAGACATGTGATGATAAGTCACAAGACTGATTCGTAATTATTTGTTTCAACATGGCATGGTCGAACGATTTCACACAAATTCTCCTCAAAAATTGTATCAAAAGTCTTCTTGAAGTTCAAATGGCTATAGACATGGAGCGTATATCGCAATCCAATAAGGATGATCGTCAAATAATGAAAAGTAATAATTTGTTTTTCATTCACTTCCTCCTAAAATCGGTATGCAGATGTGCTTGTTTACATCACGTAATGTCTGCCGGTTGCGTCATGACAATCCCACAGAAAAAGCCAAATAATATTTGTACATTCTGGCAACCACTATCAAACATCAAATCGCCTAAGAATATGTCCAGAACATGACATTGAACATGAAAATGTTATTCATCGGCCTCTAAACATCGCAGTTTGAGATAAAAATGTGGTTAAAACCTACCGAAGCTGCACAGCTGCCTAGACCGAGGGTTCCCAAGATGGCGCCCATCCTGATTTGATTCTCGAGCCTTCTTCTCGGTTTTCTGCTAATAAAACCTTTATAAATCCCTAAACCTCGACTCTGTCCCTCAAAACTCTTCCTCTGGTGTATCTTCTACAAGAAAATCTCAGGATTGTAGACAAGAATTGTCCCAAACTGGGGAAAATTCGCCGGAAAAGGTCGGAGACACCTGCGCCACAGAACAAAACACTGAACAAATCCTCACAATGACGTCATGGTCTGGTGCTGCAGTACCAGTCACATGACCAGCACCGTCTCGTTCCCTACTTCTCGTCCCCAAGTTTGTTTACGACAGATATTATCTTTTTACATACGCGTTACCATGGTGATTGATCAATGTCAAATGATATTTGATCAATCCTTATTGTGGACACGTACGTTACTCAAACAATGAAACTTATGATATAACGTTAACCCAAAAAATATTTTTGAAAAATTCACGTTTGAAAAATATGATTGACAAAAAGTGGCAAATCATAACGTTAGTAGCAAATAAAGACAAAAATAATATTAAAGTAACTAAGTAAACATTGGACATTAATGTAAAGCAATGATAAAAAGTTAGGTGAATAAAGTTAAACATCACATTGACCTAACAGAAAGGCTGAAACAACAATGATCAATGATTATTGATAATCAATAATTGGCAGATAATAGAAAAATCAACGGCTCCTTGTCAAAAAAATAATGAAACCATACATAGTGATGAAACAAATGAGTCAGGCCGCTGAAGGTCGAAGGTCACTCCAGCTCCAAGATGGCTGCCGAATTTCTGTCAGATTCGCAGCTGAGGAGTTGGTTGTCAATTCAGTGGGAAAACTGGCCGTCTTTTCCCCTTGTGGTCGGTGTAGCCCTCACGGTAGCGACATACTATGTCAAGTGTGTCGCCAAGGTAAGTTTTGAACAACATTTGACCTTTATAGAGAGGACAGTGAGCTTTTCCAAACGGGTCATCATCCGCAAGACAACTTTTACCTCCTACTCCAAGCAGATGTAACATGCTCATTCACGACTTTTACGCCCATCTTTGCAACATTTTTATCGATAATATTATACCACTCTTTTTCAAGGATGAAGGGAATTGTCTAAAAACTTGCAGTGATGAAAAAAATAGTACTAGTACCAAACTCACTGTTTATTGAATAGAACTTTATGCACTTTAACTTCACGGTGGTGGCAAGCTAAAGTAATAATTTGCAAAACTGAGGTGTGAAGGAATCATAAATAATAACAACAGGTTTCTCACAGTGATGATATGTTCATGGTACAGAGGTGACATGTACCATGATATGTTCATGGTACAGAGGTGACTGTGAATACAGTGAACATAAAGTTAGTTACACTTCAACTTACACAGTGAAAGAAACAAGAATTACAGTAACTGTTAAAACCCTTTGGGGAAGTCTGATAATCCCCCCCCCCTCATTTTTTTGATGGTCTGTCTATAAATCATATCCAAAAGCCTGCTATGAAGTAAGCTACACTTGATCAAGATCACTTTAATTTTCTCTCTTTCACATTGTAGAAGCCGTTGCTGATAACCGGCAGTAGTCGTTGTGCAGACTTCCTCCAGCGCCGCTGTCCTGTCCTGGTACAGGAGTACTACCCTACTGTCTGGTGCTTCACATCACGTGCTCACACCCTCATCTGTGGCATCATCAGGGACCTGGCTGACGGCAAACCACCCTCCTACCAACAGTACGTAGGGAAACACCCCTCTTGCATTAATACTACATTCTCCTACGCAGAGCCTTGCCCACAGCCTAACCAATATACCTTGGGAAGGCTCTGTTAACCTTTAGCACACTGAAATAGTCATTTGTCATCTCATTCCCTATTGGTTACAGAGTTAGGCAGCAGGGAGAAGGTTAAAATGGGCTGAGGTTTCCACCTTTGTGGGCCGCTAACCAGCTGGCAGCCAATCAGAGAATTGCCTAAGTGTTTTCTGTAGGTAAAGCTAATTAGAGCCTTTTATTGTGCAAGTACATTTTTCTTCTCATCTACCCCAATGTACCATTACCAAATAATGTAATTTGAGCCCTGCCACTTCAGCACCAAGGACAGGTCCTGTTATAGATATGTAATAGTTGGTGATACTCAGTTCAGTACCAAGGACAGGTCCTGTCACAGATATGTAATACTATAAATGCAGAAATGTTTATGGTGGTTTTATGTTCGCGGTTGATACTCAGTTCAGTACCAAGGGCAGGCCCTATCACAGATATGTAATAGTGGTGATACTCAGTTCAGTACCATGGAGAGGTCCTGTCATATATATTTATGTATGATATTGAGTATTTTGGGTATGTCTATTCAATTCATATGTACATATATAGTTTTGGTCGAGAAGACCAACATTTGAAATAGATTATTCTAATTACAGCCTTGTTTGTATAATCAATGTGACACTATGAAATAATACATCTACAATACAAGTGTTCTAGATATTTCCTGGAGGTTTGAGGTCTCTTAACTCTTGTTTACAATATGATTTTACAGAGATATTCTCCACACTCCTGATGGAGGGGAGATCCATCTGGATTGGCTGGAGCACCATGGAGATAGTCACCATGGCAACCATCACCAAGACAACAAGACCCGCCCAACTGTTCTCATCATGCCTGGACTGACAGGTATGGTTTGTGTCTAGGATGATGCCATTTCAAAAATAGGGATTTATAGCATTTATATTTTTTATATGAAGTTTGATCCAAGCCTACCTCTTCAGGCTGGGTTTTTATACACATCTTTTGAAGTCTACTTCAAAACTTCATTACCTGTAGAATGCTTTAAAAGTTTTATCTGTGTAATTTGTGTATCCATAGGGGATGTCCCTGTAGCTCAACTGGTAGCAGTTGAGCTCCTGGTTTCAATTAGTTGGTAACAAAGAAACCCTGGTTCAAATCTTGGGAAGGGCATCTCGGTTGGGGCTGCACCCGTCTTTCGGAAGGAATGTAAAATGGGCTCCCATGTTCGAAGAGGTCCCTCGGGCACGTTTAAGAGGAAGGGCTAGCAATCCCTCCCTGAAAAAATATACCTGCTACTGGAACAGCTAGAAAACTTGCTGACCTATGTACCACTAGGCAGTACAAGGTGAACAACAACAACAACATTTGAGTATCTGTACAGGTAACAGTGGCTCGGCGTACGTAGCCAGACTGGCGAGGGGCGCTCACAAACAGGGCTACCGGGGCGTTGTGTTTAACAACAGGGGAACCAACGGCGTGGAACTCAAGGTAGGTCAAAGGTTAACTTGAGTGAATGTTACCATTTTATACCATTAATGCTGAACTGAGATTTTTTACTTAGTAAAGATTGTGTCCTTGGAAACTTATAGATTTGCTGAAGACTTAAGGATGTAGTCTTTTTAATTACTTGTATCAGAAGTCAGATGAATGTGATTGAAATTTAAACATTTGGCAACTTTTCTCATTTTCAGAGTGCGAGGTCGTACTGTGCAGCCAACACAGATGACCTGCACCTTGTAGTCAGTCACGTCAAGACGCTGTACCCGGACGCGCCACTCATGGCCGTAGGGGTTTCCCTCGGAGGGTAAGCCTAAATAAGGAGTCTAAACATCTATATGCTAAATATAATCTTTATGGCTAATTGCATTTGCAGTAAAAGATTATGACAACTATATGTACATGTAGCACTTGCAATATTGCAGATAACAGAAAAAAGGATTTCTAGCCCTAACTACACACAACTAGCCATGGATAAACTTCTATATCTTACTACATGTTATTGCAACATCAGAAAGTAGCCATTGTTTTTTGTCTTTTCTTTAAAATGCAGGATCATCCTGTTCAACTACGTGGCTAAGTTCGGTAAGGACTGCGGACTTGTGGCGGCCATGGTAGTCTCGGTCTCGTGGAACGTGTTTGAGGGGACGAGGTCGCTGGAAGAGACGGTCAACAAGCTGGTCTTCAACAGGTACCTGGCCAAGGGGCTGACCTCGAATCTGCGCAGGTGAATAGTGGGCTACTTTTCTTTAACATATTTATGGGGGAGATTATAAATTGTAAAAACAAAACTGCAGGGAATTGTGTTTAGGTTTCAAAAGCCAAGTGCAAGTGAAAGTTGACAAACATTAAGCAAGTGACAAAAAATGACGACTAAGGAAAAAAGAATTTGCATGAAGTGTTGAAACCTGAAATAAATGACTTACAACAATGCTTGCAGCGGTACCTCTCTAATATGATTAAATCAGGACCTACGCATGGTCCTAATACTGTAATAGTGTTTGCAGTAACTATTTATATTAAGGTATTGAATTTCATACCATAGTACGACAATATTTTTCTTGGTCTCATCAAATAATTGACTCCCAGTTTAATACCATTAGAAAATTATCTGAAATCAACCAATAAGACCTATTAGATGAGCTGAAGCAAATGTTAATTCTGTGCTATTGAATAATTCAATCAATTGATTGTAATTAACGAGTTTGGATCATTAATTTTTTTGTGTTTGAATAACTAACACACTGCTGTTTATCATAACCATAGACTAAATCTTGTCCACAGGAATCGGGTAGTTTTTGACCAGCATGCCAGTATTGACGTTGACCATGCTCTAGAGGTTAGTCAATCATAACTTTTACCAAGTCATATTTCATAATCTGGTAAGGCTTAGGCCACAACAACCTATTTTGACAGTTCTATGATATGAGGTCTTAGAACATTATGATATTTCTAAGACTTAGTGAAACTTTGCAAAGGACAAAATGAAAAAAGAGGGGAAAAAAATTACATTGACTGTATTCACTCTTTGAAACTGTGTGTACAGACTTATCTCTTAGATTCAGTTTTCATGGCAATATTCCAAGCTTTATTTTTCTTTTGATTTAAAAATCAATAGATTGATGTGGCGTGAAATTTCAACTTTTCCTGTTATAGATGATTAGCCATACTATGTAATTAAATACGTACCATTCATTTAGAAACTGATCTACCTTTTCCAAGTAGGCGTCCACCATTGGAGAATTTGATGAGCGTTTCACTGCGAAAGCCTTCGGTTATGAGTCTCTGCAGCACTACTACACCGACGCCAGCCCCCATCGCAAAGTTCCCAACATACAGACCCCCATACTGTGTCTTAACGCAGCGGACGACATCTTTTCTCCTTTAGATTGTAAGTTAAGTTTGACATCACAGATCTATGTGTAGGTTTAAGTTTGACATCACAGATCTATGTGTAGGTTTAAGTTTGACATCACAGATCTATGTGTAGGTTAAAGTTTGACATCACAGATCTTTATGTAGGTTAAGATTTCACATCACAGATCTATACGTACGTAAAAGTTTGACATTACAGATCTATGTGTACGTAAAAGTTTGAGATGTGTAGGTTAAAGTTGACATCACAGATCGATGTGCAGGTTTAAAAAGTTGACATCACAGATCTTCTTGTAGGCTGAAGTTTGACATCACAGATCTTTGTGTAGGTTAAAGTTTGACATCACAGATCTATGTGTAGGTTTAAGTTTGACCTCACAGATCTTTGTGCAGGTTTACAAAGTTGACATCACAGATCTATGCAAAGGTTAATGTTTCTGACATCACAAGTCTTCGTGTAGGTTGAAGTTTGACATCACAAATCTATGTGTATGTTAAAGTTTGACATCACAGATCTATGTGTATGTTAAAGTTTAACATCACAGATCTATTAGTAAAAATCGGCCAAATAGAGTGAATAGGCAAACCCTGCATAGCGGATTACCCCTGGCATACTATTCACTCTATTTGTCCGATTTCTACTATCTTCCCAGCGATTGGACGGAGCCTGGTAGAGGCTACCAATTTGAAAACCCTTCCACTTGCCTTGAGAGATTACAAATCGGGTCTGTAACTAAAAGTTGTTTGTTTATTTGCTAGTTTGTGTTGACAGTGTGGTTTCTTTGAATTGTCTCATTTTGTCCTCTTTCTATTTTAGCCATCCCCTTCGAGGAAGTCGAGAAGAACCAAAACATCGCGCTGGTTGTGACATCGCACGGGGGCCACATCGGCTTCGGTGATTGGCTGTTCCCTTCCCGCGAGAGTTTTATGGATAAACTGTACCAGCAGTATGTGGAAGCGGTCTTCAAGTACGGACAGGAGCTGGCAAAGGAGGAAGAGGAGAAACGGGTAGATGAAATGAAGCAAGTGCAAGAGTAACATTCCTATTGCCTTCTGTGCTCTCATTTCTGTTCTAGGCCACACCAATTTTATTAGTTGGTTCTCTGAGTTAGCAAAACATTAGGCCTCACGAATTCAATTATATGGATGCCATCCTCTTGGTACCCCAAAACTGATGCGAGCATGAAAAAAAAAGTTGGGCCCAAAAAATTTGCCTTCAGGAATTCGAATATTGAGCAAATGAACACACAGAACATAAAATGTTTGGTATGCAAGGAGTACATGTAAGATTACGACGAAATCAATACTTTTTACTATAGGAAAGAGGCATTTTATCATTAGCATCAATTTTCCAATATTTTGTGTGCAATTTACGGCATACTTTTTTTTCATTTTGTAGTATGGTTATGATTTACAGTATGGTTTCAGACCTTTGTTTTTTTAACAGACGAAAATTGCGCGGATGTCAACCATATACATGTAATCAAATCAGTGCGGCCTGATACTGAATTGAAAGATCGTCATGGAATCAGAGTTTGAGAGGAAATCTTTACCTTGCTTAACACCGTTTAAAGGAGGGAATACAATAACTGTTGTATTCAAGTTTTTTTCTTCTAGTCCTTTGTTTTTGTGTCCTCCTTTACGTAAGAAAAGACTAAGAACCAAGGAAAGACATTGGTGTAACCTAGAAATGAGATTTTCATCAGGGGACAAATCAGAAAGACTTTAGAGGATGACCAAGTAACAAAATAAGCACAAAGCCTGACTAGTTAGATGCACCTACACATAGATAATGTGGAACTAACTTGTACTTATTCCATCCAAATGTAGAAGAGAGAACAGATGTTTGTTATAGCAGAATGAAATTGAGAGACGTATGTAAAAAAAGATGTAATAAGAAGAAAATGAATGAAGTTCAGAAAATGAGTTTATGATTATATACACATGTACATAAGACATAATAACAGATGTTACTGTATGAACGAATGAAATTTGATTTTTTTTGTTTGTTCCTCTTCAGAGTTATGTGAAAAGCTTAGCGAGTTTCAAGTTGTCTTACAAAAAAGCAAAGTATGCGAATGGAGCTTTAACATTAATGTTGCTATGGTTTTGTTGCAGTAAAATATATGTTATCACAATTGTGGGATCCAAGGTTGTCTTGACAGTGCAATACCACAGAATATATAAGGCCAAATTTATTACTTTTCGTATGCATTTATCTATTTTTGTCATATTGTATTTGTTTATTTTTTTATTTACTTTTATTTATTTACGCAGCTTATGGCAATGCAGTGGCTGCCAAAGCATTGCATACAAATTGTGTTATATTACAACCATTTTTGACATACAACTTTAAATGCACAAATAAATTGGTTGATTTCATGAAATTTGTGAATAGATCTAGTGCAAAGGAGTTATTATAGACCTTCTTTAAGATTCATGTAAAGGGTTTCAGAATTTTTCTGGCCTAACCATTAATTTAGGTGACTTGGGACATATACATGTATAAAATGCCTGCTACTACACAACTAGTATTTCAATGCTCGAGACACAAACGATTGGCAAAAAATGTTGTACAGTATATTAGAGGACTCTGGATCGAGAGGTCCCAGGTTCCATTCCTGGCATGAAAGATGCACAAGGACATCCAGTATGCATGTAGTACTCACTCACACACACTCACACACTCATGATCACTATCCAGTTTATCATACATCTGTTGTTCCCCATAATGCGATGGTTAGACATGCTTGCACATATATGCGCAGTACTGTAATGGCATGTAAATGATATGGTTGGCTACACACAATTTTTGAATAAACTGTTCAATTCCTTGTCATTTGTTGGTTTGAGACTTTATTTTTCATTCATAAAAACTCAAATCGACCAGCAGGCTGCTTTTCATTGAGGTCATGAAGGAAGAGATAAGGGTCAAAGGTTACCTGATTGAAGTCATAGTAAATCCATAAACATGTAGTTCTGATAAATCCAAAAGTGACGTTTCAATCTCACCAGTATCATTTGGGGCCTATCAAAAACTCTTGGGTGGAGTGGATAGTCAACTAAACATCTTGCGTAAATAAAGTTGAAATTTCACAATAAAAACTTTGTTCCCACTCAGAAAGTCATCATTTAGTCGTACTGCAGTTTTCTTTACAATTTACTCTTTACATAACCTCAGTGATTGTTCATTTAATTTCTGAATAATACTGCAGCACTAGGACCGTCGAAAATTTGAAGTTTTCACCTAGTGTTGAAAGAAAGTTTCAGCTCTGTAATATGTTTAACTACAGTACATGTACCAACACGGGACTTGCTTGCCGTTATGAAGTTGATAGCTATTGTGTTGATAGTTTTTTTTTTCAAAAATGGACAGCAAAATATAATCAATGAAGGAAAAAACTGTTGTATAGAAAATTGTATTCTCTCGTTTCTTTCCCTGTGACTCAGCAGAAAAATCGGCCGAGTTTCGAAGGACATTGTCGGCAGTAACACGCCCGGTGTTCTCACGATCATCGCTCGACTTTTCAGACATCGGCCGATGTACGGCTTGAGCCCTGTTGAATGGGTAGATTTTCAGGTGAAAAATACGTGCAACCCTCTCGATTCTAAAAATCGGACGACCATCTGGTGGACGCCAACAAATAAGATCGACGCTTGTCTAACCAGACTAACCGCGCCGGCTATAGAGAGAACATTTGCTGGTGGACTTTGGCCATGGCGGGTAACATTCGCAGCCGCAGTTGCAATATTGGACCCTCTCTCCGTAGCCGACCCCCTTCATACAGTGAGTTGACTCTATTTTGGCCAATTTCTACTAATAGTACTATTTTCCCAGCGACCCGCGGAGGATGGTAGAGCCTAAGTCGATTGTGTGACCGGGGCTTTAGGATCACTTCGCCCGACCAGAGGCGCCCCAGATTCCGGTGTAACTTGGTAACGGGAGAAACAATATCCAGGTGGTACGTATTGTTACGGATGGGTGTTGGTGTTTTATCTGGACATGTCCAGTAGGATCGGTGTCAGGGGGGAGAATAAGGGACGGATCGTTTTATCTAGAGCATGGAGGGCGATTGTGGTGATGTTAAATACCTTAACACCACGTGTACGCATGCAACTGAGAGTTTATGGTCGTGCAATGAATGCATTTCTAAAACTTTGTTGTCATCAAGCACCAGATTGTGCATAGGGCGCCGCCCATCTCCGTTTCAAAAGCCCTTGGGCCATCAATACACGACTTTGCGCAATCAATACCGTGCAGGAGGCTTGTCCACTTGTAGTCAGTGTTCAACTACCATACTCTTTCCCAAATGCTGAGTGCTGAGCAGAGAAAGCAGTATATATCATTTCAAGTCTTTGGTATGACTCACCCTCATCAAATCAGGACCCCTCTCGCTCCACGTTACATCGCTCGCGAAAGATGTAACGTGGAGCGATAGGGGTCCTGATTCAATGAGGGTGGTATGACTCGGCCGGGGTTCGAACTCACGGCCTACAGAATGCAAGGCCAACGCTCGACTCACTTGGCCATTGCACCGATTTTTTTTGTCCTCAAAGGTATCACCGAATCGTGTCTCCGTGGTAATATGTCCAAGGGAAGTAGCTTCACCGTCATTGTACTGTTAATGATAAAGCTAGAAATGATGATTTCATAATAACCTTATTGCACATTCATACCCGCGATTACTGATTGCAAACAAAGCAAAACACTGGTACCAAGGTGTGTATACTTGACAGGGAAGAAGAAAGAAATGCATAGATGAATTAAAGGTGATTTGAAAAAATAAAATTCTAATTCCATTTCTAGTTCAGCTATTTGAAGGGTTTGAATGATAAAGATCAAAAACGAAGGGGGAAAAGGTGTAAGTTTACAATCCTTCAAATTTGCTGTAGCAAGAAAGCAGTAAAAGACATGGGTAAACTTTGTCGCGATATATTTCATTTCTGACTGCGGTTTAAATATAATAAATAGTTC
This sequence comes from Branchiostoma lanceolatum, assembly GCF_035083965.1. Lineage (NCBI taxonomy): Eukaryota > Metazoa > Chordata > Leptocardii > Amphioxiformes > Branchiostomatidae > Branchiostoma > Branchiostoma lanceolatum. The sequence continues at coordinate 3,945,625 of NC_089739.1, forward strand.
TCGAGGTTTCTCAACTCTTCCGGAGCACACGGATACATTTTACAGTCTGAGAACTCAGTCTTATTTGACCTACTAATCTGTAATGCTAGGGTCACATTTCCAAGCCGGGACCCGGCCGGGCTGTTTGCGGAAACGAAAAATTAAAATGTATATCAATGAATATGCACAAGCTATGTTCTTGAATAATTTTTGGTACGTTTTGTGTTCTTTGTTGTCTTTTATATCATACTTTTTGTTCCCAAACACTGCCCGGCCGGGCCTCGGATTGAAAATGTGACCCAAGCATAAGACGATGGCTTTTTATGTAACGCTCTATGGCGTGTTGGCTTCTTTGACTCTTTCTCATTCTCATTCAATGACTAAAAGAACACGCCCCATGATTACAGTACGTGTCGTTTTCTAAAAGCCCTCACCGAACAAAGATTGACACTTTCCACTCAAAGGCTAGTTCTGAATGACGGAATCGCAAGAGTCAACGGAACACTCCAACACAAAAAGCTGCTAACGACACCGGGCTCTTCAAAACCTCGCTTGGAGTTTAATCAGAGACGGTCTCCTAGCAACGGAAAGAAAGGTGCCGCCTTTTTGTCTGGGGATAAACCTTTATGTACCTTTCTGAAAGGGTGGAACACGGTAGTGCTTACCTGGGCCATAGTGCTTTATGTCCATGGACTTTCAGGGGGGGGGGACGCGTCAACGCTTAACGCTTAAGTCAGAAAGACAGCGGCTAGATATTGGGATGTCACCATAGCTCAACTGTTCCTGGTTCCAAATAGTTGGTAACTGGGAGACTCTTGTTCAATCATGGGCCAGGACATCTCGGTTGGGGCTGCGCCCGTCTTTCGGAAGGGACGTAAAATGGGGGCCCCTTATTCGAGGAAGTGTCTCGAGCATGTTAAAGGGGAAGGGCTAGCAACCCCTCCCTGTAAGAATATACCCTGCTACAGAAATGGAAGGAAACTTGCTGAACTATATGCCACTAGGCACTACAAGGGTCTGCATTTCCAACAAAAATTCTTAGTCACGTAGAAATACTACATCGATTTATATTAGTACACAACCGACATAGACCGAGGAGAATGGCCTTGTGGACACCTGATTGAAATACTAGACACCCCTCCCCCAAGTCAACAGCGATCTTTCCCTGTTAAGGCGTGACCTCACTTCGAGTCGGATCCTTTCTGTATAAAGGGCCCGTCTGCGTCCACCTCTGTAATACTGCGGTCCGGTGCACAGCGCGCTCTCTCTATCTGTACTTTCCAGATGTTCTCGAAGATTACATCATACTAGACACCATGTTTTCTTACTACAACAAGAGGTAAGTGTCACCGTCTTTAAGATTGAGGGAGAGTTTCATTGTCTGAAAATCAGAGTGAGTGTTAAAGTAGAGTAACAAAGACGGACAGACTCACAGGTACCGGAATACTGATCGAGACAAATTGCTTTAATCCTGCCGGTATGTAATGTTGTCTAAAGAAAACGTCCTTCTTTGAATTGAACATGATTTGTTAGAGATATGACGATGGAGAAAGAATGTTTTCATAAAATTCTTCACTGTTTTTTTAATCAAAAGGAGAGAGAATGCGAGCTAACGGTTGTCAAAGTCGCGTTCAACTTATGAATGCAATATGGTACACAATGTTTGACTTAATGGTATACGTTTGGTAGTATGTTTCTCGCTACGTATAATTTTCTACTAAATCTCTGAAATGTTAAGCTTCTTAACTTCTAAGAGTGAAAGATGGGAGTACATTTTAACTTGATACGGTTAAAACATCTTTGCTCTCATTCATGGATTCGGAACTGACAGTTTTATTGTGGATTCAAAATGTTCTCGCTACGAAGCATTTCAATATGTGACTTATCATAACTCCAAAAGAAAGAATGAACATTCATGATTCCTTTGAAACTTGATACGAACACCTTGAAGGTGAAAAATTTTGTCGGAGACTCATTCCTAGACTGAGATTGAAATGTTGGCGTCCGGTTGCTTTGGGATTTGATCCCAGGACATTCGGCGCTTGCTTCTCGTAGCAACGGTAAATACAACTACGTGATTAAACATAGTAATGATTGCTCTTGTTGTTACCTGTTGGCGATTACTGCCATGTTTAAGTCAAGGTCATAGTGTCATAGGTTCGTGCCTTTGTCTTGGATTGCAAGCTACGGCGACAGTAGCAGCTATAGGGGGCAGTATTTGTATCAAATGTCATGTTTGTTGTCTTTGTAACTCAAATGGATAAGAGCGTCGCACCCTTTAAAGCTGCGACTATGGACGGTTTTGCCTTGCTAAGCTGAGACGGTTCTGTGCCTTGAAAGAAAAGTGGTTGTGAATGTCGCGTGGTCGTATCACAGGGCGAACAAGTCAACTGTGCACAGGCTCCTCCAACGACAATTTGTATTTCAAGTATTCGGAGCAGGAACGTTTTTGCTTCTATCTTCAGCTTTCTCTGATGCAAGAGTTTTTTAACACTAGAAGAGGAAATTTGCCGTAGGAAACACCGTTGATTAAAATGCACCACAAGCGACTAAAAGGAAAACATTGCCTTCGTGATATGAGAAAACAAACTAAATTCGCTGTCGATTTATAATAAACCGTTGCGGCATTTTATAGCCCGGCCAGTTACCAGGCTTGTTGGGGTAATGTCTTTGTCCCACACGTCGCCACAACACGTCAAATAGAGCTGAGGCTCCAACGAAGGAGTCGACCGAGGCTATATTTTATGGGTGCTACTAGGATACCATTACAGTGAACGACATATTGTTCTGCATTGTGCATTTTGCCTTTTCAAACAATTGCAACACCATAACTAATAGAAGTACAGCTCTTTGACAAAAATGTAGGTAGAAATAGATGTAAAATCCTCGCTACTGAGGATTAACTCGAGTATTCGTTCCCGAATGTTCTTGCAAGAACGTTTATCCCACAGTAACAATAGAAATCCGGGTTTCTATGGTGTGGAGAGACCTTTGGCTGAACTCTGCGCCCTGGATGCGACTGTAGATGTTTGTCTAAAGAACATTAATCTACCAGCCGACAGGAATAACAAAAACGTGGCTCCCGACTCCACAATAGCGGCGAAAACCAATCATGTCAAGAGCTAGCAACACAAGTAACATGTACAAAAGCTTCTCACGTTCAACTGTTGTGATAGGAATGTCATTTAAACCTCGTCTTTCTGGCTGAAGCGTTAGATAAACATTGTAGAGGTAGTATGATAATACTCAAACAGGAGAAGACAAATGCAAGTCATAACTAGGGGGCCCAAACCTACACGACTTACTCCTGAGACTTATCTACCACTCAAAAATAATGACCATAGCATGTCCAGAACACGAGATATCAAACCCGGAAGTTCCGCTGCAGTATCATAGAAATCCGCTAAGGGGCCCAAAATTTAATTATTTCCAGGTGTCAAGAATACCAAGTATTAATACAATCCATCCTGCCATTCTCGAGTTATCGTGTTTACAGAAACACACACGCACACACGAACGCTGACGAAAACATAACCTTCTTGGCGAAGGTAATGATGGAGAAGAACTTTATTGCACGACAATTGTCACAGGTAAAATGCATGGCACGTCGTACATACATGACAGTTGAACTATTGCTAATATCTAACTATTCTAAAGAACTGATCTACTTAACGAATTAAGAAAATTAAAATGATAACAGATATTCCTTATTTGCAAATTCATGCCTAAAGGCTAATTGCAAGGGTCACACAGATATGATAACGTAAAGAGATTTAGAAGGTAGCTAGTCTATAGATGCATACTAGAGTAGTGAAAAAGAAGATACAACCTTTCGACCCAAAGACTGGTGCTTTAATTTCCAAAACAAGGTTTCAGTGTTTGTAATATTCTCGTTCTACTTTTTCCGGAAAATGCAGAATTTTTTGGCGTTCAATTTCACTACTGGGAAATGCTAATTACGTCATATCGAGGACGGGGTTCCAAACCGCGACCTTAGAACTACCGTGAACTTTCCATTTTCTCCCTACCGCGAAATTAAATCCACACCAACATGTCCCATTTTACTGTGTACAGACCGTAACGTCACACCTATACCTGGTCACTTTGAATGATTAAAGGAGATCTAGGTTTCAATACCGAAGAAACCATTCACTAAGCGAATAGCGATCTGGCTAGGCGTTCTCACACAATAGCTGACCAGATAGGCGTGGCAGGATCCAGTCAGAGTGGACAAGAGTAGGATTAAAATGAGTACGTAAATGGAGGGGCTTAGATGACAGCCTTAGTTACATGTCAGGAGTAAATACAAGTGGGTCAGGACAGGGGGAGGGGGGTGTTGTGCTTTGAAGATCAAGAAAAAAGAATCTGAAAAGAAAATTGACCCAAAAAAAGAACGACATTTTGACAGATCAAAAAGAACGACATAACGCATAGTCATTTCATAATGATGATTTAGAAGTCTTCCTCTTGCAAATAGCCTAGCTATAGTATCCAGGCCTGTAAGGCTTCGAAACGCTTGCCAACGATCATTCAGCTGTCTACAACCCATTGGGAAGCGGACCCACGCTATACATGGCTGGCTCCTAGGCTATTAAATGAAGAAAGTGTTACAATGACTGTCAACGCGTGATCTTGATAACACACTACATGTGGTACTATATTTTATGAAGTGAAATATTTTTACTTAGTCGCTGAGTCACTGGTCAATGAGGTATAACGTTACAAACAAAGGAATATGTGAGTGAAGTGAAAGCCGATACTGAAAAAAGGCGCAAGTGAAAGTTAACCAATCCTTTTCTATGTCTTATTACATGAGCTTTGAAAAAAAGACGTTCACACTCACAACCAATTCGACATGGATTGTTTTATCTTCACTCAAGAAAACGTGAAAATATTTACAGTTTGACTTCTTGAAATGGCTCCTTATTCAAAACACACACTCTCTTGGAACTTCTTCAGAACTTTATATTTTCATCTTTAAGAGACTTAAACCAACCACTTGGAAGGCCACTCCTCTATATGTGTATCAAAACCCCTGGAGTCGAAACCACCTGACCATTTTGACTTCTTGAAATGGTTCTTATTCAAAACACACTCTCTCTTAGAACATCTTCAGAACTTTATATTTTCATCTTTAAGAGGCTTAAACTAACCACTTGGAAGGCCACTCCTTTATGTGTTTATCAAACCACCCGACCATAACTGCTTGCACTTTGCCCTACTAACTACATGTAGCCCGGTAAGCGGTAGCTAAACATTACCTACACTATATAGGTGTTATCAAATAACATAACAACTTGTGCAAACACGTAACGTTACGGATTTAAGTTTGTTCTATTTGACGTGAGCAAAGGAAACGAGTTAGCCTGGTTAGAGTGGCTATACCACCGTGAACTGGCCGGTATCTTACGGTACTGGTAGTGTCATCCGCCCGCCCAGTCTAATAGCGTACGCCGGAGGATTTTTACGGAGTTGGTTTCAATTACTTCGCGGCAGTATTTAGAAAGGCCGACTGGGAAGATAGGCTGACAGAAAAAGACCAGGGTAGAGCTAGGGTCTGTAGAATATCCCTAAGCTGGCCTGTTGAGAATGATTTTCAGGCTAGACAACAATTATATTTTGAAGGCCTAATACATGTATATCTTAATCTTTAACGGGTTTAAATTATTTTTGCTCAAGGACTCGAAGCAAAATTTCCAGATAGACAGCGACGGTCGTTTGGCATAAATATGCTTTTTCGTACTTTGAGAACTTATATCAATATGTTTCTTAGATTTCTTTTGGCATATGCTACATAATGGTTTCGTCACCCATTCTACGTCACTGCACGAATCTAAGTAACAGTAACAGACGTAAATAAAGATCACCAGCCGCCAATTCACAATTCAAAGCATCGAAACGTGGAAGTTATTCTAGTCTTGTTGAAAAACGCCGATTTCTAATGGCTATCTATTTCAAAGGGTCAACAATCCAACGCAAAACAGTCAAAATACAAAAAGCAGAAAGACAGGCAAAACTCGTACATATTCATTCAGTAAAATAAAGATATCGGTATATCAAACCGTTGCTTTTTGTTGCCTTTACTTTAGTCTTGCTCACTTGTGGCTTTGCGTTTCGCGAACGAACATAGTGGAGTCCGTAGTAGGGTTTTACTTCACCGGGAGTGTAATACATAAACCACAAGACAGCATACCCCAAAACTCCTGTGCGACTCCCGACAACTGAACGGGCCCAACAGGTGCACTGACCTGAAACGACCACCCGCTGAATATTCATTACTCACCTATCGACGTCACCTTTGGCTTAGCGACCGGTAAACAAAACAACTCATTATAATATCCCAACCGTCTGTCAGCTGACACTCGACCCCCGTGGTATTTTGAGTGAGTCTATTCGTACGCTGGCCACGAGAGAGTAGGGATGCGTTTAAATTGATTATATTCCAGGGAATTACGGGCCATTTCTGCCAAAAGGTGTCATTCAGACGTCCCATCCGAGGACTGTCCTTCGTTCTTTCACGTTTTCCGACGACAAAAGCCGACGATATTGCTCGGGAACGCCTTTCTTCGCCGATCTTCCTCGTGACGACTGAATGAAACCGGCGATTCGAACGGTATTCTTTCCCAACGTCATTTTCAGAACCCTGTTCTAAAGCACGATAGAACAGTTCTATCAGGAAGATTCGAACACTACGACTGTATCTTGCGACGGAATAATTTCATCGCACGACATTATTTTACGTCAGTCAGTCGGGATTTCTATAATTAGAGGCCGGACAGGTAAAGTTACTGGACAAGCAGGGACTAAATTGCAAGAACAACTTGCCGACTTGTTTGTCTAAAAGTTGCCTGGCTTGTTCGGTTACAAGACAAGCAATCGCCGAGGAGAAAGAAACACGAGGTCGGTACTTATCAAGACGACAGGAGACTTACAAGAAGTTGGGAGATCTACATAATCTTGGACACTTGAAGTAAGGACCAAAAGAATCGTCACTCTAAGCCGATTCTTCAACCACTGGACACGTTTGGACTTCAACCTTTGTACCAAGACGTGAAAAAGTTCGTCTGAAGAATTTCAATCAGACAGGTGTTCGAGAATCGTCGGAATCTTGTACGAAAGATCCCGAGGGCGGCTGAGGAAGGATCTACGAGTCTTTCCGATAATTAGCGATTCTGTCAGAGCGAGTGATCGACACACGACCAGCACGACAAACAACCACGGGGCAAATTCCTCTCAGCTTAGCAGCGAAACAAACAACTTGCGAACTGTCTCTACGGAAAGGTAGCGACAAAGGTCGACCACCAAAAACTGTGAAAAGTGTTCTATAACTATAAGAGTTGTAAAAAAAATGGCTGTTGAGTTTTCTAACCGCACTACTTCTGCGGGTTACCGCCTTCCTCTCCGCGGCCCCAGCGCCTTCCACGAGCGGTGTGTGCCGAAGCAAGACCAGGGGACGTCCCCGGCACCACCTCCGGCCGCCGGCGGCAAGCGCACCGAGGCAGACTACCGCCAGTGCAACGAGGTCGCCGAGGACAAAATCTGGAGAGAAAGCGTCAAGAACGAGTGGAAAGGAGTTCAACAATGGTGAGTCTGAGATCTTTATATCTTAAATAGGAGAGAAAAACATCAATTTTACCCCTATCCTGGAATAATCTTTATTGCAAACACCTGTAAACATAAAATCCAGTTGTAGACAACAATGAAGTAGTCATCTTTCTGTTCTGTTTCTTTCCTCAATCACTAGCCATTCACTGACCATTCATAGTTTGAACTAGAATGAATTCTAAATACACCCACCCACCCACCCTTGATAAAACATACTAGTATATTTTACAGTTCTACTAGTTTGGCTGACTTAACCAAACCGCCTCATTTTTACAGATTCATCCAAAATATAAGAGTTCAATACTAGTAGAATTTTTGTCTTTACTTTCGTCTGTTACACTTTCCAAACTTATCTGTATCTACTAGTATATCTTCCAAGTTATCATGAAATGCAGTGACTACCTTACATCCCACCCAGTGTGTAATTATGGTATTCCATTTCAAGCCCCGAAGGCATGTGGGATTTGGATATATCCGTATGTTGGTCCAACCCACCACTTGTATAGTAAATTGGTACATATCTTCGCCTTGGGCATAGATTACCAGTCCTTGGCTACTGACAGTAACAAAATTGGTTAAAGCCCATGTTATATAGTGTTACACCATTCGAGTGGAAATATTTCCGTCACAGTTTCGAAAATTTCATTGTCGTGTTGAGAAAGTTGACATTTTTTCTGTGAATTGGACTGGTTGTTGGTAAGATTCGCAGCATTGGCTTTGCCTTTCAGCGGCGCTGATTTTGGACGTTGTTAGTCTTCTATCGTGAAAAACACTGATTCACAAAAGAAAATATGATGGAGAAATATTGGACGAAATTGTATCATAAAAACAGGAGGAAAAATTAAAGGAAAAATACCACAGATAGATCTACACTAAAATCATGCATATTGAAAAGACAACACAGAAAAAGAACTATACTATCTTGATACAAAACATAGTAGACTCAAGAAGAAACCTATACTGTATGTTGTGACAAAATTCCGTTACCAAGCTATTCGACAACGTGACATTACCATGGAGCGAGTATCACTCCACATATTTGTCTTTCTAGCAATTTCTCTTTGCATAATTTATCAAAATCCAAGCAACACAAAGCTGAATATGATATTGACTTTGTCAGATTTGATAAATTGTCCCATATTCAGGTCCAGTGTGCGTATGAAATGCCATTTGTGTGCAAGTCAGTTGGAGCAAAGTGTGTTTGATAATACCAAGTCCGTTTCATTGTATCCGTGGCAAAGTATTTCTTTACCAAAAATTGCTGAGTCAATGTGGTAAAATAGAAGTCACGAAGAACCAACTTGAGCAAACATGATAAAGCTCTTGACTTGTATAATAACCATAAATGCTTTAAGGTCTTGGCATATTGCTAGATCATGAATTGGACACTACGAATTAAAAAGAAAAATATGTTTCCACTAAAAGGATTTCTGCCATAGGGTCCTCATATATTACTTGTTTCATGCTGCAAACGTGACTCAAACTTTGGCAAGATTGGCTCCTCGAACCCAACACAAAAGAATCCGTAGTTTACGCACTACGAATTGAAAAAAAATATGTCTCTACTAAAAGGATTCATCTCGTAGGGCCTTCATATATCACTCGTTTCGGGCTGCAAACGTGACTCAAACTTTGGCAAGATTTGGTCCTCGAACCCAACACAAAAGACCCCGTAGTTTGTTCACCTGGGCTGACTTGTTGGTACTGTTGCGGACCATCCGGCTAGAGCGTTCGAGCAAACATGCGGTGACATGATGTTTGACGTAGAGAATGTATATCAATCTTGTGTCAACCCTTCAGCTTAGAACAATCACTTCGCTGTCCGCCCTTAAGTTACAACTGACAGACAGACCTATTAAGGCTAGATATCAATCTTAAAGTACTATGACATCTTTAATAATCAAACGTCGCGCTCTGGCCTAGTTTTAAGTCACATTGTCCTTGTCACTTAAAGTTTTCTATACAGTTGAAAACTAAACGACTTCTATGAAAACTAAAATGGGTGCAGATATCTTATGGACTTAGCGCACAAAACATGCTATGTAGACAATCTACAAAAAGCCGACCCTAATATAAAACACTACACAAAATTTATTGCTTAGAATCTTTACTATAAGATCTAGCTTACATAATTTGTACCTCTAAATGTATCCAAACATAATTATTATGATGAATGATAAGTTCGTTCCAAATTCGTGCCCGTGGGTTAATTGCAAATAACATGAAAAGTACAGGCAAATAATGTAGAACAGTATTATATAGCAAGCGTCTACTTTAGTATGAATGCTGACTCTGAATTATAACTTACTTATTGGGTCGACTTATTTTTCTGACACAGTGGAAGACGAAGTTTCTCCCTTTTTTCTGTAACGTATGGGTGCTGTGATGTTAAGAGGAGAGTAGTTTTATTTTTGTCTGTAAAGACGGAAAAATTAGGATGGTATTCAATTGGCGGCTCCTTCGTTCGAAATAAAAATGACGTGTTTTCTATGTTTCTTTGCGTACTATGCTGTAAGGCAGGTGTAGCTTTTAAAGTAGGTGTGTTCTTTGACTAATCATACCCCCCAGGGTACAAGTATGGGGAGGGTCAGCGACGATGACTTAGCAAGAATGGACCTGACTTTTGTGTTGACTTGAGTGGGATTGAAAAAAGTGATCGCGTTGCACAAACAACAAAGAACCGTATCAAAACACAGAATGAAGAATCGGCAGTGCGAAAAAAGGAAAGTACTTGTGTAACGATCACTAGCTGGCGAACGTTGCACAAAGTTACAAAGTTAAGCCTACGTTAGACTAACTTGTCAATCGTAATTTGTTATAATATTCACACAAAGACTGAGTAACACGCTCACCAAAGAAAAAAATAACTGACCAAAAAACCGTTATAATGTTGGAAAAAAATGCGGTGTAATTTCACCCCACTCTTAATGTCGTCTGCTCCAAAACACAAAGCTGTGGCTGACATACAGCTTACAGATTATCAACATTACTAGCGCATTAGATATGAAATATTGGTGATTATTACACGTCACCAACGCTTTGAAACATTGACAGACTGTTCGCACGAATGATTCGGCGCAGAATAGAGTGCTACATGTTTATTCAACAGTGTCAAGATGGTGTGTGACGCTGAGTGAAGAATGGACAGTCCAGGTGGCCATGTTTAAACCAAGGCAGGTTCAAACAGAGAACTCTGTTCAAACGGAACACAGCCATTGGTTACAGCCGAGTCCAACGGTCGTCAGAATTAACTCCACACAATATCGTCGGTCTGTTAACTTGATTATCGGCTATAAGCTCAACGTTGCGTGCCAAAATTGAAAAGCGGTTCAAAGTAGAAGATAAGATGCCTTGTTACGAGATACTGTGCGTAACTGGGCACAGTAAACATGCACGATTGAGAAGTAGATTCAAAAGTGTAATTTTAGTTAACCTTTTGTCCAATGTATCATTAACGAAAGATAAGTATTCAAAAATATAATGAAATCGTTGTATTGAAAATCCAGATCCTACCATGATTTTGGTGATCCGAATCGCAGTTCCAAATCACGATCAAAAACATACAATGTTATAAAATTTACTATATTCTTAAATTCCAAGCACAAAAGGTATTCATCTACTGGATACCAGTTCATAACCCTGATCTTAAAATTGAATGCACGTAGCATATCAATTATGAATCTTTTACAACCTATTCTATCAGCACAATAAGACTGTGTGCACTTCGCTTCATGTCATACAAAAACACATTACAGTTGACGTCGCTATATGAAAAGCGTAATCAATCAAACTAATGAAAGAGCTCTAGTGTAAACAGTGTCTATAACATGCGAGCAGTGTCTATAACATAAAAGCTACGGTAAAAAAAGGGTAAACGAAAAAAAACAACACAGGTCTAGTTTTCTCCCATTCCTGACTAGACGTTGGAGGAAAGCATTTTAAATTTACACGACTTTCCTCACTACACCCAGGTGTAAAATTGGTACCCGACTTCGGTTGGGGACATAATAGGCGGTGGAAGGGAAGGTATGGGTTCTACCTCCAATACCGTGCCCTAGACACAGTGGATAACAACCCACTGCCCGTACGGTCTCAAAGTCCATTGGAAATTTTACCTTACCTTGTTCCACTGTTGTGGCAACAATACTCTTGCGTCTGTCCTATTGTTCCCAACAGAGTCTAGTCGACAGCTGCGTTTATCACCCAACAATAGACCAGGACGCGTGGATTTAAAGTTGTCACGCAAAGTGCTACACTTGTCGTTTCAAGATTGCTAGCTATTCCAAACCATGCTTCAGAGAGATTACAAATGTGATTATTCGTTTCGAGAAATTAAAAAAAAAATAACGCATTAGTACGCGAAACTCTTTGCAAATTCCTATTGTCATTTCTTAAGTTCCAACCATACTCTTTTCTTTCCCTTTCCAACTTTCGTTTTCTTTCACACAAACATATACACTAAGATCGCAAGAAAAAATATATTTAATGTTTTTTTCTGTCTTGTGTATTTCTACAGGGAAGATAACTGGGGATTCCTGAAGGAGTATGATCAGAAGGTGAGTTCACCTTCATCTTAAACTTTAACCTTGGATTTGAAGGTGACCGTGTAAAGACATCTTCTGATTTACATTCGCGGTAGCTTGATTTTGCGGTCGGTGGGAAGAGGAAGTTTCCGCGGTGTTTTAAATTCGCGGCTGAAGCAATTCTGTAGTACAGTAGTAATACAAGGAATACATTATGATTCGCGGTGTCGCAAATTTGCAGTGGAGAAGTCACCGCGAATATAAAACCACCGAAAAGATATACACTCTGCCAATACTGCATGTACATATAGGAGTACTTCAGCGTAGCTCTATGCGTGTCATAACCCGTGTTTAACAAATAATGTCTTTTGTCAACGTAGGGCCGGCCCAAGCCCCAGAAAGAGCTGCCCGAAAGAGTCCCCGTGTACTCGGACGACATGCCCAACACGACGAACGGCGTCATCGGCAGCAGGATGAAAACGGACCTCGGCAGGCACATGTTCCAGCTGGAGAGAGCGCTCATGACCGGACACAAGAAGAAGAAACTCGGCACGGAGCTCATGTGCTACGACTGATGACGTCACGAATGGCGTCACGGATATAGAGGACATGTATGATGACGTCACAGATAGAGGCATTAACCAATGTCATTGGCGATGGACAATAATAAGACATCGCGCCAAGTGAATATATCCCATGTTGTTCCATGTAGAAATGACGTCATAGCTGTCAATCAATATGACATCATCAATATTGAGACTGTCAGTCAAAATATGAGGTACTAAAAGTACCTAAAGGCATGTAGGTATAGAAAAGAATATCAAACTTAAAAAAGGACAAAACATGACGTAACCAAGCTACAAGATTGCCATAAAACCCCCAAATCCGTGAAGTTGGCATAAATTTGATGGAACTTAGTGCTACTGAGTTGTGAAAGTTCGGCTAACGATATTGCAAAGCTAAGGACAGCATACACTTCTCAGAAGTAGGCGGTGGCAGTTGTATCTCTATATACAGAACTTGTGCAATACCCCCTCAAAGAAGGCAATAATATCTACTTAACTAAATACATGTGCTACTCGGCCAAAACTTTTCTGTAGCTTTGTTGTCCATTTTGTACAAATCTATGTACAGTATCTGTGTCTGGCTATGGTTTTAAAACAAGTAATTCATAGAGATAAATGATTAAAATTTCTCTCTCATTTTTTTGGGACATTCCATGCATTGATGTTAACCCTTTCCAGCCCATGCACCAAGCTTTATCTATAAACAACATCAGCCCCAAGAGGGTTAAGACTTGGTGTACCAAACACAATGATTAAGAATGTCTCTGACAAGCAAATGGGGCCAAAAGAACAAAACCAGAAAATTGTATTCTCAAACTGCCAAAAATGCTCCAAAATATCTTGAATAGCATTTCAGGTATAACAATCATTTTGATACAGTATCTTTTATTGTGTTGGGGTGTTGGTTTTAAGTTGTAATTAGGTGTTATTTTTCTCTGACATTCTCTTAATGTATCGACTGATGTTGAGTACTCTCTGACATCTTATCAGTTTTCGAATGTTATGAAGCATAATTCTGTAATATTTTGTATATCATGTGATTCTTAAAAATGATTTCCAATTGAAAAAAATGTCATATTCGTGAATAAAAAGTGTACCATCTATGTGTTTCCGGTTAAAGTGGTGCTAAACCGGAAATAAGGTCTGTTATATAATCTTTGAAAGAAGTGATCATTTTACAGTTTTAATAAATGATGTCTTTCTGATATACAAATGCGATGTTTGAGTCCTTTTGTGCATCCTTATAATCAATTATGATTCATGAATACTAATAATTCTCTGTTTTAAAAACAAAAATAATAGAATTACATGACAAAAGTCAACAAGTCATTCTTGATAATTCATTTATTCATATAATGATTTTATGATTATAAATATTGTGTTGACATTGAAAGTTAACAAAACAACAAAGTCAAATAAAGATTTGAATTAAAATGCATCCAAGTGAACAATACCTTAAATTGAAGATAAAAATTTGTTGCAATTTGAACAAGCTTATTCTACATACAGTTTCCAATAATTCTTAAAATCCCAAATCTTACTTTTCTTTACTGTTTTTCTTAGAATTAAAACAAAAATAAATTAAGCTCTACATATAGTTTCCACTATTCAACAACAAGAAATTCTCTATCATTGCTTCTTCATGTGTGTCCCTAAAAGTTCTTTTTCCCTGTACTTGAAGACAGCGTCAATGTACTGCTGAAACAGTTTGTCCAAGAAACTCTCACGGGTAGGGGACAGCCAATCACCGAAGCCGACATGTCCGCCATGCGATGTCACCACCAATGAGATGTTAGGGTTTGTCTTAATATCCTCGGTAGGAATGGCTAAAGGAGAAATGATGCAAAAAGTTTACAATATAGAAACTGTACACATTGATGCATTTATGACAGCTAGGCATCAAGGAATAGATAGATATATATCTTTTTAATTCAAACTAATAATACAATTGGACATAAGTTTTTACAGAAAACTTTCGTCTTAATCTGTGGACCCAGGTCAAGCCGACCTTCCCATCCTGCTAGTCTCCCGTTACACCATCTTCCACCTCACATCCATGTACAATTTTCCAATAACTATGGACACACATAACAAGACAAACAAACACAGACAGAAAACAATATCTCCATTTTCACGGAGGTAATAAAATGATGCCTGATAACCAAAAACTGGAAGTCATACACAATGTCAGGATTAGTTCTCTAAATTTGCATTTACTGTGACAATATACAAAATGTACTAGCTATAAATGAATATATATTCAATTTATTATGTACGCAGATTTCTCAAGTATATGAGTTCCCTTGGGTTTGGTATTATATTTATATCATCAATATGATTCTCTCTTGTCTACTCACAGTCAAAGGGAGCGAAGACATCATCAGCGGAGTTCAGGCTGAGTAGAGGGATTTTGACCTTGTCGATTTTGTAGCACGCACTCGCTGTTGTGTAGTAGTGACGCACCGAGTCGAAACCGAACATCCTGCAGGTGAAACGGTCGTCGAACTCCATCACTGTAGAGGACTTTGGGGTGGAGAGAAACGAACACATGATGACGACAGCTGCTTTTTCTTCTTCTTTTTTAAACGGTTCTTTAATAGTGGCAAATGTGCTAGATGTTGGCACATCGGCAACCAAATCCGCAGAGCGTTTTTTGGCACACAGTTTGACAGATTAGCCGAATAGGCTCGGTGGGTGTCACTCCACCGCCCGGGAAGATCGTGTAAAGTGCCTTTCCCAAGGGCACAACATCGGGGCATGGTGAGTATCGAACTCGGCACCTATTGGTTCCGAGTTCAACGCTCTAACCATTACGCCACGCCGACGCCACTGGCTGCTTACAAGAGAGCAATTCATTACTGTAATTCATCTTCATGGTAGCAAAATTCACGGTATAAGAAAAATTTTCACTGAACTTTAACTTCACGGTGGTGGCAAGCAATTTACAGAGTGGATGGGTGAAGGAATCATAGATAATAACAACTTAGTTTTTTTTCACGGTGATGATAAGTTCACGGTTCAGAGGTGACCGTGAAAACAGTGAACATAAAGTTACAGTCAGTAGAAGAAACAACAATTAAAGTATCTCACAGAAATCCTCTATGTATGTGTGACCAAAGTGGTACAGAAATGGAAAAGAGCACCACAATATTGCACCGAAAGAATTGCGGAAGGATCTAAATTCAACTTTAACAAAATATTTGACAAAACAGTTTTCTCAATATAGATCCTCTTTAATCAACATTGTTACATGACTAAAACTTTTTTTTCAATCTTTATTCAACAGAATAAAAGAACATAAACAAAGACAACAATATAACATGATAACATACGTGTCACTCACACGCATAAACTATTATTTATATATCATAATAATATTCACCTGCAGGGCGTAGTCAACATCCACTCGGTCATCATTGTCAAACATGTCACGGTTACTGTGAAAAAGGATAAAACGTTTGTGTGTGTATGGTGAAGTTGGGCAATGTGCACGGGTATTATCGGGCGTGAGAACACACAAGAACTGTGCAAGTGACGTAGAAATTCACATCTTGACATGAAATTCTAGCAGTTTTGACCTGTGATTAGAAGATACTGTGATTCAATTCATTTACTTTTGCAGTGGCTTCATTTTTGCAGCAAATGAGCAGAAGCAGATATCAGCAGTGTTTAAAATTTCAGTTGAAACAATTCTGTAGTATACATAAAATACATTGGAGATGAATATTTGCAGTGTTTTCTGATAATCAATTGATAAGAAATACATGAGCCAAATTAATAACAAGTATACTATATTAAGCTTTTACATGTTAGATCACTTGAATGTGTCACTATGGTAATTAACAAAAATGGGAATTCATGTACACAGTACTTACAAACGTAGATCCCTATTTATTTGCCGGACCAGGTTTTTGCTGAATATCAGACGATTGATCAGTTGTTCTAGGGACTCTCCTGTCTTGTTGGCCTCCCATGGCATGCCCACGACCATGGCAGCCACCAGACCACACTTCTCACCAAACTTTGCCACATAGTTGAACAGGATCATTCTAAAACAAAGGCAAAAAATAAAAGAACGGTAATGAAGACTGGAACTGTTGAAGAGTAAAACACTTATGTTTGAAAAGGCAGATATTGGGCGCTTTTTCCACTGTGCTTGGATGTATCATACTGTTTGCTACACATTTCTAAAGGTACAATTTTACAAAATGTATATCAGTGTGACATTTTTCTTCCTACTGAATTTAGTAATTAATGACCAGTGCACAGACATGGAGGTATAGTTTTTTTCTAAAACTATAAGAGGAACTCATTGCCAAAAAGGACACTACACTCTGTAGCTTTAGAAAATGCCTACAGCTAAATGTGCAAAAACTTAAGGTGTGACAGGCCGATCAGTATTATATAACCAGTAATTGCTGCTGCATAGCGAAGCTTAGCTAGTGTGTTACACCAAAGGGCTATAATTATTATACTGGCTATATATATATAGATACAGATCCAATGGGTACAAGCGAGTTCACGGTTTGAAGTGCACATGCGGAGCGTGATGCAATGTGGGTATTACCCAGGGGCCTTGAACTTTGACATATTACCAACAATGCATTACTCTTCACATGTGCACTTCAAACTGTGAACTAGCTTATTGTGATGTAAGAATATGGAGAATTAATTACCCTCCCATGGAGCAGCCCACAGCCATTAGTGGAGCGTTTGGGTAAAGTTTCTTGATGTGACCGACGACACGTTGAAAATCCTCAAAGTCAGCTGCACAGTATAACCTGTTGGACTGGAAAACAGTCATTTTTATTCCTCAATCATTATAGAATTTGTGTGTGGCACATTCAGAGTTGTCACTTTTAGACGTTTTCCAACAAATAAAGTAAAATGAAAGAGACACACACTCACTATCCACTTCCCCACACAATATGACTCTAACAACTATATAAGTTATCTATGTCTCATCCAATCTGGGACAGCCCCTATCCTTATACTTTTTTAAATACTAGAACTATCATTATGTGGCACTCAGGTAAGTAATTTGATATGCAAAACACAAATCTATCCAAAAGGGGTTGGTGGAAATAGCAGTCCAGTCTGGACGTCGGAAAACGTGGTCCAGTCTTTTTTCCATCAACACCATCCAAAAGTGCCAAAAAGATCATTAAGGTGCTTAATGCTATCAAAAAACACCAAAAAGAAACTATGCACATTTAACATCACTCACAAAGAAACTTACCCTGGGTTCCAGACTGTTTATCGGGCCTTTTAGCTGGTTCCCTTTAACCGGTACCTTGTAGTCAGTTCCTTCGGCGGCACAGAGACTCCAGCCCGCAAAACCCTAATTAGCGCACCGGGGGAGTTGTAGCCGGGGAGTTGACCGGCCCTAACAAAAGGGGCGCGGTTTACTCCCACGGGCTACAACTCCCCAGAGCGTTGATTAAGACCGGGCAGGCAGACTGTTCTTGGGCCGCCGAAGCAAATCGCTAGCGACCTGGTAGTCTGGCGCCCAGGGTAAAAGAAACTATGCACATTCAAGGTCAGTCTAAGTCTGTTCCTGCCACCTACCTTTAACTTTACCCCATTGGAGCCTCTATGGTTAAAAACGACACTTCTGTAACCCTTCTTAGTAGCTCCTTCGGCAAGTCTTATGGAATAATAGGAAGAACTGTTTCCTGGTAGTAAAAACAAAACAAACAAAAAACACAAGGCATTACATGCATTAATAGAATTGTCATTAGCTACATGTAGTCTGTGTGTTCATTGATTCCCAAAATTGAGTGGCACAGTGCAGCATTGCCATACATTCTCACTTCTCAGTACTAGAGCTGCTATCTTTGTCTGTGAGAAGGGTGGAAAAGCAGTATGTGTAAGGGGGTGAAGTTTACCATCTCACATATAAAGTACACACATCATGATCAATTGGATACTTGTAAGCTCTTGATTTGGGCATTAATTATAATGATTCTATTGGAAAATAGAAATTTTTTTTTGATTGGTGAGGAGGTGGGAAGGGCGTATAAAAACTACATGATAATTTGTGTTTTTTGCCTTACCTGTCAGACCAGGGAGGATGACAACAATGGGGCGTGTCCCGTTGTCATGGCAATCGTTACCATGGTGATCCAGCCAATCCAAGTGGATCTCTCCACCATCAGGGGGGTACAGGATTTCTCTGTAAAATTACCCATTGTTTGATCATGTAACATGCAACGCAAGATGAAATATGAATTCAATGAAATATTGAAACGGTAGCTATGATCAATCTCCAAGCAGATGTCAGCAGTTGAGCGTGTTTTGAGCGTATTTGGGAGTGCTTTTCTGGAGATTATGCTTTTACATATGCTATGAGGGTATCTGCAAACACCAGAGTCGTAATCTCCAGAAAAAACAGACAAAATACGGCCAAATACATGTACACTCAAAACAAGCCCGACTGCTACACCTACATAGATCAAGCTATTAAATTATATCAAATTTCTACAAACATCCCTGTTTCAACAGGACTTGGATCACACAGCTGTGCAAACTATTACAGAATAAGTACTTGAGTACATGAATCACACTTTTAGAAAAAAAATTGTAAAAGTACAACACAATTGAAATGCTCTTAAGAATAATACAGGAACATGTGCGGTGCTTTACTTTCTGTATGGTGGCAGCTTTTTGGTCAGGTTGCCAACGATGGAACACATGACGGTGTGAGCACGCGATGTGAAGCACCAGACAGTAGGGTAGTACTCCTGCAACAGGACAGGACAGCGGCGCCGGAGGAAGTCTGCACAGCTCTTACTGCCGGTTATCAGCATGGGTTTCTAGAACGGACACAAATACAGGGTTGAATATTCATCAGCCTGGTCCCAGTCTCTTCACAGTGCTGGGGGAGGTCGGGTTTACACTGGAAACATGTCGGGAATACATAGTCACAATTCTCTGGGAATGTATCGGGAAACGTTAACAGTTGTCCTCCGCATTTTAGGCTGGTCGGAGCACCATCGGTGTTCCATCGGTCGATGTACATTTCCCGACATACACACGGTAATTTTTCGATGGTCTCAAAATTCCTGATAAGAAACCCATGTTTTTCCGACAAATTTGTCGGTAATACGTCGTTTCTTTTTCCCACAGACTTCCGATGCCGGTCGTCAAGGCAACAAGTTATAAACACGGCGGAGGGGACTCCCCGGCTTGGATGAAACCATGGCAACGGCGTTGATTGACGGGTAGCCGCGGTAATGGTTACCATGGACACTGCATGATTGACAGCGGAAAGACAAGCACGTGGTCGTCGCGGCATACAGCTTAATAAAAAGGAAACTTCAGACGATAATCGATCAGCTGTTCTCCAGCACCATATTTGACATTTACGGATGTTAAATTTCATTGTTTAGTTATAAGACTTAGTTTGTACGTAGTTTGTAGTAGAACGTGTGGAACTCGCTGTACTGTTTGTTGTGTCAGTAAATTAAGCTTTTATTACAACCGGCAAAAAATAAAATATTGAAAGGAACGATATTTCCGTAGAAGTCTGTAATCGGCAAGTATGAGAAGCATAGTTAAGATATTATAATCGAGGAAACATCGATAAATTCTTAACTTAATAACCAAGGAAATTCATGTCAAAGGACGCGGAAGCATAAACCCGGGATTGAACCTGCAACTCGCGGCGCCGTACGGCAGCCATTTGTTCGCAAACGCAAGCGGCGTATCGCGGTGAGCTAAATATTGCGGCGAGATAACAATACCTTCAAACCACTTCAGTACAAACGGCCCATCACGTGGGGTTCCGCACCGACACAAATCTGGTATTATTCCGTTACCAACACGACATATATCCGACCTCCCCGAGCACAGTGCTACGGGTCGTTTGTGGTCCAAGGCCGGTGACTTTTCAACAAATCGTTTTTTCATACTTTTGAATTACATGTTCAGATAATTACTCTCAAATTGAAATTGTTGAATTCTTAATTTCCTAAGGTACAGCTCGCGAAATAGACATGCAAGTTACTGTTATATCAAACAGGTCTCCTCTCCAAAATTATGATGTTGCCTAGGAAGGCCGGTATGTGGGGAGGGTAGCACCACTGTGCTCGGGGAGGTCGGATATATGTCGTGTTGGTAACGGAATAATACCAGATTTGTGTCGGTTTTTCCCAGCAGCTTTTACCGATGTTGAACCCGATACAGATCCAAAAATCAGGCTAAATCAATGGAGTTCGCCCCTTGCTTTCCCGATAACCTTCCTATATATGTTTCCAGTGTAAACCCGACCTCCCCCAGCACTGTGCACATGGCATTTGAGTTCAAGGAATGTTAAATAAAAAGGAAAATCCAAAACAAATAAGTGTAAAACGTACCTTGACGACATACTTGAGGTAGTAGGTTGCTACAGTTGCCGTCACACCGATGAGAAGTGAGGCTATCGGCCACTCTGTCCGCCGTTTCACCAGCAGTGCCCACATCTCATGTAAACTTTCCGCCATCTTGGAATGACCAGCATTTGAGTTCAAGGAATGTTAAATAAAAAGGAAAATCCAAAACAAATAAGTGTAAAACGTACCTTGACGACATACTTGAGGTAGTAGGTTGCTACAGTTGCCGTCACACCGATGAGAAGTGAGGCTATCGGCCACTCTGTCCGCCGTTTCACCAGCAGTGCCCACATCTCATGTAAACTTTCCGCCATCTTGGAATGACCAGCTGCGACCAAAGTTCAACGACCTGTAGGTCAGATCAGATAGGTTGATAAGGACTTATACGATTAGGTCATTATATACCTTGGTTGTACGTATAATGAGGGTCTGCATGCCCTTTTTCGTGAAGCGTTACGAGCGATTTTAATTCACCGTTAATCGTTACCGGCCGCCCTGAATTTACCGTTAAGCGTTATCGGTATATTACTCGTGAAGCGTTACTGGTCGTTTTAATTCCTCGTTAAGCGTTAATTGTCATCCTGAATTTAACGTTAAGCGTTATTGAGTAATTCCTCGTTACGCAGGAAAAAGCATTTCAGTGGGTCAAGATTTCAAAATTTTCTCCAGAGAGCACACGGCTCCGGCGAAAATTTGTCGGTAGGGCGCCCCCACAAAATTTCAAGCTGAAACACTTCTATTTTTCACTCTACTAGCAAAGTTTTCTCCTCAAAATTCAGGAAATTAAGCGTTTCGCGGTTCAAGATTTTGACATTTTCCCAGGGTGCATGCCGGGCCTTCGTCGAAAATTATTGTCAGGAGGGCGTCGACCCCCAAAACTCAAGCTGAAACTCTTCTGTATTTTTTCACAAACAGAAATATCATTAAACTTAACTTACATTACGAGTAATATTTGCCCATCGAAATGCAAGAACTAGCGTTTCAGGGTACGGTGTCAAGAATTTTCCCCGGGAGCATGTCGCAGCTCCGGCGAGGTCTGGAGGGCGTGACGCCCCTCAAAAATCAACCTGAAACTCTTCTGTATTTTTTTTTTCAAATACAGATGTCATAAAACTTAGCTTACTCTTCAGCAAAATCCCCCCTCAGAATGCAGGAAATAGCGTTTCAGAGGGTCAAGATTTCAAAATTTTCGTCGCGCCTTCGGCGCTCGTACGTCATCGTGACCATGAAATTTCCTGTCGCCGTCGAATTTAAAGGGTTCGGAGCAGGCGTGCGAGAATGGCATAGCGTAATAGGTCTCTTGCCACAAGATAAGGACGACTAGTGGCAAAAAAAACCGTCGTCTTCAGGGGTATCTCATCATGTTCTAAAAATGCTGAATTTACCGTTAAGCGTTATCGGCCGGCCTGAATTTACCGTTAAGCGTTATCGGCTGGCCTGAATTTACCGTTAAGCGTTGCCAGGACCCCCCCATGCAGACCCTCTATAATTTCAGTGCGATTAGTAACGTTAGTAGTAGTAGTACGTGTAGTAGCGGTAGGCTGGTTTATTTTTTACAAAATGAACTAAAAGCTATTTTTTATGGGAATCCATGACTTTACATAACGTTATCAATCATCCAAATTCTAAGTGCGGGTATTATACATTGTAATTCTACTCTATTGTAATGAAGTTTTTACAGAGCCCTCCCATGAATCTTAGCTAAAAAGAAGTTATCAAAAAAATTTGCTAAGACTCGTGGGAGGGCTCTGCTATTTTGTTAAAGACTCGTTTAAAAAAATTAATGCCGTAAATCGAAAAAAATGTCGGAAAATGGAAGCTGATGATTTTGATAAATGCCCCTTTTTTCTATACTCAAGAGTTCTGATTTTGTCTTAAACTTACCATATTGAACATTTCATGTTCTGTATGTTGGGTGATTTATTCAACCTTCCTGCCCAATTGATTGAACATGATGCAGGCAACTTTTTTTGGCCCAACTGATCTTTTTTGCACGCTCGCATTAATTCTAGCATGACTGCTCAGTGCTCACAATTGTGAAAGATAATTTGAGTTTCTTCAAAGATAATTCCACTTGAAGATAACAATAGGGACCAATTTATGACCAGGTTAAAGAAATTAAAGTTTACACACAAAGTGCAAGAAGTCTGAATATATTTGCCTTCGAGTCATGCACAACATTAGTCCTGAATAGATCTTTGCTCATTTTTGGTGTTTACTGCATCTGACGTATCAACGACATTGAACCCTTTGGACCGAATGTGTTGTTTACAAGAAAGTTTGTTTTGTTTTGGTCTAGTCAATGGCCAAGGTTGACTATACAGTATATATATATGAGGTTATATAGATTACATAACCTCCTTGGTCTAGTCTTGTCTGGAGGGGAGTACTCAGGTTACAGCAAGGAGGTTTGTTTTGACCATTGATAAACACTTGACTTGAAATATGATAGAATGCCAAACATACAATGAAATGAAGTTGTTGATCACTCATATAGGAATGGAAACATTAGGCAAAAGTTTGTTCAAGAAAATATTTCTGTTTCATCTGTTTTATTTCTGTTCTCTATTAAATCAAGAATCCTATCAAATGGGCCTCGATGAGCAAAGCAAGGAGTTTCCTCCTTCCGGGAAATTTTTGAAATTATTCGGTCCATTGATATGCGGGTTCACAAGGTCAGCTATTGTCCTAGACATGCAAAAGACCAATTATCACATAGGGTTGTCAAGGGCTGCTGACCAAACAAGAGTTCCACGACCTCATATCTCCATGAACAATTCTATTCATGCAAATGACTTACACATTTGCATAATATATGCTTGGTTATAAACACCTTTATCTAGCCTAAACATGTTGCAATATTGACTCCTATAATTTTCCAATTAGATTCATAGTGGTGTTTTTGCATTAATTATGCAAATTAGGAATTCATTTGTGTAATTGGTATCTGCTCCACTTTCCATAAACTACATATGTTACATGTATTTGAGTCTGATAATGGAAAACACTGCAAATATGGATTTCCCTCATTAGCTATGCAAATTAAGTCACAATTAGCATAATTTGCACTGCATTATGTATATCTCTGTCTAAGCTACCTGCATACTATGTATCATATTGACAGTCCTATAATTTTCCAATTAGATGAGATATGGTATTTTGCATTAATTATGCAAATAAGGAATTTATTTGCATAATTGGTATCTGTTGATGATCCACTTTCCATAAACTACATACGTTACATGTATTTGAGTCTGATAATGGAAAACACTGCAAATATAGATTTTCCTCATTAGCTATGCAAATTAAGTCCTAATTAACATAATTTGAACTTCATTGTGTACATCTCTGTCTAAGCTACCTCTATACTAAATATCATGGAAATCCATCGTTCCTTTGTTCAGTTATTCGCCTTAGAAGATTTTCACGATAACGCCCCTGCAGTTCCAGAGCAAGCTGCTAGGGGGCCCAAACCCACACCACGTCTTCATTACACCACAAGCTATCTGCCGCCAAAAAATCAAGACCACAGCACGTCCAGGTCAAAAGATACAAAAATTGAAGTTCTGCTGCAGTACCAAGGTCACATACCAGGGGGCCCAAAATCGACCTTTAACTTCGGCTTCACAACACCTGCCCACATACCAAATATCATCGTAATCCATCAAGAGGTTCTTGAGTTATGCTGACTACAGTAGTGCGGAAACACAAACAGACAGACAAACACACACACAGACACACCCAAAACAATATCTCCATTTTTCATGGAGATAATGATCTTGCGTCTGGCATTCTCCAAATGGTCTCTCAGGTTTTGTTGGTGTTGTGTTTGTGTGTGTGGGGGGGGGGAGGGGTTTGAGGGGGGTCGGGAGACGATTTCTAATGTCTCTCTCCCTTCACAAAATTGCGACCACTTCTAGCCTCCTGACCATTGACTGCCTCAGTCTGTAGTAGACACTGCATGGAGGACTCTCTGAAAACCATGACTGATCAGAAGGGCTATTAGAGCCTGGCTATCATCTCTAAGCAGTTAGTATTTTGTAACCTCCTTTGTATCAGTCAGTCAATGCATAGCCTGGATACCAGACCTTTCGCGCGATGCGATGATAAGCCTTTTTGGCCGGGGAAGACCTGGTAGTAGGGATAGAGTTGGCACCCGGGCGCTTGGCAGCCGAACCCTGATATCTATCGCGCGAGAGATAATTAGTGGGCCGTGTGCTGTCTGTGGCGGCGGCGCGAGTTGCTTCCCCGGCCGAAGGATTAGCGCCAGGAGCGCGGTGGTCTGGCACCCAGGCTAGTCAATGCAAGGACATATAAGCTAACTGGTACCTCATTTTATTTGAAGCTGGGTGCCGGACACCTAACTTTTGTAAGTTTCCCGAGATAGGGTTTTTTAAAACCTGCTATTAAACCAACATCTTTATATTGAGCAAGGATGTATTTAACCTCCTTGTATTGAGAAATATCAATTGACGTCCGGTTGTGGGAATCAACTTGCCAGGGTAAAGTTCTGAGTCTTCTGACAAATTCTAGAAGCAACAGATGACGAGCCTTGGAGCACAGTGATTTTCTTGCCGACTTGAATATTTTTCAAGAGTTGATAGGAGGGGGGGGGGGGGAGCCTTAGAGGGCAAACATTTTGGCTTGGGGAGTGGGCCTAGGAAAATGATTTTGACTTGGGGTGAGAGCCCAGGAAAAATTTTCTAACCAACCCAGTCTGACAACCGGATGTAAATTTCGTACAGTCCCTACATATATATTAAACATCCTTAGTTGAAGCAAGGAAGTTTTCCTCCTTGGTTGAAAATGGCATTAGATTCCATGTGCAGCCAAATTTACCTTGCTGTTTGATCAAGGTTATAACCTTGAAGTTCTTGGTCTGATCTGTTGTCTCCAAAGTAATTTGCTGTAAATGCATAATTGTACGCGGTGTTTTTTTGGTCGCAGTTTTCGCTGTAAGCTCTTTGCCGCAAACTTTAAACCACCGCGAAATGCTTCGCCCTCCAACCTCTTGTCTACTATTGTTTCAAACGCGAACTCAAAACCACCGCGAAATTAAAACCATGCAAACTGAAATGCATTTACAGCATTTAGTGTCAGGAGGGGGCCTATCTTGCAACAACTAGACTTTTAGGGCCAAGTGTAGACCCCAAGCATAGTCTACACAGGCTGATGAATCAGACTGATAGCTGATACTAGTAGTCTATAAAATCTTCAAACAGGGCTTATGGTGAGGGTTATTACCCCCACCCCTGCTTGGAGAATGGTGATAATACAATAAAATTTCAAATTGATCCATTTATTGAGTGCTTCTGTACTCCATGTAGTTAGACTTCAAAAGCACCGAATAAAGCCAGGAGTAGGACAAATTTGTCAACATCCCTGGAAGGACTCCAGGAAGAATACTGCGCATTGAATTGTATCACTAATGGAGATTCAAATAAAACAAACAAACATGAATGCTCCAAGCCAGATTCAAGTGGCCTCAACCTGGCTTGTTCCTACTCTCCAAGCAGAGGTCGGTGGGGGAAGGTTGTAACCGTTTTATCATATACCCCGTTTTTTGTCCGCTATCTCCCACTGATAGAGATAGCGGACAAAAAACGGGGCATGATAAAACAGTCACAATCTTGCCCCACCGACCTCTGCTTGGAAAGTAGCTTGTTCCAATCGAAGCCTGCTGTCGCCTCTCAAGGTGGTCTGTCAGACATTATTCATGATTTCTTTTGTGCTTTTGTTTGTTGAAGCCTTTTGATTGCTGTGTCTTCAGTATTGTTTTTCATTTCATACCTTTGGAGGTTGGTTTGACATACATGTACCAAGGTGGCTGTATGGTGGCTTGGGCAATGGACAATGACATTATCCTTGCAATGGGCCTGGCTTATTTAGACCTGTCACAGATCTTTCAAGATGTATATTCGGAAGGGAACTTCAAGGAAAATGCATATGGGGGTCCCGTGATCAAGGAGGTGTCCCAGGCCTACAACAGTCTCAATACTAAGATGGGTACCAAAACTCACAACATCAGTGCCGGGGCCCCAGCTCACACATACACACCTCCTGATCATGACTCCTAAGTCCTAACGCATGCGTGATAGCCCCTGCATGACAGCCAAAGAGATTCTATTTGGCTCAATCAGTCTATGCAAATCAGGGTAATTCACACCTTGACGTGAATTAGGATGTTCACAGCCACTACAGACATCCCTGACAATTCGCAATGTGATAGAACATTCTCACCCATTATTTACGAATGCTGGCTGGAAGTATCACGGGCTATAGGCTACAGTATATATGTTGGTTAACCGCCACGGTACATGTTTTTGCTCAAATGCTCCCGACGACGGTTTCTCCTGTTGCTCACCCCGGAAATGCCCCCCCCCCCATTAGCGGGGACGGTTTCTCCCATCGTCCTTTGCGTCGAACACTGTTCGGCTCTGCCGAACTCCGAAACCTGTTCGGCTGCGCCTTCGGCATCACTTCGGGGTTCGCTCGGAAGTTCGGCACTCCGCATATTCCCCACCCCCTGCTGTATACTCATTAAAAATATGAACTTGATTGGGTAAAGTACTTTACTGTTATTGGCCCGGAGTCCGGAATTAAATTGTTTTTCCGGAATTAAATTGCGGCTTGTTTACTACATTCAAGCCCTGTTACAGATAACTTAATTCACACTGTAATCTTGATAGATGTAAGAGGAACACCACTGAGAGAGTAGATTTTACGGCATTATTTTAGAGAAAGCACCAGGTATTTAATAACTTGTATAGTCAGACCAAGGAGGTCCTTGTGGTCAGACTGTAACATTTTCCCTCTGTTGTATGTCACAGCCAACACAATGAAAGACAAAGCAGAAAACAAGGCCATTGTACACTCCTTGTGCTAGTGTAGAAAACAAAGGTCTATCCATGCTGTATAATGTGTCTGGTGTCCATAGGATTGCTTGATGATTTCAGGATAGAAACTACTCACATCCAAGTAAAGTTTGTTGTCTAAAATCTAGGTTAGTTTGTTTGTGAGACAAGTACCAACAATGATTTTGTGCAAGCTGTGCCTGGTTTAACTTACACTTATTGAACTTTTAAACAGTTGGGCTGCTTCAGGATGAGAAGAGGTGGCCATTTTCAGAATGCTTATACAGTACTGACTGTTTCAAAGTTAACAGAGGGATGTGAATTGTGCTATCCTGGCTTTTAATGTTATGTTGGACAGCGGGGAGGAGCGAACCCGGCGGGTTCAGTTTTTGTCCCGCTGTATACATTTGGCTGAATTCACACCTTTTACACCTCTTGGACCTGAATTTTTCTTCCCCGGGGCTTGTCAAAACCCGCCGGGATCCACAGTTTTTGCCATTTTTTCCCGGCGGGGAATAACAGTTTGCCGGCAGGGAGAAGCACTCTTCCTTGCGGGGAGAAGCATTCTTCCTTGCGGGGCTGTAGTTTCACACCTCGGGATGACCAAAAAAGAAAGCGGGGTGCTTCAATTTCCCGCAGTTTTCTTGCATTTATCATCAATGATATCATAAGTTGTGAACATTGCAGAATAATAATTTTCATATCACTATACTCAGTAGACTAAGAGCTACGCACTGATGTCTCACTTGAAGGTAGAACATCAACTTTGCTTGAATTTCCAAATGGCTAGTGTCTGTCTAAATCTCAAGTGACTGGTGTTAATGTGTATTTTGGACAGTAATTGTGCTTTTACCCGGGAACTCT
Source organism: Branchiostoma lanceolatum (assembly GCF_035083965.1). Taxonomy (NCBI): domain Eukaryota; kingdom Metazoa; phylum Chordata; class Leptocardii; order Amphioxiformes; family Branchiostomatidae; genus Branchiostoma; species Branchiostoma lanceolatum. The sequence goes on from NC_089739.1 coordinate 3,974,388, forward strand.
CTGTTCAGGGCATTAATCTCCACATCAGACTTGTCCACCATGAAGTGGCTAGGTGTCCAGTCTGGATTCCACTCCTTGAAGATGTTCAAGGCTTCCTGAACATCTACTGTGGTTTCCTAGGAGCCGACCACAACGTAGCAGACGTTCGTGCGGACGCACAGGAAGAAGAGAGGCATCGAATATCGGCATGTTCGGTAAGTGGCGTCTAACAGGCACATCTGCTGGCCATATATGTGGAGCAGCCTCTGTTGCCAGTGTGTCTGGTAGCAGAACAGGAACTTGGTTGTAGTTCCATCCTCCTGTACTTGGCTTGACCTGTACTTGATACAGCAGCCAGATTCTGCAGCCCATCTGGAGGTCAATATCTGTGAATGAAAGAAAGAGTAAGCCATTATACATTGTATTGGGCCATGGCCACATAGAATATTTGTTTATGTTTCCAGCAGCGGTCTAACATTTACTTCTACAAAATTTCGCACTGGGACTGATGGCTAACTAGAGTTCCACTATTTCATAGCTTTAACAAAATGATCTTCAGGCAGCAATTCCAGCATTTCATTATATATTTTCACCAACCTTGCTTTCTCGAATTATGCTGTTTGTTTACACAAACACACGCCCCAAAGAATGTTATTATTAAACCTTGTCGAAGGTTAAAATATGACCTTGCCGTTGAAGGTGATGAAAGATTACACTGTATAACATATAGAGATTAGCTATCTCTCCTGGAAACATCATTCCTGCTGTGATGGACATCCATATATATTACGTGAAAACCTGCATTTATGTAAACTGTTTATTACCTGCAGGTTTACTTGATCGTCTTCCGAGTTTCTTGTTTGTCTTTTCGCCTTAGACAGGATATTTCGAATGTCCTGGTCAGTCGGATTGTAGCGGCGGCGGGTCAGTGGGGGAGGCTGTTGTCCCCGTAGAAGTTCATCTTTCACAAATGTGTTTATGTGGCGTCTGAACTCGCTGACCCGACGCGCTCCGTCCAAGGCTTGTTTCAGGATGTGTTTCTCTACTTCAGCATCTACAGGCTCACGTAGTTCAGCAGCCTGAGAAGTAATAGCATCCATGAATCCATGAATTAGATGTACGCATATGTTAAGGTTTGCTTAAATGCCAATTACATAAAGTTGTGTTATTGATTAAAAGTAAAATGGACAACATATGTAGTAAAGACAATATGGCATTTTATTGGTAGTATCACCTGCCTAGCCGAAGAAGAAAGGAACTTAACAAAACGGACTACATACACAATGTACTTACCTCTCCAAGAATTGGGTGGTTCTCGTGCTCTGTCATGGCGGGAAATCGAACATGGTATTCTACAACACCTTCAACTGTTGAAGGGTTGGATCTTAACTCAGCTTTCAGGGCTGCTGAAGCCAGTGTCTGCAAAGCCTTGGTGTTTTTTGAAACCTAGGATTAGAATATGTGTATAGGTAAGAATAGTAGCCTTGGTACTATCCTATGTGAGTTTACCCTGACTACAATACTAACTCTCATACTGGTTTTAACTCCATACTAACTCTTTGGCTGTCTGCTGTTATTATGGCAGACAAAGAAAATATAGGACGGCATCCATTACCAAGTCTCATCCTATAACTTAAGATAATGGAGAAGGCAAGGCATATGGATGATTGCATTAACTAATTACAATAATATAATAATATTATGTGTATTTTCTTTGTCTAGGAACCAGGTGAGACACCATATAGCATAGAAATGTCTTTGATTGGGACCAGTGGAGACATTGCACAGGTGAGATAGTTTTCTTTCTTTGTAAACCAGGTGAGGGATTGTAGAGGTGATGTGGGTGTGTCTACTTTGCCTGTATTAGCTATGTAAGATGGCACCAGGTACACGTGAGATAGCTGTGTTTCCTTTGACTACCTGGATCACACACCTAACTCACCTATACGATACATTGTGCCTGGAGCCAATCCTTCTCCAAGGAGGAGAGAGGATTGCTTCCCAGCTGAAGAATTAGAATGCTGTACCTTGAAAGCCGGAAATTTGATGATCTGTGTTGCAGTTAACGTTGCAGGGCAGTTCACCTTCTTTGTATGTTGTATCATCTTGCGGGTTGCTTTGAAGTTATGGTCTTGACGCTAACAGAATAAAACAGCATTTGAGTTCACAGACGACATACAGCAGTCTCTTATGAACTTTGCATGATGTATTCTACTTTGTTATGCATTGTCTAATTTATATTATGTGAAACTAATATTTCTTTGCACCTGGTTGAAATCACCCTTGTTATTCTGTTTGATTTTTATTTTCCTTTCACCATTGACTTGAATTAGGTCAACAACTTTGGAAGTATATATTAAATACTACTATACCGCTTCTGCCTGTTTCTGTGCCTTGTATTTCTCCTTCTGTTTGCGGGCTTTGTCCTTTCCTTGGTGAAATGCGTAGACAATCCTCCCCACAAGCTGGAAAGGCACGCCGTCATAGTCAACATCTGTCAGGGTCCAGTACGTCAGTTTTTCCGGGGAAGGTTGGACATCTGTGTAATATTGAAAAATATATGTATATTGATAATATTGATAATGTGTAAGGTAATGATGTATTTTTCAAGTTATTGTTATGTGTATGAATAATCATGGTTTTCTTTCTGTCTAGGGCTAAGAAGACACTTAAATGAAGTGGAAATATATAGTAATAGTGTTTGGTACGTTTCTACACTCTTCTCCCTTCAAATTACGTGTGTGCCAAGTATGATGGATATCATGGACTAGGCAAGGTCCTTATGTCTTTAGCTGTGTACAACATATGTTTATCTGTCCTTTTTTTTTGCGTGACAGGAACAGTCAGCAGGATCAGTTATATATAATTCATTTTGTAACAACTATTTCCCATTTAGAAAGAGTGGAGATATTGTTTTGATGTGAGGTGTGACTTTGGCTCTTCCTCAGAGAAACCCATGTTTTAAATATGACCCATTTAGCTATAAGTATTATTAGTATTGGTCTTTTAAGGTGTTTAGAGGCTGCGTGACTTTTCCAAGTACTAGTATTAGATCTTCAAAATCTATTGTAGGATTACTGGGACTGAAAGGTATGTAATGATGAACTGTGTTCCACAGGTCAGATAATCTCTTACAATCCACAAACATATATGTTTATAATTATCAATCTCCCCACTGTCACATAGTATACACGTGGGATCAATTATTAGCCCATTTTTTCCACTTTTTGATTTTTCACCACACAGCAGTATTTCATGTAGTAGTTTGTAATTCAGTTCAGCTATTTGTATGTCCTTACATGCAGTTCTGCAGAGCGTAATTTTTTTCCCAGTCAAAGGTTTCAGTGCAATGAAGAATTGTCTGTCATTTCTGCTGACAGCTTGGCAACACTGCATGTTTATGAGTGTAGAATGTAATGTACAGGATTTTGTCATGTTTTTCTTAAATTTGTTTTCAATAGGTTTGAACAGGTGTAGGGGTGGGCAGTAAGAAGATGCGTTGGGCGGTCATCTGAGTCAAGTTCATTTTTGATAAGAGTTTTCCAGGTGCTGAGTAGGGCTTGGGACAGGCTAATGTGCTCAATTAAAGTATTGAGTCTATGGCTAAGGGTAGGGTACTCATTCATAGAGATGTATTTTCACCTGGGTAATACATCTTGCACATAGATTATGTCTTCTTTAATAAACTGGGGGAAGAAGAGGGTTTTACCTTTTGATGTTATATTCTCATTTCACCATTATCTGTTCTTTTAAGTATTGGGACCTAATGTCGTCTCTATTCTCAACTTTGTCATAGGATAATTTAACTTGTTGATAAAATGTGGGAATTAGGTTGAGGTTTGGGACATCACCCTCATTTTCAAAGTTCATGTGTAGTATAAGCTTATTGGGACCAAAGGAAAAGGGGGTGAGTGTTACCCACCTACATTTGTCTTCCACCATCAATCTATATAGAAAGTTTATTGCAAGTTCATGCCCGAGGGCTAATAGCAAAACAAACATAGAAAAACATTTGTGAGATAATGAACAATGGCTATAACAGGTATAAAAAGTATGATAAAAGTACATGTACTGGGTTCTGTGATTTCAAAAGAAGAGAGGCTACATCAACCTATGTATCCAACGTGTTTAACATGTTAAGTCCACCCAATTCAGAGGGCTGACTTATAACATCTCATTTGATTTGATTTTGTCCTTTTAAACTTTCAATAAGAACTTTAAAATTTCCCTTTTTATAGAATGCAACAACCCAGGGTGGGGTAACAATCATTGCCATATTGTGTATTATCTGGGAAAGAGCAAATGACTTGATGATTTTCACACGCAAGGTTATATTTCTACATCTCCAGACTTGCAATATGTTTTTTTCACTCTTTCTATCTTTTTCTCCTAATTCAGAAGTTCACACTCACGGTGGAGGGGAGAGTTATTGAAATAGATGCCTTGTACTCCATGTACCAAACACCTATGTTTGCACCCTCTCCAGCCTGCTCAGTCCTGGCTGTCATACAGGAACCACAGGATGATCTGTAGTACTGATCACTGACTGGTAGCTGGAAGCGTATGAACTTGTGCAACATGGCGAAACGCCCACCTGCTTTGCTAATCAGCGTTTTTAGTACTTGTTTGTCCATTTTCAATTTTCACATAATTCCTCAGTTGAGTTGAGCTCTGATCTTTATTTCATGTCATTGAAAACATAACTTGCAACTCTGCATGTTTCTGTATGATTCTGACTGTTTTTGACTGAAATTTGTTGTAACTTGTAAATATGTTTTTATACATTGCAGACACCATTGATCCTTGATGACAAACTTTGCTGGGAACTGCTTGCAGCTGTATTATCGAATTATTGCAATTCTTAGTATCAAATATAAAATCTTGACTTTTTTTTTAGTCTCCAGTGTAGATATAACACCATATAAAACAGCACTGTATAAGGAATATAGTTTTATGTATTCACCATTGCACACAATAACTAGTAGCCAAAGTCTTTACTAAGCTTTTTATTTGCCTTAGTCCACTTCCAACATTTGCTGGCTAAGTATTTACAATTGTACATGTCTTAGCAATTAGCAACCACAAGACATTTATACTTATATTGTACATTCTTAATTACTCAGTGAAAAGGAGGTTTGACCTTGCTGTAACAATGGTTTCTAGGACTGCAGACCGAAAGTCAGCTTGCGCTGGTCATGATATGGAATGATAATGCAATTTTCAATCATTTAGTTAAGTTGCAAACTATTACATTGTACGTAAAAGAATTGGAATACAGAACATGATATTGCAATCTAATATTACTTAAATATACATAGAGATTCTGTAAGAGTCTGGTTTTATAGAAATGGTACTAGTAGTTTATCTAGACTGTACCAAGATGACTGAATTGTTGCACGTTTCTTTGCTTTGTACAGTTGGGAAATATTAGTCTTTGATAATTAAAATGAGCTTTGAATTTTGATATTATACATTGTCAGAGTTATGATTGAGTGGTTCTAATGCTGTCATACACAACATGCCAATTTGTTTCAAAGACATGCTTTGTGGAATTCTTCCAACTCTTACTGGTAATTGCAATCCTTGTGTGATAATGCCAAACTTCAATTATATGTTTATAAAGGTTTGGACATCCAGTTTGAATCATAAGTCTTTAAAGGATAATCTGATACTCTTGAAATATAACAATAGAATACAGTCTTTAAATTAAAGTCAGTTAATCTGATACACCTAAAATATAACAATAGTTTTACAGATGTTACCATCACTATCAAGTGGTCATCAAAAAGTCTTTATTCTATTGTTATATTTCAAGTGTATCAGTTTAAAATTTAGGACTTAAAACATAGTTTGAAAAAACAACAACCTCGGTTAAAGCTAAGTTTTGTCGGATTGTATTTTTATCGTAAGTCAGCGGCAGTGCGAACTTATAACATCTCAAAACATCACTTTTTGTTATACTTCAACATCTCAAAGCATCAATTTTTCGTTAAGTTCCCGCCAGAATGCATTTTCAGGCACGCACTTCATTCTTTCATTAATAGTAACGGTACAAGTCAAACGGGCCAAATCCTGAGCGTAAAAGTAAACAACAGTGGACCGGAAACAGTGCGTATTTCGCGCGAAAACTTTGACAGAAACACTTATGACTGAAAACTCACCATTTTCTCCGAAAAACTTATCCTTTTTGCTCTGGATATACTTGGTCATTGTTGATTTTTGAACATTAGTACGTTTTTCCTCGAAATCTTTGCGAGAAAGAAATATTTCTTTAGTTTGGGTCGCCAGCTGCGGCCCCATAGTCACGGCAGTTCCGGCCGGTTCCGTCATGATCACAGGCACAATGCGCCGGGATTACGTGACAGGTCAGAGGTCATGCGGGTATTTAATACCATTCTAATCTCTTTAACCTTGACTTAAACATGGCAGTAATCGCCAACAGGTAACAACAAGAGCAATCATTGCTATGTTTAATCACGTAGTTGTATTTACTTAAGACACAAGAGCATTAGTTCACTTTACCATAGAAATACATATCTTTTCTATAAAAAAGGAAGCGTTTCTGTAAAATGCCTACTAAAGTATGAAATTGATCTAGTACATGTGCTACAAGATCTATCCCATTTATAGGAGCATTTATCAAAACCTGAAGTCTAAACAAAATGCAACTAAACAGTCCTACTCTGGAAGCGTGCAAAACTTTATGTGGCCTTATCCTGCATTGTAAGGTATGGTAAGTATATACGTGCTACAGGGCACTGGGGACCATACACACAATATTCCTTACTAGTGTCAGGCAGAGTGACCTTCAAGTCCCTCCAGACGTCAGTGGACCTGTCATACACATATACATTATATTCTTCTTCATCTTCGTCATTAGCCCATGTCGACCATACATGCAGCTGGTTCTCCATTACAAAAAGACTGAGATCAAAAATTACAAGATTTCTTGGGTTTGACAAGCCTTGCAGTTTCTGCCAGTAGTCTGACTGTGTGTTGTACACCATAGCCAGTCTTAAGGCAAAGTCTGTGCAGAAAATCTCTGTTCCCATGGCAACGGCTGTGCCGAATTCAAAATTGGGTTCTAACAATTGGCTCCGCTTACACCAACGGTCCTGCCTTGGTTCGTAGCGATGCACTTCCTTGGTTGTGAGGAAATAGATGTGTGAATCACAGGACACTACAGCACTGTAGTATGTAACATAGTCAAGTTGCAGCTTTGAACAATCCTGCCACAGGTTCATGTGCCGATTGTACTTTCTCATCTCATGCAATCGTCTGTCTTTAAAATCATCAAGAACAATGTAGTACAAAATCTGATCAACTTCAATGAGGAGTTGCTCGCAAAACTTCAAATTATAATCCGGTCCCTTAGATACTGAGGACATACATTCATGTTCCCACACATTCCTTGCATGGTTGTACTTAGACAGGGATAACTGATTCTCGTCCTCTGATTCTCCTGTTTGCAGGATGTAAATGTTGTTATCACTGGTGACTGTTATGGCTGAGAAACCAGAAAGGTCTTCAGGCTTGTAACTGCAGCTGATATACTTGCCTTCCTGGGGGTTCATGAAGAGGAACTCCTCGGAACTAGAGAGGACAAAAACACATTGCAAATTGTCAATAAGAATAGTATGAAACTAAGTTTTTTTTTCAATCAAAGCATGCACTGTTATCATCTGTCAAATATTATTTCGTAGCCCCTTGAGAAATGCTTTTGAGCATAACTATATGTTGGAATTAGAGGACGAGTGCATTTACAGGAATTAAAAACTAGAAATGTGTATTGCAGGACCTCAAAATGTAAAAGACCTTATACGAGGATTGTTCACAATTCAAAAACAAAAGAATAAGAGGTATATACTGACCCCGGGGCTTGATTGTACAGCAGAGCCATTTCCGTGGTCATCCCAAACCTCGGCTTCTGGTTGGGGTCCCCTTTCTGTACCACATTCCTGATGACCTCCGAACTCCCAGGATCCTCCCTGACCAGAGGGTGTTCCAAGATGGCTGCCGTGTCGTCTGAGGTCAGCAGGTTGAACCGGATGTGAGGGAGGATGCTGGGTAGGTGGTGCAGTCTGTAGGGTACAGGGTAGGGGTAGATTTTTCTTGCATGTTTACTCCACAAAAAAACCATAAGATGTACAAAAAGAGAACTGACTCCGACCTGTCCTCCCTGCTGTGCTGCACCCATTTCACCACAGCCTCCCACACTGTTGTCTCCTCTTGAACATCCAGCTCATCGTGGCTAATGATCTCAGTCAGCTGGTGTTCAGTCAGCAGGCTGCAGAACTCCTCGCTGCAGGCAACCTGTGGAGTTGCAGAGTACATGTTCAAGAATGATACTGTAAACATGTGTCTAGATCAATCTTCGGTACTGTTTACAACAAAAAGATTTGAAAGACATTTCTCTGTTGCTCTGTCCTAAGTCATTATATGGAGTTGACAAAGTCCCTATTTTTTTTCTTTTTCTACTGTACTGAGTTAATATTATCCCAGGTATCTGATGAGGCCAGAATTCTACAAAAATCAAAGTTAACAGTTTGAGAGAAAGACCCACCTCAGCAAAGTTTTTATACATCCACTGTAGGCAACGTTTTCTAACAGTCTCCACAGAGAAGACATCAGCAAACTTGTACAGGTCCACACAGGTGGAGCGCTCCACGTTCATGGCCATGTAGTTGCTGCAGGTGTATTTTACATAGTCCAGTTGGAGGAGGTCGGCTGCCTGGTACAGGGGCTGCACTTTGTCCAGGGACACATGGAGGTTTCCCGAGTAGATGTAACTCAGGATCTCCCCAAACATGCCTGCATCTAAACCCTGTTGAAGAATTCAACAGATCAATGTTCAGACGTTCACCGCATATAAGCCATCGAGGTATATAGAGCATGAAAAAACATAATTCTGTTTGATTAGGTTAAATCTTATCTACATTCTATTTCCGCACTGCATGTGCTTTATTGTAATCGAGAATATATTTTCGAATAATATTTTAGAAAACGCATTGTGACCCGCAAAGTTGACCGTTGACCCTTAACAACAAAATTATATCAGTGGGGAGGGGGGCATGCGAGGGACAAACTATTATTTATTGGAATGTTTCGTGGTTTTACAAGTTGTTCCTCTTTCACTCTACTCTAACCACACGTTACGCCAACCCTACCTGTAAAACAACCGTCTTCTGCCGACTTTCCGCCATATCATTTGTAAACATGGCCCTGAAGTAGGGGCTGGCCGCGGACAGAACAAGCCGATGGCAGGGAAACCGCCGGTCCTCGACTTCAAGCACGACATCCTGCAGTACCCCAGCCTTCTGTAAATCATCCACAGTTCCAAGAAACCCGTGCAGATAGCTCTCGTCTTGGTAGGAGCGAGGACGAACTGCGCTGGCGTGGCGTTCTTGAACACGTGTTACGCGCCGATTTGAGGCACAAGACATGGTCACGTAAAAACTCAATAGTTCTCGCACGAAAGGCCAAATCATGCATATAAATGTGTCCTCGTAATGTCAAGAAGCTGTGAAAGCTCCTGCAATACACGTGGATATCCAAATATAATTTTCCGACGAGATTTGCAGAGTCAAAGTTGGCCCTCAAGGGGCCTTCTTGTGCTAAATTCTGTCGTAGATTTCGCACTGCATGGGGTTTTTCGTGCTACCGTTTCAGCATTATCAGGCGTAATTACTTCCGGGTCGTAGCAGAAGGTTTGCGGCAGAACGCGGTGAGGTCTCATCATCACATTCTACCCCAAGATATGTTAAAATCCTTTTCATATGTTAAAAATTGTCATGCAGTCAAGTGAAACACGGAAATATTTCATACCATGACCATTGGGCGGGACCATTTGCCACTTATTTCACATGTTTATATTTTATTCCTTATAGACAGTTTATTGTGTAACGTTATATTGTTGCTAGACACACACACACACAAAACAAGTAACTGAACGAATGGTCAGTTCCACCAACGACACAGATGGCTATATGTGCTTTGAATAATTTTTGATATAATTATATTCGCACCACATAGTGGGCGAGTGTTACGCGCCGATTTGAGGCACAAGACATGGTCACGTAAAAACTCAACAGTTCTCGCAAGAAAGGCCAAATCACGTATATAGATGTGTCCTCGTAATGTCAAGACGTTTCTCAAGCCCGTGCAATCAAGCTGGGTATCTAAACTTCTCCAAGAAGCAAGATTTCTCGAGTTAAAGATGGCCCATTTTCGAAGGTTTTTCCTATGGTTTAACCAATAACACTCGGGACCAAATACGCACCATATGGGGGTTTTGCGGCATGTGTTTTGAGGCGACACTCAACTGTTTCCGGGTCACACTCAGCGTGACGGCAGAATACTGGCAAGACAAAGCAAAAAAAATGTTTCGTATTGATTCTGATGACAGTTGACTGTGTTCGGGCAGAAAGCGCACAAGGAGGCGGCCCAGTACACGTTTGAAAGTAACGAGGGCATTGTATAATGTTCTGGCACACTTTCTAGTTTATACTGTGTTCGGCTTTTATACCCTCCGAATTATAACTGAAAACCGCTCTTTGAGAACGTTTAAGATTGCATTATCAAACGGGTTATACCCGCCAACTTAAGACAGGCTTAATACTGTTCTTAAGCAAAACTTCGTAAGTTCTATAACATACTTAAAATACTTTTTCGTTTCACGTCTGTGCCTCATGATATGGGTGTACACACGCCCTTGAAAAGGCAAGGTTGAAATTAGGTCAATGGAATGACCCAATTCTATAATGAAAACTTTTTGTTTGACACCCGTGCCTACATGGGTATACACACGCCTTTGAGAAAGCAAGGTTGAAATTGGGTTAATGGAATGACCCAATTCTAAAAGGAAAACTTTTCCGTTTGACGCCCGTGCCTATAACGTTATGGGTGTACACACGCCCTTGAGAAAGCAAGGTTGAAATTGGGTCAATGGAATGACCCAATTCTATAATGAAAACTTTTCCGTTTGACGTCCTTGCTTACATTGTTGTACACACGACCTTGAGAAAGCAAGGTTGAAACTGGGTCGATGGAATGACCCAATTCTAAAATGAAACTTTTCCGTTTGACGTCGTTGCTTACATTGTTGTACACATGACCTTGAGAAAGCAAGGTTGAAATTGGGTTAATGGAATGACCCAATTCTAAAATTAAAAATGTTCCGTTTGACGTCCGTGCCTATATGGGTGTACATACGACCTTGAAGAGCCAAGGTTGAAATTGAGTCAATGGAATGACATAATTCTATCATGAAACCTTTTCCGTTTGACGTCCGTGGCTATATGGGTGAACAAACGACCTTGAGGAGCCAAGGTTGAAATTGGGTCGATGGAATGACCCAATTCTATAATGAAGTACTTTTCCGTTTGACGTCCGTGCCTATATTGGAGAACAGATGCCCATGAGAAGCCAAGGTTGAAATTGGGTCAATGGAATGACCCAATTCTTAAAGGAAAACTTTTCGTTTGACACCCGTGCCTATATGGGTATACACACGACCTTGAGAAAGCAAGGTTGAAGTTGGGTTAATGGAATGACCCAGTTCTAAAAGGAAAACTTTTCCGTTTGACGCCCGTGCCTATAACGTTATGGTTGTACACACGCCCTTGAGAAAGCAAGGTTGAAATTGGGTCAATGGAATGACCCAATTCTATAATGAAAACTTTTCCGTTTGACGTCCGTGCCTACATTGTTGTACACACGACCTTGAGAAAGCAAGGTTGAAATTGGGTCGATGGAATGACCCAATTCTAAAATGAAAGACTTTTACGTTTGACGCCCGTGCCTATAACGTTAAGGGTGTACACATGCCCTTGAGAAAGCAAGGTTGAAATTGGGTCAATGAAATGACCCAATTCTATAATAAAAACTTTTCCGTTTGACGTCCGTGCCTACATGGGTGTACACACGCACTTGAAAAGGCAAGGTTAAAATTGGGTCAATGGTATGACCCAATTTTAAAATCAAAGACTTTACGTCCTACGTCCGTGCCTATATGGGTGTTCATACGCACTTGAGAAGTCAAGGTTAAAATTGGGTCAATGGTATGACCCAATTCTAAAATCAAGGACTTTCAGTCCTACGTCCGTGCCTATATGGGTGTACACACGCCCTTGAGAAAGCAAAGGTTGACATTGGGTCAATGAAAATTCAAAAATCAAGGACTTTCCGTTCGACGTCCGTGCCTGTATGGGTGTACACACGCCCTTGAGAGAGAAGGTTGACATTGGGTCAATGGTATGACCCAATTCCAAAACGAAGGACTTTCCGACCTACGTCCGTGCCTAGATGGGTGTACAAACGCCCTTGAGAAGGCAAGGTTGACATTGGGTCAATGAAATGACCCAATTCTAAAATCAAGAACTTTCCGTTCGACGTCCGTGCCTATATGGGTTTACACACGCCCTTGAGAAGGCAAGTTTGAACTTTGGTCAATGGTATGACTCAATTCGAAAATGAAAGACTTTCAGTCCCAAATCCGTGCCTGTATGGGTGTACACACGCCCTTGAGAAAGCAAAGGTTGACATTGGGTCAATGCAATGACCTAATTCTAAAATCAAGGACTTTCCGTCCTACGTCCGTGCCTATATGAGTGTACACACGCCCTTGAGCAGGCAAGGTTGATATTGGGTCAATGGAATGACCCAATACTAATATCAAAAACTTTTCCGTCCTTCGTCCGTGCCTACATGGAATGACCCAATACTAATATCAAAGCTTTTCCGTCCTACGTCCGTGCCTACATGTATATGGGTGTGAACATACCCTTAATGTGCAAGGTTGACATTGGGCCAATGGAATAACCCAATTCTAAAATCAAAGTCTTTTCCGCTCTTTTATGTCCGTGCCCATATGGGTGTACATACGCACTGGAGAAGGTAAAGTTTGAATTGGGTCAATGGAATGACCCAATTCAAGAATCAAAGACTTTTGCGTCCTACGTCCGTGCCTATTTGGGTCTGAACATACCCTTAACGTGCAATTGAAATTGGGTCAATGGAATGACCCAATTGTAAAATCAAAGAATTTTCGATTTGACGTCCGTGCCTATATGGGTGTACACACGCCCTTGAGAGGGCAAGGTTGAAATAAGGTCAATGGAATCATCAAAGGCTTTCCGTCCTAAATCCGTTCCTATATGGGTGTACACACGCCCTTGAGAAGGCAAGGTTAAAATTGCAATTGGGTAAATGGAATGACCCAATTCTAAAAGCAAAGACTTTCCCATTTGACGTCCCTGCCTAGATGGGTGTACACACGCCCTTCAGAAGGCAAGGTTGAAATCGGGTCATTGGAATGACCCAATTCTAAACTGAAAGGCTTTTTCGTTTGAAGAAGGCAAGGTTGATATTGCGTCAACGAGGGCATTGTATATTAAGTTCTGGCACACTTTCTAGTTCACACTGTTTTCGGCTTTTATACCCTCCAAATTATAACTGAAAACCGATCTTTAAGATCGTTTAAGTTTGCATTATCAAGCTGGTTATATCCGCCAATTTAGAACGTGAAACTGTTCTTTGGCAAAACTTTGTAGGTTCTATTACATACTCGTGAGTTTTCATTGTTAGGAACTTACGGCCGTACACTATAAGGACGGAAACCCTTCATTCACTGACCCAAGTTCAACCTTGCCTTCTCAAGGGCGTGTGTAAACCCATATAGGCACGGACGTCGAACTGAAAGTCCTTAATTTTAGAATTGGGTCATTCCATTGACCCAATGTCAACCTTGCATGCCTTCTCAAGGGCGTATGTACATTTATATAGGCGCGGACGTAGGACGGTAAGTCCTCGATTTTCAGACTTGGGTCATTTCATTGACCCGAGTTCAACCTTACCTTCTCAAGGGCGGGTGTAAACCCATATAGGCACGGACATAGAACGGAAAGTTCTTGATTTTTGAATTGGGTCATTTCATTGACCAAATGTCAACCTTGCCTTCTCAAGTGCGTGTGTACACCCTTATAGGCATTCATTTTAGAATTGGGTCATTCCATTGACCCAATTTCATCCTTGCCTTCTCAAGTGCGTGTGTACACTCATATAGGCACGGACGCCAAACGGAAAAAAGTCTTTGGTTTTAGAATTGGGTCATTGCATTGACCCAATTTCAACCTTGTATTCTCAAGTGCGTGTGTACACCCATATATGCATGGACGTAGGACGGAAAAGTCTTTGATTTTAGAATTTGGTCATTCCATTGACCCAATTTTAACCTTCCCTTCTCAAGTGCGTGTGTACACCTATATAGGCACCGTCGTAGGACGGAAAAGTATTAAATATTTGAATTGGGTCATTCCATTGACCCAATTTCATCCTTGCATTCTCAAGTGGGTGTGAACACCTATATAGGCACGGACGTCGAACGGAAAGTCCTTGATTTTAGAATTGGGTCCTTCCATTGACCCAATTTCAACCTTGCCTTCTCAAGGGCGTGTGTAAACCCATATAGGCACGGACGTAGGACGGAAAGTCCTTGATTTCAGAATTGGGTCATTTCATATACATTGACCCAATGTCAACCTTGCCTTCTCAAGTGCGTGTGTACACTGGCCCAAATAGGAACAGATGTCAAACGGAAAAGTCTTTGGTTTTAGAATTGTGTCATTGCATTGACCCAATTTCAGTTTTAGAATTGGGTTATTGCATTGACCCAATTTCAACCTTGCCTTCTCAAGTGCGTGTGTACAGCCATATAGGCACGGCCGTAGGAAGGAAAAGTCTTAAATTTTAGATTTGGGTCATGGCATTGACCCAATTTCAACCTTGCCTTTTCAAGTGCGTGTGTACGGAAGTGGTGTTCAGCACAGAAGCTCCAGTACTGAGACTTTCTTAGTACTGGAATTCCTGTGTAGGGTAGCTTCAATTCAGTACTGGCAAGGCGGTTTAATCCCGGAACCCTCCTGTCAGGACTGGAAACTGAGTGATGAGACTACAGAAATCTAAGTCAAGTACAAGTAAGGAACCCGTTACATCCGTATATCGGCACTCGGTTATCCAGTGCTAAATGACCTCCACACTGGGTATCCAGTACTGAATGACCCTTGAACGAAAATCCGTACTGGAACCAAAGTATCGAGAAGAGTTCAGCTCTGGAAAACGAGTAACGTTACCGAAACAAGATTCAGTTCTGAACGTCCAGTGCTGACGAAGCTTCGGTACTGGAATAAAGCCGTTCCGTACTGGAATTCTTGTGCGGAACTTTCTTCCGTACGGGGCGCCGAGTATCGACTCCATTTTCTCCACAGGTTCCGTACTGGGCGCTCAGTAAGGAACCCGTCACATTTGTATATCTGCGAATGTGAAGTTAGACCTCACTGCCGCGTTCTGCCGCAAACCTTCTGCTACGACCCGGAAGTAATTACGCCTGATAATGCTGAAACGGTAGCACGGAAACCCCATGCAGTGCGAAATCTACGACAGAATTTAGCACAAGAAGGCTTCCTGAGGGCCAACTTTGACTCTGCAAATCTCGTATGAAAATTATATTTGGATCTCCAAGTGTATTGCAGGAGCTTGGACAGCTTCTTGACATTACCAGGACACATTTATATGCATGATTTGGCCTGTCGTGCGAGATCTATTGAGTTTTTACGTGACCATGTCTTGTGCCTCAAATCGGCGCGTAACCCCACGTCAGCGCAGTTCGTCCTCGTTCCTACCAAGACGAGAGCTATCTGCGCGGGTTTCTTGGAACTGTGGATGATTTACAGAAGGCTGGGGTACTGCAGGATGTCGTCCTTGAAGTCGAGGGCCGGCGGTTTCCCTGCCATCGCATCGGCTTGTTCTGTCCGCGGCCAGCCCCTACTTCAGGGCCATGTTTACAAGTGACATGGCGGAAAGTCGGCAGAAGACGGTTGTTTTACAGGTAGGGTTGGCGTGATGTGGGGTTAGAGTAGAGTGAAACAGGGATTTAAAAAATTGTTTCGCATTATAGAGAACGTGTAGAGCCAAGAAATGAGTAGGGATTTTTCCTGTGATGTGTGTTCTTTGCCACGTGCCCCTCCCTGCTCCATTATTTGGATGAAGAGACAGCGAAGTTATCCGTAGAATCAGGCCACTAAGGTCAATACTAAGGTCAATAAACTTTGACCTTAGGTCACTCCAAGATGGCGGAAACTTTGGACGAACTTGGATTATTTGAAGAGAAAATGTTGGCCTATACGTCGTCATTGGCGATTTTTGTGGGTGTATCAGTCGCAGCACTTACCTACTACCTCACCCGTGTTGTCAAGGTATTAGTTTGACGCTTATCTATGTCGCTATCTTATAAAATCTTCACGTCAATTTTTAGTTTTCAGTCGCCCCCCTCCCCCTCATTTAATGAAAGTTGCAGACGACGAAAAACTGGTCGAGCAGCTATTAAACAAGAGGGACTCTATGCCAGTTGAAGAAAATAGAAAATTCATACATTATACGTTATAATATAAGGCCTAAATTACATTAATGTCTAGTGTGAAAGGACGAGCAAAAGGCGAATGGGCCTCTTTCCATACAGTTTTTTTAAAGATTATTATGATTGAATATAACTCTTGAGCCTTTTGGCTGTCGTAACAATGCCAACATCATCTTGAAATTACGTTAGTTTGAGGGAGGGGCGTATTTTCTGTGCAGTGTTACATCGACTTCGCTCAACAATATCTTATATTCCCACCAAATGAAATCCTGCAAAACGTTAAAATATAGGCTTGAGTTCAATGTCCTTTTGAGTACAAATTTGGCAGCATTCCGGCGGCTTTTTGACGATCTTTTAGGATGCCAAGAATTTAGTCTTGAGTACTCCAAGTACGTGAGTGAAGGTGTGTTTTCCACTGTATCTGACGTTTCTTTAAATCATTTTGCGCGACAATATTTCAGATATCTGTTGCCCGGATGGAACCCGAAAAACGTTAGATAGTATTGACTTGAGGACTGAAGAACCTCATGCCGATATTTTTCCTTTTTTTGTGGGGTTTCATCCTGTGAAAATCTAAAATATTTCTGCGAAAAGTGATGTAATGAAACACGCCCCCTGCTTTCACTCACGAACTTCATCAAGCTAATCTTGGCACTAAAATATTGTCAAAGTCAAAGGAGCCACCGAAGTTCCGTCAAATTTCTATACTCGCAAAGCCCTCAAGCCCATATTTTCACGTTTCTGTAATATCATCCGACGGAAATTAAGATATGACGGCGCAAAGTGAAAACACTCCATCTTCACTCACGTACTTTAGGTTTTGATATTTCAGAAAACTCGTCAAAAGAAGCCGCCGAAATTCTGCTAAATTCCTAACCAAACTGACCTTAAGCTCAAGCCTACATTTTCACGTCTTTTTTTGTTGGATTGCATTCAGCGGAAATGTCAAATATCGCCATGCGGAGAGATGTAACAAGAAAGAAAGGAAAGGCTAGACAGAAAAGAAAGAAAGGCTAGACAGAACACACGACCCCCTCTCAACGCGCATTTTCCCAGGCGAAGTTGGCATCGTTCAAAATTACGGTCACGACCGGTAAAATTCTGTATATTTCTATCTAAGTAGCTATAAGGATCCCAGCCCGAAAAGTGTATGTTTTGTGGGATTTTTCTCGACTTAAGCTAACATTACTAGGGAGACTACAAGCACGCGATGTAAACATATTAGCATTCTATCACTGTAGCGCGCGCTCAACATCCCGGTAGGAACTGTGGAAAAGTAGCAGAAATTCACAATTTTACTGGCCGATATTGAGTCCAAGTGTCCACAACAATATCATCTACTTGTGCCATGCAAATATATTGATGGATTTCACCGAGGAGGAGAACATCTCGCCGCCGAAGATGACTCAACGCTGCTTTCTATTGAGGACGCCATTACCGCTTGCTCGGACTTACCGGGTGTGTACTTTTCCCGCGCTTTCCCGAGCTCGAACCATGCGCGCTCGCGCTAGATTCAAAATGGCCGCGGTATTTGGAAAGGGGTCTATTGACAAGATGTTCTTATTTTTTAAATTTCAGGATGCTCCTGTAAATAATATATTGGGCACTATTGACAGGATGTTCCATTCATGATCTTGTGAATAACACTTCATGGCTTCATGAACCTGTCAACCCTAATCGTATATGCTATAACCCTATCCCAGAAAAATGGTGCAAAAATAAGGGGTTTACCGAAAAAGCCGGGCTGTCTACTCTGGGCATGCATGGGGGTTTGGCATCTAATGGAATTTTCTTGAAGAAAAACTGGTGACCAAACCCCAAATTAGTGCCCAGACAAATTCTGTGGGACATTTTACAGTATGTCTCATGCATTTTCTCTCATCACTCAGTATCGCTATCAGGTTTTTTCCCGGGAAAAATTGCGAGGGAGCGGATCAACCAAGAGGATGGTGTGGAGTTTTAGAGAATTCCAAGTTAAAATGGGGCATTCTAAGGCCTCCTGAGGAGCGAAATTACTGTCAGACAGGTCACAGTTGAAGACTGGCCACATGTGACTTTGTGGCATACCTGGTCAATCAGAATTTTATGCTTGTAGCTGCTCCCCAGTGTAAGGGGACACATGGACAGAGCATGGGGGCGTGGCACCCCTGTAACCCTCTTTAGAAAAAGCCCTGTCGGTACACAATACAGGCTCCGTCCAATCTCTGGGAAAATAGTAGAAATCGGCCAAAAAGAGTGAATGGTATGCCAGGGGTAGTCCGCTATACAAGGAACAATGTAGTCCGCTATACAGTGAAGCTCAATATCCGTCCATCTCCTATTGAGCTTCACTGTATAGTGGACTACCTTGTATAGCGGACTACCCCTGGCATACCATTCACTCTATTTGGCCAATTTCTACTATTTTCCCAGCGATCGGACGGAGCCTGGTACTAGTAGAGGCTAAATGAATATTCAACCCTGTATTTGCGTCCATTCTAGAAGCCGTTGCTGATAACAGGCAGTAGTCGTTGTGCAGACTTCCTCCAGCGCCGCTGTCCTGTCCTGGTGCAGGAGTACTACCCTACTGTCTGGTGCTTCACATCACGTGCTCACACCGTCATGTGTTCTCTGTTGAGTGAGTTGACAACATGGAAACTGCCACCATACAGACGGTAAGATATTATAAATGGTCTGAGATACAAAAGAGAATTTTGAAACATTACAGCACAAAATAATCAAATTTTGTCATGGTTTTCCTTAGAGCTCAAAGCTAGAAAGTTGATAATTATTCAAAGTGAATATGAGGTGATATTTTTTTCCCTCCTATTTCTGTGTTTAATAACTCTGGATGTTAACACAGTTGGAGTCAATGTGCCAAACTGAATGTCATCTTTTGTGTTGGAAGTATTTGAAAGAACGTGACTAGATTCTTCGAATCCTCAATAACTGTATTTTCTACATAATTCGGCAACTGAAACTCATCTTTTGTGTTGTAGGTATTGAAAAGAACACAACTAAATTTTGTATAAGCTGATGGATTGTGAATCCTTGAAGTGATTGCATTGTATTCTCTACATAAGAAACAAACAATGAATAGGGCTACTAGTAACCCTTTGTACATGTAATAGCTTAAGTTGGGTAGCCAGGTCTAAGCTGTATTTTTTTACAGCCAAATAAATATATCAAGTCAACAATTAATTTTTACAGGGAGATTCTAGACATGCCAGATGGAGGGGAGCTGCACCTGGACTGGCTGGAACACCATAGCAACATTCACCATGACAACAGGACACGCCCCATTATAATCATCCTCCCTGGGATGTCAGGTTGGGACTGCACCATTTCAAATTCAGTAGGGGGAGCATGGTAGAATTTTTTTGCATCACTTCACCCTCCTTTACTATTATAGAAAGGATAGCATAATTAGATTCATGTCATACCTGGACCGTGATAACATTTGATACAAGTATTCCAAACTAGTCTGGAATTTTTCTGTGTCCAACAGACTTCTACTTGTAACCCATAGGCTTCCAACATTATTTCAATGTATGTGTACTTCGTATGCACAACGTGAGCCATTATAGAAAATTTCAATAGCAGACTCTGATATTGGAACTGATGTTCTGGGGTGTCCGTATGACATAAAAGAATGCAACCAGGTGTATTCCACATCATCCTCGGTCTCAGCCTTACTGTATGTGATACACCTTGCAGTATTCTCTACATATTGCAAGAACAAAATTTGATTTATTTTCTGTGTCTTTTTCTTTCTTTGTCCACCAGGACACAGTGGTTCCCATTATGTCATTAATCTGGCCAAAGCTGCCAGTAAGAAGGGTTACAGGAGTGCTGTGTACAACCATAGAGGATCCAATGGAGTCAAACTAAAGGTATGCTGTTGTAGCGTCAATGGTTAAGTAGAACTACATACTTATTATTATGCATATGCCATCATTTTGGTATATTAGGATTCCTAATTATAACATGTACCCAACTGTATACCAATTGCTGAAGTGGATTCAAAATCAGTATTATTCATTATGTCCTAATTAGTGCTGTTAGTACATGCAACATTATTTCATTGTTCGACTTGAAGGCAACCAGTACCAAGTAGATTAATGATAGACCGATCCTAAAGCCCACCCACTTCCATCGAAAGGTAGAAATGTAAAATAAAAGTGCACAAATGCAAAGATTTGATTGACATGCTGCCCCTCTGCTAATTGCCATGCTATCATTGTAATTGTGCTGATTGTGATGGACAGTCAGGATTGGTCTTTTGGATAAGATCATACTGTGCTGCTAACCTTTGTCTTAAAGAAAAGAATTTTTACTCAAAGTTGTACCAGTAAGCTTTGGGGGTGAACATACAATGTAGCCTGTGTTACACCATCTCTTGCTGTCAGGTAAAAAAACTGATAAAAATGAAAGAATTAAAAAAAAACATATAAAAAAAATAAGATAAAAAAAAAATTAAAAATATCTCTTGCTGTCAGGTGCTGATTGGGCCTCTCCCCCAGAGGCCTGACCAATGGGAGGGCTGCTAGAAGATTGAATTGCAGTAGTTAGGCCAGTGGAGAGCAGGGTAAAGTTGAATTTTTCTGTGTCTAGAATAACAGGTACTACTGTGCAGCTGACACGACTGACCTCCAGCATGTAGTAGCTCACATCAGAAGTTTCTACCCGGAGGCACCACTCATGGCTGTAGGGGCTTCACTTGGAGGGTAAGGTTTGAAATGTTCAAACCAAGGCAAGAAGATTGACTGTGTGAATGTGACTGTGTGCTTGTATGTGTGTGCACACTTGTGTGTGTGTGTGTGTTTGTGTGTGTGTGCACTTAGTTGCGTGTGTGTGTGTGTGCATGTTTGTGTGTGTGTGCATGTTTATGTGTGTTTGTTGGTGTATGTGTGCGTGGATGTGGTCATGAGGAAAGAGGTAAAAAATATAAGAAAGATACAGATTGCAGGATTGACATTCTGAGGCTAATAAATCCATAAATTTATAGTCCTAATAAATCGTTAAGAGGTATTCTCCAAGCAGAGGTATCCATCGGGGGGCTAGGAGTGGCTACAATTTTTAACACTTGCCTCCCCGTTGGAGCATTAAAAATTCCGGACACTCCCCCCCGCCCCCAACAAAACCTCTCCTTGGGGATCTTAAGAGTGTTTTCTGTCATTGATTAACCTCCAGAATGATCATCTTCAACTATCTGGCCAAGTTTGGCAAAGACTGTGGTCTGGTAGCAGCCATGGTCATGTCCATGCCTTGGAACACCTTCAAGACAACAGAGTCACTTGAAGAACCTCTGAACAGGCTGCTGTTCAACAAGTATCTCACATTTGGGTTGAGGCAACATCTAAGACAGTAAGCACTTACATTGCTTTGGCATGTTACTTGTAGCTAGATGGCCCTTCATATTTGTCTTACGATTGGAAATTGATTTCATTCTTCGGAAAGTTTTGTATGTGTCATGTAAAAATCAAACTAAATTGCGACGGAAAGGGTTACCATTATACGGATAACTTTATTGCGCAGCCATTGTATAAGGTACAAAGTATGGCTGGTACATAACTACTGTAACAGTTCTAAATATGTATATATGAGGGCTAATCTACCTAATACAAGTCTTAGAGTTATAGTATATGGGTTTAGAATGGGTGATACTGTAGTTCCTTGTCGATAGAGATAATAATCTGATGTTCCTGTGGCGCAAGCAATAACGCAACCCCGCTGCTTGGCAATCTAGATCAAATTCTAATCCGTGGATCCGTGGGCCTGACTTAGATCCAGTGGTCGGCCCCAGCTAACATGTTGTAAGGGATTGCATTCGTCATTTGGGATGGTGATGTTAAGCCAGTGGCCCTGTGTATAAGGAAGCTTCAGGCATAAGTCTCTGCATGTAAAAAAACGCAACACACTTGGGTAGAGCAGAGGTGACCCGATGTGCTTGGCTAAAAAATTCAAGCAATTCAAATGCTGACATTTTTCCTAATGGGGAACTTAAGGGCTTATCAAAAGCTTTATTCAGCACTGTTCTCACACTATATTAATAACAAAGCATACAGACAATAGTTTTATTATTTTTGCCCTCAGAAACAGAGAAGTGTTTGACAAGGACAGTCGTGTGGATGTTGACCATGCCCTCAAGGTGAAAAATGTTTAACCTTTATCATACTAATTAATGAACTTGTAACTTTTTAGCCATAGGAATGGGAAGGTGTGAAGTTGAAAGTAGTGTGCTAACGGTTAAAATTGAGGTAAATCAAAAACATTCTATCTATATCCTAAACATTCATGGCATAAGCAAGGACAATCATCAATCATCATTAAGTCATGAAAAATTTCTCAATTCTGAAATTGAAAATGACACCTGTTTTCTCATGCCAACGACAGATTGTTTGTCTTGGTTTATCATCGAAACAATACTTTACTATGTTATCATATATACAGTTTGTATGAAGCAAAGTCATAGTATTTCTAATTGTTATATGAAAAGTAGGATTTCTAACTACACGTGTCTTATCTTTTTTTTTTCCACACTGGAAGTCGTCTACCATAGCGGAATATGACAAGCGTTTCACCATCAAAGTGTTTGGTTTTGAGTCGGTGGATCACTTCTACACGCTGGCGAGTGCCTGTTACAAAGTCAGCAGAGTCCAGATACCCCTGCTGAGTCTGAATGCTGCGGACGACGTCTTTGCCCCCTTGTGCTGTGAGTACTCGGCAGAAAGGTTTTGATGGTAACAATGTAAAATATTATATGGATATGTATGGCTGGCCTAGAGAAATACTAGACTTCCACGACCTCATACCTTTGCCAGATTATGTTTTTTA
The DNA here is from genome assembly GCF_035083965.1 of Branchiostoma lanceolatum. Classification (NCBI taxonomy): domain Eukaryota; kingdom Metazoa; phylum Chordata; class Leptocardii; order Amphioxiformes; family Branchiostomatidae; genus Branchiostoma; species Branchiostoma lanceolatum. The sequence goes on from NC_089739.1 coordinate 3,997,594, forward strand.
ATGACGTATCACAAATGTTTGTCAATGATTAAGCAATTAGTCCTGTTTGTATGTACTTGTATAGCCAGCCAGTATCTCTATCTGTATAGCCTTCGGCTTAACACACCAGCTTCGATCCTCAGGCACACAGCGCGGCAGCAGCTGGTCATATTATACTGAACGGCCTGTAACACCTAGCTTTTGCACATCTGACTGCAACCGTTAATTGCCCTTCAGCAAAACACACCCACTTCACATCACATCACATCAGCTTCACTGGACGACCTGTCACACCTATCCTTAGCACATCAAGCTGCAAGTGTTATTAAGCTGCAAGTGTTATTGAAGTGAGGAATATACGGGATGCATTTGACCATTTCATACAATGCTGGCTCGTAATTATAAACTACACATATTAAAAGATGTTAGTTGAATTCTTCGGGTGTGTCTGTGTTTCAGGATTGTTGTAGTCAGCATATCAAGAACCTCTGGATGGAATATGATGATATTTTTGGTAAAGGCTTACAACTATGCATCATTTTTCCAGCCATTCCAACTGAAGAGATAAAGAAGAACCCAAACATCGCTCTGGTGGTGACGTCGCACGGGGGCCACATCGGCTTCGGTGATTGGCTGTTCCCTTCCCGCGAGAGTTTCATGGATAAACTGTACCAGCAGTATGTGGATGCCATCTTCAAGTACGGACAGGAAGGACATATAGAAGCACATGTACAGAAGTAAGGACAGTGTTTTCTGCAGTGTTCTCCTACAGTTGCTTACTCCACTTCAGAGCTTTGGTGAAGGGAAATTTTCTTCTAATTTCGTTTCTGAATTTATTTTGGTTTTCTACACTATTTCATTTCTCCTGGTAAATTTTAGGTTTGGGGCTATTTCATTAGAGGAAGTCTAAAACTTGGTGTGTAGTCCCTGTAGCATATCAAAACTACATCTCAACTTTACTAACTGAAGAACCAAATGACTCTGCTATGAATGTATGTTGTATCTAGAATTTAGCACAAATAAAGCTGAACTTCCAAGTTGTTTGTTCTTCTGTTTCTTTCTCATATTACATTTCTTCCACTTGTGGCAAGTTTCTGGGCTGTTTCTACCTCGTATCGGTCTATGTAGGGTGGGAAGGTAGGGATAGTATAATCTTCTCAACTAAACTACATTGTAATTGAAGAACCTACCCAGAGCCTTGCCTGCAGCACATACAATATACCTTGGGGAGGCTCTGCTAGACTGTGCCGAGGTTTCCACTTTTGGAGGCGTGGCCACTGTCCAGCTGTCAGCCAATCAGATAATCTGTTTTACCAAAAGAACACATTTACTGATAGGCAATTGTCTGATTGGCTGACAGCTGGTTAGAGGCCACGCTATGTACAAAAGTGGGAAACCTCAGCCCAGTTTAGGTGATTTTCCCCAAGGTATATTGTATAGGCCACAGATGAGGCTCTGCACAGGAGAATGTACAATGTATATAGCAAGTCTTAAGCTACATGTATAAGATTGATTTTGTACTCATTTTCAATCACACTCACGAAAATTCACACAACCACTAACAAATTTTGTTTGCAGGAGAGAATGGCAAAACACACCCAAATCCTGGGTAAAGAAAATCAACTCTGACACTGGCAGAAATGAGGAAAAGAAGAGCCTCGGGATAGTTGGAAAACGGGTAACAAAAAGTCCTATGCGCAGCAAATGGTCTTGTCCAGTGTGTGCTCGAGTCTGTGGCTCCAGAATTGGACTCTACAGTCACCAGAGAACCCATAGGGAAGGAGGGAGTGAATCAGTACATTAAGATCATTACATTATCGGGTCAGGACCTAGGGATGGAGTGGAGTTGTACAGCCAGCTGGACCAGCTACAAGTCTGTAGGGTGTCTGGATACGGCCGGGTCTGTGGGCCGTGATAGAAATCATCATCATCATGATCAGTCGATGTGCTTACACACCGTTGGGGTTATACTGGAATCTACAGTCATCAGAGAACCCACAGGGACGGAGAGAGTGAATCAGTACATTGAGATTAATTGCTTTTAATTTCTCTTTTTGTCCCCTTTGTAATTAGTTTTTGATAGTGCAATATGAAAAGAAATATCTGATATCTAATAGATAGATAAACAAATTTACTGATGTCACATCTTGATCTTGGTAAAGGTGGTTTATTATTGATTTTTTACAGTTAAAATGCTGGGCGCTACAAAAATGTGAACATTGATTTTATTCAAATGTTTATAATATTTTTGTACCGTGTGAATTACAAATCATTGGTAAGGGTTTCGGAAATATGTTTGATTGATATGTGAAATTTATCAATTGTTATTATGGATGGATTGTTGATTTTGCTACGTACACTTGTACTTCAGGGCCATGAAATGCTGTATACAGAACTTGAATGTGTCCAAAAAAATCTAAGTATCATATGTAAGATCTGTGAACCTTATAAAAGTGTTGGTGGCTATCAAATTTAAAGGGCATACTGTACATTTGTTTGAGGTGCGTTGTTATTTCAGAAAATACTTCTTTTCAATTCGAAAGAAGTGAAGCTAAGCATATCTTTTTTACTGTGTGCTACCATTATAGTTAAAGACCAAACATGACAAAGAAACCAGTATGTTATCTGGCTAAAATCACTCCCCTTCCATATACATGTAATTGCTGACACAGCCTGACAATATATATATATATGCCAGTTCCAAGATTAAACTGTGCCTGTTCCGACACCCTTTAATGCTAACCCTAACATAGGGATGTGGGAACAACAGGGCATCGAAACATATAGGTTGGGCCATTGGGGTGTCTGGCGAATCTCCACCATCATGTAACTGGTCACACAGTCTCACAACCGTGGCCTTCGCGCCAAACTTGCTCCGCCCAGCAAACCAGCGTTCTCCTTGACACAAAAAACAGTATTTATCTGGCACCCCTCTGCCGTCGCCATTCACTACTATTGCTAGTGTTCAAATGACTTGGGTTCTTCATAACACAAAAACCAGTATTCATCCGGCAACACTTCACCGTCATGTAACTGCTGACACTGTTGTACAACCGTGGCCCCTGCGCCAAACTTCTTCTGCCAGTAAACCATAGTGTTAGGTACTAACAGTCACTGTGTTAGCATTCAAACGACTTGGGTTCTTCATAACACAAAAAACAGTATTCATCCGGCAACACTTCACCGTCATGTAACTGCTGACACTGTTGTACAACCGTGGCCCCTGCGCCAAACTTCTTCTGCCAGTAAACTATAGTGTTAGGTACTAACAGTCACTGTGTTAGCATTCAAACGACTCGGGTTCTTCGTGACACAAAAACCAGTATTTATCTGGTGAGACTCCACCGCCATGTAACTGCCCACACAGTCTCACAACCGTGGCCTCGGCGCCAAACTTGCTCCGCCAGTCTTCCAACATGGCGTGAACCTGGAACCACGTGCCGCCCGGGTCGGTTCGCTCCCAGCGCAGTACGTCGTGATGCTGGAAGCCCATTGGACGGCATAGACGGGTCAGGACCCAGGGGATGTAGTGGAGTTGTACAGCCAGCTGGACCAGCTCCAGGTCTGTAGGATGTCTGGATATGGTCGGGTCTGTGGGCCGTGATAGAAATCATATCATCAGTCAACCACTCAACGTACGTATGCACCATTAGGATTATAACAAACAAACAAACAAACAAACAAACAGACACTAGCATTTTTTTCTAGGTTAATCTTAAAGATTTTGATAAAACTCAAGCCTTTGTCATACAGTAAATCAAAGTCACAATAAACAGCAAAAAGACTCACCAAAAAGGAAATTAAACATGTCCAGTTGTACATCTTCACAGTGAAGACTTTCGCACAACTTGCCCAGTGTAGCCTGACTCCCAGCCATGTCCAGCCACCTTAGGAGCAGGGTAATGTTGTGGATGCTGTTATGTGTTGTTTCCAAGGGTCCTGATTCTCCTGAAGAATCCAGTTTGCATTTTTCCCTGTGTGACTGTATCATTTCTGTTGTCAGTCCGAGGTGAAGACAGACTGCATCACATGTATCAGGGTGGAGTTTGTTTCCGATAGTTCCTAATTGCCAAACACTGGCTACTGGTACGGATGGGTCTGTGAGACGAGAAAAACAAGGCCCAAAATATATAACTCAGAAAACACATCAAATAAACAGACCAAAAATAACCCCTCGCAGCCCATGAATTAGTAGTTTCTTTCATGGATTGTCATGTCTGATTAATATCATAATAACTAGTTCTACCAACTCTAAGCTGAACTTCCTGCCAATCTGGTATCTTTGCAGTCATCTTCACATGGCAATGGTAATAAAGACAGTACAAGCATCTAAATTTCTTGTACTTCTGCACATGACTCTAACTTCATGGCTACATCTTACACATGTAGAAAATACAATCATGTAGAATTTACAATTGAATAACTAAAACTATTTCAATATCTGTGACTTTATGAAAAATCTATTTGAAGAGGAAACACTGCAATTGATATGTTAAAACCATCATGTAACTGGTCACAAAGCCTTACAAAACAAATTGGTTAAAACTCTGTATCAACCTTACAATGATAAACTAGTAACTAATATATCTATTTATTTATTCGTTTGGTACAACAGCCAAGGCTGCCCGACTAGCAGTACGTAAGCTACATGTAGTAGCTATTGTAAGGGGCAAACCTTATAATGATATATATATCATATCAGTTAGTTGCTTCATGTGGTGTTGCACTGATCCATTGTTTACATTGATAATGTATTAATCCAAAACTAGGAATTGAAATAGAACAAACTTACTCAGGAGAGACCTGTACATCTCTGAGTCAACTCCTGACAGCATACTGACAGTACCCTGGGTACCAGACCGTTCTCTCCACACGAGAAGGGCAGACAACAGTTGTCTGGACACATCGTTTGGACATCTATCCTTGCAACATTCAATGTCTTCCTCTGTTAGGCCCAGTCCAAACGCCAGTAGTTCCCAGTCGGTGTGGAAGGAACGGGAAAGTTGGGCCAAGTCCCACACAGTAACTTGCCGTAAGGACGGGTCTAAAAAATATGGGTTCAGGAATATATTTTAACTTTTTTTGTAAAACAAAGAACTGTCACCAAATGTGATCAGAAAAAAACAAACATCATAAAATGCTTGGATGTTTTTTTGTTGATTTTTCTTAAGCATACTATACAGTCATGTAAATCATTATTTTGCTATATCCAAAACTGAATCAGTCTTACAATTGTATTGATTTTATAAAGGCCACAGCAATATAATTTGCTGGTTCTGGAACATTATGTCCAGACATCATGAAAACAGAGGGCTGGTAGGAAAACTGGCATCTGAAATTGTGTGCATCAAAGTACACACTATCAACTTAGACTCAGTTTTCATGTTGCTACTAGTATTAATTTTTTGTTTCAATCCTAGTACCAGGAAATTGAATAATGGCATGTTGATATTCAATTGTGACATAATTTGTTTAAATCCTAGAACCAAGAAATTAAGTTTGCATGACTTAATTGAAGCAATTAAGGCATGATGAAACAACAAAAGTTTTGACCTGTTAGGAAGAGAAACTTTTCTGTTTCGATGTTCTGGTTTTTCAGAGCGTCACACAGTCTGTCCACCGTAGCCCGTGTCCCTGACTTCTCCAGCCACATCAGTAACATGTGGAAGACCTGGCTGAACATGTAGTTGGGGTGGGCTGCTTTGGTCTGTCTGATGTTGTCTTGTGTCAGACCTAGATGTAGCATGACACTCTCCCAAACTGAAGCACTGTGTAGTTTCCAGGCTAGATGGTCCAGTTCGAATAGTGATGGCACTGTATATAGAAACAGCAATGATGTACAGTCAAATCCAAGGTCTCAACATCCACTCAAAGGACTGAGGAAAAATGGTTGTGACAGAGGGTGGTAACTATGTAAAATTGGATGCGGCTGCCATAAAGCCCTGCGAAGGATAGCTGATAGCAAGTTAGAACTTCTCATAAAACTAAATATTTTCAATCATTCTGCAGTTTGAAAAGAAGCTGGTAGGGGTGGAGCTGTCTTTTAATGGTTAAGAGCCCTGGTCGCTTCATCTTTCCAAAATCCCATTGCAAAATAGCAGACAATGAGAGACAGAAATGCACTGTAAACGTTGAAATTTTCACGGTGGTTTAATGCTTGCCGTTTTCACTGAGACCTTTTTACCGTGAACTTAAAACGACCACAAAATGCTTGTTGTCTTTTGCCCGTCTACCCCATTGTTTCAACCACGAACTGAAAACTAACGCGAACACTCCATTTTCTACCTTCTGCAAAACTTAATCCCTGCAAACGTAAACGCGTTCACAGTACCTCTGATACAGTTGTACAGATGTGCCCCCACCCCTGCAAGTCGCAGACCTTCAGTGAACCTCTCCACAGTGGCCTCGGCCCCCGCCCTCTCCATCCATGTCAGCAGCATGTCGTGCACCTGTCCCCACGGACTGTCCCTGTTGTCCAGGGCACAGCGGTCAAGCGTGTCCTGGTCCAGCCCCAGCTGCTGACCAACCTGCTCCCAGTGCACGTGTGGACCCAGGGTACGACACAGGTGGTACAACTCTCGGGGCGTGGGTTTACGACCACCTGGCGTTCCTAAAAATATGCAGAAAGGCAGTTCACGGTCTAGTCTGCACATGTGCAGTTTGATGCATCAGGATGATACATGTGTGTATGTCAAAGTTGAAGGCCCCAGGGACATACATGTAAAAAAAAACAGGCCTTTACCTTTGGTCTCGCACATGCACAGTTCAAACCGTGCTAATGGATTGTTTTGATCAACATGCAAACTGCCGACATAACATGTCCAGAAGGTGATCTAGTTGATTTCGTCTTCTTGTATTCTTTTAAGAAGACTATTTAAGCAGCAGTAGGATAGTTTAAAATGCAATGCATTAATTTTTGTAGAAAATTCTGTTACTACGTTGCGTATCTGTGAAATGATGTTATGTTACATGTATTTGATAAAGGTCAGTAAACAACTGGCTTCATTCACTCACTTAAAGAGAACCTATCTCTATGAGTCATGTCCTTCATAAAGGGTATGATTATCTTACCTGTAGGTTTTGACGCTGATTTAAACCAACTGAAGACTGAAGTAAGGAAGGACCTGTCTGTAGAAGCCGTGTGGAGTTCTTTCTTTCTCTCTACAGTTGTCTTTGGTTTTGCAGCAGTCTCATCTCTAGTGCTTCTAAACTGAGGAATCTTTGACACCTGGCCTGTCATGGAACGACTTAAGTCTGTATCTGGAGCTCTCGACTCTGCATCTGAGACACCTGGATATTTCTCCTCACAACCTGAGGCATTTTCTTCAATCTCCATGACTTGTGGTACGTCTTTTCACAGGTGGCATGAGCAAATATATACACAGGTACAACCTGTACATTCAAGCGCCAACATCACCTATGTTTCAAACACAAGCGCAACACAACAAGCATACTTCCCACCTCTCACTGACCCAAACTTAAACTAGCCTGTTGATTGTGCAGACCTTGCACAGCTGTAAACCAAGCAGCAGGTTTGTCTGTTGTAGATTCATCCATACACAGCACCATGGTTGATTCAGTGTCAAGTGCCACCATTGGTCCAAAGTCCAACCACCCTTGCAATCTAGCCACACGCATTTTGGAACAGTCCATTTTCAAGATGACTTGCCGATCTTACTAACTCGGATATACAAATAAGTTAAAATTTTCTGCAAAGTTTAAAGTGTTACTTCCACAGCGGTTTTTATCAACTACAGAAACTGTAGAAAGGGATGTTTGGTGTGCCAGCTTTCAGTTGCTAAGGCAAACTTCAACATGTTCTATTGACAATGTTGAGGTTATGTTTACCCTGACCTCCCCCAACCTTTCCAGAAAGAACCTATAGATCATTGACAATCAATAATAAAATCAACATAGCCTAAAACTTGTATCAAGACAGACCTTTGTTAACTAATTTGGGCACCTTTTAGAGTTCTTCTTGTTATAAGATGCTGTAGATATACAGGTATACAGATAACACACATGCAAATGTACAATATGAATAAAAACCAAGACAAGAGGTTTAAACTGGAGATGTTTATTTCATTCACAGCATTAAGATCTTGTATTGCAGTACTGTTGTAACTTGCTAGGTGGTGCTGCTCACTTGGCTTCGCCCTTGTCCTCTGCTGGCATGCTGCGAATGATGTCACTGTCACCTGCACAGAACAGAGATTTTAACATGATCAATTAAAAAAATTCTCTTTTTCAGCTACTTTGCTCATTACATTTACAAAAGAATAGGCACATACATGTACATTATGTCGGTACAGATTGTGATCTGGAAGTGTAAGAATCACCGATTTTTCCAATGAATAGAGATCCCAACCTGAGCGAATTCTAAGATGGATGTCTTGTTGGATGTTTAACGGATGGACTTGAAACTATATTTATAACTAGATATTAGATTTATAACTAGGAGATCATCCTAACACCAATTAGGATTTCCACCAGCAGGATCGGCGATTGCAATGTGATGACTTTGTTGTTGTTTGCGTTCAGAAATGAAAAATGAACATAAATATTATATAATCTACAGCAGGGCTGTCTCCAGCTTTCAATTTTCATTTTGTCCCACTCATTCTTTTAAGCCCATGTTAAATTTTGTTGTTAAATCAGTCATTTCAGTTTACAAAAATACATTTTCATCAATGTCATGAAGTTCAGATTTTTTGGGACAGATGGGGTGAATTTTTTGTCTGTTCCAACAAACAAATTTCTGTCCTGAGATGGAGGGACAGGTCCTGATTTCCAATTATGTTTTTCTATTTATTTGTTTGGCTGTATACATGGTACAACAACCAAGGTTGCCCGACTAGCAGTAGCTATTGTAAGGGGCTTGCTTGCAGCACAAATATATACATAATAGGATAAAATTGTCACATTAATTAACAAGATAAGCATCATACGAGCATTAAACTCTCACAAGTAATATACATTCTTTAAATAACACACTATTAAATCTAGAAAGGGAGTAAATTCACTGTCTACCAACTGGTGGTGCAGTTCTAGTTTTGAGTTGTAAAATGAGTGTACACTGGAACATAGTAGTTCTAATATGTAAAGTTTTGTCCTTACCTGGATCTGTGATGGCCAGTGTGCAGACTCTGAAGTATTTACCACAGGCTGTCCCCAGCTCGATGTTGTTACCAGAGTAATGATGGACACCTGTCTTAGCCAACATGGCGTAGTACTCGATCTCACTCTTCCTGTAGGGCGGAAAGTCAGAACTTGTAAGATTGGCAGAAATCTTATTACATACTGTTACATGTATCACAGATGCCCCCTGTAGCTCAATGCAATTGATAGCAGCCTCACAGCTGAGCTCCTGGTTCAGATTTATGTGGTTGGTAACTGGGAGACCCCGGTTCAAATCTGGGGAAGGGCATCATGAGGCATCATCATGGGGGTGTTGTTAGCGATGATGATGAGTTTAGCCTTGCCCTGCCTCAGCACCATAAACTCTTTTCATATCTCCCCCTACAAGCTAAATAGTGGATCCCGCCTCACACCTTATTACATGAGACTGCCAATTGTACCAACCTGAGTGCGGGGGTGTTGTTAGCGATGATGATGAGTTTGGCCTTGCCCTGCCTCAGCACCTTGAGCGTCTCCTTCAGGCCCAAGACGTACTTCCCAGACTTCATCACCAGCTGCAGCCGGGAGTTGATGCTCTCCATCGTCTTTCTCTGTAACAAGATTTTAAAAGATCTTTTAGACTCTACATGATAACGGAACAATAATACAGTATATACAAACAGTAGCATCCGTAATACGGCCCATGCTCGAAGTTACAATACATGGCAGTTATTTTTGGTTGATAAATACAAATGCAAGATTTTTAACTAACCCTGGATTCATTGCTTTGATATGTAGGTAAAACTGGGCAACTCTTTGTAAGTTTTTAACAAAACTGGAACAAGTGACATCCTCTTCTTTGCAGGGCCTAGTCCAGAGAAGCTTTTCCAAATACAGTATTCAGGTATAAGATCCAATATGTCTGTCTGATTTCGTTAATTACACAAACGTGTGTTAAGAAATTAATGGGAAGGGGGATTTGGGACCATGCCTAGAGTACTGAAGTACCATGCATGTGGGGGGGAGGGGGCACTTTTTCTTTTACCAAGGGCCCTTGTCCAAACTAAAGAATCGATCAATAGATTTGCACACACAACAGCATATTGGCGTTCAAAATATGTCATAACTTTGTGTGATGATTATGACACTCCGATCAAATCTGTATTTGCAAAGAAGAGTTGCACTCATGCCACGAAAATTGGTGACAGAAACTCATCATGTGTACACTTGAAAATTCACCCACCTTTTGCTTCATTTTGGCTGATTTTCCGAGCTCCTACTACCACTGAAACGGTAAAACAAGACCTTAGTTATCAAATAAATCTAACCATCGGTAGATAAATCAAGGAAATTGTGAAATAATAGCAAATTTTGACGAAATTCTTGCAGATTTTACCGGAAAACGTGCAGAGAGTATGGCTGCTCGGGGGAAAAGAAAGATGGCGGTCACAAGTTCCCGGATGTGGACCACTTCTCGCGAGAGTTGAAAAAAAAATCCTAAATCTCCACAAAAATAATCAAAATTCAAATTTCTTGATGAAAGTTTCACAATAAAACTATGAAAGTTTGGTTTACAGAAAAATGAAGCAAATAAACGTCACAGAAAGGCTTAAAAATATCTTGTAACCGGGGATACCTATCCAAACGAGATTATGCAAATTAGATAGGAATTCCTGGTAAAGAAATATGGCGGACCAAGTTTGAATTTTCACTAGTCTGGCTGGAAAATATCGCTAATTTTGGCGGAAACAGAACGTTTTGGGTGATCAGCGGCTGCCGTATAAAAGATAACAAAAATGTTCATCTATCTGAGCAAGAAGGTGAGTTGTATTTCTTAAGGTGTTGAATTATAACACATTTTTTCGTTCATAGTGCAAGCTGTACTGTACTGACTTGCATGTTAAAGTTATATGTACATTTTGGAACTACATTTGTAGGTAATATCCTTGTTAGATAGACTTGTAGGCAAAGTTCTAAGTCACTTTTCAACTTCTACAGAAATCGTACTTGGATTTCTGATAATTCACCCATTCTGACTTTATTACACTTTGATGAATGATGAGTTTGAAGTAAATTATACATTTATACCTGAGATTCAAAACACATAATTCATCATTTTAAAATTTTGTATAATGCCGTCAAGACCTATGATTGATATAGAATAAGATTGATGTTATTCATTACAATGACAACTTTGCACGTTGTTGAAGTCTAAACTTATAATAAATAACACCACTGACACTTTCATTGTAATTTTCTTGCCCAACTCAACAGATCTCTAAGTTACAGGCTTAGAGATATGTTCAGATAATGTCATTTTGTATAATCATAAATACATATTAAACAGTTACATGTTCTTTTCCAACCAATGTCCCTCCTCCGTCCACAGATTGCGATCCCCAACAACACCAAGCTGCGAGCGCTAGCCTGGAACCGTGAGCAGGGCTACATCGCCTGTGGAGGGGAGGATGGGCTTCTCAAGGTCCTCAAACTGGAGTCACAGTCTAGTAAGTCACAATGTTGTTAAGATATTGTAGTTTAGTACATAATGTATGCACAAGTTCAGCTTTTTACTAGTAGTTGTTGCTGAGTGTATATACAAAGTTAAGGTATTAGACTAGTGTTGACATATGCTTGCTTCAACTCTTTTTCTGCACTCCCAGTTTTAAATGTTGGTTTATTACTTCTCCAGAAGAGTGAGATATTGATATGGCTTGTCAGTGTGTGTGTATGTGTGGGCGTGCTCGTGTGCATGCATGTATGTTCATGCGTGCGCCCATGTGTGTGCATATGTTTTTCTGCACTGCAATTGTTGTATGTTTTGCCAGAGAGTGCTTACTAGTACTAGTACTTCAAGGGATGAAGTGACTGAGGTCCGCTATCTCGGATTGCATGTCATGTGCCCAAAACCTTCTTCCTGCAGTTACCGCTAAATGTAAGTTTTGTGCATTGATGAGTACAAAGCAGAGAGATGGCTAACATGACACAGCTTTTTTTATGTGTACAAATGACATGCTGACACTATGTGTATATGTCACAGTAGAGATTGAAATCCAGTAGAGTCCGGAACTCTACTAGTAGAGATTGGAATTCCACTCTCTACTAGTAAAATCTGGAATTCTCCTAGTGGAGATTGGAATCCCAATATTCAGATCCCAATTCCAATCTCTACTAGTACAGTAGTAGAGATTGGAATTCCAATCTCAACTAGTAGAATCCAGAACTCTACTAGTAGAGATTGGAATTCCAGTCTCTACTAGTAGAGATTGAAATTCTAATCTCTACTAGTAGAGTTCCGGACTCTAATGGATTCCAATCTCTACTGTGACATAAACATGTAGTAACAGAATCATAATATGTGGCATTGTTTTCCCCAGGTAAGGATGTAAAGATGAAGGGTCTGGCTGCCCCCAGTAACCTGTCCATGAACCAGACTCTGGAGGGACACAGTGGTGAGAGCACTTTTCTTAACCAAATTGAATCCTGGCTTTAGATGTTCAGCAAATAAAGAAATGTCAAAATCAACAAAGACTTCAATGACAGATGTCTAGAATACTGTAAATGCATTTAAGTTTGCATGGTTTTTCATTTCGCGGTAGGGAGAAAATTGAGTGTTCACGGTTGTTTTAAGTTTGTGTTTGAAACGTAGTAGCTCTACATTGTGTGTGTGTACAGTCAAAGGTGGGGAAAAAGTTTTGCAGTGGTTTTAAGTTTGCACTGAAGAGTTCACCGCAAAAACCGCAAACATGAAACCACCACAAACATTTTGCATTTACAGTAATCTGAACTGTTAAGATACTCATCCTACTCATTATACTCATAGTCTGTCATTTTGTTTTGATCCACTTTTGATCCTTTTCATTTACTAGTAGCTACAAATGAGTATTTTCTGTAAAATGCGTGTTTGTCTCCAATCTTCTTGCTTTTACCTTGTTTGGCCACTCCTATAATGCTTGTGAATATATGATAAGTTTCAGGATGACTTACAGTGCACATCATGTATTGTCCAATGTTCTCCCTACCAGGTGCCGTGCAGGTGTGCACGTGGAACGAACACTTCCAGAAGTTGACCACCAGTGACCAATACGGCCTCATCATCGTCTGGATGCTGTACAAAGGTCTCACATCACACAGTTTTGATATATGACAGAATTCAATCTTTATTTAGATATGATTTATTGGTAGCTACATGTTTACCACAACAGATAGATCATAGAATATTGGAGTAAAATTGTAGCCTGGAGTCCAGCCTTGTTAGCTTTGGCCTTCTCCCCAAGATCCGCTAGCCGTGGACTAGGACTCCAGGCTAGTAAAATTGCTATTAGGGTTCTTTTCAGTCCCTAGATGAATTTTGCTGCTTGGGACGGACAAAAAAAGCGCTTTCGCACATATCGGTTATGCATGTGCAGTGTCAAAGGTGAAGGCCCCTGAGACGTAAAAACCCGTCTGGGCATTGTTATGCCAATTGCGACAATGGTCAAGATAAGAGCTGTTTACAAGCCAGGGGCCTTCACCTTTGACACCGCACATGCATACATGTGCAAAAGCGCTTATTCTGTCCTCCTTGATTGACAAAAAGTGCTGCAAGAATTAGTGTTGTTGGCTAAAGAAGTTCAAAATATGCTGGGGGAGCATGCCTACTCCTAGAGCTGGAGAGAGGCCTAAATGCCATGGTTATGTAACAGTGGGGATCAACCTCCACTAACTGACCAGTCTAACTGGTCCGGACCTTTTAGCCTAGTGGTTATCGCGTTGATTTCCCAAGCCGTGCGGATCAGGATTGGCGCGGGTTCTAATCCCGGGAGCGGCAGTTAGTTGTGTTTGCTAAAGACAGGAATGACTGATTTCTATTGTACATTTCCCTCAGGCCTGTGGTATGAGGAGATGATCAACAACAGGAACAAGTCGGTGGTACGCAGCATGCAGTGGAACGCTGACGGACAGAAGATCTGTATCGTGTACGAGGACGGTAAGCTTGTGTAGGCTTTTGATAGTGTATGATGCATTATACATTGCTGATATCTTGTTTAAGTATACATCAAATGTAAGACATCATTGCAAACATAAGTATGGGTTTGTTAATTTGTCTTCAAACTCAGGGCTTTTTCTAAAGACGGTTACAGGGGCGCTGCACCCCCATGCCCTGACCATGCTTACCCTTACCCTGGGGAGCAGAATCCTATCTGACAAGCATGAATTCTGATAAACCAGAGATGCTAATAGGTCACATGTGGCCGCTGTCTAACAGTAGTCCCCCCCTCAGGAAGCCTTAGAATGCCCCATTTGAACTTGAAATTCTCTAAAAGTTCACATCACTTCCATATCTGCTCCGATCCCTGACAATGCTCCTCCTTGCAATTTTTATCCCCTGAAAAAACCCTGAAAGTAATGTCTCTATAGAAATTTAAGGTAGACATTCTAGACAAGGGACTGCTCTTATTCATATTCTCTGAATGATTAAAGTGTAGGCTGTAGGAGTTCTGCATGATTTTGAGCTTAACATATTGCAGAGTACTAGAAATGTTGACATTGATGTTGTTGTTGTGCCCCCCTCCCCCCTCCAGGTGCAGTGATTGTAGGATCGGTGGATGGAAACAGAATCTGGGGGAAGGAACTGAAAGGCATGCAGCTGTCCAACGTGGCTGTAAGTCGGGACAGCATTATTTGAATTCATAAAATCTACTTTTTCAGCAAAGTAGTACAGGTATGATTTGTTTGCATGCTAAATGTACCTGCACCATTGCATATAAGCCAAAACAACTATTTCAAGAACTGGACTGTCTTTGGAAACTTGACTGTTTAGTAGTACAATTGTAGACTGTTGTAACATTAAATATTTACATCTCCCCTACCCCCACCCACCCCCCCCCCCCCCCCTCCAGTGGTCTCCAGATGGTAAGTCCCTGATATTTGGGATGACCAATGGGGAGATCCAGATCTTCGACAACCAGGGAAACTTCTGCGTAAGTCTTTATTTTTCCTGTTTTATTTATTTTAATCCGAACTTTTTTTATCTTAGCATCAATGCTGAAGTTGCTGCTTCCATAAAAATGTAGGTATTGTTTTGGGCGTGTCTTGTGTGTGTCCGTCTGTCAGTGTTTCCAGATACTTCAGCATAACTTGAGAACCTCCGGATGGATTGTTATGATATTTGGTATGTGGGTAGCTGTTGGGAAGACAAAGTTCAAGGTTGATTTGGTCCACCTAGTGTATGACCTTCTTACTGCAGAAGAACAAGTAAAATCAAGTAGACTACTGTTCGCATCTATTGCTCCCTTGCCCTCCCTTCCCTTGGCAAAATTATCCAATCACAGAACAGCTTCTATGTATGAAAAATGTCTCAAAATTGTCACCTTGCAACTTGTTATGAAAGTGCAAATCTGATTGGTCCTGACAATTGAGTGACAGGCTATACTTCTGATTGGCCAGTGATGTTAAGAAGGTTAAAGATATAAATTTGATCGTTTCCTACAGAACAAGATGGTCCTGTACTGTCTGACTAACGTGACTGGCGCCGTGCGTATAGCTGGGATGGAGTGGTACAATGGGACAGATGGTTTCGTGGAGCCCAACTGCCCGTGTCTGGGGATCTGCTTCGACAACGGCAGATGTCAGATCATGAGGCACGAGTACGATGAAGGTGAGGGCAGTTTTGTGCTTTTAAAAAAAACTGAATTTGTTTCTGCCACTTAGCAAGGTCTAGACTTGGACCAAACCTTGACCACGTTTTGTGCTTACCTTGTTTTGGAACTGGACTTTGTGTCTAACCCTCAGCATATGATGTACCACTAAACCACAGACCTGGACCTGATCCTCTGAACTTGAACTGGACATGGACCTAAATGTATTGGACCAATACCCTAGCCTGGTATCCATCCTATTCTAACTCCGTCCTATTCTAGTCCCAGTTAACTCCAACAATTGCTTCCACATACATGTAGATCTGCCTTGCCCCGTCCCCACGTAGATGTGTGGTCCTAACATCCAACATTATTCTTATTTCTCAGAAGCAGTATAACGGATCAAACTTCCAAATTCCTCTACAAACTATGCTGTTCAAGGACTGTGTGACATTTTAGGCATTCTGAACCCTCGCCTATATTTCAGCAAATATTCAAATGCCGATCATTTCTCTGGTGCCAGATTATTCTGCATGGCAGGGAATGGGCCTATATAGAATAGGATAGATACCAGGCTACCAATACCCTTTCCTATCCAACACATTTGTACAGCCAGAGTGGATACCTGGCTACCAGTACCCTTCCCTATCTAACACATCTGTTATGAATTAAGGATAAATCATTTAAGTTCATCTGTGTAGGCAAGGCAAGGTGTTGGTAAATGTCATTATGAATTAAGGACTTAACTTTACAGCCAAGACTAGTCTAAGAATGAATTGGGACCCAAATTTTCGTCCATTCTGTGAACAAGGTTGACAGAGTCAGCCGAAAATTTGGGTCCCAATTCATTCTAGTCTTGGCTGTAAAGTTTAGTCCATAATTCATAATGACATTTACCAACACATATACGGATGAACTAGAATGATAACCCATTTGTGTTGTACCCCCTCTACAGCCCCAGTGCTGATTGACACGGGCATGCAGGTGATAGGCATCGCGTGGAACCACTGCGGCGCCGTGCTCGCTGTCGGCGGGTCACAGAAGTCGCAGCAACAGGACAGGGACATCAACGTGGTGCAGTTCTACACTCCGTTTGGGGAGGTCAGAATCTCAGCCATTCAGTAACATCTACTAAGTTAAACATGATTTCACCAGGGCACATAATTCCGCCACCCTGAAAAGATCCGTCCAAACAGATCTCCATTCCCAACTTCCCCCAATATAATGCACTCCAGGAATGTGTATCTAAACTGTGCATACCTGGTGGGTGCTGCACTAGAGATCTCCCAAACCCACTGTTTTTCAGTGGTGGATTTATGTAATCCAGCGGATTAATGTTAATGGAGGCTATATTCATTTTCCACTAAGCAGCAAACAGTATGATTGAGAAAAAAACAGACAGGCTTTTTTCGGTCAGGACACCATACTTACACAGGGCTCGAAATAGTGGGTGCATGTGCACCTTTGTGCACCCAAAATTGGATCTGTGCACCTAATTTTTGACAGTGGGTGCACCAGTGTAATGCGAAGGTTTCTTGTTGTTTTCTCAGCATCTGCGTACACTGAAGGTCCCGGGTAAGTCCATGCAGTCGGTGTCGTGGGAGGGGGGCAGTCTGCGCATCGCCCTAGCCGTGGACTCCTTCATCTACTTTGCAAACATCAGACCTGACTACAAGGTAAGTGTCAAAACTGTTACTGTAACTTGGTTTGTTTGTATCTTAACATATATTTGTAAGGAACTCAAATTGGCATGAAGCTAAGGGTGCTTTTCATTGAGGTTACTAGGGAGGTAAAGGTAAAAGTAGTCCCATAGCCTTTGAGGCCATAGGGGCAGTGGGTTGTTATCCACTGTGTCTAGGACACGGTATTAGAAGGCAGAGCCCAACCCTTTCCTTCCACCTGATTTCACCTCCCCGACTAAAGTCAGGTACCCATTTTTACACCTGAGTAAAGTGCCTTTCCCAAGAACCCAACGTCCAGCCACAAATACCAGGAATCGAACACATGACCTCTCAATCTTGTGTCCGCTAGCTAATATATAAATCACTATAACTGTTAGTCACTCAGAGGATTTATCTTAACATTCTAAAAATGTTGCCTTTTGTATCGTTTTACTTCACAAGGAAGCAAAGTTTAATAATGAATGATCCATACAAATTACAATACTGCAAGATTTTGATTTTCAAGATTTTCAATCTCATTGCTAATAATTTCAGATGATTTTTGTTCAGCACAATATTGCTAATGTAATATAATGCAGGTTTTGTGTATGTTTATTTATGTATTTATTTATTCAGATTTACCACATTTGTGGAAGGATTGACATAACAGGTGAACTATCACCTTTTCAAGATGTCAACCCAGACTGTAAGGTTTGGACCATCACACATCGGTTGTTAGACTTATGTTGTTAGTCTAAGAGTGTTAAGCAATGCCGTTCTTCCTGCCCCCCTCCCCTCCAGTGGGGTTACTGCTCCAACACTGTGGTGTACTCCTTCACCAAGCCGGACAGGATGGAACACTGCGTGGTCTTCTGGGACACCAAAAACAACGAGGTATTGTTTGTTGCTTATTGTTTATTCAGCACATAACAAAGACACAATAAGCAAAAACAATGATAGAAATAATTGTAATATAAATGTGCAGGGGTGGCCAAAAGCTTGCAAGCTTATATGTTGGCCACCTAACTATAAGTAACTAAAATTACAGCGTAGATGAAATACATGTAAATCAAATTATGTTTTGAGTGAAAATAAATATCAAAATGATAATGAAAATATCTATAATAGACAAGTGAAACTAGAGATCTACATAATCATTGATACAAGACTAGTTACTCTTCGAAACGTACAACTTCACAAGAACCTATTCATCCTTCAAACACAAACAACCAGTCACAGCATTTTGAACATCTTTGTATGTTTGTTTCACATAACAGGTAAACCTCCTAAAGCTTTAGATGTAACCCACTAGTTTTGCGCTGTAAAGCCCCCCTCTCACTGGACCCACGACATGTTGGTGACCTCGCTGTGTCCTAAATTGAATTTGTGTTTCCCTTGACTTTATAATCGGAATATCATGCAGCAAGGTAGCCAACGTGTCGCGGGACCATCACAGTGGCTTAAGTACTAGCTGTGTACGACCAGACTGTAAGGTTTGATCAGCTCACTTCAGGAAGGACCGTGGTCTGCTTGCTCAAAAACGAGAGCGGTAGCAAAGCCACATTGCACTTGCTCACCCACTCACTCACTCACTCACTCACTCACTCACTCACTCGCCGTCACTCACACACTCACTCGCCGTCACTCACACACTCGCCGTCACTCACTCACTCACTCACTCACTCACACACTCGCCGTCACTCACTCACTCACTCACTCACTCACTCACTCGCCGTCACTCACTCACACGCACTCACTCTCTCACTCACTCACTCACTCACTCACTCACTCACTCACACACTCGCCGTCACTCACTCACACGCACTCACTCTCTCTCTCACTCACTCACTCACTCACTCACTCACTCACTCACTCACTCACTCACTCACTCACACTAGCTACTTGAAAAAGCCTCATGCTACACCTTGAATTGGCTTAATTGAGGATGACTGCTTTACTTTACTTTATTACTTTATTTCCTCCAGCGTTTTGTGAAGTATGTGAAGAACCTGATGTCCATCACGGCGTGCGGTGACTTCTGCTGCCTGTCCACGCGGGCGGACGATCAGAGCGGCCAGTACGTGCTGGTCCTGTGTAACTCCATCGGCACTCCGCTAGACTCCAAGTACATCGACATAGGTGTGTCTCATTTAGTCAGTTTAAAAGAAGTTTAAGTATCAGTATTACCATACAACCCTTTCGTAACTCTGTCTTTTATAATCATTGAACCATCTTAAAATTGTCTTGGCCTCATTAGCATATCCATTCAGAGATATGGTTGAATAAAACCTCAGATAACTCCAGTTCCTTGTTTAGTCAATGACGTGAAACATTTGACCTTTTCCTAATGTTTTCTACGTGTAGTTGCTAAGTCGTCATTGGCTCAGAACCAAGTGGTCCTGGTTCAATCTTGTCATGTCACCAATCTTGTGCCCTTGGGACAGGCACTTAACACGACTTTCCTCACTCCACCCAGATGTGAATGGGTACCTGACTTCGGTTGGGGAAGGTCGTATCAAGGTCACCTGGTAGCGCCGAATGGCAGCTGCCTAGACCCTTGCGACAGTTCCGCAATAAATGCAAGTGGAGCAAATAATCTGTTCCCAATGTGAATTATGTGATTGTCAACCCTGCACCAATTCAGGACTAGAAAGGCTGCCATTGCATGGGTGATATCTGACCAATAAAAAAATAATAATTAACTAGGCACGTGCACTACAAGGGTCTGAATGTACTAATAGTGGTGTAACCGTTCCAAACTTCCCTCCCCATGCAGAGCCCCTATACGTGTCCATGACGGCATCCCACATCATCGCGGCGTCCAAGGAGGCGTTCTACACGTGGCAGTACACCAGCCCCAAGAAACTGGCCATGATGGACGTGGGACAGTACAGCACGCAGAGGAAGGACGGACGGGAGAAGTCAGTTACTTTTAGCTTACCGCTTTACTCGCTAGTTTTGTCAAATTTCACGGTGTAAGAAAAATGGACATTTTCACTGAAACTTCAACGGATATGTGAAGGAATCATAAATCGGTTTTCCGCGGTGATGATAAGTTCACGATCCAGAGGTGACAGTGAAAACAGTGAACATAAAGTTACAGTAAAAGAAACTAGAGCTATACAGTAATAGTTTTTTCCTGAGATCCATTTTGTTGAATTCTCCTATCGGAACCAGAGCTCTGCAATGGGCTTTATAGATTAATTATTAACTGGTATCATAATAGCTTTGCATGTCAATCAATTTGCATCCTGTTGCAGTGTTTGGTACACGTATAAAATTGTGTACGAGGAAGAAAAGATTTGTCAGCACTGGCAGTGTGTGTGAGGGAAACACATGTGTACAAATGTTTGTAAATTACCAGGGAAACGGGGCATCCTAAAGGCGTCCAGCTGCAAAATGAGGGCGTCTAATTTCTTTGTTTTCTTAGTGTAGGGCATCCTGTGGATGCCTGGACACCCCCTAGCTGACTAGATACGATTGGATTAATACTTTGTGTACAGATTTGTTAAAGTTGATGGATCGTAAAAAACAGTGACCAAAAGCTAAGGTTGATTGTGAAGAAAGAAAGGTCTTTAGAATCTTATTTCTGCCAAATGTCTGAAGAATACTTGGAAGTTGTTAATTCAGGTGTTGCTTGTTTCCAGGCTGTTCCATATAGATGACACCCCCTCTGGAGGTGGGGAGGGTCTGACAGACTTCACCAAAGCTCTACAGGTAAATATCTTTTTCTTTTTCTTAGAAAAGTCACTGTTTTTTTTCTCTTTACTTTCTTTCCTTTTCTTTTGCCAGTTGCAGGAAGTCATGAGGCTACTGTCAATTTTGTCAATACTCTTCTTTTGTCATTTCGTCTCCATCAAAAATTGTCATAAGGAAATATATAATGTATTCCTCGTCTTTTGAATCATACACATTTCATATGACAATATCCTCCATATATCATTAATAGTATAACATAATTGTTAAGTTATGCTTATGACATCCTTGGTTCATCCTTAAACTTATCGCTACCAAGCCCATAGCTTGTCTTTCAATCCGTAGAATGTTGTTGTTTGCATGTTGTTTCTTGTTTAGTGTTGTTCTGTATATATTTTGTGAGTCTTGTTTATGTTTATGTGTTTAATGTTCCTGCATACTTAACCCCCTTTAGGAGGGGCAAAAACTGCAGGTGAGAATGTTATAAACTGTCCGCATCTGCACACCTGTCAGTAACAATGGCCTCACCTGCTTACATGTTTGTACACAGTATAAAATTAACGTAAACAGCATAAAAGTATTGTAAACTGCATAAAAGTATGCGTAACGTAAACAACATAAACTAAATGTAAACAGCATAATTTTTTCGGAACAGTGCTTGTAGCAAGCTTTCTGCTGCAATCAAATATACTCTTTTGAAATGCGAGACATTAAATGAAGCATAAACCAAAATCTCTATGAATTGATTTCCTGAAAAATGCTTAAGATCCAAATTTTCAACTTAAAAGTCTTACCAAATTACTCGTTAATATCATGCAACTTCTGGCAAAATGCCCTCTTTATCCTTTGCTATTGTGTAGTGGTCAGATTCTTAAACAATACTTTTGATGAAAGGATGTGATTATCAAAACAATCATTCATTTGAGCTGAACCAAATGATTTTAAACATCATCTTCTAATAGATCATAGATCCATGAGTGTTTTTCTTGTGCACTTATGAACATAGTCGGTGTTATAATGATTATTGTGGTCCTCTTGTAATCATTTTTTGTTGTTTCTCTACAGCCCACCAGAGATCTCATTTGCTGTATCACTGCATCAGAGAAACTTCTAGTTGTGGTGAGTTAAACTTTATGATGATTAAAATGACTCCATATTATTAAGTATTGTTTGTGAAGATTGCAATTTTCCTGGTGATTTATATATCTAAATACAAATTGACAAGTATCTTTTCTTTTCTTCCTAGGCGCGTGAGTCCGGTACCTTGCATCGCTACACCATGCCTAACTTCGCCCTGGTACACAAACACGTGCTGAACTGTCGTCCGCACCAGCTGGCGCTCAACTGTAACTCATCGTGAGTTCAAATAATACCACCACCATTGTTTTGCTAAAATTCACTTTCAATTCAAGTTTTCTTTGGTTGAAATTGTCAGGAATCAAAACACACTACTGTACATCTTTTAACTTTCGTGGTGAGTTAATTTTTGCAGTTTTCATGGCAAATTTATTACACCACAAATATGTCTCCCTTGTATGACTACTGTATTACAGAGTTGTTTTCGCCACAAGTTTAAAACACTTCAAAAATCTCCTTTTTCCTCCTATGGTGAAATAAGACCAACGTGAAAGTTAAAGGATTTGCAGTATTAGGTCTAATCTACGATTATTTAGTACTAATATTAGCTAAACCCAGCTTTAACAGAGAGTACAACCATTTATAAAATTCACTTTTAAACTCTGTTTTACATGTAATTAAATGCAAAATTAGTCTTGGGTTGTATATGATATACATTGAGTTGTCATGACTGTAAAACTTTCCTCGACATTAATATGGTGTCACTGCATTTTTTTGTTTTATCTGCTATGTTTGCTTCAATGCTGATTTTTTTAAATGAAATCATTTTCATATTCATCCTTTGCTCAGATGAAATGTAAGGTGGGTTGTGGGATGTCCTTCGTAAATCTCGCCTGTCGTCAATTTCCACAGGAGACTGGCCGTAGTGGACATCGCAGGCGTGCTGACCTTCTTTGACCTTGACACTCGCGTGACGGACAGCACGGGGCAGGAGATCCTCGGGGAGCATCTTAAGTTCGAGCGGAAGGACGTCTGGGACATGAAGTGGGCTGAGGTGAGGAAAAATGCGCTGGAGAAAATTAGGTCTGCTCACAGGTGACACCTAGCATATCACAATGGTACTGCACCACGCAGTGTTGAAGCCAGAAGTTTATGTGCCATTTTACTTCTTACCTATAAAAGTTGTAGTTTCTCTCACAATTGTCCACCACTGTATCTCTCTTGTAGTATGCACTTTAACTAACCCATTGACATCAATAACCTAAAAAAAAAGTAATAGCATTATACATTTCCCTATTAATTGACCAGAACTGAAAAACCTATTAAAAGTACTCTTCAATAACCCATTGATATGTACACTTTAATAACCCTTCAACTTTATAGATTTGCACCAATAATCTATCAACTTGCTCCATTTACATTATATTGATCCCTTTACTACTACTAATACTAGTACTTCTCAATCAATAAACCATTAACTTAATCTGTTTACTTCAATAACCCGTTAACTTGCTGTTTACCTGACCCAGGATAACCCTGAGCTGTTTGCGATGATGGAGAAGACCAGGATGTACATCTTCCGTAACCTTGACCCCGAGGAGCCCATCCTGAGCTCCGGGTACATCTGTCACTTCGCCGACCTTGAGATTCGCTCCGTCCTGCTCGACGAGATCATGAAGGAACCAGAACTTCCAAATAAGGAGCTCGTCATTGACATGGAGATCAAGGTACGGATTTTAATCCAGGTTTTTAGCTAGGTTATACATTGTATATATAGACAGGTCATCCAAAAATTGGGGGGGGGGGGGCGTCGGAACCAGAGTTCTCCAATGAGCTCTGTGGATTAACAAGTACCTGGTAGCTTTGCATATCAATCAATTTACCTTTTGTCAATCAATTTTCATGCTGTCCCAGTATCTGGTATGAGGAAAAAACATGTGTGTGTGTGTGAGTGTCTGTGTGTGTGTGTGTGTGTGGTATGTGTGTGTGTGTTTGTGTGTGTTATCCCCTTCAAAAGGAAGGTGTCTAATTTCCTTGTTTTCTAATTTTCTAACTTCTAAGCGTAGGGTGTCCAGAAAACGCCCTAACATTACCGCTAGCAAATAGCCTAGCCCTAGAAGTATTAAAGCCATTGTATTGGCATTTGAAAAATACATCTGCCCACTTGCATTATGATAGCACCTAGAGTTAAATGTATTGCTGTGTATCAACTTTGTTACCAGAACAAGAATGATACTCAAAAATCTGTTAAAAACAACTTTTTATAGATGGTCATTATTTGGTAAAGTTGAAGAACCTGAAAACACTAGTAGCATTTAGAACAATGTATAACCTCCAAATATAGAATTATATATAAAAAGACAAACATCTTTCTCTCCGTCTCCAGTCTCTACGAGACAGTCGTGACCTCCTGGAGAAGGTCGGCATCGCGGACGCGTCACAGTTCATCGAGGACAACCCTCACCCCAGGCTCTGGTAGGATCTATATGTTATGTACTATGGAATCTTATCAAAAGGAAGCAAGGCATCATAAATTATAAAACTAAAACATGTAAACTTAAGGAAAATAACTACTGCTATTTTTTTATCACACACCTAAGTCATTTGAGGATAGATTATTTACAATGCCTTCAACTCATTGCAATTCTTCTGAAGTTAAAAATAATAACTTAAAGATTGTCTCTTGAACGCTTCCGTGTTGAAAGTACAGTAGTAGTGAGTAGATAAACAAATACAATTGATTTGTTAGTTAATCAGTTTCTACCATCATTAGAATTAAGTTTGAAACATTGGATCCAAGATAAGGAGACGACAATGAACCTTCAGTCTTCCTCAAGGAATACCGATCTACCTTTAAGTTTGCTGTGAAGTTCAACCAACTTATTGACACATACCTGAAAAGAAACCCAATGTTAGTGTGACATTTCTATACTTAGTTTAACCCCTTGTGTTTTTTTCCAGGCGGTTACTTGCAGAGGCAGCCCTGGAGAAGTTGGACCTGCCCACTGCTGAGCAGGCCTTTGTGCGGTGTAAGGACTATCAGGGAATCGAGTTTGTAAAAAAACTGGGCAACTTACAGGTAAGAAAAACTCACTGATCAACAATCAAGTGTCCTTGCTGAGAATTTAAAGCAAACTTTAATTAAAGATTTTCAAGCAAGACACTGCCAGCCAAAAGTGCAATAGTTTAAGGAATATGTTGATGAAGGTTAGACATCTAGGTAGTAAGATATGCCAAACATAGGCACTCAAGCAACTGGATAAAATTTTGAAATTTTCAAAAAAAATTTCAGTTGCTTGAGTACCCATATTTGGCGTAGTTTAAGGAATGATTTCAGCATCGTCATACTGTTGAATTTCAGTTTATTTCAGATTATCTTCCTGCTTATCTACAGTTAGGTATTATTGCTGCATTGGTTATACAGAAGTTACCCTAGATGCTAGACCCCCTATTTCTAAATTGATAGATACAATTTAGAGATTGGGGTCTAGCTTCCAGGCTATGCAGCAGTCAGTAAGGAGAGTGTAACACCGAAGAAGGCTCTAACTGTCCACCATGTTATGATCAATTGGACAATCATGGAAACACTGAGAGGTGTTGGTTTTTGTTTTCAGAGTGAATCCATGAAGAATGCTGAAGTTGCCGCCTACTTTAAGAGGTTTGAAGAGGCTGAGAGGGTCTATCTTGACATAGACAGAAGGTAAAGAAGCTTCTACATTGTCACTTCCATTTTTTCTTAGTATTTGCTGTAAGAAAGTCCCATACTTCATCACAAGTCAGATACAGTAGCTTTCTTTAGTGTTTCTAACTTAAGGTAAATTTTAAAGCTTTTAAACAGCTTTTCTTTTTTTCTTTTTTTGTTGTTGTACAGGATGAGGTTTATCATTTTTTCAATTGACATGTTGTCAAATGTGGTGCTATTTGTTTTGTCTTTGAATTGACATGTTGTCAAATGTGGTGCTATTTTTCTCATAGAATTGGCGCATTTTTAAATGTGGTACTATAATTTGTTTTCTCTTGTCAAATGTGGTGCTATTTGTATTGTCTTCGAATTGACGTGTTGTCAAATGTGGTGCTATTTTTTTCTCATATATATAATTGCCGCATTGCCGCATGGTGCTATAATTTGTTTTCTCTTGTCAAATGTGCTTCTATTTGAATGTATTGTCTTTGAATTGGCGTGTTGTGAAACGTGGTGCTATCTTTCTGCAGGGACCTTGCTGTGAATCTGCGGGTGAAACTGGGGGACTGGTTCCGCGTGGTGCAGCTGCTGAAGACGGGAAGCGGCGGTGGGGAGGACGTGCTGTTGGAACAGGCGTGGAACGCAATCGGAGACTACTACGCCGACAGGCAGAAATGGTAAATAAACAGGTCACACAGATCCAATTTTGGTCGTCTAGTGGAGTTAGTTAAAATCCTCCCACACCATAATTTCAGTTTCATAGCCCTGGGCCACACTGTGGTGCAATCACTGCAGCAGGGGGCTAGTCCACTGGCAGTGGAGTGTGTTTAACTTCTATATACTGTTTCAGAAGTATGTACCATTTTAGCCTCTTGTCTAGGAGTGTCCTAACCCGGGGCTTGAACCCGGGCCTTCTGATCCAAGTAATTTGAACCAGATATGGCAAGTACCAGAAGCGCAGACCACTACACCACAGGGACACTGCTAGGGTCGTCTAGTGGAAAGAGGGCTTAAAAATGACAGCTTTGTAGTACTATGAATATTATACTGTAAATGCAGAAATGTTTGCAGAGATTAGATTTGGCGGTAGGGAGAAAATGGAGTGTTTGCGGTGGTTTTGAGTTAGCTTTTGAAACAATAGTAGTGCAACAGTCACACGATGGAACAGGTTTTTGCAGTGGTTTTAAGTTCACACTGTAAAGAGTTCACTGCGAAAACCTCGAACATAAAACCACTGCGAACATTTTGGAAATTTACAGTATTCTTCATCTTCCTCAACAATTGAGCAAAATTTAACAAAATAGTTTTTACATGCCATATCTGTACACAAAGTAAAGAGCTTACCAACAAGCTTTCGATTAGTCCTGTGATCCTTTAATTTTGAGTTGAAATGACCTGAAGCCCATAAGTGTATGTCACCTGACTTAAACACTTTAAGTGTGATGTCAGCAGCGGGTCAGACTTTGACACCGAGCATGATTACTTTCTAATAGTGATAGAGGCCGAGACGGGGGCCGTTACGGACTACCTTGCACGTGGCACGTTTCACACTTGTTTCAGGACACGTGACATAGGCTTTGGTCCTTTTAACTTGACAAGGATCAGAGGAATCTTTAAGAATGAGTTTGTTCTTGCCCAAGGGCTAATTGCAACATGAAACAATGCAATAGAAAAAGTAAACAGTGTCCCTTGCCAAACTGTTGTCTAATGTAGCATTAATACTGCACTACGCGCTCCTTAGCTGAGCACATCTGGCATTAATGCTGGATTCCCTCTGCTCCCTTTGGAACAGAGCATTAATGCCAGCATACAACCCAGTCCATTAATCATCATTTATCACCCAGTCTTCTTAGACTGAAGGGGAAGTGGAAACCCTTTCCCCTGGCTGGTGCCAGTGGGGGTGGTCTCACCAAATTAACCCTCTGCCCCCTAACTACAGTCCACCCTTGTCAGTTGCAGGGTGCTAATGTATAGGTCAAGCATGACTAAAGGCCGTGGCAGAAAGCACTAATGCTGGAAAGATGCCAACTAATTGGTTCAAGCCTTGGTCCAAGGCATGGCTGCAAGGTCATTGAGGGACTGGTATTTGGACAGCCATAATTACCATGAAATTACCATGGCAGTGTGCACTAACCAAGCATTAGTGCTGCATATGTATTTCTGGCATTAATGCTACATTAGACAACAGTTTGGCAAGGGGTAAGTTAACAATTATGGTGACAAGTGGAACAAGTGGCTATTCTATAGCTATAGCTAATGACTGCCACGGAATGGTTTAACTTCTTTTTTGGAAGCAGTGGAAGACGAAGTGACCCACTTTTTCTACAATGAGTGGGTTTTGGGAGGTTAGCAGGATTCTAGTTTTCTTTTCATCAGTAAATGTTTGGAAAGTTTTGGTGGCTTCTTTTCTTTCCTGATCATTAAAGGGGCAGATAAAATGTGATATTAAGTGTTTATAAATGTTTAAAAATTATATTGATGAAAACTACAGGCAGAACGCGGTGACGTACTACGTCCAGGGTCGGAACCAGGAGCGGCTAGCGGAGTGCTACTACATGCTGGAGGACTACCCCGGGCTAGAGAGTCTGGTGCACTCCTTACCGGAGAACCACAAACTACTGCCTGTTAGTACTGTAAATCCATTTATTTTTGCGGTAGAGAAGGAAAGGGGATATTCAAAGACATGTTGTTTTAAGTTTGCGATTCAAGCAAATTTCGACAAACTTAAGTTAACAATCATATTATGTAAACACTGACAGTTTACTGAAACCAGCCCAGGGGCGCACCCGGAGCCAGTGTCTATCTCAAATTTCAAACCATCAACGCCAAAATAGATACATATATAATACAAAATACTCCTACATGTATTACCCCCGTACCATTCCCCAGTGGAATACCCTGCCTGGCACGGTAGTGCCGGCGGCTCCTACTGTTGAGTCTTACCGTGCCAGGCTGGAGGCCTGCCCGCCTTAGCCTGGGACCTCAACTCCCCTCCTGATGGGGCTATATGGGGATACACCTGATGATGAATGTTGTGACATAGTAGTGATACATTGGAAACACATTGTTCATGGTGTGACTGTCATTTATTTGTTGTGAAGTCATTACGAAAATAAAATCACCTGGTCCAACATTTCGACATTTACAGTAAAGCATATTATATTTGTATATCTTAGCAGCAACTTTCCTGAACAAATTCACAGTCATCTAAGGATGTCCAAAAAAGCATAGTATTATTTAGTTTCTCAATTGAGGGACTTCAAAAATATTGCATGAGGTGAAATAGAATAGTCTGATATCTTTTAAATGAAAACAGAATCTTAGTCTTACTAATTGTAACTGTGTGTTGTGTGTTTTCTACAGGAAATTGCCGCCATGTTTGTGACTGTAGGCATGTGTCAGCAGGCAGTAGCATCCTACTGTAAGGTGAGAAGATCTTGCTTTTATTGATTTATTGATATGCTGTAAATGCAGAAATATTTGCGGTGGTTTTATGTTTGCGGTTTTAAAACCACCGCAAACATTTTTGTTCAATACTGTATTTGTACATGTATGTGACTACAGCGCTGCCGCAAACTTAAACTATTGCGAACACTCCATTTTCCTCTTTAGCGCGAAATTAAAACCATGCAAACTTGAATACATTTACAGTGATAATTAAGAATTGGTAGTCCTCAATTGCAATAATAATCCAGTTGATATCACACTTTGGTAAAATTACGTAGCTAACCTTTTGCAATATAAGGCAACGATCATTGTTTGCATGTATGATTCAACGCTTTACCTTACATTCTGTTAAAGGTAGACTGTCTCCTAAGGACTGTTGAGATGTTTGAAATGTTTTACTTGTGAAGAAGTGTATAAGCTTTAAAGTCTATAAATATCTCCATCTTCCTTCCCCATCCAGTGTAATAAGGTGAAAGCAGCTGTGGACTGTTGTGTTCAGCTCAACCAGGTGAGAAATGTTTGATTTGTGAGAAATGTTTGATTTATTCAGTGTGATCTTGTGAAATATAAAATGCCACTGACAACTTTTGCCTGAGGCTTCTTATCTAACCCAGTTACATATAACTGTGCCCTATAGAAATGGAATATGTATCTGTATAGCCGATATACATGTAACTGCCCTCTAGCGTAACACACCAGCTTTGCAGGCACGTGGCATGGCAGCAACTGGTTACATTACACTGAACGTCCTGTCACAGCTAACGTTTGCACATCTACAATGTAGCTGCAAGCGTTTTTTAAAGCTATCTAGCGTGGATGCGTCTACTGTACTTGGTGGCAACGAGTTAATTCTGCTTTATTTTGAATAAAATTAGTGAAGAACAGTGATCACAAACAAAACAACATTGGTTGTGGCATATTTTTACCTCCTCTGTGTAACAGTGGGGTTCAAGCGCCACCAACTGACCAGTCTAACCGGTCCGGATCTTTCAGCCTAGGGGTTAGCGCGGGCAGTTTGTGCTCTGGCGGGCCCGGGTTCGATCCCGGGGGCCAGGAGACTGTGCTACTCTCCTCTTGTATTTCATCTGTAACAGTAAGCTGTTCTAAACACAAGTCTCCCCTGTACTCTCCAGTGGAACCAGGCTGTGGACCTTGCGAAGGCACACAACATGAAGGAGATAGACTCGCTCCTGGCTAAGTACGCCACCCATCTTCTGGAGAAGGA
The DNA here is from genome assembly GCF_035083965.1 of Branchiostoma lanceolatum. Taxonomy (NCBI): domain Eukaryota; kingdom Metazoa; phylum Chordata; class Leptocardii; order Amphioxiformes; family Branchiostomatidae; genus Branchiostoma; species Branchiostoma lanceolatum. The sequence continues at coordinate 4,028,098 of NC_089739.1, forward strand.
CAAGATCGTCAACGCCATCGAGCTCTACAGGAAGGCAAACCACTTCTTAGATGCTGCCAAGCTACTCTTCAAGGTATGAGAGTCATATTCTGCAACACTACACCACTGAAAACAATAATTGTGTACTTTTTAATGACATTTTTTGGGAATATGATGATTTTCTTTACTTGCAAATGGTAAGTGACAGTATAGGGAAAAAAGCATGAATGATCATATAAGAGGGGCATTCTTTAATGATTAAGATATAATCCCAAAGTTGTAAAAAAAAGTTTTTGTATTTCAGACTACATAAAGCATTTTCACTGTAGATTAAGACTATTCGACCTGACATAGATGTGGAACTGAATTAGAAAGTAGATTTGAAATACTTGACCAATTTCTAGTCTTAGTGATTGAATCTCTCACTCTCTCTTTCTCTCTCTCTCTCTCTCTCTCTCTCTCCCTCTCTCTCTATCTCTCTCTCTCTCTCTCTCTCTCTCTCTCTCTCTCTCTCTCTCTCTCTCTCTCTCTCTCTCTCTCTCTCTCTAACGCTAACCCCAATACAAAATGTAGCTATGTAATTTTGATGGACAGCAGAAATGGTGTTTTCCATCCACTGACAATTGAAATTCACATTCTAATGTCTTAACCAAAACCCTCAGAGATTTTAATATCAGCTAATGAAAAATCTCGAGATTTTTGTTATAGGTTACAAAAAATACCAAAATTCCTCAAAAAAATATTGATTTTTTTTTCAAAAAAATTTGGAAATAAAAATAAATCTCGAAATTAATTTCGCGATTTTTTTATTTTCAATGAAGCATGAAGAGTCTCACTGGGTGGTATTATGATCCATCATGTAACAGAGAACCTTTCCACAAAATATCTGACCCATACAAATGTAGGTATAAAATGTGATAGTCTAGAAGCATTAGTCCAAACACAATTGCTCAGTTCAAATTTAATCTGCTCACTGTTCTCTGTAAGTTAACATTAAACACAATATTCTTCTGTACGTTCCAGATAGCAGAAGATGAGACTAAGAAGAAGACGAAGCCCCTGCGGATTAAGAAGCTGTACGTCCTGGCGGCTCTGCTGGTGGAGAAGTACCACGAGCTGGTGAAACTCACCTCCAAGTCCAAAGCCAAGGGCAAGAGACAAGAGGTCAGTCTTTTAGTTACTATTAATGTGTCTTAGAAGCACATGACCACAGGATTATAGTCTATTCTGCTGTTGCCATAAGGTTACAAGGGCTTCATATATTACCTGAACGTAACATTAAGTAACAGGTACAGGTACTCGACCTAGGTACAATCATTATGGTTTCCATTGAGGTCCACACCACACCTGTACCTGGAAATGATTAGATTTTGGGCCTCCCAGCGACTTGTTACGTACTGCAGCTGAACTTCCTGTTTTGATATCTCGTGTTCTGGAGATATCAAAACTATGCTAGAGATATGCTATGGCCGTGATTTTTGAGTGGTAGATAGCTTTAGAGGCAGAGAATAAGTGGTGTAGGTTTGGGCCCCCTAGCACCTTTTTTTGAACCGCAGCAACAGGTTTTGTTTCAGACTTTGAAAGAGAATAACTCAAGGAGGGGGTGACAGATGGTAATGATTTTTGGTATGTAGATAGCTTGATTTCTTAATCATCACACCAATTTAATTTCTTGGTTAATAGATTTTTATTTTCAATTCTAGCAACAGCAAAATCATGAAAACAGAAGGCTGGGGTGAAAATTTGCACCTGACCCTGTTCACACCATGAAACTGTGTGCACCAAAGTAAAAACATTCCTCTGAGATTCTGTTTTCATGTTGTTTTTTCAATCTAGCACTTTTAATTTTTTTTATTTTATTCCGTTAACCAAGAAGATAAATTGGTGTGGCCTAATCATGAAACCATATTTACCTCCCTCCAGGCAAGCTCAGCTCTGGCTGGATTGCTGGAAGAGGACGCCTCGACGATGGACTCCAAAGTGATCGACAACGCGTGGCGCGGCGCGGAGGCGTACCACTTCTACCTCCTGGCCCAGCGCCAGCTGTACAACGGGTACGTGGACGCCGCCATGAAGACCGCGCTGCACCTGCGGGAGTACGAGGATATAATCGATCCCGTCGACATCTACTCTCTACTCGGTGTGTGATGTCATCTCTTCTATTGTCTGTTTTACATGCAAGAAATCTCTAAAAAGAGTACTCTCAGATTGTACCTGCAGTAAAACTACTGTTAGTGATTTCTCTATCTGGTAGCAGCCTCACATTTGAGCTCCTGGTTGTAATAACATGTAGTTGGTAACTGGGAGACCCCAGTTCAATCCTGGGTCTGGACATCTCGGTTCAGGCTGCACCTATCTTTTGGAAGGGATGTAAAATGGGGGTTCTTGAAGGTGCCTCTAGCACATTAAAGGGAAAGATTAACATCTCTCTCTCTCTCTCTCTGAAAATATACCCTGCTACTGAAAACGAAGAAAACTTACTGCCCCCTATGTGCCACTAGACACTATAAGAGTCTGAACAAGCGAACAAACAAACTGCTGTCCTTTTTCTGCTTTAGTTTTGATTTCCTAAGTGTATACTGCATTCATAGTCTTTAATTTGAAGGTAGTTGCTAATGTTAACATAGATTCTTTCAACCATAAATTTACAAAGTTAGAATGGTTCTGTTAGTATGAATTTACTATCTTTCAGGTCAATTTTAACCTTATTGATTAGTTTGAGCACCAAACACATTGCTGCAATAATTGACTCCCATAGATTCATGCATATCAAGTTTCCACATTTTCACAAGCCCAGAGTGTAATGGTTCTGCATGTCCCCCTCCCAGCCCTGGCTGCCTGTGCCAATCGGGCCTTTGGCTCCTGTTCCAAAGCCTTCATCAAACTGGAGTCGCTGGACAACACCAGTCAGGACCAGAAGGAAACCTTCCTCGAGCTCGCACTGGAGATCTTTACCAAGTAGGAACCTCTATGTCGTACCTGGGTGGTGATAACATTCAATGATATGTGTACTACACACCTGTGTCATACACACTTCTTCTGTATACATTTATGCTCAGTTCAAGTTATCTAGTATACTTCCTTGTCATTTGCTATTACTTACTTATAATATCCATATTATGTGTCCGTTATTTTAAGTTGACCTCTGACCTCTTCCACTTATAAGTTCATCATATTTGATTTTGTTTATTTTACTGTATAACCGCTGTATAAGTTTTGTATTTGATTGTATTCAATGTAGGCGGACTCCAGGAAGAATAGTGTGAAATTTATAGAAGAATTATACACTAATGGAGATCTGAATAAAACAGACAAACAAATTTGTGTCATACTTTTGCCTATAGAATAATTTGAATGCACATTAAGTGTGCTGCGTGCACAGCTGTCAAAAATCTGAATGTCAGATTTGGACATTCGAATTTTCCTACAATTTTTGGTATGAGGAAACCAGATGATACAGAATTTACATTGTGTTGTATTCTCTGTATAATGCAACTAATTATAACATGTCATTGTTTGTCCAGGCACAGTGCAAAAGACACCAGAACAGGGAAGGCGGAGTGTACCAGCTGTGAGAGTGTCATCCCTGACTGGTCAGTGTTCAAGTTTCACTGTCGCATAGTGTTACTTTAAGTGTGTTGGATGTAACAGTGTCTGATCCAGGCCATTTAAACACACACACATGCACACACATGCACACACACACACCAATTGCCTTAGAAGCACCTGTACAAAAAGTATGCAATTCAACCATTCGTGGCTGCCGCATACTTTTATATTGATCATGTTGATGAAATAATAAACCATTCATTCATTCATTCAAATACAGGCACACTTAAACACACACATACACATACATCTATACACTCTACGTTGTAACTTAACACATTTGGCAAATACTTATTGAAGAAATTAATAAAACTATATGATTTATTATTGGTACACTTCAAGCTACTTGATGAAACAGATGACAACATTTCAAATATTGCTGCCTTTACGGCCTCAAAAAGTCTATGGGACTACCTTTACCTACCAAGTCAAGCAATGATGCACAACTTTTAAAAAGAAATGATTTCGTCACTGATAAATTTCAGTTTATTTCAATAATAACCTTCCTGCTGTATATATATATCTACAGTCAGGTGTTGTTGCATTGGTTATGCAGAAATCAGCAAGGGGAGTGTTGCAGTGACTATCTTTACCTACTTAGCGTTACTTTCCCCCCAGGTGCTCGGTGTGCCCCAGCTGTGACCAGAAGTTCTCTACCTGCGTGGTGACGGGGCGCCCCCTACTGGACTACCAGTTCTGGATGTGTCAGACCTGCAAGCACCGCGCCTACGAACAGGAAATCGGCTCACGGGCAACCTGTCCGCTATGCCACGCCGTGATTGGTTGATTCAAACTGTAGACTTCCTCTCATTGGTCGATTTGACACTCCAACTTCTTCTGCCACGCCGTGATTGGTTGATTCAAACCGTAGACTGACATTGGTTTATTTGACACTCCAACTTCTTCTGCCACGCAGTGCGATTGGTTGATTCAATCTGTAGACTTCCTCTCATTGGTTGATTTGATACTTCAACTTCTCATTGCTGACAGGTAGATTGCTTGTATCCGATTGGTCACCATGCTGTGCTCTGATTGGCTAAATCAAGCCCTAAACGCACTTTGATTGGATATTTTGACTGTGTTGGCAAAGACATTCCATGTAGGAAAGAACATTTAGAAATATGTTTTTAAAAAATCATTTAGCCTATGCTCTAAAAGAGGATAAAAACTTGATTTTCATTATTGTAAATTTTGGGTAATTGATATACTATTAGGTATTTACTAATTGTTTCAATAATCCTGTACAGTTTATGTGAAGTACATGGGTTGGCAGCTTTTTTTGTTTATTTTTACTTCTGTGCACTTCTCTGTTTGCAAGCAAAAGACAGTGACACTAGTGTCTGAATTGTGCATGCATGAAGTCATTATATGGGTAGAATTTAAAGTTGTACGATAGTTCTATAGTGTGCACCGAAATGTCTGTCTGTACTTGTTGTGTGTATATATACACAGTGTATTTGTAGATGTACAAAATATCATCAGTACAGTCATACAGAGGAAGAATGATGTAGGTAGAAGATATTTTTGAAAGGACAAGATTTAATGATGCTGTATGTTACCATATGTTGGTCTAAAATTCCTGAAAATGGTTATAATATGTAGAGTGAAATTAAGAGAACAACTGCACATATATCAGATGAGCATATGTCTAACTTGTACATTGTAAAAATGGTTGACTAGTACTGGTGTTTAGGCTGTGAAATAAAGGCACTTGAGTATGTATAACTTTTATTTTTTATTACCTTTGCCAAGAAGGTTATGTTTTTGGTGCTGTCTGTTTGTTCGTGTGTGTGTGTGTGTGTGTGTGTGTGTTTGTTGATAGCATTACTCAAGAAGTTTTGGATGGATCCTTATGATATCTGACATGTGGATACTCAGGATAGATGTTGCCAAGATGAAGAACAAGTTTGATTATGCACCACCTAGCAGCTGTCTATAGTACTGCGGAATATTTCAAGATTTGCTACAGATGCCAGACTCTCGTCTGTCTCTCGTACCTAAGGTTCACAATGGCGTCCTTTCTATCCCTTACAATCTCTCCAATATGGAGTTCAGCTCTGTCTACTATAGTTGGCACCGGGAAGGCCTTTCTGGTGCTGTCATACATGTTGTTTATCCTGACTCTGTGCTGACCAATCACAGCCTTCAGTAGACCTTTCTTGACTTGGTATTGGATGTTACTGCCCTTTCCATTGGTCCCTGCTGCAGGAGTTGCGGTGCTCTGATTGGTCACTTCGTTGTCACCTCCAGGTGTATGCGTTGTGTTCTGATTGGCTGAAGATGCTGTGCCGTGATTGGTTGAGTGTTGGTCAGGTGATGGCCCAGTGTAGACTACCTGCGCATGCCCAATGTAGAGAGCCCAGCTAGTGTGGTCATCATCTTGGATTTCAATCAAATCTCCAACCTAAACGGAGAAAAAAAAAAGGATGGGTTGATGTATGAACCGTATCGTCTGCAAAGAAAAGCACCAACTGGCCTATAGTAAAAAAAAAAATCACACCAACAAAAAATTGCATACAACATACCTATAACTATAAGGCAGCATAAAAATATAGCAATTCATATGCACAGATGCCTACAGAGGTTTTTGAAATAGATATTGTGATATCACATGATATTGTAGTTAACCATGCCATGGAAAAAACAGCACCATGCTAAAACTAACACCGAATATCATTTTCTAAGCAGTAGTTTTGAATCCAGCAGGTATTTTCACAGTATAGAGGATTGTTGAGGGTATTTAATTTTATTTCATAATGTTTAGCGTTACTTTGACAGCACACTGACCTGAAAGTCCAGGGAAGTCCAGGACTCTGGTGGGCTCCTCCATTCTGATGTGAGAGCCATCTGGAAACATGCGCAGAGTCACAAACAAATAAACAATGACAACACCATTGACTGCAATACAATCTATCTATATTGTACATTGTGTATCTGCACTTTCTTCGAAATTCCTTTACAACTTAAATTTCCAACAGATGGTTTTAGGGAAAGGAATATATGATTACAACATCTGCAATAATTTCACACCCTTATAGAATCAACCCTATGATACCATATATGCATGTTTTACCATATGGTGGAACTATAACAATAGCATAACGATATAACGTTAATATCTTAAGTTCCCACGTTACACATGAAACAACACCTCTCTGGTTTGTAATCTTGGAGGGTAAAACAGCACTTGTGTATCGGAAAACTTACCTGGCGGCCGTAGCAGCAGTACAGACGTGTTTTGTTCCTGCAGCTGACTGTTGTTTTAGGTCAAACTACGGATAGTGTTTACCGTGGTCATGACGTCATGTTTACTATGTGGTGACGTCATGACGACAGGTGTACAACTCTCATGGACTTTGACCCTTCAAATTCTGACTAGTAATATATCAGCTGACTTATCTATATATTTGCACGTAGGTTGATTCTTTTGTATATATTCTAAAGGTCATTCTAGATGTATATAAACATGTTTAGACCTATTTGGGAAAGTTTGCATTGACTTAAACCTAATTCCTTTAATATTTTCACATTTCAAGAGTCAGCACTACATACCCTATCATAGCCTAATCTGCAGTACCGCTCCCAGCCGCCTCCAGAAATGTGTCAAAAACTGGGATGAACTGGCTCAATTTTAACCCTAGTATTTAGACTTTATTTCCAATCTAGAAGGTTGTATAAGGAGGGGTCAGGTGCAACGTTTTTAAACGTTCTTAAAAGAGCAAACGGCTTCTCATTTAGCATCCACGGTGAGACAAAGGATCAATACATACTATAATATGACTTTTGCTGTTTTCCTGTCCAGAATAATCAATCAATAAAACCAGGAACCACAGTTTCAAACCATACCACAAGACAATTTTATTGGCCTCTGATATTTCAACAATGTTTGAAACAAACTCGTATATTCATCAACTTTTCTTTTTTTAACAACTGAAGACAATCATTCCGGTATTTGAATTGAAAAAAAAATATTACAATATTTATAATAAAACTTTAAGAACTGACTTTAAACGACTACATTTGTTGTTATGATAGCATTTACATTTGAATGTTTTAGATATGTGACGGATTTTCTGGGTGATGTTTATTTTAGAACGGCACTGGAGGCAAGGTTCCGGGTCAAGGACTTGTCCGGTATTGAGTTGATTGAGCTGTAGCTAGGGTCCAGTGAGGCGTTATGGTCCATTACAGGTTCAGGTTAAGATAAATGTTTGGACCTTCGACTTCCTCGTCCATCCTGGAGTTTTGCCTTTGTGGGTCTGATGGGGCTCCGGATCGTGGCATCTCTGTGCCTTGTGGTCGCGACGAGATGTTGGAGTTGACGTGGGTGTGGGTCCGTGGAAGTGGATCCGGGATCTTCGAGGCAGAGAGGCGTGACTTGTCGTTGAGGTCAAGGTAGATGTTGGGACCCTCCGCCTCCTCTTCTCCGTCCATACCCAAGCCTTGAGCTCTTAGGTCCGCCATGGCTCCGTGTTGTGACGTTGACGCCATTCCCAAACGGTGTGGCTGTGAGGAGACGTTGGAGTTGACGTACGTGTGGGTCCTTGGGAATGGATCCGGGATCTTTTCTGTCTGGGTCGTTGCCGTGTCTGGTGGCTGGGATGAGACATTAGAGTTGACGTACGTGTGGTGGGTCCGTGGAGGTAGAGCCGGGACCTTCCCTGCCTTGGTCGTCTTCGTGGCTGGTGGGTAGTAGTGAGAGTCGCTGGTGTCGGCTGGCCCGTCGGACCGTGGAGGTGGATCCGGGGCTTTCCCCGCCCGTGCTATCCTCGGGCGTCGTGGTCTTGATGAGGCCGAGTTGATGGGCCTGCCGGGTCGGGGACGAGGGTCTGGGACCAATGTGGCACCTTTTGGCTCTGTCACGTCTGTGCCATACACAGGATTTTCCAAACGCGACGTTTCGGCATACGGGTCAATGGGTGTGTCGTCCGGGATCGCATCATAGGCCTGCTGTGGAGATAGAGGGTTCCCAGTCGTGGGGGCAGCGGCCGGTGGCTGGAGGTTTTGCAGCGGTATGCCTCCGATAGCGCCTGCAGCATTACCTTGTAAGTACTGACGCTGATTTTGGCGCCTCTTGTAACGCTTGCGGCAAGTGGCGATCGCCTTGTACAAAACGAACAGAGCCGGGCATGCGCTCATGATGCAGATGACTATCAGCATCACGGATTGCCATTGGGCCTGCTCAGCTGCAGGAGTGGTGCCATCCTGCTGGGTGTTCTTGTCCGTGGGCTTGCTCATCCTTCCTGTGATCCTGGCGTTCTGCTGGACAGGTGTTGTGGTGTAGACAGGGGTCCTCACGGTATTCCAGTGTCCTTTATCAGTTGCTGGAATGGTGCCATCCTGCCGGATGTTTTTGTCTGTCGGTTTGATGATCCTTTCTGTCACCTTCGCGTTTTGCTGGACAGCCGTGGCGGTGGTTGTCATTATGATGTGCTCTTGCCTCTTTCCTCCTTCGCTTGTCTCACTTGACTTGGTCAGTGGTAGATCCACAAAGACGTTGCCTGGTGCAGACTGCACGACGCACCGGAAACTGCCTTCCGTCCAGCACCAATAGGCTTGCTGACTCATGCGGAGGGTGTAGGTGGACTTGCCGATGTAGAGTAGGCCGGGGTCGTCTGTTGATGAGCGCGCCGTTCCTCCTTCAGGAGACTGGGTGGTGGGAATCTCGTGCTCCAAGCTTGTGGTTACACCGCCGCCGCATGGGTCGAGTGACTCTCTTTCTCCAACGGTCCTCCCTCTCGGATCCAACCACCTGATTTCTGGCTGCTTCTCCCAGAAGACCTCACACACGAGAGTGGCTCCGTGATCTTGACGGGATACCCTGGCTTCAGGGGACGGACATGGCATCTCATGCCGCTCCATATCAGCGATCTTTCTCCCCGAGAGGCCAGGCGGGTAGCTGCACTGCAATCTGTTGTAGATAGAGTGACCCAACGCCCTAGACCACAGAGACTTTAAGCTCTCTAGCGCACAGGTGCAACGTAAAGGATTCTCCTCAACCTTGACATACTGAATTCCGCGCATGGCAGTGAGCGACTCCGCAGGGATGGTCGATAGCCTGTTGTGGTCAAGGGAGAGCGTAAGTAGCCCTGGGAGCTGATCGAACGACTTCCCAGCAATATGTGAGATGTTGTTGTAGCTCAAGTGCAGGACTTTGAGCTTGGTCAACCCAACAAAGTACCACTCTTCCACAGCACGAAGCCGGTTATACCTCAGGCTGAGCAACTCCAGCTTTACCAGTGGCTGAAGAGCGTTCTTCTTGATTTCTCTGATTTCATTCCAAGACAGCTCGAGCTTTGTCAGCTTCCGGATTCCACCAAACCAGCTTCCAATGGCTGTGATGTCGTTGTTGCTCATGGACAGTACCAGGAGGTTTGGAACGGCTGAAAACGTGTCACGTTCAGCCGCCAGGATGTGCCCAGGCCCCAGGAACAGTGAACGGAGCTGGACAAGACCAGGCAGGGGCCTGAGCTTGCCGTTGCTGTCGGAGTGCCCCGCCACTTGCAGTCTCCTTAGAGCGGGTGGAAGACACCCGAGCTGATTCTCATCGGTCTGTCCGGTCGTGTTGCACATTGCGCAAGGCAGTTCGGAGATAAAAGGGCCTGGGTAAATATCTATCACCCCACGTACCTTGCAATACCCTGTACGCTTAACCTCACAAAAGCCAGGACAAGATGAGCCGGCTCGAGACGGGGCAAGCGCAAGCAGGAAGAGGAGAAGCGACATCTTTGAGCCAGCCATGTTCTTCAATGATCTTCTACTACACTTCACAAATCTTATCAAACCTGACACTGCAAATATTTGAGGATACAACAATCATGATCAGTTTTTAGATAAAGCTATATCGTGTTCTACAGTGTTCTCGTTTAACACAGCTTGTCCACCAGAGGTTGCTTGTAATCGGCCGTGTCACAAACTTTCAATCAGAATGTCTCATGCCCAGGCGCAACCTGAAATAGAAGATATTATTTTAGGTATTTTATACTCTGTCTGATATGGTGGCCCAAAAAGAGAAACGGGGTTGTCTGTAGTATTTCATTTGGTTTAGCACACCTGAATAACGTACAAACCATTAATTCAAATTTATAAATTTATAAATTCAAATCAATTATTCCATTTGTTTTTATCAATCGATTGAATTATGAACTCAAAATAAGCAACTCCCGTCAATGTGAAACTACCTTTACAAAAATATACTCTCCAAGCAGAGGAGGGGTTCCGGCAGGTTTTTGACGTGTTTTTAGGCGTTTTTGTCGGGCTTTCTACTTTGTCATTCTTTTGTACACACACAAAAAAATTACAAAGTAGAAAGCCCGACAAAAACGTCAAAAAACTGCCGGAACCCCTCCTCTGCTTGGAGAGTAACAGAAATGCACCAATTCAACAATCTATATATGTTAAAGTCCCAACCAGCATACAAAAACAATTCTATTGTACTACAAATCAAAACTGCAGAGGAGAATATGTAGACAAACAGTAGTGGACAGCCTTAAGTGAGTGTGTACGGTTGACTTGAGGTTGTCCACTACTATTTGCCTGCAGAAGAGAATACGAATTTTATGCCGTTGTCACACAACTACGCTGGGTTCCAGACTGTTTATCAGGCCTTTTAGCCGGTTCCCTTTAGCCGGTACCTTGTAGTCAGTTCCTTCGGCGGCACAGAGACCCCAGCCCGCAGAACCCTAATTAGCGCGCTGGGGGGATTTCTAGCCGGGGAATTGACCCTAGTAAAAGGGGCGCGGTTCACTCCAACGGGCTACAACTCCCCGGAGCGTTGATTAAGACCGGGCAGGCTGACTGTTCTTGGGCCGCCGAAGCAAATCGCTAGCGACCCGGTACTAGTCTGGCGCCCAGGGTATCACACAACAGGAAAAAAGCTTGTTCGACAAGGCTACTACCCTGGGAAACAGACTAGGATCGGAAAGCTAGAAAGTTCCTTCGGTGGCCCGAGACAATCAGCCCGCCCGTTCTAAATTAACGCTCCGGGGTGACAGCGCCCTTTACCTTTGGGTAAGGGCCGGTCAACTCTCGGGCGAGAACTCCCCCGTTGCGCTTATCTACATTGGCGGGCGTAGTGCTTTGGGCCGCCGAAGGAACTGGCTAAACAGCCCGATGACCTCAGTCTGGCTCCCAGGTACTACGAGGTCAAGAGGACATTATCTACCGGAACACGACCGTTGTTGTAGCCCCACTCGATTGTAACGCTGTATCTAAGACTCAACATGTTAACCCTAATTATTTTAGTAATAAGGATGTTAAGTTTTATTCTATACTTCTATTTTATACTATGTTTGATCGTTGTTGCTTTAAATTGTACCATATACGATTGTAGTCAATGTGAAACTAGCTTTACAAAAATTCAACAATCTATATATTTTAATGTCACAACCAGCATACAAGAACAATTCTATTGTACTACACATTAAAACTGCAGAGGAGAATATGTAGACAAACAGTAGTGGACAGACTTAAGTGAGTGTGTACTGAAACTCATCTTCAATATGTGAGAAGCAACCAACTGGTGTCCAACTGCCTACACAGAAAAAATTAAAATAAAATAAAAACTAGTATCAACGTTAATATCGGCAACACATGGGACAATCCGGGCTTACTGTAAAAGAGGAAAGGTTCGCGTTGGTTTTATGTTGTCTTTTTTTCAGGCTGCACCGTCAACTTAAAACCGCCTAGAACATTTACTCATTTACAGTAAAACTCTGCATGGCAGCTTCAACCGCGAACTTAAAACCACCGCGAACACTTCATTTTCGCCCTACCGCGAAATGAGATACCCGCCAACATTTCCCCTTTTACAGTATTCACAAGACTTAGTCCTTACACACAGGTTATTTCTTGTAACAGCCGTTCTCTACTTCAAGGAGGTCAACACTATTTCTCATTGTTATCTAGAAAAGTGAGCATCAAATAACCCACCTTTTTGATCATCAGTGCATCTTGTTCGGCAATGGTAGGTAGACTGAGTTTCCCAAGAATTCCATAAAAGAGCAGCCCGCTCACTTGAACAGTCGCAGTACATCTAACCTTTACCAGACCAGTCTCCTTGCTTTATGATAATGTTGGTAAATATGCAGTAGTTTTCATGTCCAGCGTGGACCAATCAGGGGGAGTGTTACTCGGCGTTCGGTTTACTGATGTCCTTCGTTCATGTGAATCGTGAACCAATCAGGAGAACGGTTACTCGGCGTTTAGTTTATTGTTGTCCCCAGAAGCAAATATGCCGTCTATTATTGGTTGAGTTGATATTGGTGTGTATACGGTTTTACTTTTCGTAAATCTATCCAAGCTATCTTATCAAAATGAATGGGATCGTCATTACACTATAATTCTGTAGAAAAACATATTTTCTTGACAAAAAACAAATTGACCGCAGAATCAGTGAGCCTGTCTAATGTACTAATAGACAAAAGGGCAATTTTCAGGCGAAATTTAATAATCTGTGTTCGACTCTGACGATTTCTAAACTAGGGGAACTGCTGACGATTAACACGTTCGTTCAAAGGTCTTCGACAATGGCTTTATGAATCAATGTTTCCCATTTTGCATATCCGTAGATGGGCAGTGGGGGAGGGGGGCGTTGGCTCGTTGGTGTATTTTATTTTCGTTGTTCAACGTTGACGCGCAAATCGCTGACTTCTATTATATATTTTTGCGTATACATTTTTAGAAGCGTGATATAGGACGAGACTTGGTCTCTAGCTCTATGATACAGGTTATGGCAACTTGTAAAGCAGTTTTCATAAACTTACCTACCATGCAAAAGACTATGCAGAACTAGATGAAACTATTAACTTGTACAATAGAGTTTCTAACATCCATGCGCTTTTTTGTGTGCATGTGTACTTTCCTATCTTATAATGCAAAGATTATCACTTGTCAATGTGTAGACATTATATATAAGTTAAGTAGTACGGAGCACCACAAAACAGCTTTGAATTTGTATGATAAGTACTTCTCCATCAGGAACGAGTATTTCTCAACGATTAACCATTGCCCGAGAGGAACAAGAAGCAACAACGAAAACAAATCAGCCAGTAAACTATCGTAACCCGATGCGACCGCTGGTTGCAATTGTGTGATCAAGGCATAACTTAACTCTTACAGGGCACGTACACCATAGCTTCGAACCACTCATTCGTCTGGAACGAGGCAAAATATAGCGTCAATACAGTTAAGGCAATCTCAAGAGTTTCCTCGGAATTCATATTAAGAAGCGAAACTGGCGGAGAGGTCATGAATATGCATCATTCAAGCTCCCATTGCCGTCTGGAACGAGGCAAAAATATGAAGGTAATCTCAACAGTTTACTAGCTCGGAATTCCTTTTAAGGAGGAAAACTGACGGGGAGGTTTTGCATATATTCAGCTTGTTTTGTACCTGTGTAAATTGTATAAAGTTGTCTGGCCGCTTGTGTTAATGTTATCTTCCCCTTAATATCAATAATAAAGGACTAATAAATTCCTCTTCTAGGTACTCTGTTCACTTAACTTAATAGCAAGTAAGTTTTGCGGATAGCATCCACGCGCGCATTGGTTTTCGCCTGATTTTGGAAAAAATCACACATTTTGTTTTCCACTGGAAATAGTCAACATGGCATGAGTGTTGTTGTAGAGGTGACTACAGTGGAATATAAGCTATGCTTTCAACACAGGCAGACAATGACAAAGCCAGTTACTTACTTGTTATAACAGAGTAAGTGTATACGGTTTAATACATCATAACGGTTAAATACAAAATTAATGTACATCAAGACATCATTGTCCATAACCATAGTCTTATTCCGAACAATTAGCTTCAGAGACTTGTCGGCGAGCTATTTTCTTGCTGTGCTCCGCCGGTTTAGATGGTTAACAATCAAATTTCCCATGTTTACGTTGCTACTCCGTAGATTCATAGAGAGGAGGGGGATTTGTTGTTCACGCACAAATCGCTCCTTATGTTTGCTTGGACATTTTTGCAAGCACCGACGTTAGTTTTGGAGGAATTTATTATACAGTATTAGAGAAGTTTCTAACTTATTGTCATAACTCTATTATCAACATATGGCAACTTGTACAATTTCTAGAGAACTTATCGTCTCCACGGGATCGCGGAAAAGTGAAAAATGATAAACAAGTAAAAGCAACGAAAAAACACCCCGTAACCTAACGTTACCTGGTCCGACCGCTGTTTGCAAATGTGTTCAAGGCACAACTTAACTCGTGTGTAGCACGTACGCGTACACCACTTATCCGTCTGGAACGAGGCAAAATATAGCGTCAATAATATGAATGTAATTTCCACAGTTTCCTCGGAATCCCTTTTAAGAAGCGAAGCTGGCGGGGAGGTCTTGAATATATTCAGGTTTTTATGTACCGGTGCAAATTGTATGAAATTGTCTGGCCGCGTGCGGTTATGTTATTTTTCTCTTAATACAGTATTAAGAAGAAACGATTAAGAAACAAAGGTGTATCTTTCAAAGCAGAAACAAATCAAACTTGAATTTTCAAACATTCCTTTAGTTCGTTAATTTACCAATTTACCGTTAATTTCACAAAGTAGAATAAAGCCCACGGGCAAGAACGTGCAATATATCATCGCGAAAAGGAGGGGAAGACTAAAGAAACACTTGGGTAAATGGAATACTTGATGTGATATTATCTGATTTCCTTATTTAATTTGCTGGTTGGGGCTTTATGTTAGTTAAAAGTTAGTTAGTTTAGTTAAAATCCTCCCACATCATAAGGTGTATAGCCCATCTCCGTTTCATAGCCCTGGGCCACACTGTGGTGCAATCACTGCAGCAGGGGGCTAGTCCACTGGCAGTGGAGTGTGTTTAACTTCCATACATGCTTTATGTATAGTTGTGTTATTACTCCGGGAAGGAGGAATACCTCCTTCTGGGAGTATTGGGAATGCATTTGTTTGCGCGTTCGCAGCTATAACTCACGATCCCGTTGTCGCATTGGTGTGTAACTTGGCATATCGTTTGCCTGGTTCGGCGTGGTGATGCACAATGTCTTTGTTACGCCGTAACTACTTTTACCGTCAATGCAATATCGAAACTGCACCCCTATAATTAATGGTAAGGGCCACTGCCTTGGCATAGCGACCATGTTATAACCCGTTACGCTTGACTGCAATACTTCAGGCAGATACGGGGTACGAAAATTTCCTACTTGCTATGATCGTATAGTCACTGTTACATTGTAAAATAGACAACGTGCATCACCACACGCAACCTAGCTAGCGATATACCAAGTTACATACCAATGCGGCAACGGGAATTGTGAGTTTTCGCTGCGAACATGTGCCGAGTGAGCTTCAGTCTGTGTATTAAGTATGCCGTGTACAATCGCAGGTCGCATACTAGTTTGGCGCACGAGACGGCCGTCGCACTTTTACGCACAGTGTGAAAATGGGATATCTCTGGACCTTCAAACTTCTCACACTTGTAGTTTGTAATACGGAGGCTGTGACAATATAAAACGTTTACGCAGGGGATGAAAGATTGTTAAGATATCTCTCTCAGAATAGTGCGCGCAGGCCGCGGCCAGACTGTGTCACTTCCGGGTGTTTTCAAAGATCCGGTGACCTTTGACCTTCGAGAAATGTTACGATAATACAAATAGGCCGATAGCTATAGATCAGGCATGCCTGCAATAAATTGTGGAAAGAGGATTTACTGCATATTTGTGATTTCTGAAACATTTTAGTTGTAAGGCTGAATGGTTCGTTGATCTTCAAAAGAAGCCATCTAGATCTAAATTTGTGACTTTTCCCGGAATTTCTAGATCCTATCTGTGCCATGTTGTAAAAACGTACTTTTCAGCAGGTTGACCCCTCCTGTATTGAAAGAAAAAGATAAATAAACACATTTTCTTTACTTGCTATAAAACACTACTTGGACTGTACAGAGATGCAATTTGTGTGGGTCAATATTTTTACTTCTTTAATTACCGCTTATCAAAAATGCACTTTTCACATAGTCTCTACCAGACTAACTACGCCAGGGTTTCACTTGCAGGCTCCGTCCTAAACGGGCGAAATATGATCGTCACTGTGGACTGACTCTACTGGCTAATTATTCCTTTTTCTGGTGAATTGTACGATTCATACGCCCGTAAGAGGGCCTGGTGGAGGCTACTTTTCACACCTGGCACCACATACAATCCACGATTCCGTTGCTGAATGGGTATGTCAAGTTAGCCTGAGTGTCATCCTGTTTCAGTTCCAGGCTCTAGAAATAAATTGTCTGTGATTCCACACCTTACATCAAGATCCATTTGCTTACAGCTGAGCAGGTCACTAGCAAAGGAAATGAACAAACACCTCACCCAAAATTTACAGACTATAAATACTTCACGGAGAATTGTGTCCTACGGACTCTTGTTTTCAATTCAAAACAAAATTGATGATAATAATATAAAGGAAAAAATAACATTGCCACACGCGGCCAGACAATTTCATACAATTTTACATCGATATATAACAACCTGAATATATTCAAAACCTCCCTCCTTCTTAAAAGGGATTCCGAGGAACTATCTAGATTACCTCCGTATCATTGACGCTATATTTTGCCTCGCCCTAGACGGCTAAGTAGCTCTTAGCTGGGGTGTAGGTGCTCTGTACGAGTTAAGTTATATAATGGAACAAAGCAGCATGCATGCACATAAGAAAGTACATAGATATTAGAAACTCTGTCGCACAAGCTAATAACTCCATCTAGTTCTGCATAGTCTTTTGTAGAGCAAGTGATTATAATTCTATTAAAACTGCCGTGCAAGTTGCTTTATGTTGTAACATGAATTATTACAAACGTCTCCTTGATTTCTCTAAAACAAAGTCTCATCCGATATCACGCGTCTAAAACGCAAATATGATAAGAAAAACAATAAATACAAAACAAATACGTAGATATAAAACAAAAATATAATGATAAAAGGCCGTGATTTGCGCGTGAACGTTGAACAACACCAGTAGAATACACAGCAGCACCAAATCCCCCCTCCCCCCCACTACTACCTATCTGCGGATAAGCAAAATAGCCAAACTTAATTCCGGACCATTCATAGAGCCGGGGTCACATTTTCAAACACCTTCTCCCGAATCTGTTGATCGCCAGAGGGTCGCCTAGTTTGAATATCGTCAGAGACTCGAGCGTTGAATTTCACCTGTAAATCTACACTTTTGTCCATTACATTAGACGGGCTCACTGATTCTGCTGTCAAGTTGTTGCCTTTATGTTAAGAAAATGTAGTATTTTTGTATATAATGTTATAAAAATCCATATCATTTTGATAGAACAACTGGGATCGATTTCAGGAAAGTTAAAGATCATCAGATTCTGTAGATGATATACTAGTAACCTGTACCGTGGCCTAGTGGGTAAAGTGCTCCCTTGTATTCGGGAGGACGTGGGTTTAAATAAACCACATTCATTACCAGTGCATTGGCCCTTTACTGCAATACCTACACGCATGTGATGCGTAAGAGCCATGGATACGGAAATTAATTTACCGGTAAAACTCTATGTTACATCGATATTAACTCAACAACTAAGTTAATAGGCGACATATGTGCTTCTGATGATATGAATAAACCGTTGGGTAACCGTTCTCCTGATTGGTCCATGATTCACACGAACGTGTAAAATCAGCAAACAACTGCTAAATGCGGAGTAACGCTTCCCCTGATTGGATCACGCTGAACTTGAACGCTAGTGCATATTTATCAACAGTATTATAAAGCACGGAGACTGGTCTGGGAAAGGTTAGATATACTGCGACTGTTCAAGTGAGCGGGCTGCTCTTTTATGGAATTCTTGGGAAACTCAGTCTACCTACCATTGCCGAACAAGATGCAAGGATAATAAAAAACCAAGGTGAGTTATTTTGATGATCATCTAACATTTTGATAACTAGAATTAGTTCCCATCCCCTTGAAATAGAGAAAGAACGGCACAAGAAATTACGTATTGTGTGAAAGGACTAGTAAGTATTGTACGTCAAATACGGTGGAAGTGTAAGTATATTTTATCTAATAAGAGTTGCTTTTCTAAACCTCCTAGAAACGGAAGTAGCTTTTGTTGAAATATACGAAAGAAAAGTCAAACTATACATTACATATAGCAGTGCTCTGCAAGGCCGGTTTTTTAAAATTACACCTAAAACGGTAAGGACGTCGGGAAATTCGCCTTAGACAAGATATCACGGTAGAAATAAGTATACTGCCTATCGTAGTTTTGTGACCACGACTAACATTTCCCCCATTACAGTAAGGGGATTTTAAAGGGATTTCCCCCTTTCATACAGATTGTTGAATTGGCGTGTTTTTATTTTTTATCTTTTTAATTTCAGTCGGCTGAGGCCAGTCTGCAAAGCATAATTCTAGGAAATGATCATGCAGTTATTGAATCACCCATCGAACAGACATGGCGTTGAATGTCGTGTGATTTTGAGTTTATTGATTTGATTGAATAACTGTATTAATTTCAGTTCATACTTCAATTATTCTATTAAATGACTAAATTCAAGACCTCCCCGCCAGCTTCGCTTCTTAAAAGGGCTTCCGAGGAAACTATTGAGATTACCTTCATATTACTGACGCTATATTTTGTCTCGTTCCAGACGGATAAGTGGTTTAGAGTTTTGTGTACGTGCTCCACACGACTTAAGATATGCTTTGATCACAATTGCAAACAGTGGTAACGTTAGTTTACGGGGTGTTTTTCTTCTTCGTTTTTTTTTATTATGTTTATTTATTTTTCACTTTCGGCGATCCCTGTGGAGTCGATAAGTTCTCTAAAAATTGCCATATGTTTATCTTAGAGTTATGATAAATCAACAAATTAAATAGTTGATTTGAATTTATAAATTGATTAATTTGAATTAATGGTTTGTCCGTTATTAAGGTGTGCTTTAAGCCATATTGGGGGGAGGGGTGTCACTGCTAGACAGAACATGAAATAAATAGAATTCTTTCCTCTCTTTCAGGGCGATTACAAGCAACCTGTGGCGAACCAGCTGTGATAACGACGAAGAACACTGTAGAGCACGATACAGTTTTATGGAAAGACTGCTTGGTGTATCTTCAAGTATTTGCAGTGTCAGGCTTGATAACATTTGTAAAGTGTAGTAGAAGATCATTGAAGACCATACTGAAATGGCTGGCTCAAACATGTCGCTTCTCCTCTTCCTGCTTGCGTTTGCCCCGTCTCGGGCCGGTTCATCTTGTCCTGGCCTTTGTGAGGTAATGGTTGATGGGTATTGCAAGATACGTGGGATGATGAATATTCACTTTTTCGATGCCAACTTACCGTGCGCAATGTGCAACACGACCGGACAGACCGATGAGAATCAGCTCGGGTGTCTTCCACCCACTCTGAAGAAGCTGCGAGTCGCAGGGCACTCCGACAGCAGCGGCAAGGTGAAGCCCCTGCCTGGTCTTAACCAGCTCCATACGCTGCTCCTGGGGCCTGGGCACATCCTGACGGCTGAACGTGACACGTTTTCAGCCGTGCCAAACCTCCTTGGTCTGTCCATGAGCAACAACGACATCACGGCCATTGGAAGCTGGTTTGGTGGAATCTGGAAGCTGACAAGGCTCGAGCTGTCTTGGAATGAAATCAGAGAAATCAAGAAGAACGCTCTTCAGCCACTGGTAAAGCTGGAGTTGCTCAGCCTGAGGTATAACCGGCTTCGCGCTGTGGAAGAGTGGTACTTCGTCGGGCTGACCAACCTCAAAACCCTACAACTGAGCTACAACAACATCTCACACATTGCTGAGAAGTCGTTCGATCAGCTCACAAGGTTATATTTGCTCTCCCTTGACCACAACAAGCTCTCGTCCATCCCCGCGGAGTCGCTCACTGCCATGCGCAGAATGGAGTATGTCAAAGTTGAGAAGAATCCCTTTCGTTGCACCTGTGCGCTGGAAAGCTTAAAGTCTGTAGGGTATAGGGCGTTGAGTCAGTCTGTTTACAACAGACTGCGGTGCAGCTACCCACCTGGCCTCTCGGGGAGAAAGATCGCTGGCGTAAAGATGAATGAGATGCCATGCCCGTCCCCTGAAGCCAGGGTATCACGGCAAGATCACGGAGCCACTCTCGTGTGCGAGGTCTTCTGGGAGAAGCAGCCAGAGATCGAGTGGTTGGATCCAAGAGGGAGGGCCGTTCTAGAAAGAGAGTCACTCGGCCCATGTGGTGCCACTGTAACCACAAGCTTGGAGCACAAGATCCCCACCTCCCAGTCTCCTGAAGGAGGAACGGCGCACTCACCAGACGACCCCGGCCTACCCTACATCGGCAAGTCCACCTACACCCTCCGCATGAGTCAGCAGGCCTACCGGTGCTGGACGGAGGGCAGTTTCCGGTGCGTCGTGCAGTCTGCAGCAGGCAACGTCTTTGTGGATGTACCACTGACCAAGTCAAGTGAGACAAGTGAAGGAGGAAAGAGGCAGGAGCACATCATAATGACAACCACCGCCACGGCTGTCCAGCAAAACGCGAAGGTGACAGAAAGGATCATCAAACCGACAAACAAAAACACCCGGCAGGATGGCACCACTCCAGCAACTGATAAAGGACACTGGAATACCGTGATGACCCCTGTCTACACCACAACACCTGTCCAGCAGAACGCCAGGATCACAGGAAGGATGAGCAAACCCACGGACAAGAACACCCGGCAGGATGGCACTACTCCAGCAACTGATAAAGGACACTGGAATACGATGAGGACCCCTGTCTACACCACAACACCTGTCCAGCAGGACGCCAGGATCACAGGAAGGATGAGCAAACCCACGGACAAGAACACCCGGCAGGATGGCACTACTCCAGCAACTGATAAAGGACACTGGAATACGATGAGGACCCCTGTCTACACCACAACACCTGTCCAGCAGGACGCCAGGATCACAGGAAGGATGAGCAAACCCACGGACAAGAACACCCGGCAGGATGGCACTACTCCAGCAACTGATAAAGGACACTGGAATACGATGAGGACCCCTGTCTACACCACAACACCTGTCCAGCAGGACGCCAGGATCACAGGAAGGATGAGCAAACCCACGGACAAGAACACCCAGCAGGATGGCACCACTCCAGCAGCTGAGCAGGCCCAATGGCAAACCGTGATGCTGATACTCGTACTCATCTGCATCCTGAGCGCATGCCTAGCTCTGTTCTTTCTGTACAAGGCGATTGCCGCTTGCCGCAAGCGCTACAAGAGGCGCCAAAATCAGCGTCAATACTTACAAGGCAATGCTGCAGGCGCTATCGGAGGCATACCGCTGCAAAACCTCCAGCCACCGACCGCTGCCCCCACGACTGGGAACCCTCTATCTCCACAGCAGGCCTATGATACGATCCCGGACGACACGCCCATTGACCCGTATGCCGAAACGTCGCGTTTGGAAAATCCTGTGTATGGCGCAGACGTGACAGAGCCAAAAGGTGTCACATCGATCCCAGACCCTCCTTCCCGACCCGGCAGGCCCATCAACTCGACCTCATCAAGACCACGACGCCCGAGGATAGCACGGGCGGGGAAAGCCCCGGATCCACCTCCACGGTCCGACGGGCCAGCCGACACGAGCGACTCTCACTACTACCCACCAGCCACGAAGACGACCAAGGCAGGGAAGATCCCGGCTCCATATCCACGGACCCACCACACATACGTCAACTCTAACGTCTCATCCCAGCCACCAGACACGGCAACGACCCAGACAGAAAAGATCCCGGATCCTCTCCCACGGACCCACACTTACATCAACTCCAACGTCTCGTCACAAGGATTGGGACAGGCGTCAACTTCTCAACACGGGGCCGCAGCGAACCCACGTGGCTCGGGGATGGACGGAGAAGAGGAGGGCGAGGGTCCCAACATCTACCTTGACCTCAACGACAAGTCACGCCTCTCTGGCTCGGAGATGCCTCAGACAAAGAATATCCCGGATCCTCTCCCACGGACACACACCTACGTCAACTCAAACATCTCCTCACAGCCACACCGTTTGGGAATGGCGTCAACGTCACAACACGGGGCCGAAGCGAACCCACGACGCGCGGGGATGGACGGAGAGGAGGAGGCGGAGGGTCCCAACGTCTACCTTGACCTCAACGACAAGTCACGCCTCTCTGCCTCGAAGATCCCGGATCCACTTCCACGGACCCACACCTACGTCAACTCCAACATCTCGTCGCGACCACAAGGCACAGAGATGCCACGATCCGGAGCCCCATCAGACCCACAAAGGCAAACCTCCAGGATGGACGAAGAAGAGGAAGTCGAAGGTCCCAACATTTATCTTAACCTGAACCTGTAATGGCCCATAACGCCTCACTGGACCCTAGCTACAGCTCAATCAACTCAATACCGGACAAGTCCTTAGCCCGGAACCTTGCCTCCATTGCCGTTCTAAAAAAAACATCACCCAGAAAATCCATGAAAAAGAAACTCCATTTGTGGCCTACAGCAAAGATAAGAGAGCTAAACTTGCACGGAATAGGACTATGATTATGGACAATGATTCTGTTATGATGTATTGAGCTTATATGTACTTACTTTGTTATTGTCTGCATGTTTCCATTGTTATCTGGAAATCAGTGCTTGTACATGATGAAGAAAGCTACTGTTGTAAAAGAACACAGACATTAGTAGGCATCAAAATGTGCCCCAAATTACAAATGTCTGGATTGTATGTCAGGAATGCAGTGAGACGCCATGCTGACATAGGACCAGGAATAATAATGTACTGTGACTGTGGCGTGTTTGAGTAGGACAACGAAAAATCAGCATGGCTATTGTTAGATCTTAACTACGAAAAGTTTCATTTTTGTTAATATATGTATGAACATTGCAGAAGAACTTCATGCTATAATGACGATTGTAGTCGTTTAAAGTTAGATGTTAAATTTCACTGTAAAGACTGTAATATTTGTTAATGATACAGGAATCCTTTTCTAAGTTGTTTTTAAAAGCTGCAATCTATGATTTTGTAAGTCCTCGTGGTCTTGTGTTCAAAAAGTGACATGTTTGTCATATCAATATTTCTGAAATTAAGCCCAATTTTAATAGCTTTTACATATTTTTGATGATCGTTATTTGAGCAAAGTTTTGATATCAAGTACAAGTATTTTAACGAGAGAACCTTCTTGACTTTAGTGTAACTCTACTGGAATGTTTGTACATGTAAATACTAACAAAATTCAGACTCTCAAGTCTGCTAAATTGAAGTTTCATGTTGAATAAATATTTCAAAGTGATATGCTGTGGAATATGTTTGTATTCTTGGCGTGTATGGGTAAAGTAATCACATGTTTCTTTTGATAACAAAAATTCCCTCAAAATCACAAAATTAAGAACCACCGAAGTCATGATATCAAAATGACAAGCAGCTTTATTAATATTGTCATTTCACTGGTCAGGTTTTCTGGAACCTTTTATTTCTAAACCACTTTCTCTTGCTGCTTTTAAGCATTACAGTATATCTCTCTTTGAAAAGACAGTCATACTATAATGTTCCACCCGGAATGGTACATTTCTCAGGCCTAATACTTTCATTTAAAGCGAGAACATTCACAACTGAACTAAAAAATATACAACAATCAGTACTCTTTATGCATACTTGCCTTTTTAAACCATACTCTTTGTCAGTATATCATATCTCTCAGAGATTTTCAACAAAGTAACCGAAGTACAATTATATATTTTCAATAACAAACAAAACAAACTGTAACACATCTATAGCTCTATGAAGTCAAATACTGTAAATGCATTTAGGTTTGCGGTGATTGAATTTTGCAGTAAGGAGAAAATAGACCTTTTGACTCGTGTTTATGATAGCGTTATAGTCACATACAGTCAAACCTGCCTAGGCGACCACCTTTTCAACGCGACCACCTGGCCATGGCGACCGCTTTTTCTCGGTCCCGAAAATTTTCCCCATAGGCACAAGCATTAAGCTGCCTGCCCAAGGCGACCACCTGTCCAACGCGACCGCGACCGCCACAAATTGGGACCGCACAGAGCACAATCCCTGCCCATGGCGGCCGCCTAATTTTCAAGCGTGCGGTGACATCGGATCATTTTGCTGTCGGATTTCACAGAAATGTTTTCAAGACTTTGAAGGACAAAAATAAGGACAAAAATATATGGAATAGCAATGTTATAGGATAGATTCCTCCATGAAGTGTTTTGATAAAACGTTCCCCCTATAAAAATTGTAAAAAGACAAATGTTTGTGATGTTGTTGTGCCTATCGTAATCTTATAGTTTAACGTGAACTCAGTTCCGTTTAAACTCAATTTTCAAAACGAATACGTAGTGCATGGCGTCATCGACCTGGAAACATGTGAGTGGAATCCTCTTCATGGCGACCACCTGTCCATCGCGACCGTTTTTGCCCGGTCCGCCGGGTGGTCGCCTTGGGCAGGTTTGACTGTACTCCTAAAGTAAAGGGAAAAACTGGCACCTTTACAGACAACCAACCTTCTAGCGACTTGGTAAGGCTGCTACAGTTGGACTTATCATACTCTGGTAATAGACAAGTGTTTAGACAAGGGGTAGGGAGGCAGAAGACATAACAAAAAGTTTGCAGTGGTTTTGACTGCGAACATAAAACCACGGGAAACTTTACTGCATTTACAGTATATGAGTACTACCTTTAAGCAAAAACTTAGCTAGTACTGTGTAGTTTCTGACATCGCATCAAAGCAATTGTCATAATGTCTCAATGTCAATAACATTGCGTCCCAGGGGGGACACTTCTGAGCCTGAACATTATTGATCTCATGTTGTAGAGTTCCCAACATAGGGGGGCTACTATCTTTACCAGATAGCATGTTAGCTCATAGAGCCCACTATCTTTAATCTTTGGCTGGAGCACGATTCATTTGTGATTTCCAAAACGAAATTCAACTTCACGGCACAAGATTTTGTCAAGGAACGAGCCAAGCCAATCCACTGCTTCTGCGCTGTCACTTAATCATGTATAAAGTAGAAAGCCTGATAAAAGCACATAAAAAGGTGTCTGAAACTAGCTGGAGACTAACCTCTGCTTGGAGAGTTGAATATAGACAGGACATATGACTTAGTGAGATGTACATGAAAAGAATGGGTTGTTTGCTCATTCCTTGAAAAAGACTGGTGCTGTACTGTCAAAAATGTGGGTACGTCTAATAAGATAGTTCACGGTTTGAGATGCGCATGCACAACATGACGCATTGTAGGTAACATCCCAAACTTGAAGGCCCCTGGCCATTCTTAAACTTTGACATATTACCCACAATGCACCAGAATGTGCATGTGCACTTTAAACAATAAAGCTAGCTTATGGTTCCGGGTCGGAGTTCAATTGTGACCGGGGGTTGGGTCATGACCCGGTAATCTGCCGGAAGTGCGTGGTCGTCACCCTGATTTCTGCCCGAGATTGCTTGGTGATGGTTTTAGCTGTGCATGAATATTTTGAATCTTCTGAAAAGCCCGTGAGTTGTAGTATTTTTGGGCGCGGTGCAGTTGGTTCGCTATCGAAGCCTTTTTTGTATTAGTCCGCGGCAACGGTGATGCGGTTTTCTCGCCTGATGACCCAAATAGCATCGTTTTTAATGCATTTTCACCGAATTTGCGTCATCGGAGATTGCGAAAAAGTTATCACATGACTTTTTTATTTTTTTCATTTTTCAGAGACACCATTTACTAAGCTTTCTCAGCATATATGCCGTGACCCCAGGAAAACTCGTTTTTTCCGAGCAGGTTCGATCAAAAAAGTGTAAAAAAATGATAATTTTCGGGTGCCAAATTTACATTTTACTATGGTTTCTACCCAAAATAAAGGGACAACGGACAAAACCAATAAATACATCGGAAAACAGCAGAAAACCGCTTTTCGACCATGTGATTACATTTTCCGTCCTACTTTTCTCGGCGGAATTGTAGCCCGTCGACCTGAGGGTGTCGGCCTACATACGAAATCGCAAAAAAACTCCGGTCCGAGACCTTAAAAGGACGGCAGCGGCTACGTCGATGACGTCATAGATGACGTTATTTCGACGCATTCGAAAGCTTTTATCATATTCTGTAAGTTTGTTTGAAAAAAACCCGAAGTTTGCCCTTTTTTCTCTTTTAAATTCGATATATCCATGGACAGGTGCTTGGCGCCCCCCTCCCCCATGTGCCCCCCCCCCCCCCCCCAACCTCCAATACGGCCATCTTTAATCATTTCTGGCCGCCAAACCGTTTTTAAAAGGAATTCACTGACTACGTCATTTGATGGAAGCCCATGTCCAAACTTGACATTCGGTATGATTTTCGCGATGCCCCGCCTTTATGATGACTTAAATGGATGAATTAAGCTAAAATCTAAGTGCTTTAAGCCTTCTTAAGGCGAAACTTGGTTTTCTGACTTTTGGTTCGTCGCTCCTTAACGTCGCGATCTTTTCTTCTTTTGATGGTGTGAAGTGATAGCCTACTAGGCGCGCTACACATCTCGGCCGCACTTATTTAAACTGCCCGCTTCCAGCTCTGATGATATGCTCCATGTTGCGCTTTGGACTGTGTCAGAATGCATTCTTTTACACATTTGGGGAGCATTGTGCTGCTTAAGGGGCCTTTACGGCGAAATAGTGAAGAGTTTGATGTCGGACGCGTTTGATTCGGAATGTGCGACCTGTGGTCTACCAGTCTATACCAAAATTTGACATATTCTTCGTTTCAGTTAAAAGCTACGAACTTAAAACGCGACCCCCTGCTGTTTTCCTCGAGAACCATGACGTCACTGCGTGACGTCACCGACGCCAACTCTTAAAGAGGCTTTTCTGCCAATATGCAGCACCGAAACGACGGAAAGTCCGCATAATTTCCAAGCCAAGGGCATGAGCAGGCTCTCCATCCCGTTTTACCTGTTTTTTGAAAAGCGATGTCCTGAAAAATGATGTTTTTATCCATTTCCCTACTGTAACGTTGTTAAGGCCTGTACGTTGGCAAGATAGCCTCAAAACACAGTGTTTTTCACATGACTTTAAACCCCTGCTGCGGGAAAAGTAATCATCGCCGATAAGCCAAATTTGGATATATGGTAGATATAACTTTTCTGAAAATTTTGAACAAATTTTAAGAAACAATATGTTTCTTAAGGTTCCGGGTCGGAGTTCAATTGTGACCGGGGGTTGGGTCATGACCCGGTAATCTGCCGGAAGTGCGTGGTCGTCACCCTGATTTCTGCCCGAGATTGCTTGGTGATGGTTTTAGCTGTGCATGAATATTTTGAATCTTCTGAAAAGCCCGTGAGTTGTAGTATTTTTGGGCGCGGTGCAGTTGGTTCGCTATCGAAGCCTTTTTTGTATTAGTCCGCGGCAACGGTGATGCGGTTTTCTCGCCTGATGACCCAAATAGCATCGTTTTTAATGCATTTTCACCGAATTTGCGTCATCGGAGATTGCGAAAAAGTTATCACATGACTTTTTTATTTTTTTCATTTTTCAGAGACACCATTTACTAAGCTTTCTCAGCATATATGCCGTGACCCCAGGAAAACTCGTTTTTTCCGAGCAGGTTCGATCAAAAAAGTGTAAAAAAATGATAATTTTCGGGTGCCAAATTTACATTTTACTATGGTTTCTACCCAAAATAAAGGGACAACGGACAAAACCAATAAATACATCGGAAAACAGCAGAAAACCGCTTTTCGACCATGTGATTACATTTTCCGTCCTACTTTTCTCGGCGGAATTGTAGCCCGTCGACCTGAGGGTGTCGGCCTACATACGAAATCGCAAAAAAACTCCGGTCCGAGACCTTATCCTTTCCTGTTTTGGAAGTCAAAGTTAAATCGTGTTTCAGAATGAATTCTACCAACACATATAGACTTCAAGCCACTACCTTTACCAGATAGCATGTTAGCCCATCTACAATGGTTAAAGTAGCAACTCTTTAATGTTGTTTGTGAACTTGTTGATTGACTTCCTGGGGTGGGGGGGGGGCAGTATGCAGCATCATTATGAGTGGTGTGTGGAGCTGCTGCTGTTGCTAGGCAACGCTGTCACTGGCTGCAGGACACCTGCAGGCTGCAGTACTTGAGCTGCTGCAGGGAAATGAAAATATGTGTTTGTGATTAAAATGAAAACATCTATTTGTAACTGAAATGAACATAATATGTGTTTGTGACTGAAATGGAAATATGTGTTTGTTACTGACATAAACATGTTTATGACTGAAATTAAAACATGTATTCATGATTACATTTAACATTCTGTTCTGCATTGACAGCAAATGTTAATAACTCTACTGAACATAAAACTATACCGACAGTCTTCCATTCTAATATTTTCCTCTTCTACTCTCAATATTTATTAGTCATGCAATTTCCTGACCCCGATTCAAAAGTCTATGGCATGAAAACACAACTTTTTGTTTGTTTGTTTGCTCATATATAATCTGCAACATACATGATGTACTTACTAGTCTTCCTGGATTCCTTTTCTAAGAGAACAGGGATGGACGTCACACTGCCCACTGGCTGGACCACCTGTGCTACAGAGGTTGGTCTCTGCAACAAGCAAAAAAACATAGGTAAAGGTTAGTTAGTTAAAATCCTCCCACACCATTATTGATGTATAGGGCTGTGCCCATCTCCATTTCATAGCCCTGGGCCACACTGTGGTGCAATCACTGTAGCGGGGGGCTAGTCCACAGGCAGTGAAGTGTGTTTAATTTCCATACTGTTTCATAAGTATGTACCATTTTTATTAAGTCTTTGGTATGACTCAATGCGCCTCTTGTCCAGAGGTGTCCTACCTGGGGCTTGAACCCCAGTCCTTCTGGTCCAAGTAATTTGAACCAGTTGTGGTAAGAGGCAGAAGGCGCAGACCACTACACGACAGGAACACCCCCAGGTAAAGGTAGTCTCATCTAATATTTGGCATGCATTTTTATGTTGTCACTTCATGTTTTGCCTTCCTACAGAGGCGTGGGGGCTATAGGATTGGTCTACCAATCAAGGCCTCCAGCCTTCACAGAAATAAGTATGAATTGCAGTTCCTTTGTTAGCTGCTGGGGGCACAAACATTGCTCAAGAAGGAAAAGCCACTCTCTCATTGGTCAAACCAATGCAATGCCATCACTGGTTGAACTGCTAATTGTGATTGACAGTCAGAATCGATCTATAATCTGATAGTCCACACCTGTGCAAATGCTAATTGCCATGCTATCATTGGTTGAAACTCTACTTGCCATGCTATCACTGGTCGAACTGCTAAATGCCATGCTAGCATTGGTTGAAACTCTACTTGCCATGCTATCATTGGTTGAACTGCTAAATGCCATGCTAGCATTGGTTGAAACTCTACTTGCCATGCTATCACTGGTCGAACTGCTAAATGCCATACTAGCATTGGTTGAAACTCTACTTACCATGCTATCACTGGTCGAACTACTAAATGCCATGCTATCATTGGTTGAAACTCTACTTGCCGTGCTATCACTGGTCGAACTGCTAATTGTGATTGACAATCTGATAGTCCACACCTGTACAATGATGGTGCTGCCAGGTCTGACAGTTGTGAAGGTCTGGATGGACTTCGGCTTGGAGGCGGCTGGCTGGATGTAGCGCACCTGGACACCTGGCTGGCTCACCTGCACACCTGGCTGGCTCACCTGCACGGAAGTTCAAACTTCAAACTTTATTGATTATATCAACATTGCAGTCCTTTATCATTGGACTGAATTGCATTGATTTTACAAACACTTCTTCTATTGCACATTGGATGATCATAGAGAATAAAGACATTATTATTCACATTGTTAAAACTTTGATAACAACATTGTCAACATTAGCAACGTGGACATATAGACATAGACTTTTTGGTGGACATTACACGGTCATAGATGACAGAGTTCTGGGGATAAACGAGTTTTGTGTCTACTTGATCTGCTTTGTGGTGGTTTCAGTCCCACAAATCGACGGAGGTTGTAGGTTGTCTCAACTGTCGGTTTAGTTTGAGTTTATTAGGATCCACAATTAGCTTAACAGCTACTCTTCCTGTGGTACATTTAAAAACATGACTAGACAAAACTACATGACACACAGGAACACAACATATACAGAATATACCTGTACAAATGATAAAAGAAAGATAAGGCTACTTAAGGTCTATATAGTATATATTACAATGTTGGCAATATTTAATTACTTTACAGTTTCAAACCATTCCAGGTGCTGGACATTCTATTAAGATATAAACATCAGTACAAAAGTTGAACTGTAAGTAATTAGTATAATACATTCATCATATAGATGTTAAGTCAACTGAAAATATATTTGCTCTTATTATAATTATTCTTATTTTACTCAATGCATGGTCACCAAGTAACGAGACCCAAAGATCACTTCAAGGTGTTACGTAAAGGTCACTCTGAGGTTAGGGGTTACATATATAACTGTAACGGCGTCTCTTTGCCCTAGGTTAAAAAACATCATGAGACGACGTAGCCAAACTGCTCACTAAGATTGAGGATTAAAGATTAGGAAGTAAAATATGATGTGAAAAAGTATGTCACAACTTCTGTTTAATAAACCTCCTTGGTAGCAGTTAGGGGTTATCCAACCAACGTGCTGTCTCCTGCAGCGAAACTGGTGCCTGACTAACCGAACCTGAGACTGACCTTCTCATTTAAATCTAGCGCCTGTTCTGATTCCTGCTCTTTCAAGATGGAGCTGAGGCATGCCCTGGCTTTCTCTAAGCTGGTGCCTGTGGGAATGTGAGGGGGGCTGACCTGTGCGTAGGAGACTTGTGCCTGTTCTTTCTTCTGTTGCTGCAGCACAGTGGTGAGGGACTCTCTCGCCTTTTCTCTCCATTCGCTTTTTGTCACTGCAAATGTCAAAGGTTACTGTAATTCACATCCTTACGGTAGCAAAATTTCATGGTGTAAGGAAAATGGACATTTTCACTGAACTTTAACTTCACGGTGGCGCCAAGTGATTTACAGAACTGAAGGAATCATAAATAATCACAACAGGGTTTTCACAATGATGATAAGTTCACGGTACATAGGTGACTGTGAAAACAGTGAACATAAAGTTACAGTGAAAGAAACAAGAATTACAGAACTGTATTCTTTACATGAGGTCATTCCTGATCGAACTGGTTATAAATTACTGTAAATGCAGAAATGTTCATGGTGGTTTTATGTTTGCGTTTTCGCAGTTAACTCTTAACCACGAACTTAAAACCACTGCGAAAAGACATCCCATTGTGTGACTATAGCGCTACTGATTGTTTCAAACGCGGACTCAAACCACAGCGAACCCTTAATTTTCTCCATACTGCAAAATTAAATCTCCGAGTACATTTCTGCATTTACATTACCATGTTTTGTAAGAAATCTTAGATGATTGTTAAGACTTGAGGGAGGAGTTTAAAAACGGAGTGGACTGCGAAATGAAACTTTATATTTGTTATGCGTGACAAGAAGCCATGAAGGCCTTACATAACATTAATCAAATGAAGAACTGAAGATGTTCAGCACCAAGGCAAATGCAAGTAAAAAACACAAAAAGCAAACAACTATGAGACAGCTCAGCAGTTAGTTAGGCTCCACCAGCCTCCGCGGGTCGCTGGGAAAATTGTAGAAATTGGCCAAAATAGACTCAATTGTATGAAGGGAGTCGGCTACGGAGAGAGGGTCAAAAATCGCCTGCGAATGTTACCCTCCATGGCCAAAGTCCCCCGGCAAATGTTCTCCCTATAGCCGGCGCGGTTAGTCTGGTAGAGACTAGCAGTTAGTAGAGACAGTGCACTGGCTAAGATTGCTCATGCTAGGTGTCAAGGCCATTTCTCAATAAAACATGTTATGGAAGGAAGTTCAATTTTTGTTCTTGACAAAGAGAGGACCTTCACCATTGGAGGAGCCAGCCTGACCCTTGACCTGTGAATCTGCAGGTGCCTGCTGGATGCTGACAGCTGCTCGCACCTGATTGGTTGGTGACTCACCACTAGTGGCCTCTGATTGGTCAGTGCCACCTTGTGCTGTGCTGTTATTGGTGGACTGGCTGCAGGTGTTCATGTGGACTGGCCAATGAGCTTGCTGGCAGGGGTAGTCACAGTAACTGGTGTTCCAGCAACAGTAGAAAATGGCCTCCTTCCCACAGAAAGCACACTGAAACATCATTATACATTTAGAATACTTTATTGATACAACAAGTACATGTATAAATACCCACAAATCTAACCTATGAGAAAATTTATGATATGTCAGGGCTCGAAATAGTGGGTGCATGTGCACCCAGTGCACCCAAAATTGGAGCTGTGCACCTATTTTTTGACTGTGGGTGCACTGGTGCACCTATATATTTTTGTAGCCTATAGGGTTAAGGTACTATTGTACACTAGTATACAGAATATTCTTGAAATGTAACTATAAAAACAGCATGATAACTTTTTGCTGTACTCGATTCAATGTATTATTTGTTTGAAATTTCAAAGTTAGCTATAGAATTACAGATTGAAGTTCTTAAGAAAGGCAGCAGCGTTAAACTTTGTAATTATGTTCTGAAGAACATTCAACTTTATTTTATCTGGTGCAACCAAAATTCTTTCTGTGCACCCAATTTTTTGAGTTGGGGGCACCAGTGCACCTATTCCCAAAGATGAATTTCGAGCCCTGTATGTACAGGTAGATGGATATATCAAACATTCACACAACTCTACAACCAACTTCCAGGTAGAAAAGGAACACGACTTCAACTTCAATTAACCTTATCCTGCTGTGGTAGCCTTTTGACACCAAATTAGTATTGCAATTTGGGGTCGGACTGTAGGGAGAAGGTCAAAAAAGAGTACATTGCTACTGTGTCTCACCCATTGTTTCTTCTTAGATTAACCCTTTTCCTGCTGAGGTAGCCATTTGGCAAATTTCTTTTGTCGTATGGGGTCAGGTAGCAGGGAGGAGGTTAAAAGTGTCTCACCCATTGTTTCTTCTTGGCCTCCTCCACAGCATAGCAACATGACTCGATTAACCATCACCATCCTGACGTAGCCTTTTGACACCCAATGAGTATTGGGTTTTTTTGGTGTTAGGCAGTAGGGAGGAAGTTAAAATTGTCTCACCAATTGTTTCTTCTTAGATTAACCTTTTCCCTGCTAGCCATCAAGCAAATTTCTTTTGTTGTATGGCAGTATAGAGAGAGAGTGACGTCGGCATGGCGTAATGGTTAGAGCGTTGAACTCAGAATCAATAGGTCCCGAGTTCGATACTCACCATGCCCCTACGTTGTGCCCTTGGGAAGGCACTTTATATTACCTTCCCGGACGGTGGAGTGACGCCCACCGAGCCTATTCAGCTAATCTGTCAAAGTGTGTGCTAAAAAACACACTGCGGATTTGGTTGCCGATGCACCAACATCTAGCACATTTGCCACTGAGAACTGATAATTCTTTTATTTTTTTTTAAACAGAGAGAGAAGTTTAAATTCCCACCCATTGTTTCTTCTTGGCCTCCTCCACAGCCCTGCTCTTGTCGGCCTCACACTGCCGGCGCAGGTCCTGGATCAGACGCTGCTTCTCCAGCTCCAAACTCTGCCTCATCTCAGCCATCGTCAGCTCTGGGGAGGGAAACTACCTATTAGACTCCAGTTGTTGCCGTGGCCGATGGGAAAGACCTTTATTCCAAGTCACTCTGCATGTCCTCTCCTCTCTATCCTTAATCCCAGTCTGTCTTGCTTAACACACTCGGTTACTCATTTTATATGTTTCACAATATACAACTTCTCTGACAGACACAAGATAAATCACAAAGGTACATGATGAAGGAAGTAGCAAGTCTCAGGGGGAATGGACAGCCTTGTGCTGCCTTGATCTGCCTTAGTCATACTCCACGTCCATTTCTCAGTAAGCTAAGGGATTCCTCTACCTACACACATCTGCTTATACATATTTGATATGCACTATATGACACTTAGTCTAGCAGGGCATCATCAGGGCGTTTTTTGGACACCCTACACTTAGAAAACAAGGAATTCAGACCCCCTCCTTTTGCAGGGGCACTCAGAGCACATCTAGCTGCAGGTGCTGTTAAAAGCCATCTACCGTGTGCAAGGCGAACACTCTACTGACTAGGCCATTGCACCAGTTTGTTTCAGCTCAGAAAAGAACAATCCAAACCCAGCCCAACCGACCCATGTTGTGTTTCATCTCTGCCATCTCCTGTCGGTGTCTCCAGCTCAGTTTCTCCACCTCCAGCTGAAGGTGCTTCACGGTTGCTAGGTTATCGCCACGGCGACCAAGGTCCGCCCACATCTGCTGGAACGTGCCCTTCACCACCTCCACGACCTTCAAGAAACATGTATACATAGGTCTGATTATCAACTAGCTCTGCCAGATATGACCTGTACTTCCTACCACTCCAATTTGACACTTGCAGGACACACACCAATTCAAACAAGAGTTCAGAGACCTCATATCTCCGTGAAGTATTTTGATTATGCAAATGACCTCAACATTTGCATAATTTATGCTTGGTCAAGTACACTTCTGACTGACTTACATAGGTTAATATGTTAACAGTCCAATCATTTAACACTTAGAAGAATTATGGCACTTTTTCATGGAGATAACAAAGTACACACACATAGAAAATAGAATCTTTACATGGGGTCAACAAAAACATGACATTTCAGAATAATGGCAGGATTCAAAAAAGCACAGGCAGAGAGCAAGCCTACAGATGAACGGAGCAATACATTATGGAATGATTAAATTCTTATAAGTTATCACTTTAACTAATGTAATAATATAATGCACTCTATACAACTTTTTGTAAATTAGCCGAAAGACATAGCTAGAACAATTTAGCAAGTAGAGAATAGGCAGAAATTATACCTTCGCCATGGTTTTATTTTCACGGCGAACTCTTTACCGCGAACTTAAAACCACCACGAAAAGCTGTTCCATTGTGTGATTGTAGCGCTACTATTGTTTCAAACGCGAACTCAAAATCACTGCAAACATTTTCTCCCTACCGCGAAATTGAAACATTTCTGCATATACAGTATCTTACAAAGGATGAGGGCAATATTATCATGTATGACCATCTTATTTTCTCCTGACCTTGTCTGTGTACTTGCTGATGTCATCAGTTTGTGTGTTGTCTGTACTGGTGCTGGTGGTGGTGGGAGTAGTAGAGGAGGAGCTGACTGAGGAGGTTACAGGAGGAGGCGAGGACACCACTGGGCTCTGACCCACAATGCCAGGCTGGCTGTGAGCAGACTGCTGTACTGCTGTGGGAGGGGGGGTAGACACATACTTAAATACTCAATGTGTTAGGCCCCACCAATTTAATTTCTTGGTTAACAGATTTTTTTCTTTAATTTTAGCAACAACAAAAATCATGAAAACAGAAGGCTGGAGTGAAAACTTGCACCTGACCCTGTTCACTCCCTGAAATTGTGTGCACCAAAGTACAAACTTTCCTCTGAGATTCTGTTTTCCTGTTGATTTTCCAATCTAGCATTTTGGTGTGGCCTTAGTGTTAGTAAATACCATCAATAATATTTCAATTTGGGTCTAGGAAAAAAAAGTATGTTTCTAATGACCCAACCGACCTTAGCCTTTGGGGGGGGGGGTCGACCACTGGCAAGGGACATACAATTTTCCACTGAGTGATGAAAACAACATAATAATTTGTAGAATTATCTTCCAACATTCTTTTTTCAGTTCTGTTGTTGCAATAGACAAAATTTGATAGAAACAGACCCACAATTCTATCTCCTTTATGTTGACAACCTGGCAAAATATGATGTTGAAACAACCAGTGTCCTGATACGTTTCCATTATACATTCATACACTTGATTACTTAACCAAAATATAAAAATAAAGAAGACAAAAAAAGGAAACAAAACATTAATTTTCCTTGTCCATACTAGTCTCAACTCTCTCTTTCCCTAGGTTTGAGAATACTGTGTTAAATCAATATATTCTATGTTATGTACTACTACAAAGTATCTACAAAGTTGTAAAGAAATTTTGTATGAAGTAACAGTATCGCTGAAAGAACAATCATAGCAACACACTAACTGAAGCTTACAGACATTGATACAGTAAGATGTAACACTTAGATCTGCCATAATCATGTACAAGAAATGTTACACAGGTTGATTGCATTGCACCAATATCACTGGCAAACAGTTTCAAACCATGAGAAAGAAAAAATATTCACAAGATTTTCTTTTTGCAAACATTGGATGAGATGCGTCCATCACAAAGTAACAAATCAGGAAGCTTGTTACAATGAGCAAAAGATTATTATGAAAACTCTGCTGTGATTGGCTGAACACGTTTGGGTGAGCCACTGTGATTGGTGGAAACTGCTTGGCAATGATGTAAGGTTCTTACCCAGAAGGACCTTCTGAGGCGTACCTGTTGACACCTGGACGAAGCGCGGGAACGTCTGAGAAACCGACGTGGCGGTGCTTGTGGCCGGCGCTACGGAACGATAAATAACGCTGGAATCAGTCATGTCTTTTGAGGTATATGATAAACAGGGCTAGTCAAAATTCATTTCCATATCTTGGTGCGCAAAAAAGAATCTTGAGTGCATAACAAGTAAGATGATCAACAAAATGTAATTACAAACCCTACTGCCTCTCTGAAGAATGTCAATCTGTAATTCTATAGCTAGCTTCAATAAGTAATAAAAATAAAAGGTAGAACAAAGGTCATAGCTTTTCCTGATACTTCTGTATACTTGTATACAATCATTATGGTGATACCTCTACATGTACCTTATAGCTTACAAAAATATCTAGGTGCACTGGTGCACCAACAGTTAAAAATTAGGTGTACAGCTCCATCATTTTGGATGCACTAAAGTGCACATGCACCCAGTATTTTGAGCCCTGGTAAATATACTAAATATCAGTTGGGACAGTATACAATGTATAAACATAGTGACATTGAGAACTGAAAGAGTCAATAGCGACCACAGGTTTGATACATATTTCAACAATCTGAATACAATAATTTTTTCAAGTTCTGATGTTGATGATCATGAAAGTGGGGATGACTTCGTAGGTGCAATGGGCAGTCTGTGTGATTCTTTAAGTAAACTGCAACTTCTTTATCTTAGGTTAGTGCCTAAGTCGCCTACTGAAACTGTTTAAATTATAAACTAACTAACCTGATACAAACTTTGCTGCAATGGTGAATGATGATGATGATTATGCGTCTTAGGTGCAGGTGGTCATTACAGCATCTTCTCTCGGTTTAGTTACTGAGTCAGGTTATCGAAAAGGTGTCTAACTTATCAACTAACTAACCTGACACAGACTTTGCTGCAATGGTGAATGATGATGATGATTATGCGTCTTAGGTGCAGGTGGTCATTACAGTTGCATCTTCTCTCGGTTTAGTTACTGAGTCAGGTTATCGAAATGGTGTCTAACTTATTAACTAACCAACCTGGTGCAGACTTTGCTGCACTCCTGAGTGTCATGGTACCTGATGTTTTAGCGGGAGGTTCCTTCTGCGTCAGTTGTTTCTGGAGATATTCCTGGCTCGAACGTTTTAACTGGCGCTGCGTCCACTCCTTACTCATAGACTCCATTACCACAGGATCCTATCGAAAGATCAATCAATATTTTCCATAAATTCATCAATCAAAACATTGTCAGGATTTGAAGTACATGCACTGAAGGTGAGTTCTCCTAACAAAGCTGATATCACAAAACCATATGCCAAGTGCATAAATGGCTCCAGCCCAGAGGCACTGCCAAAAAAAACATTTGCACACTATTGAATCACCACAAAATTAAGTGTTGCATATGTACAAATTGACACTACTAACATTAACCTTCTCCCTGTTGCCTAACCCTACAACCAATACAAATGTTGTGCCAAAGGGCTACTGCAGCAGCGAGAAGGTTAATACTAGGCTTTACATACTCTCCAAGCAGAGGATGGCTTCCGGCAGGTTTTTCGGCATACAACTGATGGGTTCTGGCAGGTTTTTGACGTGTTTTCAGCGTTTTCATCAGGCTTTCTACTTTGTACAAAGTAGAAAGCCCGACAAAAATGCCAACGAACACGGCAAAAACCTGCCAGAACCCATCAGTTGCATGCCGAAAAACCTGCCGGAAGCCATCCTCTGCTTGGAGAGTAGGCTTTACGATCAGCACATGATATTGGGAGAGATAAAAAGACAGCTTTGTCAAATAACAGCAAACTATTGCACGACACAGACAGCGTTTCTGTCAGTTTTACCTTTGACCCCTTGTCAGAGCTTGAAACCGTGGTTACCGTGGCCTTCTGCAGGGTGGGCGCCTGGGTTGCCGTGGTTACGGAGACGGCGCTGACGGGGCTGAGCGCGGGCGGAGACAGATCCCTCTCTGTGTCACTCTTCGAAAGTTTCTCCTGTTTAACCTCCCTAAAATAAAACAATCATCTTCTAGTTTCATGTATACTCAGTATTAGGCCATGTTGATGACATTACTGCATTTACGTTCCCGGGGATGGAGGATTCGCGGCTCTTTTAAAGGAAACCCAAGCAATATTAGGGTCCGAAAAAAAAAAGTCAACATGGGCTTCCTTTAACTTTTTTTAACGAGATTGTTCAATGTAATGAGGTACTGTACTAAATTGATAAAAGATATAAGTTGTTCTACTAGGAGACAAATGTGAATGTTGGTTTCAAAGGCTTGCGGGTTGCATTTGAGAGGTCAAACACCTTTCTGGGAGTCACAGTCATGGAAAGAGGCTATTGCTGTAGGAGGTATTTGGACAGTGTAATGATGTGAGCACAAGGAGAATTTAGTTGTGTGCCGAAAAGTTATCAATGGTGGCACAAGAAGGGAGAGTTCAGCAGAACAATGGCCATGAAAATATCTTGCCATTTAAACTAAAAGTGCTGCAGAATACTACTTAGAGCAGAATTTGTACCTACCTGCTTGCTTTCTCTTTCTTCTGAGAGGTGGAGTCCTCCCCAAGGTCAATGACAAGGTCGTGGGAGTCGGAATCTGAGTCACAGTCAAGCCTTAGTCCGATGTCGGGAGAATCTTCACCTTTTTCATCTGCAGATTTGCTATACGTGTGATCAACTTCCATTCTCTCCCCACTGTCTGAGTCAGCCTTCTCCCCATCTACACTTGGATCAACATCCATCTTCTCCCCATCCTTGGGAAGATCGACTTCCATTTTCTCCTCACGCTGTAACCCTTCCACTGGATTTACTGACTCAAGCACTTGGTTACTCTCAAGTTCAGGAGAATTTCTATCCTCATCAACATCTTTCACAGCTTGGTCCAGTTTCTTTTTGTTTTCCTTTCCATCAGTAAGTCCCTTTGGTTCAACAATATCACTTGAAGATGATTCAGAACTCCTTTTATCTAAATTCTCCCTACTCTCAGTATGTTGCTCTCTCTGCTCTGATTGGTCCCCATCTTCCTCCTCCTCCTCCATGTCTTCCCTGTCCTTGTCTGATTCGTCGCTTTCGCTGTCGGACTCGCTCTCGGACTCCCCTTCTTCGCCATCCTCTTCTGGTGGCGGTAACTCTCCGACTTCATCGATTCCCAACTTGGCCTTGCACGACTCGATGGTCTGTAGCAGTGAACTGCTCTTTCTAACAGTGCTGAGAGGAGGAGAAACATCAGGCAGGCCCCCCTCCCCACCCAATACATCTGAAACATGCTGCAAACTGTTACCTGTAGACGGAATCCCTCTTTTCACCCCAGTCTCCTGTGGCAAAGACATGCCATCCTCTTCAACACCATCCGTCCCAGCCTTTATTCCCAATAAACTCTGACTATACTTGTTTGGTGTGTCCTTACTACTTGGTGCTTTAACTATGGAACTTTTGTTGCTATGCGAAACAGGTTTGTTGCTATGGGAAGCTTCCTTGTTGCTATGCGACTTTGCCAGTTTTGCTATTGAGTCTGTGAGCCTAGCAGAAATCTGATTGGCCGGATTCTCTGGTTTAAGTTCGTGCAAAACACTGGCATTGGAGGAAGCTTGCGGATCAGGTGGCTGTTTTACGGAAGTGTCTATGGCACTAAATGGAAGTTTCGCTTCTGTTGTTAAGTCAGGTGAGCTTCTGGGAGGAGCTATGTTGTCATACGTTGACTGTTCTGACTCGGCGGTTGGAATCTTACCGTTGGAGACATCGGTAGTGTAGGACGCGGGGCTCGTTACGTTGACGGGATCAGCAGAGTCTACGCTGGGTAGGGGGGATGCTGTGGTGATACTACTCGGCGTGCTGGCGTACGTTCCGTAGTCTATCTCCTCCAACACGAGACTCTGCTCCGAGGCGGATTCGCTCCGCATGCCTGACTCTCCCTTAACAGCCAACATGGCGGCGAAGTTTGGTTTCGATGACTTGGCGAGTTTGCGCGCGACGTCGTTTATCTTCCGAACCTTCCCCGTGGGGGCGTTGCTGACGGGGCTGACTTTGTTGTGAGTGTACGCGCGGCTTTTGTCGTAAGGGCTGCGATACGGCGCGTACTCAAACGAGCCGAACTTGCGACGCAGGTTCTCGATGTAGATGTTCATCTCCGCGACGGCGTTGTCGAAGCTTCCCTTCTGTTTCTTGACGGGGAACGGGATCTCCTCCGACATGATGAAACAGTTCTCAACAGGAACCCACGCTC
Organism: Branchiostoma lanceolatum; assembly: GCF_035083965.1. Lineage (NCBI taxonomy): Eukaryota > Metazoa > Chordata > Leptocardii > Amphioxiformes > Branchiostomatidae > Branchiostoma > Branchiostoma lanceolatum. The sequence goes on from NC_089739.1 coordinate 4,069,322, forward strand.
TGGAAGGTAGCAAACGAGATTACAACATTACCCCCTCAAAATTGGAAGTCTATTTCTATTAAGCATAACAAAGGATTCAGTCTGATGGCAAACTGGTGTGTTATGCCAAAAATTAAGCCGGTTTACTGATTATGTGAAACAAACAAAGTAACATAATTCTAATTGCGCTGTGACTAAAACTTTGATGTAAAATTTTCATTATCATCCCATCATTGCTGTTAATGTTAGTGTCACATGATTTGTTGTTGTTGCATAGCCTTTCATAAAAAGAGGGAAAATCACGGACCTTTCCACAGTATGAGCATCTTGTCAAAACACCAAACTAAACCATCTCATGAGCTATACCACTGTCAGGAGAGGGGTGGGCAGGGTGCTTACCTGTCGTGCTGCCCAAAAAAGCGCACATCGAGTTGCCCATCGACCTCCTGCAGTACCTTTGCCGGCCAGAAGGGGAAGCCTTTGAGTTTGGCCCATACCAGGATATGGGGCTCTCTCTGGGAAAACAGAAGGTGAAATAAAAAATTCAGACAGATATTAGGCCACACCAATTTAATTTCTTGGTTAACGGATTTGGTTCTTTTCTAATTTCAACACACAAAAAATCATGAAAACAAAAGGCTGGGGTGAAAACTTGCACCTGACCCTGTTCACTCCCTGAAATTATGCACCAAAGTACAGACTTTCCTCTGAGATTCTGTTTTCCTGTTTATTTTCCAATCTAGCATCTTTTTCAAATTCCGTTAACCAAGAAATTAAAATGGTGTGGCCTTACAGATGCATTCATTACTATTTCTCTAAAAACCATTAAACCATTTTGGGAAAACCAGTATTGATCACTTGGGCTTTAAGATCTTGATTCATTCCACACAAGTTTATATAACACTAGACTACATTAATGTAGGTACTAAAGATGGCATTTGACCTACACATTTACATAACATCACCTAGAAGCAATGAAAGGTTTATACTCCTGTAATTTTGAACTCTTTGAAGTGGTTTTATTTCCTAATTGGTTTTTGCAATGCCTCTCCACTGCTAAACATATGACACTCTGAATATGTGTATTACATGGGCTACTGTATTGTTTTGACTGTGAACTTAAACTGAAAACCTCCTTTGCATTCCTACCACAAAATCAAATCCCCGCAAAACTATTATGAATTTATAGTACATGTACGTGAAACACTACTTACACATGGTTCACAGAACCAGTTGTCTTTCTTTGTACAGGAGGAGGTGTAGCAATCTGGACACACTTCAATCTCATACATCTGAGGGGAGGGGGGCAGGCTGAGATTAGCAATGAAAAAGACAACCTTCTTCCACTTGATTCTTTTAGTATGCATTTTCCCACAGCTTTTATCACAGTCTTTTAGCGAAAGAAGTACATTTTGTTTTTGTAAACGTAGAAATTTTCATACAAGCACACGAATTCCAGTAATGCATGCATGCCACCTATCAGTTCAAACTAGTGCTGCGTACCTAAACGTAACATCAGGTACAGGTATCGATACAGAGGTTTAGGTACAGGTCCGGACCTGTACCTGTACCTGAACAATTTGAAAAAAATTAACATGTGTCTTTCTGAACTTCTTCAATGACAAAACATAAACTGTTTTCAACTTGTCAGTATCTTTATTCAAAGAACATAACTAGGTTTCCTACCGCCAAACCCCCTTGGCCTTGCTATCAAAACTTCCATCCTGCCTGATTGATATTAGTTACGCTGTTCCAAGGTATCACTTTGGTCACGTTTCGTGTTGCATGAGGTCAGGAGATCAGTCACAAAATAAGCACATACTTGGTGTAAATTTATATCAGTACAGTACCGGTACTTCATGATCCGGTATTTTGGACCTGCACCGAACCAGTTTTTACGGTACAGTACCGGTACACAGTACCGGTACACAGCACTAGTTCAAACCCAAAATGCATCCTACGTCGTGTTCACAGATCCTAACAATCATCCTGGCTGACACACTTGTTTTTGCAAATTTTGAAGCAAAAAAAAAACATTCCGGCAATGCATGCATGCCACCTAGCAATTCACACCCAAACTGCAGCGTACCTCATGTTCACAGATCCTGACGATCATCCTGGCGCTGGTTGTGAGTTTGTTGTTGGAACCGTTGAAGATGATGCAATTGTGCAGGATCCACTTGGTGTCAGCTATGAAGGCCTGCGTACAGCCATATTTGTTCTTCTTGATGTTCTATAGTTGAAGATAGTGAATTTTTGTTATCATGTACCAACTGTGGCTGGCTGTTTCAAGTCCAGTAAACAGTATACGGTTAAACCTGTACAATTTGACCACCTCTTCATAAGGACCACCTGGCCACTTTTACCACTGGTAGTCCCTTATATAACTTTTCCTATTGAGTTAATTTGACACAAGCATTAAGAGGCCTGTCTATAGTGACCATCTGTCCACTGGCTCTCAACTACAACACCGTGGGATCTATACCATGCATTGGATATAAGCCACACCATACTTTCAATTCTCTTAGTATCCTATTACACCATTTTGGCCTTACATCCTGCCAGCATGCCCCTCTGCAACGTTCACACAACCGACACACACCAAGACAAACAAACAAACACACCAACTGACTATATAAAGACAATTCAAACTCTACAACTGGATAAAAATTGGGAGATTTATCTCCGGACGTTTCGAGTGACATCCATCACTCTTCTTCAGCGTCACTAAAGTGAACTAGAAGAACTAACCAGTACTACTAGTTCTGCTAGTTCACTTTAGTGACGCTGAAGAAGAGTGATGGATGTCACTCGAAACGTCCGGAATTTAATCTCTGAATTCATATCCAGTTGTAGAGTTTGAATTTGTCTTTATATATTGCTTACCTGGATGTCTAACCTTCACAAGCACACCAACTGACTACAATACCTTTGTTTTCACAAAGGCAATAAATAAAAGTCTTGTGCTCACCTTCTCCAAAGTACTGAGGTCCATAGGATGGAAGATGTACTCTCTGTAGTTCGGAGCCTGCTCAGGGTCTACTGGGTTCTGAAACGGCTCGGCCTGAAGGGGAAATGTAGCAGCACGTTCAGCCACAAGCATTACAACATTCTAACTCATTAGTAGCTGAAAAGACACTGCATCATCTAAAATGCATACCTTTGTAGATGACTGCTGTTATTTTTTTAACGCAAATTTACGATAAAGCAAAGCAAGCAGGACAGGAAGAAAGCAAGAGGGAAGGAAAAAGAAAAGGAGAGATAGAAAGAAAAAATACAGAAAGAAAAATAAAGAGAACTTCATATATATATTTCATACTGTATTGAAACTTATATATTAAAGATATCTAAAACTGCAATGATGTCAAATCATTATGAATCATAATACTGTAGATCTTAACGATCTTAATACTGTAGAACGTAATGTTTGGGGTGGACGTGGCTATGCATTGTGATAGTGTTGTTTGAACTAATCATGTATAGAAATGATTAAATCAAGGAGGTTTAAACCTCCTTGATTAAATAAATTGACTTTAAAAAATCAAAATTCCTTTAAGTGATGAAATCCAAGAGAACAATAGCAGTAGAACATTAACAATACTGACCCCTGAATGCTTCATCCTCTGTAGCGAGTGCAGCAGTAGTTTGGACAGTTGTTCGACTGACACCATTCCCATAGCCTTGGACTGGGTGTCCACACACTCGGCTGACATGATTTTCTACGGGGATGAACAGTAACACACCAATATACATCAGGGCACTCCAGCCATCACTGAACAGAGACAGTGGGTGTTATAAACTTCCTGGCACGTTTGACCAACTGCTGAAGTCACGTATCCCTAATGACACATGTCAATAAAGTCACATGTCTGTAACTCTCCCGAGTTTACGTTCGAAAGTGATTGGTCATTATTGATCCTGAAGAGGGCTACAGTGATAGTTGAAAATTTGATCTGTGAATATCTTAGAGTTGGGAGAAAGTTTATTTTATTCTTTTCAAATGCAAACAAACACAAAACCGCCGCAAATACTGCATTTTCTTACTACCGCGAAATCAAATCCCTGCAAATATTTCTGCATTTACGGTATGTCAAAGTTGAAGGTCCCTGAGACACAAACAAAACAAGTTAGAGGCCTTCACCTTAAGGCCAGTTAAAACCGTGAACCAGTTTATTACAGGTTGCATAGGTGACCTCTGACCCACCTCACACGCGGGACACACCCAGTCCCCGTCGGGCTCCTGCGGCAGTTTGAGGCAGCGGGTGTGGTACACCCGGGGGCAAAGTTCACAGCACAACACCGACCCCTCCCGATGACACAACCAACAGTAGAAGTCATTCCTGGAGTCCTAGGGGTCAAAGGACAAGGGTTAAAAGTTCAAAGGGCAGCACATTCCGTTTCAACAATGTTAGTTTGTTTGGTCTTTTGTGAGCAAGACAAGAAAAAGATTAATAATTTCTCACGATTCTATGGAAAGTTAATAAACATTTTGAAAGATGTAATTATCCACATTCAATTCGACTCAAGAAATTAACAATTGCTGCCAAACAGGCAAGCCCCCTAGCAGGTTCTTTCAAACTGCAGCTTCCTTGCAAGCATATGAATCCCTGACACAGAAAACTAACATACTTATTTACAAACAACAACAAAACAAGACAACAGCATTCCAGGACAAAAGATACAAAACTGTTCTGCTGCAGTACCAAAGTCCTCTGCCAGGAGGCCTAAAATTCACCTTGACTGTCATGTCCCCAACACCTACCCGCATACCAAATGTCATCACAATCCATCCAGAACTGATATTCAAAAGATATTGCACCATACACATGCACACACATGCACACACACAGACAATCAGACCAAAAACTAATACCTCCATTTTTCATGAAGGTAACAGGGCTCGAAATTCATTTTTGGGAATAGGTGAACTGGTGCATCCAACAAAAAAATTAGGTGCACAGAATGAATTTTGGATGCACCACATAAAATAAAGTTGAATATCAGCAAAACATAATTTCAAAGTTTACGCTACTGCCTTTCTTAAGAACTTCAATAAGTAATGCTATTAGTAAGTAATACATAAAAATAAAGTAAAACAAATGGCTGTATTCCTTTTCTGATACTTACATTTAAATAATATTCTGTATACTAGTGTACAATAGTATAGCCTACAGAAATATCTAGGTGAACTGGTGCACCCACAGTCAAAAATCAGGTGCACAGCTCCAATTTTGGGTGCACAAGGGTGCACATGCACCCAGTATTTCGAGCCCTGAGGTAATAATGAAGGATTTTGAACAATTCCTCACTTTATCCTGGTTGATTGGAGGGGGCGGTTTGGTGTATGGAGACGACGGTCGCTTCTTTTTCTTTTTGGCACTCTTGGAATGGTTCCTGTCCTGGTTCTTCCCCTCCCCGCCCTCCTCAGGTGGACTCTTCCGCTTCAAACTGTCATGGCTGCCACCAGGGAATTCTGGGAAATCATAATTATTTAGTTTAGTGTTTGACTGTTGAATGTCATTCATACGTGTTGATAACCGTCTAAACATATATTATAATGGATTGTTCAGTCATAATCTATTGTGAGTTACGACATACAGGTTTGTATTGCATACCTGGTAAACCGTCTTGTGGCATAAACACACCAAGTTTGTACTAAAGAGTATACAAGCTCCATATCCAGACAGATTTATTTCATCCACTCACATTCACACCGGGAAGGACCCCTACTCTTTTCGATAAAATCAATAAGGGTGGTGGGTTCTTTAGCATCTTTGATATCACCTGCTCTCCTCAAACAAGGGACCTCTATTTATGTCCAGGTATCTTATAAATTAGGGACGTCCCTAGCCAAAGCTACATGTAGGTATACTCATTTACACCTAAGTTGAGTGAAGTAATTGGTGTAAAGTGTGCCTTTCCCAAGGGCATAATATCGGGACCTGTCAGGACCTTTAACTCAGTACCTCCAGGTTCTGAGTCAACAACCCTTAAGCCACCTTTATTTTTGTGACGTTGTCTTTTATGTTACACATAGAGTATACACTCAGTTTGAAACCAAAATTCTTTTTTTTGGCATTCGATGCAAAATTTTGGACACCTTACAAAATTGCAGGCAATAAAAGATTAGACACATGTATTTCGAGCCCAGGACAGATATATACAATTGTACAATAAAGGTCAACAATACATGTAGTCACAGATTGACTGACCTTTTGACCTCTTGGTTTGTCCCTCCATCTTGCTTAGTTGGGCTACTGCATTCCTGATCTCCTGTTTAGTTCTGTATGTAGGAACAACATGTAAAAAAAATAGCTCAGATTTGGCCTATCCTGCTCAAGAAGTCATTAGAGGGTCATTGGAAGATTCTAAAAACAAAACTGATGAGGGGGTGGGATGCAATCATATGAAGCTTGGATGTCAGACTGTTTCCAGGGTCCGCGACTCTAGAACCAATACTGTAAATGCAGAAATGTTATCAGGGATCTAATTTTGCGGTAGGAAGAAAATGGAGTGTTCTCAGTGATTTTGAGTACTCATTTGAAACAATAGTAGGGCTACAGTCACACAATGGTGGTTTTAGATTTGCAGTAAAGAGATAACTGCGAAAACCGCAAAAATAAAACCATCGCGAACATTTCTGCATTTACAGTATGCCCCCAATGAAATTTTACCACAATTTCCTTGGGGGCATGTTGGCCTGGTAGGCCCTGGAAACAGTCTGGCATCCAGGCTTAGCTAAAATCATTTTGTTTTTGCTATGTTTTGTATAGTGTTGTCTGTTTCTATGTGGACAGTCTCAACCTATAAGCCTGTAAGTGGACAGATAGAGGACAGAAAAAAAAATGTCAGCAGTAGTTTTGAGTTCAAGGTGAAGAGGTCACAGCAAAGAAAACCGAGAACATATAAAACCACCGCAAACTTAATAAGTGCATTTACAGTACATGTACTTCCCCAGTTGCTAATCACAACAAGGTCACCTGGCATGTATCCTAATAACTTGTCTGTAAAATCGGGCAGTCAAGTCCTGAGGGCAAAAAATGGCATAGCTCATACTGTTACACACTTAGTGCTTAAAGTTAAAGACCATGTGATTTTCAACCAACACTGTAAGCCAGTACGGGAGACAAACAAACATTGACATAAACTTGCTTTGAAATAAGAAGCTGTTATTTTTAGATCATGGCACTGTTTACATCAAATCATGTCACAGACCTTTAGAACAGATAACATCAAGCTAAACATGTATCATATCATTTTTCTTACAGCACATTAACAATTCTTAGCCAAAGAAAAACATATTCAGAATGAATTGGTTTTAAATCCTGCATCATCTTAGAGTTAGAGCCAGAAATTAGAACAATCAACTTATCAGATGGAACAAATTTGGCCAATGACAACATACAAAGTATCTCCATATCTACCCATCACCAAGAACATTTACATGATTTAGTGCAGATGAGTACACCTTCAAATCTAAATTCAAATGCAACCTATTCATGTATACGTCAATAAACTTATACTACAGAGCAGGCTGAGCAATACGTATACGTTTTAGATATATGTATACCAGCATATACCAACACCAAAACGTCATGGTCCCAGCTAGAATACCTGACAGTGAAAGAACCCCTTCATACATGCACATGCCAGACAACATGGCTACCATACTGAACTCCTCTCCTCATGTCCAACACTGCTGCCAATCATGTGACTTGCTGGCCTCTGATTGGCTGACTTCTAAACTGGGTTAAAACAGCCCCAGGCCGGGCTGTAGATCTAAGGAAACTACAGGACATGGAACTTTGTGCCAATAATAAAAAAAAAACAATTAAAAAAACAGACCAGATATGAATTATAAGCGATTATTTCTCTGCAAAAAATGAAATGCCCGAATTGTCACAGAGCACCAGTATACATGTATGTATTCTAGTCAAAGGAAATTATCTGCTTTAGTAGTACATATATCATTGCCAACCAGATGTATACATTATATTCTGTATGTATATTCAAGTTCTACCTGTAGCTGTGATATACTTAGTCGAAGCACAGTGTCATTCAGGGAAACCTGTAAAAAGGTATTCAGGGGTTCATCTAAATCAGGAAAGAGGGGCGCTGCACCCCCTTGTTTCAGCCCAGCTCCCCCTTGTCGAATTCAGATTTTAGCTTAATATCCAGCACACAGCCTTCCCTCAGCGATTCATTCTTCCATAGATACATAAAATTCGCTCTCTTGCCTGTGTGTGCTCCCTCTTGTTCAATTTTTCTAGAAAAACCCCTGGGTATAAAATATCATATCTAGTTGTAAATATTGTTCGTTTTGATCACCCATCTTGTGTTGTATGTAAAAATGAATAATGTGATTAAAAAGATTGATAATACTGCCCATATATACAAAATAGAAGACAGTAAAATCTAGGTGATACAGAAATCATGTCTTCTAGATAGAGCTCTTATGGGTGTGTCAATCAAACAAGATGGAAGCTTCTGATTGGTTGACAGCCTGATGGATCTTGGGTAATTCTGGAATGGAGCTAGAGAAGGTCAGTTCACAAGGGCACAGAATGTCTAGACATTGTAAAGCAGCTAAGAAAAATAGGCACTTGTTTGGAATATTACAGATCGCAGGCTTTGGGAGATTGTGTTTCCAATCTGTTTTCTATATTCATCTGAAATTGTCTTCACTTCATTAACATATATCTATTCAGAGTTTTGGTATAAAACCTGGTTCTGCCCGATCTTTCCTTAAAGTCACTGACGAAAGATAGCAGATGCTGTCTGAAACGTCTGACTGTTTCAAAATTTTATCCAGTTGCTTGAGTAACTATTTTTGCCGTGTTTTCTATATTCTTAGTTTGTTATAATTTTGGCCATCCTGTTTTCTGGGACACATCTTTTATGTAATTTGAGCACTTATGCAAGGTGGCTAAACATAGCTTACTTAACTGGGTGCAAAACGGCTACTTCAGTCTGCTGAAGGTTAAAGAAACTGGATATCATTAATCTATGGTATAGTAGGAGTTTTTGCATTGGTCATATGGTGGGCCTCACATAACACACAAAAATGTCTAAGGAAACAGTTGAAACATTCAACTATATCTTACACATTTTAAATGCATTTTAAAAATAGCTGTACATGTAAGATCTAGACTTGTTTACAGTTGGCATTTGTCGGGTTAAGTAAGTCTATCAACATGTTTGACAGCTACTTTGTATCACAAAAATGTTTCCAACTGTTAAACAAATTGATTGTAAACACAGGGCCCTCGGAATGTCCTTGCTTCATTCAAATCTATCAGCTCGATCGATCATCCTGTGCATTAAACATTGGCTTGGAAAAATGGCCTGCAATGACATACTGTTATAGTATGTAAAGATATCCCAATAACAAAGTCTGCAATTCTATGTACATGTCAACTTATGTCAAACTGTACAGGTCAAAACAACACCCTATAAAGGCTTAAGTCCCATAGCCTTTTTGAGGCCGTAGGGGCAGTGGGTTGTTATCCACTGTGTCTAGGGCACAGTATTGGAAGGCGGAGACCATCCCTCTCCTTCCATTGCCTTTTATCTCCCCAACCGAAGTCAGGTACTGATTTTCACAACTGAGTGGTGTGACGAAAGTCGTGTGAAGTACCTTTCCCAAGGGCACAATATCAGTTGCATGTTAGGGGATTCAAAGCCAGGGCCTCTGGGTTCTGGGCCTAACCGTTACGCCAACACCCGGCCCTGTACTGATACAAAACCTTTGATTTCTAGAAACCAGTACTGTGTTGCATTGGACTGTAAGGAATAACAGCACAAGCCCCCATTTGACTCTGCTCTCAGCTAATCCAGTGACATAGGATTGAAGAGACAGTCAAACCCATGACCAACTTGTTTTGTCTAGCACTTAGAAATCTTCACTAACAATCATGCCATAGTGTTTACTGTTGTTCGTAACTGATTCACAATTGCCAATAGTAGTCCAGACTGTACATGTACATATATATATATACTACAAGATGTCCAAATCAATCTGAGGGTATATACTAACTAGAGTTACTAGACCTAACATTTTGTACAGTGATACAGTTGTACACAGAAGATCAGTCACTGTAGGAGTCTTTCCAACTTTCCTACACAATTATATACCTGTATCTGGAGCACTTGTATGTGCATTTCGCTTATGTAAGAGGATTCATTGCATCGTAGGTGTACCATGCTTGTATAAGCTAAAACCTTGACTTGGGGAAGGGGGAGGGGGGCTTGTCAGCCATTATGACCTGGATATTGCTGGAAACCCAGTTGGCTATTGAAGAATTAGATTCAACGGTGAAGTCATTTAGCAAAATTATGACCGAAGGTCAGAAGCAACAATCGGTTATCTGCTGATTCTTGCTCGTGATTTCTTCATATTCCTGGGGTTCCTAGCTAGAAAAGAATCGAGAGAAAAACACACTTGTGGAAACCCTTGACAGGGCCTCTTGGCTAAGCCAACTAAACCTGGGTGGACTGGTACAATTGTACAGACGCCATGTCTGCTGGCCTGAAATTCACCTAATAGGATGGTGAAACATTAGGTCAACCTATACAGGCTAATTGCATAGGAGTTAACATCAGAGATAGCAAATTAGCAACCACTGTGATACCATTTGTGTCGTGAAATGACTAAAAATGTGCAGCAAATTCGCCGTTTTTGCAGACTTCGCCTGAAAATGAGAAAACGGGCATTAGAGAAAAGGAGTATGAGAGAGAGGGGCATTACCTAGCCTCATGGCTCTTCAGAGAACAGCTTCCAACATGGCTGTCTCAGATTCTTGAAAACTTCTCATCCAACTCACCTGTCAATCATTTAACATGGCGGGTCCTGATTGGTTGATTCGTGCTGGGGGGAAGCAACTGGCCTGTGGGCATTATGCAACCATGTTGGAAAGAGGGAAAGGGCAGCAGCAGAACAAACAACCATTATATAGGAACAGAAACAACCAAAATTATGGGACAAAATTCTGGAAATAATCCAAATTATGCCTTCCACTTGCAGCTACAATAAGGATTATTTCACAACAGCTCAGTTAGCCGTAGACAGTCCTGAAAAAGGCACCTGATTTCTTGGATAAGCAGCCCATGTACACCATAATCCAAAGATTGGCACGTGTCCAGGGCATACATTTGTATCTGTTGGTTCTTGCAGCTAGGTACCTATATCACTATGGTATACGTATAACACATTGGTGCAGCAATAAGAGTAAAAATGTTTACATTTTACATATGTTGGAGGTGATGATATGATTTACAAACACAAATAATGTTCTTACGTTATTCTGTGCCATGTACAGGTCCTGTCTTGATTACACCATAATGACAAACCTTGAGTGAAGAAAATGTCTTGACACAGAAGCAGAACTGAAAATACTCTCAAATTTGTGCCATATATTATATGATTGTACTCGTAAATGAACGGGGAATGAATTACCAACCAACCAATCAAACCGATCATTGTATTTATACACTACAAACATACAGACTTGCCCTATTTCACCTTCATGTCAACCACTGGGGTGCAGGTTTTCAGCCATCTTGTTTTGTGTCCATATTAGGAGTAAACGGACAGGACAAGTTGACATGGCTACCATTTTGTCTCACAGCTTGTGCTATTTTGCAAATAGATCTACACACAGACTGCTAAGAAAGTGGAATTATGGACACATTCTTTTGGTCTGTCAGGATTTTATGTTTAAGTCATTTAAGAAATGACTCAATTGAATGCCAGTATTCAACATATGTATTAAGCTATGAAATTCCCTGGTTAACATTGGGTGGAGCATAGATATGCAGAACCAATATGTCAGTGCTTTGAATTAAACTAAGAATTCTAAATTGGACAGGCAAATTTTCTAACCTTAATGTAGCTGAATTGGCTGCTTATGACAATCTTACAAGACACTCCTCAGTAAGGTGACAAAATAATATATAATGTTAAAATTTAGCCTGGATGCCAGACTGTTTATAGAGCAACAAGCCAGCTCCTTCCAATTGGCCCTAGTGCCAACATGTCCCCAAGGAAATTTTGCTAGCCTACTGGTATTAGTGCAGACCCTGGAAAAGGACTACTATTAGTACTAAATTGGGCAGTTCTATGGTTCTGACCACTCAAGAGAGTCAAAGAGAAGACAGGAATCTTAAAGGCACCCAAAGCAATATTAGGGCCCAAAAATGGAAATAGAAAAATGCTGAAATCTTTATGGTAGTGACATTTACGTACATTGTTTAGCATTTGCGAAATAACTTCATACTATGAGCATTTCAAAACCACACAAAATCTTGCCGTACAATGATCCCCTTAGTTTCTCAAAAACTCAAGCCGCGATTTTCAGTGAGTTCTCACATCACAACAGCGTCATTTTTTTGCATCATGGACGTTGCTATACATTGTGATAGTGTTGTTTGAATTAATCATGTATAGACTAAATAGGTTGACTTTCCAAATCTGATTTTAGGGCCCTAATATTGCTAGGGTTGCCTTAAATGCTTTGGTCAAAGGGAAAAATAAGCTACGTGTATAAACTATAAGGGTCCACCAAAAAGTGGCATGGACAGGTGGTCGCTATGTAGAGGTAGCCACTGTATACACTTGTTATAACAAGGTGGTGGGCAGGCAGCAGATAGAACAAGCATTTTCATGGTGGATTTAAGTTTGTGGTTCACGCGAAAAGAGTGAACATTAAACCACAGCAAATAACATAAATCTACAGTAACCTCCCTTGTTTGCGACACATACCGTGCAATGGCAGCTCGATGGCTTCTCCTTACTGTCCCATCATCCTGGCTCCCTGGTGTCACAGTCCCCTGGGGAGGGGTCGTTGTGCCTTGGGGTGGGGGTGTTATCCCTTGGGGTGGTGGGCTGGCCTTCTGGGGTGGGGGTGTTGTCCCCTGGGGTGGTGGCGTTACCCCTTGGGTCTGCATTCTGGCCCCGTTACGTGATGGTGTTGTCTCTTTGAGTAATGTTCTTGTCCCCTGGGGTGGTGATGCTGCCCCCTGGGGTGGTGGGGAGATCTTCTGGGGTGGGGCTGCTTTCTTCATAGGTGTTTCCTGGGACTGGGGTTCGACTGCAGAAGGCCGCTGTGGAGCAGTCCCTGGGCTGTGGGGTTGTGCCATCCCCTGGGATGGTGGAGTTGTCCCCTGGGGTGGGGGTGATTCCTGAGGGTGTGGTGTTGGGGAGGTACGTCCCCATGCAGCAGCACTGTCAGCCATGGATGATTATCACCTGATGGGTAGGAAAGCATGGGTCACTGACAATACAGTCGAACCGCAGGTCACCGTAGAACGCTTTATTTTCTTTTTTACGGCGTTTGCCGCGGCACGATTTGACCCCGTTGCATGGGTGTAAACAACCGTCTGTCGGCAGCGAAAAGACCTCGGACCTACATAATGTTTATATTTTTTCACATCTACAGGATCTGCCCAACATAACCATGTAGTTATTTCGTGCACAGCAAATTGTCAGCGAGCGCTGTGGCTTTCGAAACATTGACCATTTTTTGGTCAATATATTTGTGCGTGTATCATTGACGGATCACCTGGAACCAATTAGATATTTACATCACCTGATAGCCCATTTCCTCACCTTTAAATTGATACCAAAGTTCCTTGGATAATTTTATGGGAACCGGTTTTGCCCCCAAAAAAACTAACAAGAGGTCAATTTGCAGGGCGTCTTATTCTGAAGAAGAAGACAAACACAATGTCCTTTTACCATGCTTTACAGAACTCAAAGCTTATCTAATGGCATTGGTCAACTTGCATATGAATCTCACTTTTCCTGGCTTCAAGATGATATTAGTCTTATTTGGAAATGTTTCAGAATATTAATTTTAGACGGCAAAACTTGAGCCGTAAGTTTCATCAACGTTCCCAACACCGGCTGAAAGTTGCAACATTGCACCTGACCTCGCCTGACCCCCGCGGCAGGAAAATGGAACGTACTGGCTGGGTTCGGTCGTTCGAACGCAGGAGTTCGAAGTGATTGACTTCAAATTTGACTATTTTGTAAATATCAGGTACCTTGTACTAAAACCTCTGTCTGTCTGTACTTGACTGTTATCATGTCAATTATCATATTGCATGTGGTAGCCGCGTTCATACAGCTTCTAATTTACAAAAAATGGGCTTTGTTATGCCACGCGAAATGTATCGAAATGTATCCAAAGCGCAGGAGTGCACGCATCGGTAGCTAGAACTAGACAGAAATTTCACCACCGCAAGGTAGACATTGTCGCAGTTTTTTCGGGGGCAAAACCGGTTCCCATAAAATTATCCTAGGAACTTTGGTATCAATTTAAAGATGAGGAAATGGGCTATCACGCGATGTAAATATCTAGTTGGTTCCAGGTGAACTGTAAATAAGACAAACACAAATAAACTGACCAAATATTCTTAATGTTTCGAAGGTCACAGCGTTCGATGTCTTTTTACAATGCACGAAATATCTACATGGTTATACCAGGCAAGTCCTGTAGATGTGAAAAAGTGTAAACATTATATAGGTCGGAGGTCTTTTTGTTGCGCCACAGGTAGTTGTTCACACCCATGCAGCAGGGTCCAACCCGGGTCCGGCCGTGACCCGGAAAAAGACGTCTTAGAGAAGGCTGCGCAGAACCGATGCGCATAGAGCTCTGCGGTTCGACTGAATACACATAGAATTTCAAACACGGGTATTCCGTATCACCCGAGGTACCAGCCGGACTGCAGTTAGGATCCTTCCTGCGGTCAGGTTGGAACCGAAGGTGATGCGGAACACACCGCTTTGTGTTTTATGATTATAACGTTATATGTCATATATCATATTTACATATGTCATTTTAATGCGAGCGGCGCAAGCGGCGCACGTTCAATTCATTCTATGGAAGCCTGTGTGATAAAATTAGAAGCCTGTGTGATAACCCAAGTTATCACCCGGTCCGGAACACCCATATCAAACTTTTTCGCGGCCTAGGTATGACACAAAATACAAAACAATAGGACAACTTTAATTTTGTGCCATGTTGGAGCACATTGATGTTAATAGTGATCAGTTGGCAACACATCTCAACTGAGGTACCGTGCTGGTCAAGTGTTAAAAGGTGTAAACTTATTGATGACAGTTGACTTTGCCACTGATTAAAGATGTACATACAGACAAATCATTCACCAGTCAGCCTTCATATGCACATAAATTACGTTCTGGGCCCATCAACCCACATGTTATGAAAGGGTAAGAAGATGGAAGGGTGTAGGGTGGAAAAAATATGTCCAGAAAAAGCCTTATTCTCGGCTTTTTACTCATCGTTTGAAACTTCAGAGTTATTTCTCACCTGTGGAGTGTACCTGTGGGAAGTTTGACCGTCAGAGAATGTACACAGGTGGCCGGACGGACACTTCAAAACTCCCACACTTTCTTCTGCACATCCCCCCAACTTCGGCCATCTTGGGACGCGGGACATTGCAGGGGTGTAATCTTATATTTTCAAATTGTTTCACTCAAAAACGCATATCTAAGAAAATGAAACAAATAATAACAAAATCTATAATGTAATTTATGTATAAGAGTATGCAGTTGTTCTTTTATTATTATTTTTTGTCGGGAAAATGGTGTGTTATAAAGTACACTATCCTTATGAACCCCTTCCAATATAGGCTCGTCTAAATGCAGGAAATCACCTTTCGTCGCTAACCCGACTGTCCTAACAAAATAACTAATCAGCAGCGAGGTTATGGATGTTTGACCAATCACTTCGGAGTATTTTTTGACGTCAGAACCTTTTCAACCAATCGTGTCGTCCCATTTCATGCATCTGTGGATAAATTTCGGCCTCTTCGAGTTTCGTGGCACCGACGAAGGAGTGGTTTGTGAAGGAGTAGCTGCGAAAACGTCTTCAAGATGGGGATGCGGAGAAAAGTCGGCAGCACCAAGAGCCCCAGCGTCTTCAGTCACGAGTTCGTCATCCAGAACCATGCGGACATCGTGTCTTGCGTGGCCATGTTCATGGTAGTTGGGCTGATGTTTCAGGTAAGGTGCCACCGCCCTCCCCCCTCTTCCTACCTGCCTAGTTCCATATGGGGCGCTCGTTCCAGCCTTGAAAAAAAGACAACGCCGTCTATTTTTTTCTTCCCACCATTTCTTGTCACCACAACTTACTATAACCCTCCTTTGAGCCAACACAGTTTTCCTAGATGGTAAGAAAAATTGAAGACGCGTTGTTTTTCAACCCAACCCAAGACGCAATCGTTTGGTTCCTCTTTCCTTCGCATCATATTTGTGTGTGGATTTATCATATCCATATGGAGAAGAAAATCCTTAGAATCAAAAACACTTTTCTCAGTGCAACTGGTCACTACTGTTCCCTTTTGCGTTGCTGTTGTGGGTTTTGTAGGTGATTAAAAGAGGGTGTAATTTAAGACTTTCGCACACTCAACACGAAATTTATTCGTGCAAGTGCCACGTATACTGAATAGTGTAGACAACGTATCCATCCCCAAGGTTCTGTGATAGCGAATCTGAAACAAAAGTCAGTTTCAAATCTTGGCTAGAAACACATTTTAGTGATAGATGTAGCTTTTCTGTAAGCATAATGCAGAAAAGATCTGCCCAATAATTTGTTTCAGACTGTTCTCTAAACTGATGCTTAATTTTGCATATCTTCCAAATATGGCATATGGTTGATGGGGTCTTCCTAGAAGTGGGGGGGGGGGGTGTATGAACAACTTGAAGATTTTTCAGAGCACAGAATTTTAGTTACATTTTTTAAAAAGAACTGCACATATTTGTTTAGAGCTATAGATTTGTAAGATTTTGATTTGAAATGTATGAATATTTAAGAAGTTTGTGATTGCCAAAGTTGGAACAGGGTATGAAATTATGGAGAAAATACAAAACCCATGATGGTTTTTTTAATATAAATAAATAGCCATTTTTTAGGGATTGTGCATTTTTGATTGGAAGAAAGGGGGAAGAGAATGTGGGATCCTGGAAATATTGAAAGAATTTATTAATTGCTAGAAAATATGAGAAAGTAAGTTGAATTCAAGGGTGATATATACAGCCACTTTTAAGTTTGCGGTAAAGAGTTCACCGCAAAAACTGCAAACATAAAACCGCTGCGAACATTTCTGCATTTACACTATTACAGTGTTTTCCCATTGAGTGATTGACACAAGCAGTCTTGTCTATAGTGACCACCTGTCCACGTAGACCAGATTGTATCTGTCCTCTGAGTGGTCTTCTTGGGCAGGTTTGCCTTAGCCAACTAAACCACAGTTCTAGCAGCCACTAGGCCCAAATAAGCCCCTGACAGTGAAGGAGTGTGTTACACAGGCTAGGTTTGACTGTCCTTTATCTTCATGTATAGGACATGGAAATTTTGAAAGTAATTTTGCACATGTATAATCAGTTTTTCCTGTTAGTATCATACCTATAATGGTTTTGAAATTAATGGAAGAAATATGATACGTATGCTTGTGTTCCAGTATTTGTATTTGTAAGAAATACCCATAACAACAAACTTCCAATCAATTTACTTTGCTAATTTTGCATAGTAGTGGTAGCCAGGATTCCTTACAGTATTATACCTAATGTGTATGTCTACATCTGTGCAATAGATTTATCCTGTTGTAATCATAATCAAGTGGTATCTATAGTTTATTGGTGTATGTGTATTTCTGCATGGGAAAGTCAAATTGGATTACCAATTTTAGGGACAAGAATACCATAATTTTTCTGCTGTCCATCATAATTCATTGTCCTATATTACTAAATGTAATATTTACGTGGGGGTACCTAGTCTTGGCTATCCTTATATTGTTTATCAGAAGCTCTATGCATATACTGTTACAGCCTTGTTTACGACATTATACATGTACAGTATCTGCTTCCTCTACAGAAAAACAGTCCCCTTCTTTTGTTACATGTCCTAATATGGTAAAACAGTCGACATAATCGGATAACCCCTAGGCCATGACACCGGCTGTGTATCTGTCTTTTCCATCAGTAGACATCAAAACAATCTTAAAGATGTTACAACCAGATAACATGTTGAACTTGAAAAGAGATAGTTACAACAACATATGAGTCAAAAGCAATGCTAAAGATATTAGAATCTAATTTTCAAAAGAGGTCGTTATCCCTTGAATCTAACTCAATTTTATTCAAATGGAATTATTTAGGATGTAGATAGCATTATATGCATATGTCTGCAGACTATGATATTAGTAACTGTTACATATGATGAGTCAAAGCCAATCCTAAAGATATTATTAGAATCTGAATCTTCAAAAGATGTCATTAGCCTTTGATGAAGTTTGAATCTAACTCAATTTTATTTGAATGGAATTATTTAGGATGTAGACATTATTATATGCATATGTCTGCAGGTTGTAGTAACATAGGATGAGTCAAAAGCAATCCTAAACATGTTAGGATCTAATATTCAAAAGAGGTCGTTTGCCCTTGAATCTAACTCAATTTTGTTCAAATGGAATTATTTAGGATGTAGATATCATTATATGCATATGTCTGCAGGTTGTGATAACATATGATGAGTCAAAAGCAATCCTTAAGATATTAGAATCTGATCTTCAAAAGATGTCACTAGCCCTTGAATCTAACTCAATTTTATTCAAATGGAATTATTTAGGATGTAGATATCATATGCACATGTCTGCAGGTTATGATACTAGTAACATATGATGAGGCAAAATCAATCTTAAAGATATTAGAGTCTGATCTTCAAAAGAGGTCATTAGCCCATGAATCTAACTCAATTCTATTCAAAAAGAATTATTTAGGATGTACAGAAGATATGATTTTACTCATACAAATGTATATCTTGCAGGTAGAATAAGATAGTAGTCCTTTGCATGAATGATAGAGAAAATTACGAAGATACGGTAAATGCAGAAATGTTTGCAGGGATTTGATTTCGCAGTATGGAAAATAGAGAAAAAAAATAGCAGCGCTACAGTCACACAAAGGAATGGCTTTTCGCGGTGGTTTTAAGTTTGTAATAAAGACTTTATCTCCGTGAAAACCACGAAGATAAAACAACCGCAAACATTTCTGCATTTACAGTACTTGAGTCACTGTAATGCCAATTGTAGCGCTTGTGGAAACAATTACTCCTTCGTGTGAAATACTGGAGATGATATTTCTGATATCATTGGTTGTTATGACGACAAGGAATTTTCATACGCACATTGTGTGCGTTTCTAATCTAACCTTTTCAGTGCTCTTATAAGCAGAGCTAGTGCCAGATGTGGCTAGTAAAAGCATAAAATTGTATCAACGATATGGGGCTGGAAATAATGGGTTCATTTTTGCACTTTTGTGCACCGAAAATTGAAGCTATGCACCTAATTTTGTACTCTGGGTGCACCAAATATTTTGATAGGGTGTATGTATGCAAAGGAACTACTGGACATATTCTTGACATTTTTAAGTGTCAGAAATAAGAATGAACTGCAAGAAAGAAGAAACAGTTGTACACATTTCAAGATAATTGTAACTCGTGCACATATCAAGTACATGTACTATGAAAAGAATCTGATGTGTGGTGTGAAGCTTGTACAAAATATGACAAGTGTGGATAGAAAATACCTTTGTTTGTGGAACAAAGTCAGGTTTAAGAATGTCTTTACTTTCAAGTTTCGTAAACTTCTTTTGTGCATCAGAATTCTTAGGTTGGATGCACCTATTTCTCCAAAATGAATTTGAAGCCCTGCCATATGTCTAACAGTTTAGATTGTGACATAGTCAGTGTGTTACACTATTTGGTTTGCTGATACTTCATGTACATATGTATGTTACTTGTTAGGGGTATATTTTGCTCTTGCTTGACTTACTAGATTAGTTTTGTTCACAAAATTTTAAGGAAGCAGGAAAATAATTAAACTCCTAGAAGAGGGTTTTGAAGTGAAAACATATGCTCCAGCACTGTATGATACTGTAAATGCAGAAATGTTTGCAGGGGTTTAATTTCACCATATGGAGAAAATGGAGTGTTCACGGTGGTTTTGACTTGAGTTAACAGAATAGTAGCGATACAGTTATACAATGGAATGGTTCTTCGCAGTGGTTTTAAGTTGGTGGTAAAGAGTTAGGGCGAAAACCACGAAAATAAAGCCACTGCGAACATTTCTGCATTTACAGTATTTCTATGTGATGGGAAGAAAGCACCTGTTACAACATGTTTCAATATTTGTGTATTTTGTACAGGAAATATGATATTTACTATAATGATGTAATGTTATTTGTTCTTCCAGGTGACACAACAGACGGCCTCGCTGTTCATCACCATGCAACATAACCACACCGAGGTCTTCAATGGTAGGTTAACAATAAGTTAATGTTGTTAATAAGTTAATGATGATTGAGTTACATTTGTATATTGATGGTTTTACATGGATTGAAGAGGAACGATTGCTAGATGATCATAATGCAATACAACTGCATAAAAGTTTTCTTTATTTTAATAAAACATGAAGTATCTTTTTTATCTTGTCAATTGTCTTTCGACAGTAACAAAGTTGTTTTATCATTTGCTTAAAGTATTGCCTCTTGGCATTTGTAACTTGAAAAGTTAAGAAACCAATATACAAAGTTTAGCAATCTCTAAAATATATGTCGTGTGGGTATTTATTTTAGATTGGGGGTCTGGCATCCAGGCTAAGTTTAGCAGACAAATGACATACAAACTACATCCTTAGTGTCTTCTAGACAGGCATTGTCAAATATGAAGAAGTCTCAAATATTATAAAAAATTGGAATAAGGTCTACTCACTCTAGGAAATGAGCATGGTTCTATCGTGATGACAGAAAAATGATCCACGCAAAATCCTGTACCAAAACCTTTTATATTCACCCCCCCCTCCCAAACAGACACGGAGCCGCCCACGAAAGTGACCTACTACACCAAAGTCCCAATTATAGTATCATCGGGGTTCCGCAAGGAATAGTCCTGGGGCCATTACTCTCCCTCTTGTACATAAATGACCCCCCCCCCTTCCACCCCTCTTCCCACAGACACAGAGCCGCCCACAGAAGTGACTTACTACACCAAAGTCCCAATTAGAGTATCATCTGGGGTTCCGCAAGGAATTGTCCTGGGACCATTACTCTTCCTCTTCTTAATAAACAACCTACCTCCCCCCCCTTTCCCACACAGACACAGAGCCGCCCACGGAAGTGACCTACTACACCAACGGTCGCAAGGACTTCTGCAGCGTGTTCTTCTACCTGCTCATCGCTATCGTGCTACATGCTGTCGTGCAGGAGTACATCTTGGACGTGGGTCGCAATTTCTTCTGTTTCTGCACTTCAACTATGCTCCTTTAAAAGAACATGACTGTATGAAATAGATCATAAGCCTGTCAAATCTTTGTATGTCAAATCTTTGTTTGCTAGATTAATTGATGCTGATCACTATATGTTTCAAAAGACTAGACATAGCCAATGATGTACATTAACTGTAAATTTATTAGCTTACGCCACATTGCGGTAGTTTTATTTTGCAGTAGGACGGAAAAGGAGGTTTTCACTGTTTCATGGTTAAATCAAATCTGTAGTGCAGTAGTAATTCTTTAGAAACGCATATTTGCGCCGTCATGAATTTGCTGTGGAGAGCTCACAGTGAAAATTAAACACAAACATTTACAGTAATTAGTAACAAAAGGCCGTATAAAGCACAGGAGTGTCTCCTGCTTTAAAAGTTTTTCCAACACATTGTTTGGGAGCCCATGTTGTTGTTAATTGTAGTTGTCACATTGTATATCTTCCTATGGAGGTAAAATGCATTTTAACCAGCTTCATGTGCTGAAGTTTTTCGGATGAATGGGATAAAAATTTTGTCCGTCAAAATAAGCAAATTTCCGTCCTGGAGACAGCCCTAGCATAGCTTATCAAAACTTTTCGTAGTATGTTAGCTTAGTGTATAAAGTTTGTTTTTTTGTTTATTTTTAAATCTGATTCCGTGTTCGTCACAGCACTTTATTAAATGTCACAGAATATTTTACAATGTGTGGCTTATATTAAATTTCTTACAGAACATTCTGATTTGAAGACTTTCAAAATTGTGTGCGGATCTAGATATAATGAGTTGGAGCTTAGTGTATAAAGTTAACATTGTGTTTCTTCTTGTGTTGTGTAGAAGGTGAACCGACGCCTGCACCTGTCCAAGGTCAAGCACAGCAAGTTCAACGAGTCTGGCCAGCTGGTCATCTTCTATGTCGCCTCGGTCATCTGGGGGTCCAACATCATCTTCGAGGTTTGTCGTTTTCTACTGTCGTTTTTGATAACACTTGAGCATGGATCTCCCTAAAGAATGGAACCTTGGCGCTCCTCCATCCTGTTCTAATCCCAGCTCCATCCTGTTGATTTTCAAAGTTAGGGTGTTTCTTCCAATATTTCCCCAGTAATTTTGCTCAAAACTCAAGATTTCATTAATTGTAGACAAGATGTAAAGCTGAAGTTGCAGGAAATGACATCCATTTGTGTCTGGAAAAGGCGAAATGAAACAGACCTCCCCTCTCACAACATGCATCTTACATGCTTAGCACCCAGCTATTGATTGTTTACATAGTACAATTATACAAGTCATACAAGAAACTCTTATAAGTATTTCTGATTCACAGAGAGGTATGATCTTTTTACACTTGTTACCTCATTGAAACAGTGGTATTGTAGTGACTTGCTATGTGCCTGTGAGGGTCATGTCCGTTCGCACGATAACATAATAATGTCTGGATGGATTATCTTGATATTTGGTATGTGGGTAGGTCTTGATGAGACTTCGAACTGGTTAGACTTTTGGCTCCCTAGTAGCTTGTTATAGTACTACAGTATAATATCCGGTTTTTAAAATGTTTTTCAGGAGAACTACATCACCAACATAGCCCAGCTGTGGGAGGGTTACCCCCACTCTGACATGCTGTTCCAGACCAAGTTCTTCTACATCTGCCAGCTGGCCTACTGGGTCCACTGCTTCCCCGAACTCTACTTCCAGAAAGTCAAGAAGGTCAGGACTTTTCTACAGACATGTTCTTTGGTAGTGAAGAACTGTCTTTGTTTTAATTTCCTTAGGTTTTTTTCATGCACTTTTCCCCTTTATACTTCTTTTTTTCTATCGCTCTTCTTCATTGAATATTGCTGAATTCTTCTTTCTAAGGATTGCTAGCTCCTTCCTTCCTTCCATCTCTCCTTTCCTCCTTCCCACTTTCCTTCCCTCCCATTGTTTCTTCCCTCCTCTTTCCTTCATTCCTTCCCTCCCCTTCCGTAATTCATTCCTTACTCTTTTCTTCATTCCTCTTCCCTTCCATCCATTCCCTTATTCTCTCCTACCTTATTCCTTCCCTTTATTCTTTCCTATTTACTTCCTTCATTCACCTTCTTTCCTTACTCTTTTCTTCAATCTCTGCTACCTTCCTTTCTTCCTTTCTTTTTTCAATAACATTTTTGCTCAGTGTTCACTGTCTATGCTGTTTTTGATGGTCATTCTACCCTTCCCTCTAGGATGAGATGCCTGCCCGGGTGCAATACGCCTCCCTGTACCTCGTCTTCATCGGCGCCACCTATGCTCTCAAGTGAGTACTGCACCTTTGTCCTGATCCTCAAATCTCTTCTAGTCATAGGAAACTGAACATTTTAGTTCCTTTCCGTCAGGTTTACTATACTTAAGAAACAGGAGTCTTTGCCACAATTAGTTTCTTTGATTGATTGCCTTTTACAATCTTTGTTTTATATTGTATTATAGTCACTAACAACCTACAACATATATGTATGAAGGTAATAATTTAAGTAAGGAAACATGCATTATCTGAAAATACAGCTATGGTCGCCAAAATTGCCAAGCAAACTCACAAACACAGGTAGAAACAATACCCTAGGTGGAAGTCACTGACCTTGTTACAAAGCTAACTAGAAGAAATTTTGTAGCATGGAATAAAGTTTACCTTTAGCAACACTGAAACATCTCAAAACTGTCAATGTATAATTTAGACTAGAAGGGCTGCCCAACTGTAAGTGCTCACAGGGAAGAGAGCAATTAGGAAAATAGCTTGACTGAACATGTGTGTAACATCACCACAAGGTTCTGTCTACACTGTTGTAAGTTGTAACTTCTGTGTTTGTGTCCCCAGCCTGACTCGTGTTGGCCTGTGCTGCATGGTCATCCACTACTTCATGGAGGCTTTGTTCCACGTGTCCCGCATGCTGTACTACAGCGAGAAGATGGACTTCGCTAAAACTGGGTACGTATCAGTTTGAATGTACTATTATTATGGTATTTAGAAGACCATGGAAGCGTATGTATTACTGTAAATTTGGTAACATTTGCAGTGGTGCCAGGGGTTCATCTAAATCAGGAAAGATGGGTGCTGCGCCCTCTTGTTTCAACCCATCGCCCCCTTGTTGAATGCAGATTTTAGCTTGATATCAGGCATACAGACTTCACTCAGCAATCGATTCTTCCATAAATACATAGAATTCGCTTCCTCGCCTGTGTGTGGTCCCTCTTATTCAATTTTTCTAGAAAAACCCCTGGGTGCAATGACCTCCACCTCAAATTTATGGCACCCCAAATACTGTACGCATTTCAAATATATGACTACTGTACTTAAGATTTGTTTCAACTGCAAATTCAAAACACCAGGAAACCCTCTTTTTCCCCCTATTGTGGTCTAAAATCGCTGCGAGAGTAAATGAATTCAGTGTAATAGAATCTTGAATTGAGACATGTCAGAAATACAAACAACTATTTTATAATCACCAACAAATAAATAAATTTATTTCCAAGTTCTCACCCGAGGGCTAATTGCAACATTAAACAATCTATAGGATACAAACAGTGCAAGCTATTCTAAGACCTGCTACGGAATACAATCTAAGCTTTTTGGGTTGTTGTTTCCCCCCAGTTTCTCCATCTGGGCAGTGCTGTTCGTGATCGCCCGTTTCCTGACCGTGACGCTGGCCGTGCTCACCTTCTGGTTCGGACTCGGGCGCGCGGAGAACCAGATCTTCGACATGGCCACCGGCAACTTCAACACCTTCCTTATAAGGTAGATGGAGTATTTGTAACAAGGGACACAGAAAACATTTTCACACAGAAATATGATAGATAGTTTAGAGCACCAGAATTTTTCTTTAACTTGCACCAAAACCTAAATGATGTTATGATTGATCAATGATGTCATGATTGATCAATGATGTCATGATCAATCAGTGATTTTGATTATAGGGTCATGATTAATCAGTGATTTCTTGATTTCAGGATCAACTGCCTGGCGGCCATCTCCCTGCTGCAGGTGTGGATGATGTTTAATGATGTCATGATTAATCAGTGATTTCTTGATTTCAGGATCAACTGCCTGGCGGCCATCTCCCTGCTGCAGGTGTGGATGATGTTTAATGATGTCATGATTAATCAGTGATTTCTTGATTTCAGGATCAACTGCCTGGCGGCCATCTCCCTGCTGCAGGTGTGGATGATGTTAAATGATGTCATGATTAATCAGTGATGTCATGATTTCAGGATCAACTGCCTGGCGGCCATCTCCCTGCTGCAGGTGTGGATGATGTTTAATGATGTCATGATTAATCAATGATGTCATGATTAATCAGTGATTTCTTGATTTCAGGATCAACTGCCTGGCGGCCATCTCCCTGCTGCAGGTGTGGATAGTGTTTATTGATGACATGATTAATCAATGATGTCATGATTAATCAGTGATTTCATCATTTCAGGATCAACTGCATGCCTGGCAGCCATCTGCAGGTGTGGATGATGGTTAATGATGTCATGATTAATCAGTGATTTCTGATTTCAGGATCAACTGCCTGGCGGCCATCTCCCTGCTGCAGGTGTGGATAGTGTTTATTGATGACATGATTAATCAATGATATCATGATTAATCAGTGATTTCTTGATTTCAGGATCAACTGCCTGGCGGCCATCTCCCTGCTGCAGGTGTGGATGATGTGGAACTTCCTGAACTTCCAGCTGCGGCGGTACCGGGAGGCCACGGCGGCTAAGCAGAAGGCCAAGCAGCGACAGAAGGAGAGGAGAGAGGCCAAGCTGCAAGGTACGGACATACTGTGTACTTCATGTACCTGTCATGTGTGAAAGTTTGCTATAGAACATCTATTAGAGTTACCGTGAATAATTTAGTTAGGTTAGTAAGTCACTGAAAAAAGGACTCTTGGAACTCACCAAAGAAATTTTTTCAACCAAGGTTTTGTTGACCATCTGACACCTTCTTCAGGGCAATTCTGACTGGTTCACATTGTACCGCAGCACAGGTATCGCTGCTGATAGATGTGTTCCAAAACGCAAGTTATGAATGAAACTGGAAATGATTAGAGTTTGGGCCCCCTGGTGGCTTTCGTAGGTACTGCAATGGAACTTCCAATTTTGATATCTCTTGTTCTGGACAAGCTATGGCCACAATTTTTGGGTGGTAGGTAGCTCTTGTGCTTAGGAGGAAGTGACACAAATTTGGGCCCTCTAGCATTAAGTTTTGGAACTCCAGGGGCGTTTTTGTCAAAATCTTCCAAAAATGATTTTTCTATACTTGGTTTCAGCTGCCAAGAAGAGGGGCAGCGAGGCGTCTTCGGATGAGGGCGGCGACACCGACGTGAGCCTCACCCCCCGGGCCAACAAGGCGGAAAACGGCGGACCCCGCACGCGCAACCGCGGAGGCAAGAAGCACTAGACGCCATCGAACTGCAAACTTTTCCATGTTTGTAACCGATGCTTCTGCCATGTAACATCCCCCTGTACATAAGTGGTATGGTCCATTTTATAACACAGCCTAGTTGTATCTGGTCTATTCCATTTCGGTCCAGGGGGAGGCATTACTGAGGAGAATGGTGTTATACACTGAAGTCTCCCTACACCACCATGTAAAATCTTGGTACCCCATTATTTTGATCCATCTCAACTTTTATGATAAATTCCACTTTAAAATTCATGAACGTTCATGAACAGAGTTAAATTCTAGAATTTCCCCCCTATTAAATTTATCCTTCATTGACTTGAATTGCTTTAGAAAAATAGGGAAAACCAGGAAAGAAAATAAATACATGTTATGAAAGAAACTAACACAAGAAAACCCACCTCTGTAATTAGTACTACATTGTATGTACATAAAATAAGCATATGAATAAGATAGGTTTACATAATCAGGAGTTTGTCATTTGTAAATTCTTGGGGGGGTTTTACCCCATTTATTACTTAAATTTGTCAGGACACAGTAGTTCAGAAGTAATTCAAAAAGAAGACTTACAGTAAGCTTTCAATATCTTTGAATTAAAGACTTCTAGAAGTAAAGGCTGTAACATAAGGCACATCTTTCTAATTAAGATTTTACGCACTTTGACATTTCATCTTTGACCATTGAAAAGCTGACCTTTGCTCTAATGTTGGCCTGTGACCTCCGGAACTTGAGCATTTTGCAATTAGCAAAAATTGATAAATTGACAGTAAGAAACAAGTAGGGGACAGTATTGAAAATGGCAGTAAAAAGACAGTATTGAAAATGGCACAGTTTTTTTCTACGCAAAACTGTAAAAAGTCAAGAAATTCTAAGCCCATACAATTTGTGTATGAAGCTGTAATATAAGTGACATGAACATGATGTTATGTTATTGATGGTAAATGACTTGAAATGTGAAATGTGGCAACGCAGTTAGATATGTGAACTTCACTGGAGCAGAAATACAACAGCTGTTTTGACGTAACAAATACAAGAATGGTTTTGTGACATTAGGCAAGGACTCTTCGTATACCAAAATCTTACTCTAGACTCGAACAGAAGTAATCTCTTGCAGAAATACAGTAGAAATGTTCGAGAATAAAGCACAGAAGGTAGTTGCAGTTTACTACTTCTCAGATAGGGGGCATTGTTGTGTAATCAAGGCCACAAGTGCTTGAAATGGTAGGCTTATATAGGAGTGTAGAATAGGTTAGGTGGAGGGTAGGTGTAGGGTTGCTATATTATCAGTGGTAGGCATCCAGTACTTAATGAATACCTTTACAAATGCATTGACTTGCACGTACCTATCATATAGGTATGTCTCTATTTTTGCAATTTTTCCAATGAAAAGTGAAAACGTAAGTCAACCGTAAATTGAAAAGCCAAGGAGGA
Source organism: Branchiostoma lanceolatum (assembly GCF_035083965.1). Classification (NCBI taxonomy): domain Eukaryota; kingdom Metazoa; phylum Chordata; class Leptocardii; order Amphioxiformes; family Branchiostomatidae; genus Branchiostoma; species Branchiostoma lanceolatum. The sequence continues at coordinate 4,097,450 of NC_089739.1, forward strand.
AAGTATAAAGCATTGTTCTAGAAGTAGTTTATAGGGATGATACTTTTATGGCTGAAAATAGTTGCAGTGATACTTGAAATACTGTCTGTATTTTTACAGTTTTCATGATCACCTCAAACTTATTGCGCACGCAAAAAGGGGGCAACCACACTTCCATTATATTGTTACTACAGTTTAGCCATTATACAATGAACTGAATTTATAGTACATACCTTCTTCAAAAAGGTAAAAAAGTGAAACCATGGGCTATCACTGGTGACGACCCATATTTTGCTCTGTTAACCCTTAGCACACTGAAGTAGCTCCTTGGCTACTAATTCTCTATTGGTTACAGAGTTAGGCAGCAGGGAGAAGGTTAAGACTACTACAGCTTCTATACCTGCATTTCAAAGAAAATCAGCAACTTGATAAATGAGTATGTCTTATGTATTTCATGATAGCAAGAGACAAGATATTCCAGTGAATTTGACAACAAAGGTACATTTTACGCAGAGGTACGTAAATCAGCATGTAATATGCTTATTCTGAACATAAATGTTTGAACGATCGCAGCTGTGCACTGTTGCAATTATATAATCTGATTAAATGCTTTGCACCGATTGGTCAGATACAAGTGATTTAATTAGGTTCAGGCAACCTCTTAGTGCCAGCTGTTGGTCTCCAATGGCAACCGTAGAACCCTCCTAAGAGAAACGAACAAAAAGTACTTCTCCGTAGATATTGTTGATGTCCTCATGTTAAACAAGAGCTTTGTTTGTATCAGAACAAAGAAAGGACACTGAAGATTGTTGTTTTTTGATTGGCGTATTATTGACTGTTGTATATGTAAACAGGCATGTTCGTACCATATGTGGAACTGTTATGTGAAGAAGAAAAAAAGACTTGTCATCGCTCTACAGGTTTTGGGGGTAACTACAAAACTGTTGACTTTTCAAGACAGGTTATTGTCGCTGCTTGTTTCCGTGGTTACAGTATCCATGGCAACTGCATAGCTACTCTACAGACCTACTTGTAGTGTATTTTTGCAAGGAACTCAGAACAGATATATGTGTTTTTGTCTCTTTATAATGTGACAAAGATTCCATTTTTCTGGACACTTGAGTTGGTGTTTGAAGTATAGATGAAAAGTTGATCGTCTTCTCATTGCATAGCCTGAGTACCATCCTCCATGGTAAGCAAGCGAATAGATTGAGCCAGCAGTTACTACGGAATATGGTACCCAGGCTACTCATGCCAGGCCTGCTGATAGTATTCTGCCATTCTCACTGCGTTTGGCTCTAGCCAGTCATCAGCCGATCAGATAATCCCCTGCTAATGTTAAAGGGAAAGTTATCATAAGCAGCGATGTGATTGGCTACTGATGGGTGGCCATTGCTAGCGCAGCGAGAAGGACAAATTTTTGACCGATACACCAGGGTCGTTGTGTAACAGATACAAGCGGATGTTTTAAATGTTCTCGCGTGTTAAAAGCCGTACTGATGTCACAAGCTTGCGTATATGCTCAACAAGTCTTGTTCCAATGCGACGTTTAATGAGTGTTTTGTAAATTGATATGATTGAGAGTTTAACTGTACACCATACAGTCATTTACAGTAATTGTTAGAACTTCTTTTTCTTCCACTGTTGCAAAAACACTTAAAGTATAAATTCATCTTGGCAAAAATCATTTGTTACTGTGATCACAACTGTTTGGGGATGGGTGGTTCGCTATTTAGAAATGGTGCTTACTTTTTTCCAATGTGGTGGAATATATTGTACGTAATTTCGCACCTTTTGACGTATCTTTATTCCTTTGATTGTCATCTATCTAGTGATTATTCTATATGATGTAGTAGGATAGGGTATATGATGTTTATCCAGATATGTATATTTAGTGGTATTCGCTGGTGATTTAGTTAACGTATTGGTATATAAAATATGTACTTAGTTTGTGATTTATATAGAGGTATTAGACTTCTGTGTAACCATGGTGACAGGTCACGTGATAGCTATGTAGTACTTAATTGGCTAGTGCTTAAATTTGTTTATCAAGTTTCCGTGGTGATCTTAACCCAGTGTGCCGTCACAGCCTTTCTGATTGGCCAGAACCGTGTTCTTTGTATCAAAATGTTATTGTCAGGACCAATCAGGTCGCAATTTGAAAAGAACAGTATTTTTACAGATTGGACTCCTGTGTGGGAAAAAGATTGCCTTGGCACTATTGTGTAGTGAAAGCCCATTGTATTATACAGTAAATGTTTAACCCATACTTCCTAAAGTTTATAACATTGGGAATTCTCTACTAAACTACGAAATGTACGTAACGTCTTCTTGTGTTTACCGAATGAAATGAGTATAAGAGTTGGTTTCCTTACATCAAAAACTGTACTGTGAAAACTCAACAGTGAAAGACTTGCTATATTAAAGTTAAGGCTGCTTGGACCAACCTACTACAGTTGCTTGGGTCTTCAGGTACACAGAAAGCAAAGCTAATTGTTTAGAAGATATAGATTCAGAAAGTACTATTTGGGAAAGTACTATTTGTTGACTGTGATATTATCTGACGTCTATGTAAGGTCCCACCTTATTCCGGGATGTTCTAAGTGTTCATACGCATTTTGTGAAATCCGTATGTATTTTTGTGTGAAATTCAGACAGATTTTACCTAAAACGTTCAAATTGGTATTAAAATCATACAAATGTCACGAAAAAATGACAAACCCTTGGGTCAAAACATGAGATATGTCCATTTTCTCCAGCCGATTTGTATGTTTTGAGTAATATTCATGAGAATTTTAATGAAATTAGTATGAATGCTTAGATATCACTGTTCTTCTCTGCATCTGTTGCTTGAGCCTGTGTCAGCTGTGAAGGCAAGGATGAACATTTGTGTCAATAAAACTTTTCTCAGTGATGAAATACCTGGTCATTTCTGCATGGTCTTTGTACTCACCTTACTATGACTAAGTAATGTCGGCCATCTTGGATGGTTAACCTTGGATGGTAAATTAAAACTTGTATGTATTTTTGCAATCAACCTTTTGATGCAAAATTAGTTAAGTTTACTGATGACACAGTTGTGGTATACATGTAGAAGCAAAAATAGCAAAATGTAGGATCAAATTATCATTTTAGCATGTCACCACATACTAACTGTGTGTTACGGCCCAAGCCACTGACAAGAATTTCCTTTTAAAGGTTTTTTTTTTTTTTCAAATTTGTACAGGAAATGTAAATCTTTGCATTAAGATGTCCTGTGCACCCATCCAAAGCTTATGATGTAATGAAAAATAAGTTTCCACCGATTGCTACTCCTGACTGTTCATCACAGTTATGACGGAGTGGGCGAGGTTTTGGGATTGGTCCGTGATGATCGGACTCGATGCGAATTGACGGCTGCAAACCTGAAAACACCTGTCATTGTCATCAGAACCACCTTGCGTCGTGACGTCACAAAAACAATCACTCAACGTCTGCGTCGCGCCCAAAGCGTCAATGGCGCGAACTCCATTTTCTCCGGATCGTTACAGGCTGTAGTACATTCACCGCGTACTTAACTCCATGTCTGAGTCAAGGACAAGGTCACGTAGCTGAGAGATGCACTGCACTGCGCAAGCGCAGACATGGTGACGTCATGAGGCGTAAGAAAACATCGTCTGATTCTGAGAAAAACACGTCGTTTATCAATAACTAGATTTAATGTCATATCTAAAGAGTGGAATACCGATGTATGAGTTTAGTCGAGGATTACTTGAACTGTTTGAAAGTAATGTGCTTTTTGAATGCTGGAAGACAAGAATACCTCAAACAAAGAATAGGACTTGATGAAAGTTAGACATCCAGGTAGTAAGATACGCCAAAAATAATTACTCAAGCAACTTGATAAAATTCAAAATTTCATCCAGTTGCTTGAGTAATTATTTTTGGCGTAAAGAATATGACTTACTGGTATCAAGATATCAGTAGAAGTCACGTTTGGGCACAAGGGCCACATAGCAAAACTCTACGTTTTCTGGAATCCGGTAACACCCAGTAAATCCCGGCTGCGTTGACTGTGAATTCATCGATCTTCGTGGGGAGTTAACGTTATATTTTCGCGGCAAGGGAAGAGAGGTGGTTTTCGTGAAATCTCGAGGTATATCTTCTGTTGGCAGAATCAGTTACTAATAGATAGTTATATAGGCAAAAACAATGTCCATCATTATGGTGGCATTTCCTATGAACAATTCTACCACCGGGATCTACTTGGAGATTCGTTTTCGCGTAATACAGTAGCAACGATTGGAAATGATTGATCTTCATGTTGGTGAAAACCACGAAAACAAAACCATTGGGATAAGTTCAAGATTTACCGTACTATCTGTCTGGATTTTTGGAAGAATTGCTTTTCTTAATGACGACTTCAATTCTAACACTGCTCATTCATGTTTGATATTAAAACTTGATAGTTGTGAGTAAATCAGCTAAAATAAACGAATATCGTGCACAGCTTTATATAAAACCTCCTTGGTTTTAGCGATTTTGTACAACCGGAAAACTGGAGACTGAATATGGACTAAGTGCGACCCGGGGTTTGTGGCCAAGATGGCGGCTAAGATAAAGTAATAATTGTAAGAAATCGATGACACTAAAACAACGCGTTAAAAGCCATGATGTAGAGCGTGCGTTACATAATCTATAGCTAACAACGTAACGTTGCTGTGTGTATGACAAATGAAATGAAGCAAGCGTATCAAAAACTACAGTCAACCCTGTGTTACGTCCACCTCTGCATATGGACCCCTATTTTTCACATGTTTTGTATCCCCCTCCATTCATTGTAGTGGTAAAGTAAAAAAAAAATATATATATATTTTGTGGTTCTGTTTAGATTAATTTTTCCATTAGTGTTCTTGTAGGTTGACATGTGTATGATTTCAATATGTGCAAAAGTATAAGTCAAGTCATTGACTCAATCGCAATCGCAAGCGTTACTGTCAAGTAGTCTACTGAGTGGTCATAATATAGACAGAGTTTAAATGTACATATGTTCGCTTATTTATTTTGCGCAATGCTATTTTTTTCGAGATTTACACTATTTCTCAAACTCATCTTTAGTCGTCTCGAGTTTGAGGGAATTTTTGACTAAGCACAAATTAAAGGAAGATTGCTTTCCGGCTACGATCAAAGTTTGTTAAAAGAAATACTACTTATCGATCATCGGAATAAAAGCGTTCCCAACGAAAATCGGACCGTATGCCCCAATAATTGATTCGTTAATGTGACCACATACATGTGCACTTGAAACAAATTATAGGTCAGATTACCGCTAACATTCAGAAACGTAACCTTCAGGTGACCTTGGTCGAAGTTCAATGGTAATCGGACCTAGCTCTGACCGCCCCGTCGGCCGTATTGATTCAATCACTTTTACTCAAGCCGAATCCACCAATGACGTGGAAAAACCTAAATGTGTTTGTCTTTATTCGCCCTTGTCCATTGGGTCTTGATTTTAGCCTGAGTACCAGCCTCCGTAGTAACCGCTGGCTAAAAAAATCGCTTGCTAACCAGCGGTCACTACGGAGGCTGGTACTCAGGCTATCTAGTTTTACGTTTACCATTATAGTTCATGGTGATTGGACCTTGTTTGCATCGTGAGGCATATATCGATGATACAGTGAACCCAAGGCCAGTCGACATTCAAATGTCATATCATATCATATCAAATCATTAGTTAGTTAGTTAAAATCCTCCCACACCATTATTGATGTATAGGGCGGTGCCCATCTCCGTTTCATAGCCCTGGGCCACACTGTTGTGCAATCACTGTAGCAGGGGGCTAGTCCACTGGCAGTGAAGTGTGTTTAACTTCCATACTGTTTCACAAGTATGTACCATTTTTATAAAGTCTTTGGTATGACTCAATGCGCCTCTTGTCCAGAGATGTCCTACCCAGGGCTTGAACCTGGGCCTTCTGATCCAAGTAATTGGAACCAGATGTGGTGAGAGACAAAGGCGCAGGCCACTACACCACAGGGACACGCCTATATCATATCATATCATTCCAATATTACATCATAAGATTGATGAATGTTTTTGAGTCGACTTGAAGTCGACTCAGGACTGTGCGGGGAGAACTCTAGGCACGAAAACGAAATAATAAGTAAGTAAAAGAAAAAAATTTCTAATACGAAAACTCCACTTGAGCAGTCCAAAGCTCCTCACACACAGCCCCGAATCGACTCCGAAAACCTGTGTGTAAATCGTACCCTCTTAAGTCTACCAGATCCTACCAGGCTACAGACGTGGCTGGAAAGAGTAAAAATCGGCCAAATTGAAGAGTTGACAAACTGTACCTATCGGCTGGCCAACTCTGACAAACTGTACCTATCGGCTGGCCCGCTCTGTTCTCAGCAGCCATAATTTTTCCTCAGTCCTTGAGTGGTGTCTGAATCCAGGTCTGACTGCAATCATACCGCGGACAGCGCGTGTCGATTTATCGGGATAGAGCGGCACACCGGAGGGCTTCTATCACTCCCGGGGCTCGTTCAAGGCCACGACAGTTCGATTGACCTTGGGTGGTTAATGACGCGAGGGGTGTTGGAACAGTGGTTAGTTATAAGTTCCAGTTTACCTGACAAGGGCAGGCAAACTATCGCGGCTCTTAGGAAACACAGTACAATTTGTTTCAGTTTCAGTTTTTCAGTTCCAGTTTATTTGTTTTACCAGAAATACATGTCGCCTGGTGGCGTTTTTCAAAGATTTCTGGAGGGGTAAAACCCCTTACATAAAGATGCAAAGCAACATTTGAAAATATCAAATAATACAGCAGTAAAGATTAACTTGAAAATATAAGTCTACGACAAAGAAAGAAATCATAATTAGATGATAACCGAAGTAACGATAACTCAAGAGACTAGAAATATTGAATCAAAACATAATGGAGAGTCAAAGCAATGAAACAAACTTAAGTGTAACGGAATTTGCATATCAATGTGTAAATTATAGGAGAACTCGTTTTCTGACGGTACACAAATCTCTCTATTACTTCAAGGAAGACCACTGTATTCATCTTCCATAAATTCCGTCTTCAGTCACCCAAAATTTCATCATTACTTCAAAGCGCTTTGATACCTGATTTTCTTCTAAGTTTTAGCTTTAGTGTGTTCAATTAAACATCTTGTAATTGGGTAAAGGGACCGGACATGCGCCTTCATGAATTTTGTTGTCATACCGTATCATTTGTTTCTATATTTTTACTTCATTATTATTTCGTTATATGTTAATGTATCATGTTTGTTACAAGTTTTTTTGGTTGGTTGGTTGGTTGGTTGGTTGGTTGGTTGGTTGGTTGGTTGGTTGCTTGCTTGCTTGATTGATTGATTGATTGCTTGCTTGCTTGCTTGCTTAGTCCGTTGCTTGCTTGGTTGCTTGCCAAACGATCCCAACGATATGTGCCAAATGGGGCCTTAGTCGCCTTCCCGTTGATTTTGGTTGCACCAATATCCCGGCTCATCTTGGGTGACCTAACGGTGGGTCAGATGAAGGTTACGATCAGTTACTTTCGAGACTAGCGGATCGACTTTTCTACAAATACAGATTAGTATACTGTAATTCACTTTATCTTCACAGTAGCACAATTTCGCGGTGTAAGGAAAATGGACATTTTCACTGAACCTCACGGTGGTGGCAAGTGATTCACAGAACAGATCGGGAAGGAATCATAAATAACTAGAGTTCCACGACCTCATACCTTCGCCAAATGACTTTAACCTTTATGACTGACGTATTAGGAGTGTTTCTCATCAATCATAAATAATACCAGTTGATTGTCTTAAAATTAACATGTCCAAAGTATGAGCTTAACAAATTTATAATCAACTATGCAAAGGAGGCCCTTATTAGCATAATTTGATTCAACGATGTTCACATTCACATAACGTCCCGATGCCACAAAAAAGGATTAAATGTATGAAATTGCCGTCTTTTGCCAGTGTGGAATAATAGAAGTTACTCATTAAGTATGCAAATCAGGCCCACATTTGCATATTTTCTATCTATCAACAGTCCTCTCTTCCTCAGTTACAATTTGAATTGTCATATCATGGAACAAAGCGGATTTTTAAAGTTGCCTCATTAACTATGCAAATTAGAATTTGATTTGCATAATTATCGTCCGATCATACTAAGCATCACACAAGCTATCCACATACCAAAAATCATGACCATCCATCAAGGCCATCATGTTATAGTATTTTCTCATTAATTATGCAAATGAGGTCTTCATTTGCATAGTTCATATCAAGTAATATTTCTCTCTTCCTCAGTCACATATGTCACATGTTTCAGAGTCCTATCATGGAATTTGGCGGATGTATAAACTTTCCTCATTAATTATGCAAATTAGATACTGATTTGCATAAGAAGTGTCTAATTATGTACATCATCACCCAAGCTATCTACCTACCAAAAATCATTACCATCCATCAAGCCCTTCTTGAGTTATTCCCTTTCAAAGTCAGACGCAAAACCTGCTCCTGCAGTTCCAAAAAAGCCGCTAGGGGGCCCAAACCCACACCACTTACTCTCTGTCCAAAGATCTATCTACCACTCAAAAATAAGTTCGATAGCATGTCCAGAACACGAGATATCAAAACAGGGAGTTCCGCTGCAGTACCGTAAGAAGCCGCTAGGGGGCCCAAAATCTAATCGTTTTTAGGTCTCATCAAAACCTACCAACATACCAAATATCAAGACAATCCATCAAGGCATTCTCGAGTTATCCTGTGCCACTACAAACATACATACAAACGCTACCCTCTGCATAACCTTCTCGGCGAAGGTAATAACAAGATTTTTCACGGTGATGATACGTTCACGGTACAGAGGTGACCGTGACAACAGTGAACATAAATAAGAGTGAAAGAAACAAGAATAACAGTATGTATAGTATGTGTATGGTGGTTGTGGGGCCTATGCCTTTAGCGCCTCACTGTACGTAGATTCGCGTCGCCGTATAGCCAGTACTGTAATTCTTCCCCAGAAATACGGACCCAAACCTCTGGTGATTACTGTACCGTTAAGTACGTCTGGCAAAGTAAGCCAAAGTACGTGAGGAGATAGGACTTCTGCTGAGATAGCTTTGCACTCAAGAACTACCCTTCGGCATGTTCTTAACTACGCTCTGGCCCAGGAACTCTAGACCTGTGTCTGGGCCTCAGAGACATGCCCCAAATCTGGCTTACGTTTATGATGTACACAAGAAGCGGTCGTGACAAAATAGCAAACCCCGGGATTCGTACTAAATCTCCACCATCACTCGAAAGATCATCTGCGTTGGTAAAAGTCCGATTCTGGATCAAGAATTGAACTGTGATTGCCAACACAGACATGAAATATTCAACTGATCAACTCCAGTATTTTTCAAGGAATGAGTAAAGACAAAGTAAGAATTCTAGACACAGAACCAGACTTCTTTGCAAGAAGAATAAAAGAAGCAATCTATATTAGGGCTTTACAACCACCCCTCAACAGAGACGGGGGGCGCCATAGACGTTCTGCAGCTTATGATTCACTGCTCACCGAGTCACGTGTTTTATATGCATAACGTGACGTCACAGAAGCAGTGGATTGCTCAGTTCTTGACAAAAACTGTATTTCATCATAAAAGAAGTGAGTAAAAATAAGTATTGTAGACTCCTTTATCGTTGCAATATTTACGGGTATTTTTTCACTCCGTGGCAATGTGTGCTTACATCACAATATCTTTATTGCTTGACAATTTATTGTAATATGACCTATAACGTGTGGCAACTTCTACAACAGTTGGGGAAAATCTACAAAAGACTATGTGAAAAAATGTATCTTCCATGTATGTCCGAAGCAGTTGAACTTTTACCCGCCATTCATCAAATATGAATATATCTTATAATCTATAATCTAATAGTAAAATGACTTAACGTAACACCCATTACACATACTTCATAACAGACTGATTTACTTGATTACCTTGTAGATAGCTTCTCTCTGACAGGATTTGACAGATTCGTAACATCGACAACCGTATGTTGTGGATTTTGTGATTTAAGGAAAAATACAGGACGTCCCGGCTAGTGTCTGTTTGTATAGAGAGATGTAATACTACAAGTAGATTGTTGTAAGGCATATACATATCCTTATAACGCTAACATATTCGGGGCCACCTCCTCTTCTCAATAAGTGTGTTCGGTTCTTTTACGTTTTTTTTAGGGGTTTGACGTCTGAGGCTCCCCCAATACACGTGGCCGCCGACTTCACATCACCGTATTCATAGCATATTCTTCATGATTGTCTATTTTGGATTCTATCGTTCTCAGGCAATAATAAAAAAGCAATTAATTTTTGTTGAAAAGCATCAGCATGTGAAAATAGACACAGCTGTTAGATATTACTTGACAAAAAAAAGCACGGAAAAGTCCGGTATTATTGACTGCACGTCTATGATTATTTTACGATAAGACATTAGTGTAATTGAGTGTAACACTTATCTCTGGGCTGAAGTGCTGGCGTGCGTGGGTGATCATGACTGATTAGGCGGCCGACTGTGTGTCTCAGGTTTGTAGACATGTGGTCGACGGGAAGAACTTCATTGCACGACAATTGTACATTTTTCCCTAACCGCTATATTTTCCTGCCGCTATATTTAAGTGATTTACAGTACAAAGTATGGCAAGAATTCGTAAACATACATACATAACAATCGACTATTACTGATATGTTACATTTTCAGAGAACTCATCTACAACATGAGTAACAATCGATCTAATAATGTGCATTCTTATGTTATTACTGTATTGGAATTACTGTGGACACACCATGAAGCAAACAAGCAGACTGCCAGATACACTGAAAAAAGCCCCTCTGTACCCAGAGGTAACAGAATCCAAGAAAACGTCTAGTTAGTCCTTCCTCCTACGCACAGGAATAGATTATCACGAATATTTCGGGATATACAAAATTCATCAGTCCACGGTAATACAAACTAGCATTGTTGAAAGCTAAATTTGCCGCATCCTTTACGCCCACGTTTAGAGATGCAATTTCCGCTTCGCAAGACGTCAAAACGCGTCTGATGTCGAAAATTAAGATACAGTATGGAATGGACGTATCCGGTCGTCATCTTTTATTCAATCGTTGGAGGATTAAAGCGTATATAGATTTCTCGTCGCACCTGAGAATGATTCGTGTTTGAGGAGAATCACGAATGAACTGGTAATTGGGGTGGGTTGTGTGTTAAAGGGGCTCTTTGTAAAATTTTGGTTACAAAAGTGCAAATATTTAGAATAACAAAAACTCAACGTCATTAACAATTATGGACACATTTTTTAGTACATTTGTATTATCAATTCATATTTCCAGCATTTACAAGACAAGCGGCGCAAAACCAACCCGCACCAAGTTCTTCTTATTTTGGGCGATATCAAAAAAATACACACTAGCCAGGTGTAAACAAATACCATAGCTTTTCTACACATTCATACTGTCCAATGATGCTGTGTATTTCCTCCATAAATATCGTTATTTCAATGCTAAGGTTTTGATTCTACTTAGTATGTAAAGAGATAACAAAAGAATTACTTCAGACGTCGTCCAAATATTCAACATTGAGTGCCTTTAGAGACTACCACTTGTACTCAATCAAAGATAAAACGGAGAGACTGCAATCAATCGTTCGCAGGCATCAGTGTCTGACACAAGAGACTGCCACTTATTCTAAATTAGATTAAACACCTGACCTATTTAGTTTATTTTTGGACTCAAGTAGCACGCGTCAAGTATCGTGATGATCGAGCGTGGCCGGTGAAGACTACAAAACGTGATTCTAATGTTTCTTGAAAGCTAGTTGTGAAAATCAATAATCTACAGATTCATACGCGGCAGATAACGAATCGGTAACATGACCAAACCATGTCCAGGACAAAAGATACAAAAACTGGCAAGTTCAGTTGCAGTACCGAAGTCATACACCAGGGGGCCAAAATCAACATTGACCTTGGTATTCCCAACACCTTCTCACTTCCCAAACATCATTATAATCCATCCAGAGGTTAAAACGTTATCCTGACCACGATTATCTGCAAACACAAACAGACAGACAGACAGACAGACACACAGACAAAAAGTCTTCTAGTTGTTTCACATAAGTCCGTCATAGTTCTGGGATCTCCCACCGTTTGCAACTTATGGATGTCGATGATCAAATTCCCGACGAATTTGAGGGAATTGACAAGTTAGTGGGCTTTGAATTCGGAAAGTTCCTTGAAATCTATCCCCAGGAAAGCCTAGTTTGAAAAGTCCTATTCATTCTAGTTGGGAAATTTAGAACACTGACGTCACATAATTCAATCATCCAGTGAGAAGGTGCAATAACAGTTTAAGTTGCAAAGAGTGAAAGATCCCAGAACTATGACGGACTTAGGTGAAACAAGTGAGAACTTGACTTCAGGGTATATTTAGCATAGTATGGTAGGCTTTTCAACTTTTTGGGTAGCTTTTCTTTAAACGGTCCTTTGAAAATGGGATATGCCTCTCAAGTCAGAATGATGGACGTGCAATTAAAAATAATCGACTCAACAACGTAGCACGTGGCAGGATATGCGTACTCAGAAAAGCTTCACAGTTATACATGTAACTTGTGCGCGCGCTCCTAAGAGGCTAGCAGATCTAGAATTATTCTCCAAGCAGAGGCTTCGATCGAGAGGGGTAGTTTTGTCCGGGATTTTAACGTTCCTAAAATCCCGGACAAAACTACCCCTCTCGATCGAAGCCTCTGCTTGGAGAATAATCTAGAATGGCAGAATACAAATGACGACGATCGGCACAGGACAAACCAACGAAGCATGATCAGCATTTGATCATTTGTTTTAGAAGTCTGGTTTCCCCTGTGAATATTTAACGGCTGTTGCTCTTAAGGCTTCTTGATGACTTCTTGAACCGTGATTGCACCGATTCATCAGATACGACAGGACGGGGGCGCTGAACTCCTGGTCAGTGACATCGCTGAAGTAAATGAGGAGGCGAGAGTTAATGGAGGAATATCTTAATCTCCAAGCAGATCTCCACGGTGCCCAAATCGTCCAAGCTAGCCAGAGAAGCTCCAGTCAGCCAGAGAAGTTGTCAGGCACCGTCGGGCTGCAAACAAAACTCCTTCTGCCAGTTGGATACGGTCTTTGCAACCGTTGGGTCTGCTTGGAGACTAGGAATATCTAGCACGTTGGTGAGTCACGGTTAATATTGATTTACAGAGAGAGGATACTCAACGTGGCGGCTCTATGTAAAATGGAATTACAAATGGCGAGACAGCGTAATGCAAATCAAAATGCTGTTATATGTATATTGCATTATGTTTAACCTTCTCCCTGCTGCCGAACTCTGTAACCAATAGAGAATTAGGGGCCAGATGGCTACTTCAGTGTGCTAAAGGTTAATGACGTTGGCGAAGACTTCGTAGAATTAGGAATAGGAGTTTTTAAATGCTTTTTATACTTAGTACATTTCCAAATAAAAATTTATCAACCCCTGTTTGAGTTATCCTCTTCCAAGGTTCCCAACAAAAAGGCCCGCTGCAGTTTCAAACAAGCCGCTAGGAGGCCCAAACTTACACATATTATAATTACTCCCTGCCCAGAGAGTTATCCACCATTCACGACCATACCATGTTCAGAACTTTAGATCTTCGAAGTTTCGCTGAAGTACCGTAGGAAGCCGCTAGTATAGTAGCAAAACTGCACTGTAAGCTTGGTATATTTTGCACCGTATATTCGGTAATATCGATTGCCAACTATACTTAGACAACCCTGGCATAGCTGGAGGTTGTTGGCATTTAGTTCTGTGAATATTTTGAGTAATTCTCCGAAAATCTACGGTGCATCCTCGGACAGTGCACCAGTGCGTGTCTATAACTCCTTACCCCGCCCACGCACACTCTGTGGGGCATCTCCTTAAAGGAAGGATGAAACTCGGAGAAACCATCTTCACTAGCTGATCAGACACTTCGGCCATGTTGATTTGACTATATGGATGACATCCGCGCGCGCATCAATTTTCGTCCATTTCCAAAGAAAAAAAAGTTTTCTTCCATACTGTAAATCGTGGAAAGCAGCTACAAAATAGACAAATACATGCAGGATATTTCGGAAAACAGATACTTATGTCTAGAATGCAAAACTCAAAGAAGAGAACGTGAAAGACCACAAATGAAGAATCCATTATTTGGTATACTATTCCCTGTGTGTTAAGTCATTTCCTCAACCTTCCTGACCACGTAGATTTCATAATTAAGGCAACCTTTTTTCATGGAAAACTTTTTTTTATTCGCACGCTCGCATCAGTTTTGGGTTCCCAGAGGATGGCATCCATATAGTCAAATCAACACGGCCTTAGACGTTATAAAAAGGATTGACTTCGCAGACCGTTGGAGCCTGTGATGCGACTCGCTCGTTCTCATTTAAATGTACATATTTTGTAACTTCCGTTGCCGTTTATGGTAAGACATTTCTGACATTAGGACATGCCACATATAAGATGCCAAACTGTCGTTTTTAAAAGCCAGAAAAGTTTTAAGTCGTCATAAAAACGACAGTTTGGCACCTTATATGTTGCATATGCATATCTTAATGTCAAGAACGTATTACTTCAACGGTAACGGAAGTTACAAAAATGAGAACGAGCTTACTGTACAATATGAAACAGATGAGGGATTAGGACTTTCGAGTCTGCCCTGCATGCAGTTCTCTACAGATAAGTTGTATAATTGGATGTCTATTTGAATTTAGCGATAGGCTGGGTGTTTTTTATATATATCTGCGGCTAGTGTTGCATACCTAAACCCCGGACCTGGACTGAACCTAACGTTTAGGTTCAAGTAAAAAAAACCTAATTGTCTAGAAACAAGTCCGGACTTACCAAAGAAAACTCTCGCTTATATTCTCCTTCTTCTTCTAAAGCATCTAAAAACCCGAAGTTCCATAGATCATGAAATTTACACTGAAAAAAGAAAATATGGCATGAATCCAGACCTGAACATGAGTTTAGGTATGCAGCACTAGTCTTCTCTTAACGTACTTTCGAGGTGTCAGGCTGCCAAACTGATTCCCCTTTTGCTTTATGCAGTATCAATGCTTGTTTCAAAGTCAAGGTCCTTGAAGGATGAAAGGCAAGGTGAACCGCCATATTCCGACTTACAAAACAGATAAGATAAGACAGATAAACTTACAAAATATAAGATGTTTGAAGTAAATTAAATGCGAAAAAAATGATATCATAAAACGCGAGGGAAAAATAACCCTTTGAGCTACAATGGAAAGTAAGAAAATTTAGAAACGGTGTTCATTTGCAATCAGTCCACCAATTTGACCACCGCATGACCGAAAACATAACCCTCTTGGAGAAGGCAACAAATTGATATCAATCTCATGCTATTATTTCAACGGCATATTGGCCACACGTAAGTCGACAATAAAGCCCCCTGTAAGCTAGAATTAGCACATTGTTCTTAAAAAATGTACCCATATCCCTATTTCAGTCAATATCCATATCCTTATTTCAGTCCACGTCCCTACATTTATTTCAGTCCATGTAATATCCATATCCCCCTTTCAGTCCATGTAATATCCATATCCCTATTTTAGTCCATATAATATCCTATCTACTAGAACCGGTAGTTAAAAAATAGATGTACATGATATTGTCACGCGTGTTGCATATAGGCTATAAGTCCTTGTTAACCAAATTTAGAAAGGCCAAGTTCACAGAGTCAAGTCCGGATCACTGCCACATTAGTAACGGCCCAAGTTTGGACCCACTTGTCATCACAATACCAGCACACCAGTCGTGTTTGTTGTTGGTGTATTTCCTCTAGCCTCCACTTTTTGCAGCCAGCCCGTATTATAACCATCACTGTAGAGTCAATTCCATGTCACCGAGAGGGTTTTCAGATGATATTGCTAATAAGTTTGAACAATTTTAGAGAAAAGACTATTTCAGTCAAAATAATTCCAGACCGTTCAAACAATTAGAAATGAAAGTTTGAACATGTTTGAACTCATCTCTATGTTTTGGAAATATTATGAAAGTATTTGCACAAATATCTCTTTATTTAGAACAGTTTTCAAACATCTGTGTGATTGTTCTACTGTTGGAACATGTTCCAACATTTTGCATCATTCTCAAAATGGTAGATTTGGGTTATTGCCCCCATAAAAGTAGGTGCTAATCACGCTCTATTGTCTGCCTCTGTATATTTTTAGATTTCACGTCTGGACACTGGCAACTCTTTTGTCTTTAAGTGTCTATGCATGGCACCTAGGCCTAATCCCCTATACTTTGAAGAGATGTGTGAATTGCCCTGTTCCCAGCCCACTGACCCAGTTATATCATATTTGTAGAATGTTGGAACATGTTCAAACAAATGATCAATCTATGTTGCAACAGTTTGGAAACTAATACAAATAATGTGTTCAATGTTGGAAATTTGTTTCACCTGTTGGAACACAGCAAAAAATATTTAGAACATCAAATAAATGTTGGAAATTGTTCTTAACAGTTACTTATCTCAATTAGATTGTTACAAAGGTTTTGTAAATGTTAGAACAAAAGGCAACAAACACCCTCTCGGTAATGTGGAATTGACTCTATCAGCCACCCCGTAACCATCTCGCCGTAAAAGGTAAATGGTTACGGGGTGGCTGATGGTTACGGGCTGGCTACAAAAAGCGTATTATTCAGCCCCCTAAAAAGCCGGTTCAAAGCCTGCTATGGAGGCTATATTTCTTCTCTCTCATTCTTGATGTAACACGATGATATGCCTGGGGACAGCTGAGGACATCAAAACAACAACATCCGCACGCGCCACTTTCCCGCCAAAAATAAACCCAGGCTATACCCCTGTCACATGACGCGGTCATGACCAATGACGAACGAACTTCAGACGTAAACATTGACCAACCCACAGGGCGAAACCACCAGGAACACATAGAGGGGGGACCTGTGTGGATTTTAGCTTGGCTCGGAAGAGGGAAGAATGAGTCGATGAAAAGAGATAGAAAGAAAGAAAGAAAGAAAGAAAGAAAGAAAGAAAGAAAGAAAGAAAGAAAGAAAGAAAGAAAGAAAGAAAGAAAGAAAGAAAGAAAGAAAGGAAAAAACAATATCGAACTTGAAAAAAAAGAAATATTTGACGAATACATTGTTTTTTTCCCCACCAAGCAGAGGTTAGATTCCGGCTTGTTTTTGACGTCTTTTTGTGCGTTTTTATCGGGCTTTCTATTTTGTCAATTTTCCTTTTTCAAGCTGGCGGACAAAATTGGCCTGGAGTCCAGCTCCTCGGAGCTTGGTTAGCGGACTAAAGCTAGACAAAATAGAAAGCCCGATAGAAACGCATTAAAAAAACGTCCAAAACAGACAATCACAAAAACAATCTGACTGCATAGTACTCGCTTAAACATTAGCTCAACCCTACCCACTACGTACACAGGCGACTTAAATACCCATGTTTGTTTGTGCTACCATGGTTACGTTGACAGGGTAATTTGTTTGCGTAACTTCATTTAGTGCCCACCCCAAGGCCGTACTCGTCCCCAGACAATACTAGTCAATCTGTATACGATAGGAAACAAATTGAAAATTCATTTATTACCAAAACACGTCCTCGACCTTTCTGCCAATGGCTTGGCGACGTCATAAAGAAAACGGGACAAAATAGAAAGCCCGACAAAAATGCCTAAAAACACGTCAGAAACCAGCCAAAACCATTCCTCTGCTTGGAGGGTAAGAATATGTAGTTGATAGTTGACTAAGCATTCACAGATAACTTTATCAAGCGAAGGAATGAAATGATTAGAACTTAAGAACAACGAATACAATTCGGCCCAAACCTAATTTGTGAGGTTGTTACCTGAGATAATTTTGTTACGTTTGACGTAGGTTTTGACGTGTCGTAGCCTTCGGGCATACCCATGTTGTCGATCGAATGCTTCTGCGACAGCTGATTTAATGGCTGTACCACGCTGCATTGTACCTTTAAGATTTATAATTCTCCAAAACCTGAAAACACTGTTACGTTGCCCCAAATCGCCAGGATCAAAAGTTATAGCTGCAAACACACAAATGCAGACAGAAATAGTACCCCCATTGGAGGCCACCTCTTTCATTTAAACCCCATTTTACGTCCCTTCCGAAAGACGGGTGCAGCCCCAAACGAGATGCCCTTCCCAGGATTTGAACGGAAGCCTCCCATGCAGTTAACAACTAATTTGAACCATGAGCTCAACTGTGATGCTGCTACCGGTTGAGCTACAGGGGCTTGCATCTTATTGTTGCCTTTCCGTAATTCTGCCCGAGAGGTCGTCGATCAACCTTTCGGGTCATGTTCTTAAGGTCAGGTAAACCTCAGCTTTTTTACTCGTAGGTAATGTTTTCTATAACAACTATTGTCTGCTTTAATGTGAGCTAAACTTGAAATTGAAAAGCCTATACTATGCTAAATACCACCCCCAAAGTCAAGTTCTCACGACCGCCATAGTTCAGGAGTTCGCTTCGGATAATGTACAATCTTTATTCATTCATTTTTCTAATTATTATTTCTAATGAACAACTCAAACGGATCGTCAACCTCAACGTTCATGTTCTCACGGTCATTGCTTTTTCAGGTTGACTCCACCCTTTATGCCTGTCTTTTGTTGCAATAAGAAGGGGGGTTAACACACCTTATGATGTAGTTCGATAATCGCCACTATTGTGTTAGGCGTGGTTGATTTCAAAAGAGGAGCAAGGTATAAATACAATACCCACGGTATTTTTGAGGCAGACGTCCAACTCGCCAACAAGGTAAGACGTGCCGAGGTTCTCAGTCGTTTTTCTGTCACTAGTGTAGGACCACTGTGATCGCGGTTTGTGTGTATGTGTGTGTGTGTGTGTGTGTGTGTGTGTGTGTGTGTTTGTGTGTGTGTGTGTGTGTGTGTGTGTGTGTGCATGTGTGTGTGTGTGTGTGTGTGTGTGTGTGTCTGTGCCGGTGTCCGTGTACATGTGACAGTGTTTGTGTATGTGTTAGCATAACAAAGTAGGACTACCGGGAGACAGTTGATCTCCAATAACCTGCAATGTTTATTTGTGCTATCCATGGTTACGTTGACAGGTTTATCGTTTGTGTACCTTCACTTAGGCCGCATCTGAAGATCTCAACCACCACACAATAGTGAACTGATGTTACGCCACGATCTGAATACACCATTATCACCGTTGACAGGAAATAACAATCCATTCATTGCTACAACAAGCGTAGCCAGGTGCGACCTTAAGTAAGGCCGTCCTTCACCTACTTAAGTTCCCGACTTAAGATATAAAACTCTTTATCAAAGCGTTAGGCCACGCTTCCTCCATTATATGGATGACATCCGCGCGCGCATCAATGTTTGTCCAGAAGAAAAACAATTGCGACCATGATTCAAATCGTACAAATAAGCTCCAAAATGAGCAAATATGTACCAAAAATTCACTCACAAAAAAATAAAAAAAATAATATCGGAAATCGATACTAGAGTCATGCCTCTTTTCCTGTCGTTAAACGTATTGATTTTGTCATAAATTTACATAAAAAATGTATTTCAAGCCCTTATCGAAGTTTTCCAATTTTCCAAGAAAATGTGAAAGAACAAATATGATTAAGAATTTAATGTTTGGCATACTAGGTTCTGTAAGTTCAATCATTTGTAAAACCTTCCTGACCACTTAGATTTCATAAAGAAAGCTACTTTTTTGGCCCAACTTCTATTTTGTTTGCACGCTCGCATCAACTTAACTTACGGTGCCAAGAAGAAGATGTCATCCATATGATTAAATCGATGTGGCCTTAGCAGCATGCAATGGCACAAAAGTAAATTGGGGTTGGGGTAATTTTGTTACAATTGACGTAGGTTCTGACGTAAAATGCGTGACATTTGTCGTTCATTTCATTCAAAGTTGTTGTTCCAACTCACCCCCTTTGTGGTATAATGGACTCGTCCTGAGTGTGACGCAACGTTTGAGAGAGAAAACAACAGACAGACCCATACGTGGCGGCTGTGAGCGCTGAGCGCCAGAATAACCCCGCACTTTCCAGCCGATTTACAACCCCAACTATCACGGATTAACGATTCAGACAACGATCTTAGATCAGGGTAAGTGTTTTCCATACCACAATCGTTTTTGGTCAAGCTGACTGGTTTAAAATAGTGAGAAATCGGGATTTTGTATGGGGGTATTTTTTTGGGCCGGCGCGGTGCTTGCACGTACCGCTTCACGGATGAACTAGATATAGGTTTTCACAGTCTTCTCATGATTTCTTGGCTACAGGACGGCCAAGAAGAGAGCTGGATTCTTTCTTCGTGTGTGGGGATGACTTGTTTTATAAATCGTGTCTGTGTGTTTGTTTCTCTTGGCTTTCTTTAGAAGAGGGACGTTGTTTTAAGGCGACTATTTTTGTTAAGAGCGCGGGTTCTATTGTGTACAAAAATGGTCCGCAGCTGATAGCCGCATCCAAACGCTTGTCAGCCCAAACCTTCTTTCTCAGGGATTTAGACAGAGCTCTAGCTTTATTTTTGCGAACAGGCTGTCTCGTGTAGAGTTATAAGAATGCAGATATAAATGATGTACTTTCTTGTTTAAAATTGTGGATTTCTGCTGCGATTAGGATTTTTTTTGTTTCGATGCGGTTGGTGAAAATTAAAACCAGTGCTTCTGCAAAAGGTTAGAATTGAAAGTCACGGCGAGAAGATCAATAACGTTGTACTTCAGACACAAATCAAATATTTTCTGAACTAGTACAGATTTCTGAAGCACTAGAGACTTCCTGTAATACGATTTTCCATTGCGTTGAAGTCTAAAAAGTGTTTATTTTAAACCCAGGGGGTTTGGCTGAAGAAAGTGCACCTTTGTTCACGTGAAAGACATCTGGGGACCGACTGGCAAGGGACTGGCGGGGGGCAAAGTTGTCTCCCCCTGTTTGGACACCAAATATCCGCCTGGGGTTTTATTTGTTTGGCCTGAGTGGGTGTTGGAAGACAAGGCTGGTCAATGTCCACTAACACAGCGGTCATTGAACGCAGTAATCAAGTTTTAAATACTGTAAATGCATTTAATGTTAGGCGAAAATTGTGTGTTCACGGTAGTTTTAAGTTTGCGGCCGTGCTTAAGTCAAATACTGCCACAGTATCGGACAAAAATGTTGACGGTGGTTTTAAATTCGCGGTGAAACGGTCGCCGCGAAAACCGCGAACATAAAACCACCACGAACATTTCTGCATATACAGTAGTCCTTGTTATATAAGGGAAGGGCATCCTGGTTGGAGCTGCATTCGTCTTTCGGAAGGGACATAAAATGGGGTCCCTTGAGTACGTTAAAAGGTACTACAACAGCCTCACTACTCAGATAGGTACCTTCTGTACTTCAGATTAATATTTCAATAATGAATATGGGAATAACAAATTTGAAGGACATAGCGTGCAGTGTTCTCACCAGGATTTTTTCACAGCATAGGGGTCAGGTACAGAAGGCCAACTTAACGCGGTGTAAGTCACGCGTGGAGTGACCAGAGTAGGGAGTCCAGCATGTTCTCCCAGAAAATTTGTAAATTCATGACCCAATGAGACATTATTTCATGCATTTTGCGGGATAAATTTTGTGAAGTAGAGTTTTTCCTCTGTCACAGCCTCATTCTAAAGCCAAATATGAACTTTTTGTAAGATTTATGAAGGGTCACAAGGTTTGTCCCAGAAAGAAACACCCCTATGCTGGTTGAATCACAGCATAGGGGGTCCAAATCACAGCATAGGGGGCCCCTATGCTGAAAAGGCCTGGCGAGAACACTGGCGTGACCCCGCCATTGTTCCCTAAAAGAATAGGGGTCAAGTCATGACAGGTGTTGTTCCTAGCAGGGCGCAAATTTGCATGAAACAGATGTTGCATATGATATTGGAAGAGTGAAACTTTGAAATCTGGAAATTTTTAGAAAGGATTTGTTAAAACATTATGCTGTTTGTTGGTTAGAGGAAGTTTTGCAAGTTTTCGCTTTCTAAATCAGTTGCTTTATCTTTTTGCGGTATTCTTTGTACAGACATTTTGTTGTAAACTGTTAACATTACATGGCCACACCTAACCAAGCCATTACTTAGTACATAGTGAACTAGACCTTCAGATCAGGGCAACCTAGCCTATAACCAGGGCAAAATGATACCCGATGCGCTGATTGGACAATTATCTTTGAGTGTCCTGCACAGACGAGTATAAATAAATGACTGGTAGAAGTACCGGTCAAATCCAATCTCAGCACTGTCATTTTCCGGACACCATGAATGATGTTAGTAAAGTGTTATTTTCATCCTTTAAACAAAGAATCATTTCAGGATATGTACTGAGCTTTAAATCCTTTCCGTGCCAACTTAGGTTGTAATCAATGGACATTTTTTTCAACCTTTATTTAAACTTGACATGTTGCATACTCTTCAAATGTGTCCGTTTTTCAAGAGTTCAAGGTATAAGCCAAATTTCTAATTAGAAGTTGAAATGAATAATTAAAGTTCATCCAGAAATAGCTTAACCGCCTCCCAAAATAGACAAAATACTCGAAGGGATGGTTGGCCAGAAATGCCATGTTTATGGAGCAAACAGTCCGAGACATTGCCTCATCCTTTTAGACCTCCCTGTCTTAAATTAGGTTCTGACTCAATGTCTTGAAAGGTGGTGTGACTTTTTGTTTATTTCCTTGCTGTTGTTTCTTTTCTGTGGTTTGTAAGAAGTTGTTTCCAAGCAGATGTTAGTGGAAAGACAGTAATACTAAGTTCCTTCTTCTCCCCCTTTTCTGACAAGTGATTTGTTGCCTGTCATATAAAAGGTGATAGTCAGCAAATGTCCATTGTTTAGAAAATGTAACCTGAAATTTGCGGAAAAAAATGATAAAGATATAAACAAATTTGGCAATCCAATAGAATGCAAGCATTGTATCATTTCAGTTTTTCCACATATTGAAAAAAAATATAGTGCTGTAATTCATCTATTTTCTATGTGGACTTAAATTTTTTTGTTGGATGCAAAAGTACAAATGTAGGTTTTACAGTGTATGCAGTTCAGGGTTGAAACAATTCTGTAATGCAATAAAAGCAAAATACATTTTTGCGTTGTTATAATTTCACAGTAAAAGGTTGCCACCAAAGACACAAAAATAAAACCACTGCAAACATTTCAAGATACATACAGTATTTTGAGGCCTGATGTCCCCCCACATCTACTTGGAGACAATGTGAATAACACCATTGACAACTCAACCTGATGTAATTGATGATTTGGTTGGCCAATCTCCAAAGGACAAGACTATGAATATTAAATCCCATGTAATAAGAGCAGCTGATGTTGACATGCCCATTCATACAGAAGTATTCCCTGTGGAGTTATCAAATTATCACAGCTCTGCAAAAAGCAACAACAAGTTACTGTTGTTTTATTGTCTCTGTTATTACACTGAATTGTTACTCCGGGGAGGAGGTGTGACCTCCTTCTGGGAGTATTGGGAATGTATTTGTTTGCGCGTTCGCAGCTATAACTCACGGTCCCGTCGTCGCATTGGTGTGTAACTTGGCATATCGTTTGCCTGGTTCGGCGTGGTGATGCACAATAGCTTTGTTACACCATAACTACTTTAAACGTCAATCCAATATCGTAATTGCACCCCTATAATTAATGCTATGTCCCACTGCCCTGCCATAGGGACCATGTTATAATCCGTTATGCATGACTGGAATACTTCAGGCAGATACGGGGTATAAATCTTCCTTACTTGCTGTGATCGTATAGTCACTGTTACGTTGAAAAATAGACAACGTGCATCACCACACGCAACCTAGCAAACGATATACCAAGTTACATACCAATGCGGCAACGGGAATTGTGAGTTTTAGCTGCGAACATGTGTAGAGTGACCTCCAGTCTGTGTATTAAGTATGCCTTGTCCACTCGAAACTCGCTTACAGTATGTGCGCACGGGACGGACGATGCACTTTTACGCACAGTGTGAAAATGGGAAATCTCTGGACCTTCAAACTTACCACACTTGTAGTTAATAATACGGAGGCTGTGACAATGTAAAAAGTTTACGCAGGGGATGAAAGATTGTTGAGAAATATCTCTCAGAAAAGTGCGCGCGCCAGTGTCACTTCCGGGTGGTTAGATCCGGTGACCTTTGACCTTCGTGAAATGTTACGATAATATAAATTAGCCTTTTTTATTGCAAATAGCTTGATAGCTATAGATCAGGCCGGCCTGCAATAAACTGTGGAAAGAGGATTTACTGCATATTTGTGATTTCTGATACATCTTAGTTGTAAGGCTGAATGGTTCGTTGATAATTGAAAAGGGACCATCTAGATCTAACTTTGTGACTTTTCCCGGAATTTCTAGATCCCATCTATGTCATGCTGTAAAAACATACTTTTCAGCAGGTTGACCACTCCTGTATTGAAAGAAAAAGATAAACAAACACTTTTTCTTTACTTGCTCTAAAACACTACTTGGACTGTGCAGAGATGCAAAGTTTGTGTGGGTCAATACTTGTACATACTATAAATACTTCACGGAGAATTGTGTCCTACGGACTCTTGTTCTACTTGAGTACAGAAAATCACAATTGAATTATTATACAGTACTGGATCTGACTTGTAGCATGGCCCCCCTCCCATATTAAAGACAACACTATATATATATATATATATACTGTAAATGCAGAAATGTTCGCGGTGGATTTATGTTCGCGGTGAATTTACAGCGTGAACTTTTTGCCCACCTATGACTGTAGCGCTACTATTGTTTCAAACACGACCTTAAAACCACCGCGAACACTTCATTTACAGTATATTTGCACCCCAAAGATTGTGCAACTTCTCACCCTGAATATTGGTATACGATGCCAGAGGGTTAATTTAACTTACGGTACTAATAGTAATATGTAAAGAAATCTACTTTCTGTATTGTCATAATCTTTTATTTAGGTTTAAAAGATTTTTTGTCTTGCTCCTAAAGGTATGTTGATTGCAGATAGCTAACCCCATTATTTTTGTATCAATCACTTTTCTTCTGACAGTTGTGTCAGTGCCCGTTTTTCTAAGAAATCGGTATATTGTTTAGATATCATCGAGGAATACGATATCTGCTCCATCTAAACAAAATCTAAGAAAGGAAGTCTGCAATCACTTATGACCTTATTGTGAAATGGCCCAACACAAGTGCACCTGTTTTGTTTGTGGTTTGCGTTAAGGTGCGAAAAACACCATAATCCTGTCCAATAACCCCCCTGGTGGCATGGAACAATGGTTTGTTCTTTTGTCTAGAATATCAACATGGTCGGATTACTCCGTGCCTGGTGCTACTGCTATTGTTATAGGAGACAAAGCTTTCATACCGGTGGAACAAAACAGTAGCTGAAATACATATCCATTTACTTCTTGATGTTGCTATCTTGGTCCATGGCCTCTTGCGTCCAGGTGATTTCAGGTAGATATATGAGCTTCGTCCCTCCAATAGAGTATATATGTTTGGCTTTGATGACACAAAGTTTTGATTTGCATTTAGTGCGCATTATCAATAATCTTGAAGCAGATCTACCGGTGGGAAGACATTATCCAAAGGGCCAATTGGATACTGTAAATGCAGAAATGTTTGCGGTGGTTTTATGTTTACAGTTTTCTCGGTGAACTTTCAGCGCGAACTTAAAACCACCGCAAAACTTTTTGCCCACCTATGACTAGTAGCCGCAACTATTGTTTCAAATGCAAACCACTGTGAAACCGCCATTTTCCCTTACTGCGAAAATGAAACCAAGCAAACTTATAAATGCATGTGCAGTACTGTTTGACCCTTTGGATACTGTCTTACCACTGGTTGATCTGCTTGGAGATGAATTATCTATACAAACCACAAGTCACAAACAGGGTGGGCTAGGTGCACGTACTGTTTTGCACATGCTGCCGGTTGATCTTTGAATCCCCGCCACGTGATCTATTGTGTCAACAAGTTGTGCCAGGCAGGTACAGGTAGTGGTTCCCTCGTGTGTATGACTGAGGCTTCTCAGGTGTCCCCTTAAGCACTATTTAGTGCAGGATAAGGCTTAAGTTTCATTCACTCGAAAGTGGGCACTACAGTCAGTGTAGCAGAAGACAGAATACAGGTTACCAATACAGGTGTGTATACGTACATAAACTAAAAGTAACAGGGCTGTCTTTAGGTGTAATTTTATTTCGTCCCACTCATTGTTTGGGAGCCCATGTTGTTGATTTTCATTGTTAAATATGTCATTTTGAGCTTACGATAATGTAAGTCCTATTCACTTGCAAGAAAGTGGGCACTACATAGCCTCTACCAGGCTCTGCGTGATCGCTGGGAAAATAGTAGAAATCAGCCAAATAGAGTGAATAGTATGCCAGGGGTAGTCTGCTTTACAGTGAAGCGATGCACGGCGATGCACGGATTGAGCTTCACTGTATAGCAGACTACCCCTGACATACTATTCACTCTATTTGGCTGATTTCTACTATTTTCCCAGCGATCGCGCAGAGCCTGGTAGAGGCTAGCACTACAGTCAGTATACAAGCAGAGGACTGAATAATAGCTTTAATTTTTTTCTGTCCCTCTCATTGTTTGGGAGCCCATGTTGTTGATTTTCGTTGTTAAATCTATCAATCGAAACTGAGCTCTTGGAAGTTGGAGTAAGAAATTTTTTCATAACTGTGTGAAGTTTAACAGTTTCTTTGGTTGGCTGTTTGTTGTCCTTTTTTGCAAATACAGATGGCAGGACTTGACAGAAAATAGGGGATGCAAATAAAAGAAAAGAATAGGCTGTATACAGAGCTTGTTCAGAAAGCCTATAGAGGCATTAGTGTTAATGTTAGCTCTTCAGGTTACTTTCTTTGTAATCTGACAAGGTAATGCCTTACTCAAATTACGCATGGTTATACAAGCATGGTTGTACACGTGCTTTCTTCGTTGTGTTGTTCTGTTGACATATCAATTGCTTTGTCTTTCTTGGACCTTAGGCAGTGTCCTGTTGCAGCTGCAGCATCATGCATGTATGTTGCAGTTCTTTAGAATTTAAGATTGTGTACCTAACACTAACAGTAAACAGGTACAGCTAGGTACCAGCATTTCGGACATATATGATATACCTGTACCTGAACGCTTTGACCAAGTAATCACTTTCTCATTTTTTTTTTGTCTCTAGGTTTATTATAGAGACAAAAAAAGATGAAAAAGTAGAAAGCCTGACAAAAATGCCTACAAACATGTAAGAAACCTGCCAGAACCCTTAATCTGCTTGGAGAGTACTGAGCCCCAATCCTGACCCCATAGCAGAACTGCTGTTTTGACCATGACCAATTGCTAGTGACACAGTTTAACCTCCCTACATGGGGGCACTTGAGTGTCTTCTAATGGCTGAAAGGACTAGACTGATTTTCCAGATGCCTAAACCAATGCATTGTACACAAGGCGGCAGGCGGCTATTTTCACCGCCTACTTTCAATTTTGTGCCGGCTACTTTTGTGTAGAATTTCAATAAAAAGCACAACTAAATTTTAGTTACAAAAGTTAAGTTTTAAAATGCACATAAAAGTTACCCAGAATATACCAAAAACCATATTTAGGGGGTCTCAATTTACAATTTTTTTAGGGGGAGGCCCCCCAGACCTCTCTACGGGAGGGGGAGACCATACCCACCCCCGCGAGCGACTTCTTTGCTCGCATAGGGCCACTATAGGGCCCGCCTGTTACTTTTGGATATTAGCCTCCTACTCTAAAATTTTGTGACAAGGCTGATTGTACTGAAGGATAAGTCTGACTAAGAATACCAAAGTCGTGGTAGCAAAATTAAGTGAAGTATATTGTGTAAGGTTATATATTGCTTTTTTCAGTGTATTCTAACATCTACCGGTAGTCCAAAGAGTTGGAGTAATTTATTTATCAATCTGGTGAAAAGTCATTCTTATGATTTTATGCTTTAAGCCATAAAATAAATAGTGCTATGGAGACAAAATTAGGAATCGCAAGTATATTAACATTGATTTGAAAGACATAAAATAACAAGTGTCTAATTTTATCAGTAAAATTGTGCATTCCCGCAAACTTGAAATGAAATGGAACCTGGATAGCATCCTGGCATCAAAATTATAATATTTGTTGCTCGGAAACGAAACTGAAGGAGAGGAGAAGGACGTTGAGAATCCCACGGCGCCACGCACCGCTGAGTTATTCTAGTCACTGCCAGACTACGCTCAGAGGTATACATGAAGGCACAGCGTTTTGATTAGAAATGACCTTTCCCATCTTGTAAGGAAATACAGACAGCTGGCTACTGCAAGGGAATTCCTTGTCCTTTGATTTGGAATGGCCCTCTGGAGTTCAGTGCAGCAAAAAGCCCTTCTCAAAAATCAAAGGCTTGTAGAGATTTATTGATGGGTTGGTATTTTGTGAAAAGAGTACTGGTTGAATGAGCAAGAGAGGTCGCAAGATCTAGAGTTGCCTCAGGTAAAGTATGCAGCTTGTTGAGCAACCTAATGGTTAGCATCCCTCTGCTGGATCAAAGGGCATGTAGGCATACAGTTGGAATCATACATGATAACTTGTCAGACTTTTAGATTTGGGTATATGCTGAGGCTATTGCTGGTTGCATGCATTTATTTAAAGGAGAATTGTAATGTACTTGATGATAACTTATATAACATCATATGCTTTCAGCCTTGTGTTTGAAGAAAGCATAACAAATTCTGTATCTCCAAGCAGATGTTGGGTTGACAACGTAATGTTTTCTAACTGCCTAAGGTTCTTCTAAGAGTTGATCAGATGTATTATAGTGCCTGTCAGAAAGTCCTGGGTGGCAAAGTTACCCCAACATCTGCTTGTAAATTAGAAATAGTAAAATATCATACAAGGTTGAAAAAAATGAAAGGTTTCATTTCACACAAGCTGAATTTATCAAGGGTTTTGCATCCTGAGATGTTATCCACAAAATTGCTTCATATTGCCCAAGCACTAGTAAGTTGGGGTTCCCAGAAAGGCCTTGGCTTAGCTGCACACCCTTCAAAATGGATCAGCAGTTTGAGAGGAAAATTATCAGACGTTTTGTAGGGGTCAGTAGAGAAGGTCACTCCGGTGTCACAACTATCAGTACAGCCATCAACAACTTCTAGAGCTGAGTTGATATAAAAATATTTCCATGTCACTCAGGCAAGGCTGTCTTTAAGACCTGTCCCTCTGTCCCGGGACAGAAAGTTGCTTGTTGGAACAGACAAAGATTTCACCCCAATTGATGCATTTTTGTAAGCTTAGAATGACAGATTTAGCAACAAGAATTTTTCCCAAACAATGAGTGGGACAGAAAAAATTTAAAGCTGGAGACAGACCTTATGCTCAGGAGGCATATATAATATGATATGATAATTATACCGATGGTCACACATACAACGCAAAAGGCCAGTAAAAATAACTTTCCGTAAAGAAATTGTAATTTGTGGTGTATTATTTGCTGAGTGTGTGATTAGTTACATGTCTCTGACATTTGTTTGATCTTATTTATAGTCTTTTATAAACTATAGTGGACTTTGGTTGAAGTCCAACAATAGCTTTGAGTTGCTATGTTTAATGTTATGATGCAATAACTAAAGAAGGAGCGAAATTGAATGACAAACTGTACGAGAATGAACTTTGCTTTGCTTGACTTCTAAGGCTTTATAAACAAATAATGATAATGATGCTGATGATGACTAGAGAATATACATGTGCACTCACTGTGTTACTAGTAGCAGAACATAGCAAAAAAACGAAAGCAATGTAGAGATTTTACATGCAATTTCCATACACAAAGTAAAGCTGTTACCAACAAGTTTATACAGTAAGTCATCTCTTCAATGTTATTGATTAAATACCCTCACAGATGAATTTTCATTGGAATATCAGAAAAAATGTTCGGTCAGCAAAAAAAGTAGCAAAAAATAGCAGTTCTAAAATGCTGCCCAGTGACTGGTACAAAGCGTACAGTCCATCAACTACTAGTACTGAGTACTAGGCAAAGTGCAGAGGTTTAAAGTACACTGTGTTGTTGTTAGGTTCAGGGATTTGGCTGTAAGGACCACTCAAGGAATACCTACGTTTGCAGTTGCTTAGAAACTCGTACATGTACAATGTACTTGGTACTTGAAGGGAAAACCACTATGCAGCGATTTTGTGTTTGCGATCGATGCTGACTTGGATTGTACGTATTTGAACTGTGACCTTGTATGGATTTGTGCAAATTTGGCTATCAAGCCGCAAAGTCAAATACTTGTTGAACAGATTTAGATGCTAGCAGCTAGTGTGCCAACAGCGGGTTAGTTTAGGACTTCTGTTTTAGAAGCCAGTCTGTCTGATACATTATATATTCATAAAGGCACATGCATCCAAACCAATATTAATGAAATTAAAACAAAAAAACAAGAACGTTTGAAAGTGTCCAATTTGTTCATTCTTTGTATCCTCTATTAGTAAGTGGTAGATTTAAATTTGAAGCTATAAAAACTCTGTGAACAAATTGAAATGTGTTAACTATATAAGTCTTGACAGGCACAAATTGTACTTGCATTTAGATTGTCTGCTGCAAACGATTGATAGTAGTTGCATTGCCTGAAAGTGTGATTTATATTCTGGTACACCAGAGAGCTAGAGTGCTGGTGCTTGATGAATGGAACCTTAACATCTAAATGATCTATCAAACATCTATTACAGATGTAGGCTAGAGGTAGCTGACCGCAGAGGCTTGATGGAATAATGTTGAGGTCGCCTGAACTTTACTGCATTAACAGGGCTTGAAATGCATCTACTGTTACAGGGCTTGAAATATCGCCTGCATTGACTGTTACAGGGCTTGAAATATCGCCTGCATTGACTGTTACAGGGCTTGAAATATCGCCTGCATTGACTGTTACAGGGCTTGGAATATCGCCTGCATTGACTGTTATGCAGTGCTTGAAATATCGCCTGCATTGACTGTTACAGGGCTTGAAATATCGCCTGCATTGACTGTTACAGGGCTTGAAATTACCAGTAGTGGCTCAAAAATGCCTTGAGCCATAGTACGTAGCATCTTTGATCTATCTGTACCAAGATTAATCCAAAATGGAACTACAGACAACCACCTTCGGTCACATTAGCCACATTAAATTGTTAAAACGTGATGGATTGAATTGATATTTGGTATGTGGGTAGGTCTTGATGAGACCTAAAAGTGTTGAGATTTTGGGCCCCCTAGAGCTAACGGCTTCTGTTATGGTACTGCATCGGAACTTCCTGTTTTGATATCTTGTGGTCTCTTGAGCCCGAGAGTAAGTGATGTAGGTGTTTTAGCCTGCTAGCGGCTTTTTTTTAACTGCACGAAAAGGTTTTCAGACTTTGTTTTGAATGTGAACTACACACAGTACAGATGTATGCAGAAAGAAGTGTTTTGAGCCCAGCTGCTAGCCTCTACCAGGCTCCGCGGATCGCTGGGAAAATAGTAGAAATCGGCCAAATAGAGTGAATAGTATGCCAAGGGTACTCCACTATACAGGGAAGCTCGTTCGCCTATTGAGCTTCCCTGTATAGCGGAGTACCCTTGGCATCCTATTCACTCTATTTGGTCGATTTCTACTATTTTCCCAGCAATCCGCGGAGCCTGGTAGAGGCTAGCAGCTGCAGCTGTTATCTCTTGTTTGTCCTTCATTTCACCTGTTGATTCAGCCAGGTGTGAGGAGAGGCGTGGCTCGAGTGCCGCTCCCCCCATTGTACAGCACTGCTGCTAGGTAAATATTTACCAAGAGCGATGGGAGCCATTGTGCCCACATCAATTAGTCTAAAGAATGCTCTGAAAAACACCCTCATATTTCGATTGTGAGAGTTGTTGCCTCTTGTACGTGCGGCCTTGACTTCCAGAAGTCTAGGAAAGCGCTGTTGGGTCATTGCTCTAGATGGTTTATGGAGACTGTCGCTCGTGCATCTTGGTGTCTTGAGTGCGCTGCTGTGCGGTAAGAGTCTCTTGGTTCATTTTCAAATTCTGATGGGGTTTCGTATGTGGGATCGAATCTGTCAGTGCCACTCTACATGATACATCTGAGGTTAGCCTTTTTCTGCTTTTCACAAATACTTGAAATAGGAGACAAAAAGCATTGTTGAAAGCAAGACCAATAAGTGGATTAGATGATATAGGATGTATAGAGGATGAAAATTATCCTGTTTAATCCCTCCTCTTGGATATATCGTATATCTGTTTAGAAGGATAGAGATCTTAGGAATACGTTTACATGAAGTAGGGAGATGAAAAGAACTTTAGGGTTTGTTTGAGTGTTGTTTGTATGCAAACGTTTTCTCAGCCGAAGAAGCTACGTTGACAAAAGGCCTGGGTGCCATGTACAGGGTGAATAAAACGAAAAGATCTGAACGGGAATTGTGTTGCCCAGGCTGTCTCACTGAGGGATGACTGCTGTGCAAAACATGTCAGCTGAGGAATGAATCCACTCTCAATATAAACTGTTTTTTTCAGTTGAGCTATTGTCCATTTGGTTTGGTCCTCAACATAGAAGACTGCTGTTTTTTGTTGTTGTTTGTTAATACAGCTACCAAGGCAGCTGTTCTTAACTTTGTATCTAGTATGTATCTTTGTCCATGAAGCTGAACCGAGAGAGATCTATGTCATATGTGCATGGTATATATTTACTTTTGTTTCCCATTTAGAATTGGACCCCAGATACTCAACTGTAGGAACTAAGGCCCAATTTATACAGAGTTTTTTCAGATATCTAAAAATCCGCCGACATCTGAACCTTAGATATCTGGACGCATTTATACACACCGACAGGAAGTACCGCAGGACTCACGCAGCGCGCTGATTGCACTCGTGACCCTATTTAACCTTTTGCGCGCGTTTCAAAATGGCGGGAGAACCGCCTGTGTTTTTCGTCATGATGAATATGGTATTCTTTCTTTATCTGACTCGCGTGTGGCTAAACATGAGGCAGCATTCAAGGGTTGAGCGTAAGAGGCGTTTGAGGTACCGGGGAAGACGACAGCGACCGGTCAGAATCAACGCTGCGTTCCTACTCGCCGCCCTTGTCGTGGTGGAAGGGGGAGGGCCGATCCACCGAATGATCAGGCATCACGAAAGAAGTCCGTCGTCCGTTTGGGAACAAATGGTCCTTGATGCTAAGAAGTTTTCCCGCTTTATCGCCCGCCAAATATGCAAACTAGCATGAACCCCGACCTCCAGATGTCTACTACGCGACACATTCTGTTTAGACGTCCGGCTGGAGCGGTCGGGGACTCCCGCTGAGTTGTCGGGCGAATGCTTCAGAGTGGTCGGCTGAAATTTTCCCGACATCTATAAAAAACCTCATTAAGACCATAAAATTCCTGTTTAGACACAGAAAAAAGCTGTCGCCTGGCAGATATCTGCAGTCCAGATATCTAGACAAGCTGTGTGTAAATTGGCCCTAAAGCACTCTCATAATATGACAAACTTATTGTTCTCTTTGAACTGTGGAAAGTAAAATGAAGTTGTCAGCAAAAGGGTCACTAGGTATAATGAGTCGGCAAAACTGTAGGGGCCAAATTATCTGAGATGTGATCTTGAGTACACACAGGAAATTGGGTGTTTATCAGATACCATTAGCCCCCTGGGAGTCCATGTGCTTTCACAAACACAAACAGGTGGTTCAACATCTGCCATTGCAAATTTAAGGACAACAGCTTTTGCTATTGTAACAATGTTGTTGTTGTTTCCTCAAGGCTGTAAAGTCCTTGTAAATAAGGTCACCATGTTTATAACAGCTAAATTTGCCCCTTGCTTTTAGACAACAGAAGTTGTTTGTGAAAATTGTTGTTTCTACTATTTTCCATGATTGTGTTTTTTGTGTGTATATCTGTGTGTTTGTGTGTACTGTAAATTTTGGAATGCTAGAGGTGGTTTTATTTTCGCGTTTTTCGAGGTGATGACACCGCAAATACAATGTGTGCATTTCCATTTCATTGTGGTTGTACGGTATAAAACTACTGTACCATACAACCATGAACCTAAAACACCACAAAAACACAGCAAAATCTGTCCATGAAAATAAGTGAATTTGCAGTATCTGGACAAAGGTAACCGTGTAAATGGATTGTGATGGTAATACTATACAGACATGTTTTGCTGGTTGCTTACATGTATGTAGGGATGTTTGGCTCTGTTGCTAGGGGCAACCATGAAGAGACTTAGCATCTTAGGATGTCTGTCCCTAATGTCCCATTTTAAAATCCAAGCAGTGGTCCTTACAGGTATAATGTTGCCTTTAGCATTGTTGTTTTAATACAACCTTTTATACATTGTACATATACACATATATATGACGTACTAGGACATTGGCATATCAATTATCATTATATAAATGTAGCCTTATTTATTGGCATCTTATTTTTAAGAGGTCTTATTTTAAAATTAGTGATGATTTCTTGCCATGAAGCAAAACTCAACATCTTTGACAAGTCAGTTACATGTATCTGTATGTGTCATGTACTTTAAAAAAAGTTCAAAGTGAAAAATGGCAAAAATTTCATTCCAAAGATTGCTATACATCCGTACATTGTGTATATGATCTATGGTTGATTATTTTTTGTCATATCAATATCAATCTGCAACATTTCAACTAGCGGGTACGAATGTATAGCAATGTGCAATTTGAATGGGTGATACCATGCTATTCCACAAGAAAACGACAGCATAGAAAATTGTTTCTGACACATTCCAACTCCGCGATCCAATAACCTATTCATAATAGCATTTCATCTCAAGGACATTATCTTTTTTGTTTGGGAAACATAACTTTTCTTTTATTATCTCTGACAGCAAAACCAATGGTGCAAGTGCCTATATGTAATGGGAACAATAGAGGATAGTTACCTTCGCCGAGAAGGTTATGCAGAGGGTAGCGTTTGTGTGTGTGTGTGTGTGTGTGTGTGTATGTAAAGAAGCAGAATAACTCGAGAAGGCTTGGATGGATTGTCTTGATATTTGGTAGGTGGGTAGGTCTTGATGAGACTAGGAAATGATTAGATTTTGGGTCCCCTAGCGGCTTGTTATGGTACTGCAGCGGAACTTCCTGTTTTGTTATCTCGTGTTCTGGACAAGCTATGGAACTGATTTTTGAGTGGTAGATAGCTCTTTGGACAGAGAGTAAGTGGTATAGGTTTTGGCCCCCTAGCGGCTTTTTTGGAACTGCAGGAGCAGGTTTTGGTTCAGACTTTGAAAGGGAATAACTCAAGAAGGGCTTGATGGATGGTCATGAATTTTGGAAAGTAGATAGCTTGAGTGATGATGTACATGATTAGATACTTATTATGCAAATCATTATCTAATTTGCATAATTAATGAGGAAAGTTTACACAGCCGCCAAATTCCATGGTAGGACTCTAAAACATGTGACATATGTATCTGGGGAAGAGAGAAATATTAATAGATTTTAACTATGCAAATGAGGACCTCATTTGCATAATTAATGAGAAAATACTATAACTCAAGATGGGCTTGATGGATGGTCATGACTTTTGGTATGTAGATAGCTGACGTGACACTTTGTATAATTGGACAATAATTATGCAAATCAGATTCTAATTTGCTTAATTAGTGACACAATTTAAAAAACCTGCTGTGTACCATGATATGACTATTCAAATATGTGACATTTGTAACTGAGGAAGAGAGGGATGTTGATAGATAGAAAATATGCAATTGTAGGCCTAATTTGCATAATTAATGAGTAACTATGTTAATTCCATACAGGTAAATGATGGCAATTTCATAGTTGTGGCATTTAGAAGTTATGTGAAGGTGTACATACTTGAATCAAATTATGCTGATACAGACCTCATTTGCATAATTGATGATGTTAGCATACCCTTCTTTGTTAAGCTTATACTTTGTAGATTTATAGTTTTTTTTTTTTTTTTTTTCACCACTTTATTCACCACCACCGATCTTTACAATGAAGTTTTTACATCAAACTTAAGTTAAAATCACCACATCATTGTAAAGTTGGAACATCACTTGAAAGTAACTTAACAGAAGCGACACAACATTTTTTAACAGAAACAAACTACCTGTGATAAATAGCACATAACATAAGATTTCTAACATCATTACATGCAAAAGAGTAGCTTAAAACAGAAATCAAAGATAATATTACACGACTGACTACCTGTGACAAATATGTGAATCAGATAAAAACATTGTTACATCATTACCTACAAGACAAAACTTAAGATAGTAAGTAAAAGATAATATCATACAGCGGGTTGGTTCTCAAGAAGTGCTAAAGTGCATTTATACTGGTAAATCTGTTTTTTATTTCCCAGTTGAAAATACTGACCAGTTCTTTTTGCCTTGAAGTGGCCTGTGGGTTCTTCCTCAGAAAAACCCATGTTTTAAAAATTACCCACTTAGCTATAGTTATTGTTTGAAGTCTTCTTTTCAGATCATGTATTTTTAGTGGCTGAGTTACTTTTCCAAGGATCACTTCTTGAAAATCAATGTTAGGGTTACTGGGACAGAAGGGTACATAAGTGTGAACTGAGTTCCAGAAGTCTTTTAGCCTTTTACAATCCCAAAACATATGCTTATAATTTTCAATATCTCCACTGTCACATAATTTACATATAGGACTAACTACTTGCCCATCTTCATCTTGTATTTTCCATTTGTTCAGTTTCTCACCACATGGTAGAATTTGCTGAAGTAATTTGTAATTGAATACTGCTATTTGTGTTTCTTTACATGAAGTTGAGCCTAACATCTTCCAAATCTTCTTCCACTCTAAAGAGTCAGAACCAAAAAGTGTCTGCCATTTCTGTTGGCAGCATGGTACCACTGCATGTTTCTGAATGAGTGCAGTGTAAAGGGCTTTGCAGGATTTTGTCTGGATTTTCAATTTTGTTGTAGGTTCAAGCAGATTTGGGGTCTGGATAACAAGATGCATTGGGCTGTCATCTGAGTCTAGAGTATTTTTAACAACAGTTTTCCAAGAGCTGGGTATGGCTTGAAACAGACTAATGTGCTCAATTAGAGTACTGGGTCTGTTACAAAGGGTTGGATAGTTATTAATAGAGATGAATTGTCCACTAGGGAATAAATCTTTCACATAAATAATTCCTTCTTTGATCCACTGGGGAAAGAAGATAGTTTTACCTTGGGATCTCACATTTTCATTGCACCATATTACTTGTTCTTCTATGTTGAGGGCCTTAAAACCGCCCGCTTTATCAGTTCTGTGGTGGGATAGTATAACTTGTTTGTAAAAAGTGGGAATATTGTTGAGGTTTGGGCCATCGTTTTCATTTTCAAAGTTCATGTGTAGTATAAGGTTATTGGAGCCAAAAGAATTTAAGTACAGAAGGGGCAGTGCTTTCCATCTAGCATTTTCTTCCAAAGTTAAACAGTTTTTGTCCAGTCTTTGTACCCAAGATGCAAGTAGGGATTGCTTTTGGTATTCAAGATTTGTCAAGCCTAATCCCCCCAGTTCAATGGGTTGGCTTATAACCTGTCTTTTAATCTTATCTTTTTTTCCATTCCATAGAAATGCAAACATTTCTTTCTTTACAGTCTGTATCACCCAAGTAGGGGTGAGAATCATTGACATGTTATAGATTATCTGTGAGAGGGCTAGGAATTTTAATACCGTAACTTTACCATACAGAGTGAGGTTTCTACATTTCCAAATTTGAAGTGTATTTTTTAGTCGCTCAATCTTTTTTCCCAATTTAAGAGTTCACACTCTTGCTGTAATTTACGGTTAGAAAAGTATATTCCTAGGGATTTTATAGGGGTTTTAGGCCAGGAAATACCTAAAGGTTCGTCTTGTCTGGCCATGTATGTGCCTATCCATAATCCTTCACATTTACTCATATTTAGTTTAAGGCTTGATACATTACAAAACTCTTGTATATATCTAAATGCATTTTCCATAGATGCATCATCTGATATCAGAAGTGTGGTGTCATCTGCTACTTGAGAGATCTTAATTTCTACCTCGTTAGCTGGGTTACATTTGACTTTTATTCCCTCTATGTCTTGAGCGTGTCTTATTTTAACAGCCATAATTTCAACAGTAAGTACAAACAGGAGAGCGGATATGGGGCAGCCCTGTCGTATACCTCTTTTTAGGGGGAAAAAGTCAGACAACCATCCTTTATTACAGATGGTGCTGCTGATGTCATAGTACATACATTTCATTGCATGGATAAAGAAAGGACCAAAATTAAATTTTTGTAACACTTTCCACATGAATTGTCTATTCAGAGAATCAAAAGCTTTAGTAAAATCCAGGAAAATTACTGCTCCAGGGATGTTTTGAGTTTCAGCATATTCAATGACATCACTAATAAGTCTTACATTTTGCCCAATGAATCTACCCTTGATATATGCAGTCTGGTCATTGTTAACTAACTTGTGTAGAACTTTCTTCAGTCTATTCGCAAACACAAATGCAAATATTTTGTAATCAGTGTTAAGAAGGCTGATTGGTCTCCAGTTGTCCAGGTGGTGGCGTTCATTTTTCTTGTGTATTAGCCTAAGTACAGCTCTTCTTTGTGATATAGACATTTTCCCTTCCCTTAAGGTTTCCTGGATAGAATCATAAACAAGGTCTCCTATCATAGGCCAGAATAATTTAAAGAATTCTGAAGGAATGCCATTTAGGCTGATTTATAGTTAATGAGAGACACTCCTAATACGTCAGTCATAAAGGTTAAAATCATTTGGCGAAGGTATGAGGTCGTGGAACTCTAGTTACTGATTATTATGTATAATGGATATTGAAAGGGAGTGTCCAAACTATTTTAATATTTCATGAGAAAGACCGTGCTATTGTTCTATGAGGTTTTAATTTTGTTTACACAGCATAACTGTTCTTAGAGGGTGGTGTAATGCATTCACCTAGGTAATCATTTTCAAGTGCCCTTCCGAAGGGCACAACATGTGGGCCTGCTATGGATTCAAACTCCAGACCTTAAGATTTTAAGTCCAGCTTGCCACCTTGCTTGAATGTCTTGAAAAGGAAAACACGGATAGGGTATTTGTGCTCTTAATTGTTCTCTATCCTTCTGCAAAGAATGCAAGTCTTTTTTTTTGAGAGGACATTTTCGTACACTGAGCCTTTTAGGTTTTAGACTTATACTTGCTTTTTCCCTAGAACTGTCATGGAATGGAACTCTGTGCCACAAAGTACCATAGAACTAGAAGATAGCTCTAATCAACGCTTACAGTCAAATGTGCAAAGGTTAGGTGTGACAGGACGTTCAGTGTAATGTAACCAGCTGCTGCTGCACCGCGCACCTGCAAAGCTGGTGTGTTACGCTGGATGGCGGTTATACAGGCTACATACGGTAGATACAGATACCATTTCATCAATAACTGTTAGTACGTTCAAGTCTTCTAAAATAAAAAGTGACATTTCTTTAACTGTGTTGTCTTCCTCTTACAGGTGCGTCCTTGCGGTGTGACCATCCAAATATTATGAGGTGACAAACCAAAAAGTACCACTACCTAAAACTACATGGAAGGTGATCCAGTCTTCGTGGTCAAAGGTCAAGAGCCAAAGGGCACCAAGATGGAGAAGGAGAAAGCAGAAGCCGACGCGGTCGCCGAACGCTGGATGATGATCGAACATCTGAAAGCGGAGGAAGAGGACGAGAAAAACGGGAGCGACGTTTGCCCGTGCTGCGTGTCGGGCGAGAAAGACGCTCACAGGACAGAGATGGAGGAACTCTGCGGCTATCGGTGCTGGACGCCATCTTGGCTGCAGAAATTCACGCACGGGAAATGCGTGGTCATCGCCATCAGCTTACTGACGCTGGTGCAAAGCATGCTGGTCTCGGGCTACCTCAGCAGCGTCATCACAACCATCGAGAGACGGTTCGAACTCCACAGTAGCCAATCAGGGCTCATTGTCAGTAGTTACGAGATCGGGAGCTTGCTGGTCGTCGTGTTTATCAGTTACTTTGGCGGGCTTGGTCACCGACCAAAGTGGATTGGATGCGGTGCGTTCCTATTGGCCCTCGGTGCTGCCCTGTTCACCCTACCCCACTACCTGGCCGGGAAGTACGACTGGGAATCCCGCGATCTGAAAAATAGAACGGAGGACAGCAATCTCTGTAAGAACACGACCGGGAACGGGAATAACGCCGACTGCATGTCCAAGTCGGGAGATTCCATCTTCATGTTTCTGTTCATGGGGGCCCAGATTCTCATCGGCGTGGGCTCCACCCCCATCTACACACTTGGTACGACCTACATAGATGACAACGTCAAAAAGAGCCAGGCTTCTATATATCTAGGTAAGTCTTGTTATGGAATATTAACATCATTATATATTATCTACTAACAATTTGGTATCACAATTTACAATGGATGGATGGATGGATGGATGGATGGATGGATGGATGGATGGATGGATGGATGGATGGATGGATGGATGGATGGATGGATGGATGGATGGATGGATGGATGGATGAATGAATGAATGGGATGGATGGATGGATGGATGGAAGGATGAATGGGATGGATGGATGGATGGATGAATGCATGGATGGTTAGATGGAAGGATGGATGGATTGATGGTTGGATGGATGGATGGATAGATGATTTAATGAATGAATAAAATTATGAATGAATGAGAGTTTTCTGCATTGTGATTTGCCTTCTCAAGTGTTATCCCCGATAATAGTCTTTCAGCGCTTTTATGACATGCAGCATTATTGCAATAGTCACCCAACCATCGCATACAATAATTAAGATTACTCACTTGACAGCTTATAACATTACTCCATAATTAAATCCCTAACCATAAGATATATATTGTGTTAAATGAGCACAATGTGTGAATGGCTTGCAGTTAACCTCATTGCCTTTTAGTGTGGAAGAACTATTGTTCAAGAATATTGGAAACGCATTACAGTGTAATATAGATGTTGCAGCTAGTGCAATGGGGCATAGTGATCGATATAGCCCCTT
Source organism: Branchiostoma lanceolatum (assembly GCF_035083965.1). Lineage (NCBI taxonomy): Eukaryota > Metazoa > Chordata > Leptocardii > Amphioxiformes > Branchiostomatidae > Branchiostoma > Branchiostoma lanceolatum. The sequence goes on from NC_089739.1 coordinate 4,138,495, forward strand.
TATTTTCTTGCGTAGAGGACATTGTGTAGCCGTATCACATTATACATCAATATTTAACTCACATTATAGATGGGAAGCAAAATGAAGAAGAATGCTAAGGATAAAATGAGTTTTGTATTCGTGCAGTTATTAAGGGGAAGGGAAGAAGAAGCCTTTAAGGTTATTGATTAGTTATGTGATTAGTTTGGTAATCTTCTATAATTACATATAATATGGAAATTTGATTTATCCCACTATTGAGGCTTTCTTTCTTATACTGTACGTACTTATCACATATGAGTGTCACGATTGAATATACAGATCTGAATACACACGCACTCATAGTCAAATGCGTACATGCACACATGCACGCACACACACGCGCACAGACCCACATACACACACACACACACACACATACACACACACACACACACACACACACACACACACAGAGGAACACAGTTCATGTACATACATGTGCAAACAAACATACAGAAACACACATGTCCCAGTATGAATTGAGAATTACCAACTTTTCTTTTAGTACTTTTTACTGCTTTAGCTACAGGAGTTATACAACTTCCTCAGTTTGATCGTCATGCCGACTGCTAGACAATTCCTGTTGCGATTGTTGCCCTGTGATTCGATTTGTCCGTTCCATTTTTGGCTTGGGCCAGTTGTCCGCTAATTTGCCTTCGATTTCCGGGGGCTTGCTAACCCAATTTCCCCATGCATGTAACGTCCCACGCGCCACTCAAGCCCAGATTACCAGCTAAGAGCCTTGCTGTCCAGCACACTGTTGGGAACCGTGCCACATTAGAATGTAAACGGTCAGATTAATTCTAGCCGCCATTATAAAGCCATCCCATTGCCATTACGTACCTTTACTCAAGGGCCTGAGGGCTTTTTCTAAAGAGGGGAAGAAGGGCGTTTCGCCCCCATGATCTTAACCATAGGCACGTGCGTGCGTGCGTGCGTGCGTGTGGTCCCTTTACCCAGGGGAGCAAATTCTCTGACAAGCTTAAAATTCTGATTGACCAAAGATGCTACTAGTCCACAATGTAGGTAGCCACAGTCTTCAACTGTGACCTGTCTGACAATAATTTGCCCCTCCGGAAACCTTAGAATGCCCCATTTAACTAGTACTGAAACTTCTCTAGAATATTCTCTAAAACTGCAATGCTTAACCCTTGAAATGTTTAACTCCTTGCAATTGATTCCTTAGACTATATATATTGCTTTCTTATGGCAAAGCTGTTGAGAAAGGAGCAATTTAAGAGGCCATGGCCATGTTCCAATCTGAAATATTTATGGCAGAAAAATATAGACCTTCAAAAGGCAAAGACTTGATAAGTTGATGTTGAATTGGGATTTCCAGCGAAACCAAGACAGAACATAATTACCAACCAGTTTTTGATTGATGTTTTATTGCACAACCAACTTGTAATTGTATGCTCCGACATTCAGACATTTGGCACAGTTTTGAGTTCTCTCATCTTATAAGATTGTATATCTCATATCCAAATTGGTCTCATTTTTACCAATATATAACTTCCAATTAACCTTGAAAGCCAGACTCGTTGCCCTTGATTAGGGCATGCAATGATTGGTTTATTTATAACATTTCAATTCCACAAATTGTACTGATTTGCCGTGCACATATATCGTGTGTAGTGAATTGGACTGAATCTTGCAATTGAATTAAAGAATGATCCATTCTTTTAATTACATCGTTCAAGTGTTAACCATCTTATTAGAACTATAAGAACATTTATCATCTTTATTTGGATATATGAAAACATTTATTTTGTTTAGTACTGTACTATATAGATAACACCAAGTCATAACTCACTGTAGTGTAATAAGCAAATATGATAACAATGTGCCCACTAGAAATTGAATGTCACTTTCAATGATGAGTAGAAAAAGATTCATCGTAATTAAAGTACAAATTGAAATTACATTGTTTTCAATCAAAACTACACTGTACAAATTTGTGATTATAGTAAAGGCTGCACTATACTATGAGACTACTGGTATTACATGTAGTTCATACTGTCCAAGTTCTTATTAAAACTTTTGTGCAGATTTTGATAATAGCAGTTTTCTCTGTGACCTCTCCATTGCAAATTCACAACCCTGCGAATATGGGGTGATTTACACGGCAAAATTCGCTTTTCCTCCAAATCGGGTCAGCAACAGCTTTTTTGCCGTCCAAACATGAATTTAATGATCGTAGGAGGGCTTTTCCCTAATGTCAGGAAAAATCTGTATTACTGTAACAGTTATTTCTGTTTCATTCACTGTGCTTTAATGTTCACTGTTTTCACTGTAACATGTAACAGTGAAATTATCATTACCATTAACAAATCATTTGCTGACTCTTTTTTCCATGCACTTGCTGCCACAGTGAAAATTTATTTCAGTGAACAAGTCCATTTTTCTTTGACTGTGGAATTTTCCCACTGTGAAGATAGAAAGAATTACAGCATTAGAGTGCTGCAGAATTGCTTAGTTTAAAGCACCGCAAAAGTGAATGATTTTACAGTAAGACGTTATATCAGCGGCACTGTTGACAGTCCTGCGTACTTTACCCTGAGTTACAGCAAAGTGTTTGCCTGCTAAATTCCTGCCATGTTACTGCTGACCCCACTGTCAACATACCGGAATGGCTTTCATTCTCACGCTGGCCTTGTACATCCATTCGTGCACGTCACCTCTTCACTATGCAGGGCTCGAAATTCATTTTTGGAAATAGGTGCACTGGTGCACCCAACCCCCAAAATTAGGTGCACATGCAGAAAGATCTAAGAATTGGGTGCACTACATGAAATAAAGTTGAATGGCAGCAAAACATAATTACAAAGTTTAATGTTACTACCTCTCCTAAGAACTTCAATCTGTAATTCTATAGCTAACTGGAAAATTCCAAACAAGCAATACATCAAATGTATGTACAGCAAAAGGTTATAATGCTTTTTCGGATACTTGCATTTCAAGAATTTTCTGTATACTAGTGCACAATAGTACCTTTACCCTATAGCCTACAAAAATACCTAGGTGCACTGGTGCACCCACATTTGAAAATTAGGTGCACAGTTCCCACTATTTCGAGCCCTGCTATGTAATCACCAAGCTCAGCAGATATATTTCTGTCTTGGCTGAAGTACTTTCAATTTCGCAAGCTAGGCCTCAGGGGGAATTCGAACACGCTCAACGTGGAATAACTATGAGATAAATATGTCTAAGCTATGCAAGTAATATAGGGTATGTGCCTTAAGGCAATTTTAGATTAATGATAATTATACTGGAATATCTGATGATTATTATACTGTAATGAAAGGTTCTGCTCAATTTAATTTTTCTTTTTCTTCTGTTTTCCTCCATACAACATGACAACTTCCATATGTTTGTGATCTGTTTTTTATTTTTCATAAACATCCTTTGGCATTATTTCTCTGTATCTTGCGATAGGGAGAAAAATGGCATTTTTTTGCTTCCAAATGTTGCATATTTGGTGATTTTTGGATCTTTCTTTTTTATCATTCTGGTATTTTGAGATTAAAACATTTATGTTTTGACACCCCTATGTTCCGACACCCTTATTATTGTCATTAATGTTCCAACACCCTTAGCTAATGTTCTGACACCCTAATGTTCTGATACCAATATGTGCTGAAACCCTAACCCTTATTACCCTAGCCTTAACCCTAACTCAGGTACATAGGGATGTTGGAACATATGTACCGGTAAGGATGTTCACCAGGATATTCACCAGCGGTTGAAAATTAAAGACAAATGGCTGACACCACACGTGGTGGTGAGAAATGCTCAGATTTTCACCCCATTCTCTATCTACGACATCGATAGTGCTGTCACATGTCTGTCAGGGTGCCATTTTGATCTATGTGGCTTGATATTACGACCCAATATATTTTCTTTAAATTGCACTTTCCATTGATTCCCAATACCCCATGCAGACCCCTTGGGTTCCTTCCAGACCCACGGGTGATCTGTGATGAACCCCCTGTCTGGTTGTAATGTCGGTAATGATCCCTGGATATTTGTCAAACTCATAATTAAAGGCATCCAGTGAGACGTCAGAGTGCCGGCGGTAGAACTAAACTCCCAAAGCCACTTTTCTTATCACGTTTTCAAGTTGAATGAACCCTTTCCTATTCCATACCAATATTCATGGAGAAAACATTTGATGTCATCGATGTTGTTGCGAGGAATTCTGTATATCTGTACAGCTTTTCCGTGCTTTAGGCTCAAGCACCAAAATTTTGTGATTACTAAAGCATAGGTCAGCAGTATGACGTATTGGATGATGGACCAGGGCAGGCTTTGAAGATCACTTTTGAAAGGTAATATCAATGGTGAACCTGCAAGACATTCACATTCACCAATACGTCCTGGCAGGTACATTTTAACCTTACAATATAGATGAGGACAAATATCAAAAGGGATTGATGTCAAGTGATGTACAGTACATGTACCACTTGGACGTACCTCAAATTTCTTCCAGTCCTCAAATTATCTACTGTAAATTTCTTTACTTTCATTGTGCTTAATGGAGGAGGTTTTTGCAATGTTTTTATTTTGTGGTTGAAACGATTCTTTAGCAGTGATACATGGAAAACACATAATCACGGTGTCATCAATTCACAGCGAAGAGGTCACCATGAAAACTGCTAAAATAAAACCACAGTGAACGTTTCAAGACTTTCAGAAATCAGTAAAATAATGAGGAAGTGTCTTAAAGAAATAATAACCACACACACATCACGTTCAATAGGTTTCAACAGTTCAAGTGTTTGATAAGTTTGGAACCATGGCTCAAGTATATCCTGTTGTTATCGAGTCAAACTGCAAGCAGCACGCGAAGAGGGTTTTCAATATTCCAGGTACCAGTCAACGACCCATTACAGGGATATATTTAGCCACTAGGATCATTTGCGGATGGACCTTATTTCCGCCGAAGCACCCTGGAAGACATCCGTCGCAAACACCTGAACGACTAAGAAGTGAGGGGAATACTGATAAAGGAGTTAAAGTAATCTGCACCCAGTATCCCCTCGTAGGGCTAAGGTAATTGGGATCTGATTGGGAAGGTTTAGACGAGAGATGACTGAAGTTAAACGAAAAATGCTCCCCAATATATCAGGGTGGTCGTACATGCATCAGCAGCTACTGTTCCAAGCATTCCACAGACAGTATTTGGTGCCCATGTTAATAAGATGATATAAAGATGTATTTGAACAAAGTGATGCCTTAAGTTTAACGAAAAATGCTCCCCAATATATCAGGGTGGTCGTACATGCATCAGCAGTTACTGTTCCAAGCATCCCACAGACAATATTTGGTGCCCTTATCAAAATTTTGGATTTTGGATACTTATAGTAGTTAAGATAAAGAGATGACTTAAGTTTAAGGAAAAATGCTCCCGAATATATCAGGGTGGTCATACATCAAGTGTTTAAAGGATCCAACAGAGTAAATTTGGTGCCCGTATTAATATCATAGATGTAGTTTGGGTAGTTAAGATAAAGAGATTATTAGTAAGTTTAATGAAAAGTGCTCCCCAATATATCAGGGTGGTAATGAAGTGTTTTTAGGATCCCAGAGAGAATGTTTGTTTCTTTCTTTGTTCGTTCAGACCTTTGAAGTGACACATGCATACATGTAGTGTACATAGCAAGTTGCAATTGTCTTGCTGTTTCAATTAAATGTATCAGTAGCAGGGTATATTTTCACAGGGAGCCATTGCTTTAATGTGCTCAAGATACTTTCTCGGACCCGGGACCCCCATTTTACGTCCCTTTTGAAAGACGGGTGCAGCCCCAACTGAGGTGCCCTTCCCAGGATTGAACCTGGGTCTCCCAGTTAGCAACTAATTGGAACCAGGAGCTCAACTGTGACTGTGAGGCTGCTACCAGTTGAGCTACAGCTGACTCATATGAAAATGACAAATTTTGGAAAGCTTATGTGTGACATTTAGTTATTCCATCCACGTTTACTGTAGTTATAACCAGCCAACGGTGTGTGCCTGCAAAGCTGCTATACTTGCACATTATATATGTAACCCCACTTTGCTTTTCCTGGAAAAGGTTAAGAGGAAAAGCTTAGGGTAAGCAAATACCGCAATGTATGCGCTATGGTCGTTTTGAATGCCACTTTTTCAACATAGATCCATAGGACTGGGTTTTAGACAGGATAGAGTAAAATGAAATCAGTGAAATTTGCATGGAACCACAGGTGTGAGTTTCTGAGGGTTCAGTAACAATAGAGAAGTTTTATTTTGTCAGGGTGATAATTCAACTCAGTGACACTCAAATGCTTAATACTTAAGTTAAAGCTATGGGCAAAGTACAAATTTTAATATATTATCATACATTTCCATATAAATACTCCATAACTGAGATGCTTATGGAAAAGCATGCATGGCAGGCATAATGCACAGATAATACCAATGAAAAGTTGAGGTTTTATTTCTTCATTTGAATGCACTGTGTTCATTTATCTAAATGCATATTATTTGTACAATCATGTATTAAAAGCATACGGAATCGGGTTATAATATCAAAAAGTATATCATTGAAAATTCTGGAACAATATATACAAGTAAGTCATAACTTAGCTATAATCAACATTTTCAGGAAAGAAATTAACATCTTCACAAATTGTTCCTGTGCACTACATGCGCACATTAGTTGCATTTTGACTTTGAGTAGTGATTGCTTTTCCCAATAACTTGAGCAGATGCTGGGTCATATCTAATACTGCAAAAGATTGGAAGAACGGCGGGAAGTATTACCGGATTACGTGCTGTACGTGATACGTCATTACGAGAGCCTCGCTGCGTATGGCGAGGTGTCGTTATGAAGATATTAACTGTGTAAGGTATTCAGATCCATAGATAGGATACCGTCAGGGGTCATATTTGAAGTCAAGGTATGAGCAAGAGGAATTTTTTGTAGAAAGAAATTAAAAAAGAGAACAAATTTGTGAAAAAAATTCAACGAATTCAGAATGAAAGCAAATAAAAAGAAGCAAAATCTGCTTATTGAGTTAAAACTGAAAAAAATTGGAATTTTTATGTTACCCCCTCAGTCTGTAATGGTATCTTCCCCATAGCAACCAAAAGTCAAAATCAGCAGTCATAATAAAACCACATGAGGTTTTTCAGCAAATTGTCAAAGATTCTTCAAACTCAGCCAATTACATACACCAGACAGCCATGCCGCATGCATTTTTAATGCATCTGTAATAACATCTTAGTACAGGGTCGTTAAAGGCATAAAACCCACGACAAATTAATGAAGCGTCATGCCTCTACGTGCAGAACCCACGCGACGATGATTTGCAGATAACAGCTTTGCGCTTACCGTGATCTAAGTTCTAACGCCTTGGTAATGTACGGTACAATATTAATGAGATTTTACCAGCTACATGGCACCCTTAAGGTATCTTAAGCTTTCAATTGATAATGATGCCCATGCATGCACATGGCATATAATTTTGCGTGACTCACAGGCCTACAATTACTTATTTTCTGACTCCTACAAGGACGCAAGCTTTGCAAATTATCCCTGCAATTCTTAGGACATTTTCTACAAACACTCAAGCCACTATCTCTACCCCTTTAAAACCTTTTTAGACAGATCCAAATTGTTGATATCTTCTTGCATACAGGTAGCTTGGTGATAAATTATGAGACTAGCAATTCAGGATTTTATATTCCTCTGTACAGCTTGATCATCAGTGATTGTAGAAAAACAGGTGCATCTACTGCACAATGGGAGTTAAAGGATGAATTCTATGTCTGCCATAGGGTGTTTTGCTTTTTTCAAGCTGAAACTTGAATATTCATACTATTCTTTCTGTTCTTGCCAAATTTTATATATTTTTTTTTCCCGCCATGTCTCTTATTCGCTCCATATTTTTTTTTTTAAATCTGAGAACCGACACATTAAATTGGTGTGGCCTCTAGGACAGAATTACAAGTTATTTGATTATAATGTTAGTTGAAATCTGAATTGAAGTTGCAGAAGGTTGGTTATTTCTATCCATGTGTAAAGAGGTAACTGTTATACTAACTTATAGATGCTATTCAAACCATTGTACCCAATAGAATATGTTGTGAGTCATGTCCTATGAGGCCTGTCATGATTAAGTTTTCATTTTGAACTGTCACGTTATATCAGGACTTACATTGTACACATAGTACACCAGCCAACTGGTGTAGATTTGTATTGTATTTCTGGTTTTCAATATATCCAGGTTGCACTTAGTTGAATATTCACTTTTCAGGCTTTCGAACATGTCACATTATTATTATGAATACAAGGACACATTTTAGCTCTATTTTTGTCCCAGCTACATGTGTACATGTACATTTACATTTTGTATATCACGCTGTAATATACATACATGTATAACTGTTATAAACATGTAAGTCTTAGCTAGATATCATCTGAAATCTGATGACATGTTAATTGTTTTTTATTTCATGACAAATTCAATGTAATTTGATGTTGTTTACCAGGTGCTTAGAGCACATTATATAATCTACATTTGGCTACACTCAAAATGGATTTTGCGAAGTGACAGGATGTTGAAATGCTTACCTAGCAATAACTTTGGCAACGACGGCTGTAAACAACTGTGAAAAATGATCCTCTCAGCATTTACTAGATATCTTCCCCAGTTGCCTGTGAGTCAGTTATATTTACCACTGAATGAAGACTTTTGGTGTGTATGTTTTCAAATAACTTTCTTTTCTTTACTTTCTTTATTCAAATATCAAAACTTACAGACAAAACATGCCTGGATGGCGATGATATTTACAATAAGATAGAGAACACCTGAATACAATAATGTTACAATAAGATAGAGAACACTGCACAGAAATTTAAGATCATAATAAAACATTAATTAAAGCTGTTTTTCGTAAAAATCTACTCAAAAGTCAACATCAACTGTCGTAATTCCAAAGGATACCTTTAGACAGCCACAATAAAAAAACGGTTATCAACGTCTTCTCAAGAAAATCTTGAGAACACTTGGATATCTGAAGTGCATACCTCAGGGATTATTGATACTGCATTTTTTAGCACTACCTAGTCACTTCAAATTTACTTTGAAATGTTGCCGTTTTAGGATACCCGATGGAATAATAAGAATATTTATTGATATTAAGCCCACTCAACCTAATATTTCTATAAGAACTCCATATCCTAGATGTCCTTTTGACGAACGTTTTTGCATACACCATAAACAGTGAGGTGACCCTAAATCTATCATCCCGTGATACAGAATAAAAACATTATTATCGTATCATTTTCATCCATTAATTATTAATTCATATCTCAGGTGAGCAGAGCTGTTAACATGATACCCCATCAAATCTAGGGTTTCTGATTTATTTAGTCATAATGGCTGTATGGCAGGTATGACTGCCGATCATCTAGTTAATTATTCATTTTCACATTCAGGTGATCTTTGATCAGCAAACATGTTATTGCTGTGCAGGTGCTTGTGTAAGTATTGATTAATCTAATGATTACCTTCGCCAAGAAGGTAATGTTTTCGATGCCGTTTTTCTGGCTGCGGACAGCATAACTCAAGAAGCTGTGGATGGATGGTTATTATATTTTATCATGTGGGTAGGGTTTGAGAAAACGAAGGTCAAGTTCGATAATGGGCCTCCTAGCGGCTTTCTACGGCACTGCAGTGGGACGTCCCTTTTTAATATCTCAAGTTCTTGACACTATGTACATACATACATTGTGGCTCTTGGGGCAGAGAGTAAGTGGTGTATTTTTGGGCTCCATAGCAACTTTTTTGGAACTGCAGGGGCTGATTTTGTTTCAGACTTTGAAAGAGAATAACTCGAGAAGGGCTTGACGGTCGCCATAATTTTTGGTATGTCTGATGCAAATATAATGGAGGAAAATAATTAATACCGGTTAAATTATTACATAATTGTTTAAATGTCATTGTCTACTTTAAAAAGCATTTTCTTGATACTTGGTAAACAGCTATTTAAAGGAGGGCTGTTACACCAATAGACACCAACTAATTATAATACTAATAACTTGTATCCGATTCAATTTTCCAAAACAGTTAATTGCTTCACTCCAAATTCCTTTAGGGGCCAATATCCTACCTCTTGGACCTTTGATATTTTATGGATGGATAGTTTGAGATTGAAATTACCGGTATTCAAAATTCCTGCCGAGATGATGCGACAGGAAATGAGCTGTAGGAAATTGACTTTGTGTGCCTCACTAATGATGGGGAATAATATACTGTAAATGCAGAAATGTTCGCATTGATTTTATCTTCATATTTTTTTTGGGTGAACTCTTAAGGCCACACCAATCTAATTTCTTTGTTAGCGGATTTTCATTTTTAATTTTAGCAACAAAAAAAAATCATGAAAACAGAAGGCTGGGGTGAAAACTTGCACCTAACCCTGTTCACTCCCTGATACTGTGTACGCCAAAGTAAAAACATTCCTCTGAGATTCTGTTTTCATGTTTCATTTTTTTTCGTCCGTTAACCAAGAAAATAAATTAGTGTGGCCTTATCACAAACTTAAAAACACAGCGAAAAGCCATTCCATTGTGTGGATGTAGCGCTACTATTGGTTCAAATGCAAACTCAAAACCACTACGAACACTATTTTCTCCCTAACGCGAAATTAAATCCCTGAGAACATTTCTGCATTTACAGTATACTGCAAATAGGAATGTCCTGTGGTTTTTATAGCCATGTTCGTAAGTCGTTTGTTCATACATTTGACAGCAGGGCTCTTCCTAAGCGAATATACAGGTGACGCTTGTTATAATTCAAATTCAGATAACTATCTTCACCTAGGCAGTGTTTAAGAACCTGGAAATGATTAGATTTTAGGTTCTCGGTGCTGATTGGCCATTGACATTTTTGAATGGCCTTTAACATTTGGAACACTCTATTAAAACACTGCTGTTCTTGGTGCTGATTGATGTTCTATTAAAACTCTGCTGTTCTAGGTGCTAAATGACCTTTAACATTGTTTATAAAACACTGCTGTTCTAGTTCTGAATGACCTTTAAGTTTAACATTGTTTTATTAAAACAGTGCTGTCCTTGGTGCTGAATGCCCTTCAAAGTTACTGTGTGCCCTCTGGATGACCTTCAAGCTTTAATCTATACTGCTGCCCTTGGTGCTGAATGACCTTCATTTCAACACCGGTGCTGTCAGAAGTCCAGGACTGAGTTTGATACAGCAGTAAACATAGATAATTTTGATGTTGATGACAATAAAAAGCAAAGACTGCCAAAATAAAGTGTTATATGCTGTTTTTTTATTTCTTTAAGGAACTAAAAGGAAGTCACTCCAAAAGTGCTGAGTTATAGATGATTCAAATTTTGTTCTTCCTTATTATGTGTCTACTACGTAGTACTGTATATCAGGGAATCTAAATTTGTTTCTAAATCCTTTTCTAAGACAATAACAACCCATATGGAAGGAGCCTGAAATCTATTTAGAGCTAATTGAATGAGAATTATTACAAAAAGTGAGGAAATTGGCGTCTTATCTAAATAAGAAATCTGCACTTATGTGCAAAGTGGCCTCAAGGAAAACTTAACTTCCCCCATCTGCCTAATAAACATCACAAATTCACTGCCAAAATTGAGAAGACAAAGCTGAATGCATGAGATTTATTCTGAAGATTATACAAATTGTGCCCGCAAGGTAACAGTTACTCAAGCAACTGTATATGGAAACAGTTAGACGTTTCAGACAGCATTCACCAACCTTCATGAGCAATTTATTTTAAAAAAGTACTACCTGAATGTCTTACCTTCATCGAAGCATACAAATTGGCTTTTTTCTTCTTCATAACAACTCGGAAATTTAAGTGGAATCTAACCATCTCCTTACTACCTAACCCCGTAAACCATACAAAGTTGGTGTCAAAAGGGCTACCTTAGCATGTAAAAGGTTAATAAGACCCTATAGCTAGGTCGCCTGAAGGTTAATCAGTGCAGGTGTGGGGAGGGGGGCGTCCACAGGAAATGAGCTCTTGTTATTTCCCTTCATCAGTGAGGGTCTGAACCCCAGACGCCAACAGAATGCTAAACAACTTCTTATCACGATTTTGAATTAGAGAACCTGTATTACCCCAGGGCTCCTACTTGCAATTACCTCAAGAAGGTAATCTCCCCATTTCTCCTATCTAAAGAAGGCCTATCGCACTTTAAGACAGCTGTTTATATTTGATAAGCTAATTTGATGATAAAAACTGTTGTAGCAAACCAAGAAAGGATTCATTGATCCGCAAGGTCTTTTCCTTTCTCAAAGTCTTGAGACATAAATTTTGTTTAAAGCTATGACCAGCCTCAGAAAAAACGCCCTAGATTTTAACTTATTAAGATCCTTGTTTATAATTGAAGTTCAGCATTTAAAACATCCCCTCCTAAACCAGACCGAATGGACTAACCCTTCGCCTTGATTGCGGCACACCACTTTAATTCTTCCGACAATAATTACAACTACCGGTGGGGACTTGATAAATTTGAAAGGCGAAGACACAGACAAGGGTACAGATTGACTTGTGTTCAATCTATACTCATCTTATAGCACCACGCAGGCCTCACAATCTAATTTAGTTAGGACCGACGCTGCTTGTGCATAAATCAGGACGATGGGTTGTTTAAGCCGGCTATGATGGGGTTTGGGTTGATGTATCTGCATTGTGGGTGTGAGATCTATGTCTGATTTCCGGGCTTGGCATGCAGCGGGGGTGCCGAAATCACGGTGAACATTCGTTGACCTTCCAAGGAGACCACGTACGTGACCTTGAATGATCGGGATTAACCTTCGCACCTTTCCTCTTTGCTACATAAGGAAACTTAAGAGAGAAGGAAGAGCAGCAAATGCCTACTTACAACCTGCAATTTGTTTAGGTGAATAACTAAAATCATAGGTGGAGAATATTGAAACCTGCAATTCTGTTCGCGAAAAAGCAGAGGCTAGTAATTGAACGCACTGAAGATAGGCCTAAATTCCCACATTTATTGAACTCAATCTCTTCTCAGCCATATTGCAGCACACATTTACTCGCAAAGCCACTTCTCCTAAAATAGGCCTATTTTATCACCAACTTGGAAATTCCAGAAGTGCCCTTAATTTCGTTGCACTTTCTTACTCCTCCAAGTAAAAATAGTCAAATGGACGCTAAGAGGAATTGATAATTGCACTTGCGTGCATGAGTAGGTGTGAATATGACATATCTAACTAAAGAGCAGGATCTTGAATGATATTTTAGATTAAATGTATTCTGTTGAGGACTAATACATTTTTGAGCGCCGTGGGCAAAATGAACTTTGAAGAAACAAAGATTTCCTCAAATTACTTGTGCAATTACATGAACCCAATTCAACGTACTAATAATAATGATTGCAATTGGATCATGAAAATTATAGCCCATATTAATTGCAGTGCATGGATGACCTTGCTACAAGAGTAGACATATTAGCTGCAGTGTTGAGATTGGTTACTGCCTCCAAGGCATAGGTGATAATCATAATCAAATTAAAGAATTAACTCTGCCAACACTCTTATACTATATAGCTGTCAAGTATAGCATTAAAGTAAAGTAATTTGACTTAGAAGATCACAACAAATGGTTGAGAAAAACTTAAAAAAGGTACAAGTTATTACAAATTAGGGGGTGTAGATATTAGGTTTTCTTATCTAAAAAAAAAATGTAATTGCTTGCACAATGTACATTGTATGAAGCAAACAAAAATCTTTGAATTGTAATTACAAGCATGACAGCTTTTCTGTATGTTTGAGTCCAATCCCTAACCTGACTCAAATAGCAAAATGTACAATATAACATATAACACCTAAGGCTTGTCATTCATCATATTAATATCAGTGGGTTTATTATGATGAACAAATTCCCTCATGAGCCAAAATGACTGACATGCATGGCAAGGTTGTTACATTTTAATAACTGTACTGGAGTATCAAACTTTATAAAAAATAATGATACTTAGAGTGATAACTTTTCAATTTATAAATAAAATTCACATGGAGGTTTTTTCCTATCAAGTATATTTATCTTCAGCAAGCCTAATCAATTCTTGGTCTTTAATTTCCTGCAACTGACTTTGAGGCTTGTAGCAAATTTCTGTGATTTCATTAAAATGCTAACAACAGATATATCAAATCTAGTCTGACCTTCATAACACAATATATCAAATCTAGACTAACTTTCATAACATGTAATGCTAGCATACAATCTTGTCTTAACTTTGTTTTCTATTGAATGGTTCTGAAATTGTCTTCACCTAATTAATATTCTGGCATAAAACCTCACAGGTTCTCAAGTTCTTCCCTTTAGTCACTGACGAAAGACAGCGGATGCTGTCTGAAAAACATCTGACTGTTGCAAAATCATATCGTGTTGCTTGAGTACTGTTTTTTGACGTACTGCCTTTTCTAGGAAAAAAACATCTACACCTCCTTGGTAGGATGACATATGTATAGATGTACCATATACTAAGTATCATGTTGCTAATGGTTTATATGCAATCCAGATTTTGCCCTCTGCCAAGAAGGTTATTTTTCACTGGCAATGTTTGGTTGGCAATTTTGGTTTGATTTGTGTGCAGATTATTTTTGAAATGCAAGATACTTTCGAGTACACTTTTGTTTATTGCGGTAGGAAATTTAATAAATTTGATAATGTTTCTAACGTGATATTGTAGCCTGGTGTTTGCCAGTCTATTTGCTATGTTCACCGATGAAACATATTTGATTATACATATCATGATGTGAAATATGGTACAAAGATATAGATTAATTTTCGTGTTGTTCATAGAACAGTCAAGCAGATGCTAACCTATTATTGGAAACAAATTTTCATTTTACGGGGCCGCGCTGTCAGTAAATGGGTCATTGCAGTTGTATTGGACATCCATAGGCCATAAAACAGTCTCTGATTACAGGAATACAGCTCAGGATTCTGCATGGCAACAGTGGTGGAAGGGGGGTTATCAATCATATTATAGACTAGTACTGTGTTAGGGATGTCCCTGTGGCTCAACTGGTACTAGCCCAAGATTTGAGCTCCTGTTTTCAACTACGTTAGTGTAACGTGATCGCTGCGTTAGCGTTATGTCATCCTTGTGTCAATCGTTAAGTCTTAACGTAAGCTGTACTGTAGTGTAGTTGGTAACTTTATTAGACCCTGGTTCAAATCCGGGGATCAGGACATCTCAGTTGGGGCTGCACGATCTTTCGGGAGGGAGGTTAAATGGTGTTCGAGGAGGTTCTTTGAGGGGGAGAGCTAGCAACCTCTCCCAGTGAAAATATACCCTGCTACTGAAAAATATGAAATATTAGCCCAATCTACAAAGGTCTGAACAAGTTGTTAGACAGTCTAGGGCTGTTATAAGAAATATAGAACAGGGTAGTGTTGTACATGTAGCTCTGTGGAGGGTGAATTTGGCCCCAAAACAGCAAACTTTGATAATGAATTTTGAGCAAAACAAGTCCTACTGGTAAGAACAGTTCATTTGAGGTCGTTCAGCACCAAGGACAGCATTGTTATCTCGACAGTAGGAAGGTTATTTGATATCAACTCAGATGGACCAACACGTTTCAAACTCCTGTGTGATATTCAAATACATGTAAATCTTTTTGGAAATGTCACAAACATCGGTAACAGTATCAAAAGTGCTTTCTTCCACAGTTAATTATGGGCACAAAACACAAAATGCGTCAATGAAGGTTAGAAATCCAGGTAATAAGATACGTAAGGTAACAGCCAACTGGATAAAATTTGGAAACAGTCAGACCTTTCAGATAGCATCCGCTTTCTTTTGTCAGTGAATAAAGTTATATTACTGACAAAAGACTGTCTGAAACCTTTTCCAAATTTGATCCAGTTGTTTGAGTAATTTTTACCTTGCAAAACACAAGATGATTAATGCACATTCAGTCACCCAAGGACACACAAACCACGTGGAGACTAGCTTTGCTGGGCCTAAGTGCAGTTTAATGGTGCGGCTAATGATGTTGAGAGGAAGGTCCGAGGAGTGAGTGCATCACTCACCCACCACTTTGCTGCAACCGCCTGTACTCAGAAGTGGGGAAAGCCATTCCCTCTGGACTTCAATCAAACAACAGGTTGCTCCGTTGCAAACGTTTCACAGAAGTCTAGGAAGTCATCCTCAGACAGAAATGAAATTTTGGCGAAGACGGGTTCTAGTGCCTTCATTAATCAAGACCAGATGTTTTTGCGCGGTGAGAAGGTGTTGAAATTGTGGTCTGACAAACACCAGAGTTCTGAAGACGTGGTCTGACAAAGGCATCATTCTAAAGACGTACTGATAGTTGTACGTAGTCTCCTCTTTCTAGATTTGTAACCAAAAACCATCTGAGAGCCAGGAACATGAATTGACATGGCCCACAATTTGACACATCCAGCTACAACTTCCAATCTGCAACCGACTGCAGAAATTGCGGGCCACGCATTAAATTTCTGAACCGTCAATTCTTCAGCTCAAAAGGAAGCGGCTGCTATATTCTATTTTATCGTCCGACGTCGCGACAAAGTGCTAGCATACTGATGCCGGTACGGTGTTGCATCCTAATGTGGCAATGGGACACTGTCACAATTTCCCTCGCTGATACCCCTCCGACAGTCATCATTCCTTTTCCTACTTGGAAGTTGATGTGCTCCCAAGATGCCTGCCAACACTCCCAGCCGCTTTCATATTACTGTAAATGTGGAAATTTTTGCAGTGATTTAAGGGCACACCTATTTGATTTCTTGGTTAGAGGATTTTTTTTAACGAAAAAAAAAATTATGAAAACAGAAGGCTGGGGTGAAAACTTGCACCTGACCCTGTTCACTCCCTGAAACTGTGCACCAAGGTACAAACTTTCCTCTGAGATTCTGTTTTCCTGTTGATTTTCCAATCTAGCATTTTTTTTTAAAAATCCGTTAACCAAGAAATTGAATTTGTGTGGCCTGATGCAAACACTGGAAAATGCTTTCTCTTTCTTTGGCCCACCTACCCTCTTGTTTCAACTGCAAACTAAAATCCACCGCGAACACTCCATTTTCTCCCTACTAAAAATTTAAATCCCCGCAAAGTTAAAGGTATTTACAGTAACCAAGCACGTATGATGCAGCTTTTATTTGGGCAGATGGTACAGATACTTTGCCTAATCATGATAATGTACATGTAGCACCAAACGATACCGTAGGGAACCTATATTTTTCCCTTGCCCTGTTTTTGATGAAGTTGCTTAGTAACCAAACAAGTGTTGGGAAACATGCGTACAATCTGTTCATGTCAATACGCTTCCTCATTATTTTATGATGATACTTAAGTATCAATACGTATGTACTGTCATGGTTAGTTTTGGTTTGTTTATTGGTTGCCACGGAGACTGTGTGTTGATTTTATGTAGACAGGACCTCTCAATTATTTGTAGGCAAACATGTTTTCTGAACAAGAACGTTTAAGGTTGCTTTACTATAGGTGTAATTGTGTGTGTGTGTGTGTGCATGTATATATGCCTGTGTTACAAAGAAATCTATATGTGGAAGATGACAAAAAAAAATGTACTAAGAAGGTTTACAGCAAAACCTGCAGAGTATAGCAGTGGCAAAAAATACAAGAAAAAAACATTTGACCAAAATCATAGAAAGTATATGTCTTGAATCTAGACAAGTACTGTTGGTGCACAAATGTTACCCTCATGGAAATCTATGATAACCTATAATCTATTTTTAGTTCCATGTTTAGCTTCTGTTACAATGTTTTCTTCAGCAACTACGGAAGGTACTCATTTGTTACCAAGAAATTAACATGGCGTGATGTTTTCATGGTTATTGGTCTGTGTGACCTCAAAGTTTTATTTCAGTTTATTTTCCAGTTGCCATGTGTCGATTGTTGATAGAACTTTTATTAGAAGGCGAAGGTAGCATGGTTTTTTTTCCAGTGACTGAGTATTTTTCCTTCATTTCTATATACCTGTTGTATAAGCAATGTCACTGCTTTTTACCTCTGTAAAAAAATTAAAGGGAGGTACTGTTTTTGGTGTGTCTGTGTGTGTGTGTTTTGTGCTTCCAGGTGTTTTAGTCAGCATAACTCCAGAACCTCTGGGTGGATTGTATTGATATTTGGTAGAATGTATGTGGGTAGGTGTTGGGAACACGAAGGTCAAGGTCATTTTTGGGCCCCCTGGCAGCTTTCCTTGTTACAGCATGTGATACTGCTGAATGTACTTTGACATATATACATGTAGTACTTCTTGTGCATCGTATTTGCCAGTAGACTGCCCTGTTGACGTTCAGTTAACACTTTTATCAGCAAAACATCCTTTATATAGACCTCGAGAGTCTCTTTTTCTGGGCTGAGTTCCTGTAAATGCTGCTGAAAATAGCCCCTTATCTATAATTGCTTCAACAGTTGTCCTTTTCAGTCCTTGAACTTGAAGATGATGATGACGAACTTTAAGTTTTTAAAGCTATCCTGTTGGCAACCACTCAGTTTCTTAATTGCTTATTAGCTGCTCAGTCGTTAGAAAGGCAGAAATAAGCTGATACAGCTAATAACTTCAAGGCTTAGACTGCCTTATCTTTATCTGTATAGACGGTATATAACCACCCTTCATCATCTTCACAGGCATCCGGCGCAGCAGAAGCTGGTTTTTATTATATTACACTGAACAACCTGTCAAATCTAACTTTTGCACAACTAGCTTGAAGCAATTGAGGATGCCCCTACATTGGAAATGTGTTCTACTCCACCTTTCGATTTCTAGATACTTTTATTAGCACTGTTATGTCAATCTATCTCAGCAGTATGTTGAGATACATGTAGGGTCTGAGGTTTTGCACTTGAATTGCATGCCAAAATAGCTTGTCTGTGTGCCTCAGACTGATAGAATTTTCCAATGATTGATAAGAAAATTTAACAAATTTGCCGAAATGATGTTCTTTACAAAACTCCTGTTTTTGCAAAAACGTCTACGAATTGCTTCACGTCCCTCCACCACAAACAGTAAATGGCTTTTTTTCTTCCTCCAAAGTTTAAGAGCATTAAAAACATACTATATTAGTTTCTTTCATTGTATTGAAATATTGATCCCTTCAGGATCCACAGAGCTACATGTAAGTAGGTCAACCCCACTGTGATTATGACTACAGATAATCCAGTATTGAGCCCACAAGAATCTGATGAAATAGATTTTTAGACATGTCATTACAACAGACCAACCTGTCTGGCTTTTAAGTAGATCAATCAATATAGATGTCTGTGTTTAGATCTTAAACCTTCTCCCTGCGGCCCTTTTGGTACCAGATTTGTATTAGTTATGAGGTGAGGCAGCATGAAGTAGGTTAATCGTTTCAGAAAAAAATTGAAGACTGTCTTTAGTATGTTTTATGCATAGAGTTTTGGTGGCTCGCACATTATAGTGCTTTGATTAACAATTATGTTATAATGTACAATGCACATTTGACTTCGTTGAAGCATCTAAAATTTTGGGAATACGCCGTAATCCGAGTTCTAATCAACGCCGTAGCCCACGCTGTAACCTCCCTGGAAATTTGTACTGTGATAAACCCAAATTCTACAGCAAGCTGACACTTCAAAAATCATTACGATTACTGTATTCCAGACACGCATGCATATATTCAGGACTGGTGCATTTAGTGCAGTAGGAAGAAGGGTAAGGACAACTATATGTCCCAAACCGCCAAACCATTTTTCTTTGTTTTATGATCCTATAATTGGAGGTACGAAGATGAACCATAGGACCTTTTAGTGTTCATGGTCTAACATCAGCACAGGAGGAAGCTGATGATAAGGACAAAATGAATGTGGTACAACGTCTAACATGACAGCAAACTGGCATAACGTACAACCGCAACATATCTCATGATATGCCATTGTGGACATAATGTACAACCGCGACATATCTCATGATATGCCATTGTGAAAACTCTGATTCAAACTGACTGTTACATGTGATAGCAATCTAGTGCAGTGTGTGTTGTGTGTGCCATCTTATAATCATCTGATAATTTAGATAATACCAACCCTGCAGTGTGGTAAGTTGAATGATATACATTTTTAATGAGGCCTTAAATGACCCTAATATTTAGACAAGGCTCAAAATACTGGGTGCCTATGCACTTTTATGCACCCAAAATTGGAACTGTGCACCTAAGTTTTTACTTTGTACGTTTGTATATTTGTGTGTGTGCGTGCGTGCGTGCGTGTGTGTGTGTGTATGTATGCGTATATGTATGCGTGTGTGTGTGTGATTGTAATGTTAGTTTACTGTATGATTCAAGAGATATATACAAGTCATGTTTTATCATTATGGATATGGCTATATACAATGTATGTGGTACCTTTATGTCAGGTTAAAAGGTCTTGACAACTTAATCTGTTGAAGAATTGATTAGATTTTAGGTCCCCTACCCTAGTGTTCCAAGGTACTGCAGCAGAAATTCAAGATTTTAAACTTTGTTTTTCTCTATATGTTTCTGCAGGTATCATGTACACTGCAAGTGCAATTGGTCCAGCCATGGGGTTCCTACTAGGCGCTCTGTGCATCAGTTACTACGTGGACATCGACTGGCTGGACTACACCAAGGTAGAGATGACTCAGAAGGACCCCAGATGGGTGGGGGCATGGTGAGTACTCTGATTGGTCAGGAGAGTGAAGCAAGCAATCTGATTGGTCGGGATGTATGATAGAACACTGCGTTGTTTGGTTGGTAAAGAGAACAAGCATTCTGATTGGTTGAGATGCAGTGAAGGAAGTTCTCTGATCGGTAACTTAGGATATTGCAGATGGGTTGGGGTGTGGTGGGCAGGTTTCTTCCTATGTGCCCTGTTCCTGGTGCTGTGTGCCCTGTTCTAACATGTGCCATGTTCTAATCTGTTTGTATGTACTGTACAGGTGGGTAGGATTCCTCCTATGTGCCCTGTTCCTGGTACTTTATGATGTGCCCTGTTCTAACATGTGCCCTGTTCTAACCTGTATGTTATGTATTGTACAGGTGTGCAGGATTCCTCCTATGTGCCTTGTTCCTGGTACTATGTGCCCTGTTCTAACATGTGCCATGTTCTAATCTGTTTGTGTGTACTGTACAGGTGGGTAGGATTCCTCCTATGTGCCCTGTTCCTGGTACTTTATGGTGTGCCCTGTTCTAACATGTGCCCTGTTCTAACCTGTATGTATGTATTGTACAGGTGGGCAGGATTCCTCCTATGTGCCTTGTTCCTGGTACTATGTGCCCTGTACTAACCTGTATGTTATGTATTGTACAGGTGGGCAGGATTCCTCCTATGTGCCTTGTTCCTGGTACTATGTGCCCTGCCCATCCTGGCCTTCCCCGCCACGCTGCCCAAGGTGCTGCGGATGGAGAAGACGTACCACCTGACGGCGGAGGGCACGGAGGAGGAGGGGGACGGCAGCACGCTCCAGAACGAAGGCATCACGCACATGAGCTTTGGCAAGAAACTTCGAGGTGAGACAAGTTCTTTTCTCTCCTGAAAAAAACAATAAAAAACTTCGAGGTGAGACCAATTTCTTTTCTTTCCTGAATGAAAAAAGAAACTTCGAGGTGAGACCGATTTCTTCTCTGAAAAAACAAACTTTGATGTGAGACCGATTTCTTTCCTGAAAAAAAAAGGAACTTCGAGGTGAGACCAATTTCTATTCTTTCCTGAAAACATTGCTGTAACACCTGAATACCTGTTCAAGTAATGTACTGATTGGTTGATGAATTTATTGATTGGTTTATTGTTTGATTGATGGTTGTTATTCCTCTAACATTGTCCATGCTGTCCTGAGCCTGTGTACCAATGTACCTTAACTGTGCATTGTATTGATTAATTGATTGATTGATTGATCGATTGAATGTCCCCAGACATCCCCCATGCTGTCATGAGCCTGTGCACCAACGTGCCTTACCTGTGTATCATTGATTTATGGATTGTTTTTGATTGATTTGTCAATTGATTGATTGATTGATTGATTGGTTGTCCCCAGACATCCCCCATGCTGTCATGAGCCTGTGCACCAACGTGCCTTACCTGTGTATCAGCCTGTGTGCCACCATGGAGCTGTCCGTCGTCACCGGCTTCATCACATTCGTACCCAAGTTCCTGGAGTCTCAGTTTGGAGTCTCCGCTTCAGAGGCCAACCTTCTGACAGGTAAACACTCAAGATGCTATTATTGTTAGTTTATTTCTTTGTTCAGACCCTTGTAGTGCCTAGTGGCACACAGTTTTCTTGCTGTTTCTGTAGCAGGGTATATTTCCACAGGGAGACGTTGATAGCCCCTCCCCTTTGACTTGCTCAAGGCGCCTCCTGGAACAAGGGACCCCCATTTTACGTCCCTTTCGAAAGACGGGTGCAGCTCCCAACCTAGATACCCTTCATATTTCAGTACCGTTCCCAAGACACAGTAGCACTCCCATTGCCCTTATGGCTTTTAAATGGCTACAAATGATAACATTATATGGGACTACCATTCAAGATAAAGGTAAAAGTAGTGTCATAGCCTTCTTGAGGCCTAGGGGGGCATTTGACTGTTATCCACTGTGTCTAGGGCACGGTATGGCACCCCTCTTCCTACACCGTCTTTTACCTCCCCAACAGGAGTCAGGTACTTGTTTTTACACCTGGGTGGAGTGAGGAAAGTCGGGTAGAATGCCTTTCTCGAGGGCACAGCGTCAGTGGTATGTCAGGCGATTCTAACCCAGGACCGCTAAGTTTGGGGCCAAACATCCTTACTGTTAGACCACAACACGATACTACCTCTACCTTTGCCTTTTTAAAGATAAGATGGAGAAATAAAATCAACTGGTGAGCAAATAATTTTGTGTTTTTATTATCATGATGATAAAGCACTTATCCCCTCCCCAGGAGTGGTGATCATCCCCAGCGCAGGCGGTGGCATCCTGCTGGGCGGTTACATCATGAACCGGCTGAAGCTGGATCTGAAGGGCGCGGCGCAGTGGTCGCTGGTCAGCGCGGTCGTGTCGCTCATCTGCCTCGCCACGCTGTTCACCGTGGGCTGTCACACTATCAACATAGGGGGGCTCACCATTCCCTATAGCGACAGGTGATTGTGGATACATGTTTTACAATAATGTTATGTTTGATTGGTCAGCAAATACAAGTAGAGTTTTGATTGGTTGGAATATGGGGCTGTCACACTATCAACATAGGGGGGCTCACCATTCCCGATTGGGACAGGTAGGTCTCTAACTTAATGATTGTGGATACATGTTTTACAATGTCATGTTTGATTGGTCAGGATAGCAAGTACAAGAGTTTTGATTGGTTGGAATATGGGACTGTCACACTATCAACATAGGGGGCTCACCATTCCTTATAGCGAAAAGGTACTAGGTTTCTTCTGAATCATTTGATGGTTGCTACATGTCTTACAATGTCATGTCAGGTCAGCAACAATGGCTAGGATTCAAACTCCTGACTTCTAGAGTAAGAAAACAAATTAGAGAAACACTGATTACATTTTCAGCCCCCTAGCAGCTTTCTTGCAAACTGTGGATTACAGTATAAAGTTGAAAGCAACAATGACTCCTCTGGGGATACTAGTATTTCCTCCCTCTAAGTGTTTTTCTAGTAAAAATGACTTATCTAAGAGGAGTTAAAATTTAGGTCATACATCAAAGCTTTGCATCTAATATACTTCTGAATCAATTTTTCTCCATGGGGCCCCACACATATACATAAGGGGAGGTGACAAGATGGAACAGATTGAAAATGAAAGTGAGTGCTATAACATAAAAAGATACTGACAACCTTTATGTTAACATTCTACAACCTTTGCAGTAAGTGATGCGAAATGAAAAGCTTTTAAATAACTTGGAGCTACCAAGACACATATGAGTGTTACGTACACAATGTGTCAATTCCTGTTATACGGTTAATCATTTTGTATTCCGTGGAAAATACCAAATATTCTCATGCTGGGATGTTGCTCAATATAGCACTAGTACAGTAAATTTTGAAACTTTTGCAGTGGTTTTAATTTTGTGATAATCTATCCACCAAAAATTTATGACACTGCAAATATGTGTTTCCAATGCTATATAACTTTACTACATAATAGTCTCAACCACAAATTAAAAACAAATTAAATGGGGTAGGGAATTTCCCGAGCAGCCTTCGTATACCCTGCTTCTCCTAATGGGCCAGTGAAGTCATGCTTGTCTTGAGCATTGATGTTTCTGACCTAGGGTGAAGAGATGCTGCTTCAGTAACAATTGAGCCGCCTTTCTTCGTAAATCGATGGCAACATCAGGCTCTGATGAATGGATTAAAAATAAAAAATAAATAAAAAAACACTGTGAAAACCTACTTTTCCCTCATATCGCGAAATAGAACCACCGCAAAAGGAAATCAATTTTACAGTATGTCCTTCAAAATATTAGTCAATGCAGTTCACAGATAAGAGTAATATAGATGATAAGTTATTGATTTTCATGTTTTTGACTGCATAGCTGCCATAACCTTGCATGTCAAACAACAGGGACTAGAAGAATGGAGTTTTGTGGTTAAGGATTTTTTCTTCCTTTGAAATAGATCATGAGGACAAATGATAGAAAAATTGACATATTACATGTATTATGCTGAAAATGTTGCATTTAGTTTAATTGTCATCAATTAGATGGATGCTAAATAATGTTACAAAGAGTTTTGACTCACACCCAGTGAGTTGAAAATACTGTAAAATGCAGAAATGTTCACAGTGATCTTATGTCACGGTTTTCTATGATCTCTTTTGCGCACACTTACAAATGTAAAACTGCCGTGAAACTTTCTGCCCACCTATCATTGCAGCCCTACTATTGTTTCAAATTCGAACATCCCATTTTCCCCTTACTGCCAAATTAAATCCCCGTGAAATTAACTGCATTTACAGTATCAAGAGGAGTTGTCAGACTTTTTCCTGTTCAGCTCCAAGAGTAAATTACTTGTCAGTATAAGATGAGTTTGGATCAGGAATGGTGAGCTTTAAAGCCAGCCATTCGGTCTATGAATATATTGGTCCAATCCCAGCCCTGTTAGCTTGGGTGCCGTGGATTACTGCTAGGGAAGTGAGTATTTGGCCACACCAATTTATTTTCTTGGTCAACAGAATAAGAAAAAAATCTAAAAAGTGCTGGATTGGAAAAACAGGAAAACAGAATCTCAGAGGAATGTTTTTAATTTGGTGCACACAGCTTCAGGGAGTGAACAGGGTCAAGTGCAAGTTTTCCCCCCAGCCTTCTGTTTTCATGATTTTTTGTTGTTGCTAAAATTAAAGATAAAAATCTGTTAACCAAGAAATTAAATTGGTGAGTATTAGGAGCCCCTTTAGTAATCAGATGGCACCCAGGCTACAGGCCTGTGTCAGAGTTACAAAAACTACTAGAGATGACAGATTTTATATCCACCCTATTACTTTCTTTGCTTATAAGCCCCTGTCACACATGTACAGTAGATGAGCTTTGGCCACATTGCATTGAAAGGACCAAAATACCAGCACAGTAAAAATGACCCTATATTTTCTCTAACAAAATCAGTACAATCAAGATGCTTAGATGGACACGTTGGTGCCACACTAATTTGCATTTGGGAGTAATCCAATCAACCCACTTCCCCTAAGTTATGTTGTCTGCCATTGGCTGATTTATCAATATTTCTATAAGGTAATGGTTGCCCCATCTCCTCCCCGGGGTCCTCAGGGACACAGTAAATCAAGTTGTCTTCTTGTTCCCGGGAAGGTCATCTGTTGGGGTGGAGGAAAAACCAGATTCCAAATGTAGATAGCCGTAAAGTCCAGACCGACGTGTGTATAGACTTTCCCCTTACTGTAGATTCAGTTACCTTTGCCACAGTTTTATTTTGTGGTAGAAGGAAAAAATGAAGTTTTTTTGCAGTATTCTAAATTCACAATTCTGTAGTACTGTTAATTAAAGTCACACACAAGAGACATATTTATGGAATAATTTGAATTTGCGCTGGAGAGTTCACGGCGAAAATGAAACTACCGCGAATGTTTCATGATATACAGTATTTTACCTCATTTTTATCACGATCAGATTGTCTCTAATTTTATTACATATAATAAGTGGTGCCACCTGGTTTTAGCTTTGAGTGCTTTAACTTGATTTCTCTTTAAGATATTTGTGGAGTGGAGGATTGGATTAGTTTTCTGTTTTCCATCCTTTGTGTGTTCTAATAGGTGATACAATTGACAATTATTCAATTTTGTAGTCTTAAATCTGCCTATTTATTGTGGTTGGTGATTTCATTCTGAATAGTTGCAGGAAGCTTGAGTAAGTTGAGATGTGATAACTGAATGTTGTAGGATGAGTCATACTTGTCTATTAGTATCCTGGGTAATATCTTTTCGTCACTAGCTAGGTGACTCATTCAATCCAATATACATGTAAGCAGCAACTATACAAGACAGTATAAAAAGTTATTCAACACGGATACTGAATCAGATGTTGTTACGCTTTGTGTGTCATGTTTGAAAAAAAAAGTTTTTAACCTCTTTTTATGTCTTTTTTTGTTTTCAGTCCCAACTTTGACCACCAGGCGCCCAGCGAGTTCACGGCCAACTGTAACCTGCACTGTGACTGCGCCATCCACTCGTACTCCCCCGTCTGTGGCTCAGATGGTATCACCTACTTCAGCCCCTGCCACGCTGGCTGTCGCAAAGTCACCAACTTTCTATGGGACGGACAGACCACTAAATACGTGAGTTAACAATGTTGTTTACAAACAGCTGCTGTCATTAGAAAAAAAGTGATCTGGAACCAGTTAAGCTTACCATAGAGCTAATCTTACACTCAGTCTGTTTGTGACATAGAAGACATACTGCAACCCTTAATAGTACATTAAGGTCTCATTCATGTATTACTCCGAGTGGGCACCCTAAAAGAGTCCGTTGCCCAAAAAAATGAACGGCTGCATGAACGTGTGTCTATATCGGTTGGAAATACCCTTTTAGCAAGCCCAGCTGATCTCAAGCGTCAAATTGATGAAAGCTTGTTTGTATCTGAAGTAATTGGCAGGCAAAGTTCGGCAGCCGCGCACGAGGTCGGAGGTACACAGCCCGGGCATCGTGTGTGATGCGGTCATGCGCTTGCAGCTGGAAAGTGGCTTTCTGGGGGTGTAGCCAAGTGCAGTTGGTAATTGCTATAAAAAGAGATTCCATGTAGTGAAACTGTTGGCAATTTTTTTACATGATCTAGGGTACATGTCCTCAACATAAAATGAATAACATTGGTGCATTTCCGATAGCTTCATTACGAACGCGCCCATGTAAAACATGTTTTATAACATGTAAGCCTATGGGGCGAAAAAACTCATGAATGAGACCTTAAATTGTAGCTTGCAAGTCTGGTGAGCGACAACAGCTGAGATTCGAACCTCCAACCTCTTGGTTCAGAGGCAATGGTGCTAATCATTTGTCATGACAACCTCTGTGAAAACAATGAAACCATCTTTATAGACGTTGATGAAGGTTAGACATCCAGGTAGCTACATCCAGGTAGTGTCTCTGTCTTTATCGGTGCACGCACCAGTTCTTCCGCGACAGTGGTCCATGGTAGTCCGCGACAAAAAAGGGACGAAAGGGTTTCGAGGGTCTGGGTTTGAGTTCACATTTCTCAAAATGTGCTTCGAACTGACATTAGATACTAACATGGCCGAAAAGCGTATGAATTGGTGTGTTTTGGGTGGAAATTGCGTTTCGATCCGAGCCTTACTTCCGGATATCCATACGCGTTGAAGGTAAACTGCCCAGTCGACCCCGATTGACCTTTGTTGCGTTCTTTCGGCCGTGTTGCATTACCTCGCGCGTCGGGTTATTGTGAAAATCACAGTGGTAGGATTTTCTTTATAATGGGCTTGATTATACCTTGGAGTTTTCTCTTTCTGACACTAACAGTCATTTTCGTGTCAAAAAATTTTGTGATGTATTTAGTTCCACGGGAAAATGCCAAATTTTGCGCCTCATTTTTGACGGAAAAATACTTTTTCCCTCTTATATTTACTAACATTACAAAGGTTGAAGAAACCGAAACTCGGGTTTTCTTGTAGCTAGAGGGATAGCCTTCATTCCCATTCACAGTTGTTTTGGCTCATCACAAGTATTTCCTGCAAGAGACGGTCGCTAGACTTAGGGGTGTGCAAACTCGAATTGAGACCCAAAATAAACTAGGGGGTGCCCCCTTTAAAGGAGATCTACTGGAAAAAATAGCAGCAAAGAAAGCCAACAAATTACATTTTCCCCATGAGAGTGTGTCCCCCGACCCAACCGTAGCGAAAAAATTATGATTTCGAGAGTTTTGATATGATTATACGATGTCATATAATTAGCTGATTTGCCCCCCTCCCCATGCCCCCCCCCCCTCGAACACGGCCATACAGACTTCAAAGTGGGTATGCTGAACATCAATGACGTAGTATTTACCCAAATATTGCTTTTTTGCATCGCCCTAACACTGGGGCACTGGAATATTGCATATTTACGTTTGATAGTGGCTTCTTCGTCAAGTAGGAGACGTTTTTCAATGAAAAAAGGCCCCGATGACGTCATTCTCGTACTTTCCTGCCCAATCCAGTGTCAAGTTCGCTGTCGCGCTAGTTTACAACATTCAGGCAAAAAAGTCATACAAATCAGAAGGTACATCCCTAGGCTTGTTAATCGCACCGAGACCGACACCAATCTGTAAGGCCTTTTCTCAGCAGATGCCCTTTTATGCCTTCATAGCTGTTAGAAGTGCAGCTCAGACCCTCACCCTAACCAAAGGTAACTCATTTAACTTCGTTTTTTTACAAAACAACATGGATCTGGGCCGCGGAAACACTTGGGCAAGAAGGCTAGGTCTATTCTCTATCAGTTAACGCCAAAAATAAGAACTTAAACGGCTAGCCGTAGAAGTACGGAACTTAAAACGGCACCGTTCTCACTTGAAAAGATAGGCTAGTGAAAGTCATTGTGACGTCATGAAGTCAACTACGTTCTAGGCGGTATGTAGCGTTTATTCCGGTCAGAAATAGAAGAAAAGTCTACTCTATCGCAAGTGCGCCCCACTGACATTCCTTTCAACGGCAAGACTTGTTCACTTAGCGTGAATTCACGGACAAAATCATCTTCAAGTGGAAGCTACCATTGTGACGTAATTGCGATTATGCGCCTTGAATGGTACCACCGCCCAGAGGGGCAAAATCAGCATTCCGACACGGCAACTTTCAACCACCTGTAACTCAAGAACGCAATGTCGCAAACAAGTCAAACTTCGCATGCTGATAGGGGATACCTTGTTAAAGTCATATATGATATCAATTATGATTTGCATATATTAACGGTGCACGCACCAGTTCTTCCGCGACAGTGGTCCATGGTAGTCCGCGACAAAAAAGGGACGAAAGGGTTTCGAGGGTCTGGGTTTGAGTTCACATTTCTCAAAATGTGCTTCGAACTGACATTAGATACTAACATGGCCGAAAAGCGTATGAATTGGTGTGTTTTGGGTGGAAATTGCGTTTCGATCCGAGCCTTACTTCCGGATATCCATACGCGTTGAAGGTAAACTGCCCAGTCGACCCCGATTGACCTTTGTTGCGTTCTTTCGGCCGTGTTGCATTACCTCGCGCGTCGGGTTATTGTGAAAATCACAGTGGTAGGATTTTCTTTATAATGGGCTTGATTATACCTTGGAGTTTTCTCTTTCTGACACTAACAGTCATTTTCGTGTCAAAAAATTTTGTGATGTATTTAGTTCCACGGGAAAATGCCAAATTTTGCGCCTCATTTTTGACGGAAAAATACTTTTTCCCTCTTATATTTACTAACATTACAAAGGTTGAAGAAACCGAAACTCGGGTTTTCTTGTAGCTAGAGGGATAGCCTTCATTCCCATTCACAGTTGTTTTGGCTCAGAAGTATTTCCTGCAAGAGACGGTCGCTAGACTTAGGGGTGTGCAAACTCGAATTGAGACCCAAAATAAACTAGGGGGTGCCCCCTTATAGATATGGTTCTTGCATGCCCTTTGTAAATCACTAGGGGGCGCTGCTGATCTATAACATGCCTGCATCATTCCCCTACAGAACTACACTGACTGCAGCTGTGTAGCAGTCGTCTCCGTGGAAACCATCAACACCAAGAAGTATCGCATCGAGGAGCAGAAGCTGAGATACGGGGGCCATGTCATCACAGGTGAGGGCCTTACCATTGAAGACGTTCTTCTGGAGGGATGGGTGGAGGCAAACTTTGAAACCTCCATCCCTAGATTATTTGGAAAAAGCATACCTCCTAGGCCAGCATTGTCCTTTGACTGATTCTGAAATAAAACTGTCCACAGCAGCAAGGTAGTCTGTATTATAATCAAAGATAACATTCCTTGGTTAAGAACCTTGATTTGATTGTATGGATGACATCTGCGGGTACATCGATTTTTATCTGTTTCCAAAGAAAATTTTTTTATTTCTACTTACTGTAAATCATACAAAGCAGCTGCAAAATGAGCAAATATAATAATTGCCACCTATTGCAAAGTTAAAACATATCAACATGGCCTTACTTTAGTGACAAGTATTAAATCATGTATTTTACCAAGCAGTCTTACATCCATGTTGCTTTGTGTGAGTCAGTCAGAAGAAATGATGTCATTGCTGTAAACAGTCCGTGGTCCTTGACACGCACAAGGCTTTAATACGTGTAAGAGTATTAGTAGTCCTCTCCAAGTTGTTTGTGGCTGATACGATTATTTCTTCTATGACAGGGAAGTGTCACCGCGACTGCGGCACGCTGGCGCCGTTCCTGGTGTTCCTGTTTATCGTCACCTTCATCACCTGCTGTGCACAAGTGCCTGCCATGATGGTCACCCTCAGGTACGGACGCTAGCTTGTTTACTTCTTTGTTTGTTTTTGCATGATGCATCAGACTTTGCATGATGTACAAAATGTCTAATAAACTTGTGGATGTACCGACTGATAGGTATCTAATGCCAGCCCAGATGAGGACTTAGTCTAGAAATTGTCATGCTTTTAAGTACCAGAGTTATCAGCCAAGAATTGATGTCTTCAAAAATTCGCATTTTCCGAGAACCATAGTAGAATGGAACTCGTTGTCATCAAGTACTGTAGGAGCATCTTCACTATATAGCTTTAAAGAACGGTTGCAGTCAGATATGCAAAGACTAGGTGTAACAGACCGTTCGGTGTAATATAACCAGCTGCTGTCGCGCCACGTGCCTGCGAAGCTGGTGTGTTACGCCTAATGGCGGTTGTACCGGCTATATAGATACAGATTTTGTTTATCGACACTGTCATTACCTGCTGTGCACAAGTGCAAGAAAATCAAAAGTGACTAGAAAACTGATTTCACTTCCTGGGCCTGTATTAAGCACCTTTAACAAGGTTAATCACAGTGAATTTGCAAATTTTGCTAGCAGAAAATGAAAATGTACTAATGTACAAAATTGTATGATTGTGGTATTGAAAGGATTTTTCTCCACCCTACCCATATTCAGGTCGGTGAAGAAGGAGGAGCGACCTTTTGCCCTTGGCATCCAGTTTGTCCTCTTCCGAACACTTGGTGAGTGGGCATATACCATATCCTTGTACATATACCACATACATGTATGCATGTGTTTTTTTGCACAGAGAGTGATTGACATTAGTCATGTTTTTATCATTCAGTACAATATCATGTACTCATTGACAAGTGGTGGTAGCCTTATGTTTATATCAAAGGTTATACTGGCTCAAGGGCTTTGATATACATAATCAAGGTAGTCTGTTGATGTCAATGACAGATCTAGGCGATTTATTCAGATTATCAATCAAAATGTCTAAAAATTAAAATGGAGGGGGATACTCTTGCACATACGAGAAACTAGCTTGAAATGTCTAATTTTGTGTGTGTTTTCCCCAGCCTACATTCTCGCTCCAATCTACTACAGAGCCACCATTAATGTTGAAATGTCTAAAATCAAAATGGAGAGAGAGTTTTGCACATTTGAGAAACTAGCCTGACAAGATGAGGAAAATGTCTAATTACAGCAAAACCTTTGTTGGAGCCGTTGGCATGTGTGGTGGCCGCCATCTTGATTTTGTGACGTCGCAGGGTAGCCATAACATTTCATTGGGAGGGGTGTTTTTTTGGGTTGCTAGCGTTCTCTCTATTTTTAACAAATCGGCACACAACTATCACACATTCAACTCAAATAAAAAGAAAAATTCAATACGAATTCATATTTATGAAAAGACCCCGTAATCGCTAAACTAACATAGCAAACCTGAAGTACATGTGTATATGTAACACAAATACTTAACCCTAGTTTTGTGTGTTTTCCCCAGCCTACATTCCCGCGCCCATCTACTACGGAGCCACCATCGATACGGCGTGCATCCTCTGGCAGCCGCTGTGCAACGGCGACAAAGGTGCATGCTGGGAGTACGACGCCACCCGATTCCGATTCCTCTACTTCGGCCTGTCGGCCGGGCTCAAGTGCATGTCGGTGCTCTTTGTGTTCATGACATGGATTTCGCTACGACGAGCCGCGACGGAGTACGTCGAAGACGCGGAAAACAGGAATGCTGATCAGAGCAACGCGTCCGCCTACAGCGAGGAGGGGGCGGTGGGGTACGATGTATCGCTGGACGAAACGAGAACGACGATTCTCAGCGAGGACGGAAACATCAGTTTCCAGTCGCCGCGATCGCTTTGTCCGCCGCTTCAAGACGGGATTCTAGCGTACGAGAGCCATGTCTGATGATAGAATCCTTGATAGAAATGGTTGTAAAAAAGAAAAACGTGTATAGATGTTGGCTGTTCCTTTTTTCTGTGGTGTCAAAGAGTTAGCCTCTACCAGGCTCCGCGGGATGGCTGGAAAAATAGTAGAAATTGGCCGTAATAGAGTGAATAGTGTGCCAAGGGAGTTAGCTACGGAGAGAGGGTCAAATCTACCATCCATGAATGGCAATCCGTGGATGGCATATTGGACCCTCTCTCCGTAGCTAACTTCCTTGGCACACTATTCACTCTATTACGGCCAATTTCTACTATTTTTCCAGCCATCCCGCGGAGCCTGGTAGAGGCTATCAAAGAGTCAGCTTTGCGCCGCCATGCGTTATGTAACAAGGTTGAAATTGCATGAAGACAATCTATAACGAAAAAGGGTGCAACGTTTACCGCCATTTTGTATAGTCTAAAACTCTAATCACAGAAATCGAAAGAGCCAATATTTGGTACAAAACCCATGTACAAAATGTACTTAATGCCACCTGTACTCTTCACATGCTTTCCTGACCTGACCACCCCTTCACTGAGATGGATTCTTCCTATAGATACTGGTATCTACATGTACATGGACTGGCCCATCTCAGAACTGGGGGTGGCATTGAAAGCACTCTGTACAGGAAGTTGCCATGACCAAAGAGAGCACATATGGATGATAATATATTTTAAAACTTTGATGATAAAGAATGTATAAATCAGAGGTAATGATAATGTACATGTAGATAATGTCGGCAGGGTAGTTACTTATGTATCTACATCTGCGCATCGGACTTAAACAAAATCTCTTCAGGAATGCTATACTACTGCTCAAAATTATCACAGGCTTTCTATCGAAGGAAGCAAAAATAACAGAAGATGGTGTCAAAATAAAGAACTTAGGAGCTTACGTCTTGAGCGACACTGCTATCTTTTGTGACTGTTATGTCTTGAGAAGTTTTGCAATGTTCCGTTGTCTTGTTGCTTGCCGTCTTAGAATGCCTTGTCAGTGTTGTTAAGTCAGGGCCTCAAGAGCAGGTTTTAACCAACAGCAAACTTAGAAGACGTTCAGGTAGCTTTGCTCTGCGTTGGCGCCATGGTTTGTAGGAGTATGTCTGTGTAGGACATGTCAGCAGTGCTATAGGGACAGAGTTTGCTTTTAAAACTCTGTGGCGTATCTCTGTGTGTTTTTCTTGGTGTAATCTCAGAAAAACTGTGTCATTTGAAATTAAACATTATCTCGCAAACTTGCCATGATTGTTGTTGCCAGTGCTACGGTCATTGAATATGGTAGATATGTTTAGGGTGGATATTGTGTAACGTTAGGTGTTAATTTGGAAAACAATTTATCCACATTTTATTGATGAATTTTGTACTCTCTTGTATACTGATGTGTGTTTTGCGTTGTCAGATAACCAAATTTCTATTTCTTAGGTTGCGTAGATTGACGCTAAGTTTAGGCAATAGTTAATTGCTTAATCAATGGTTTAACAGAGTCAATGTTATTGAAATTGTGATAGCTAGTGTTCAAATATATTGTTGATCAATCTTTTTGCATTAGCAAGACTAGTGCATTGTAAGTACATGTACCTCAAAATCACTGCTAGCAGGTAGCAATGCAAATTTTTGGACAATGTCAAAGTTTTATATTGTCCACCGTGATGTGTTAGATAATGAGCGTATGTAGATAATATTTTTACAGAGAATAGAATCCACTATAAAGTAAAGTGTGTGTGTTAGAAAAGAAGCTGTAATTTAGGAATGTGCCACATTTGTCGAGGTCCACAACTTGGAGGGACATTTGTGCCAGTTATGTTGTACTTATCGATAACTGGATAACAAAGTTTTTGTACACAGGCGTTTTATTCAAGCCAACATTTTGGTGACCGTCTGTCATCTTCCTCAGTGCAATACTGACTGGTTGTATTTTGCACTGCAGCTAGATGGCGCTTCTTACAGATGCGGTTCCAAATGTAAAGTATTGCCCAGAGGAAGTTGACAGTCAGGTTGAATAAAACACTATGATAGTTGTGCACAAAGAACTTTGTTGTCTAATGACTTACCAGCCTGATGAAACTATTCGCGGATGTTGTACTTAACCTGAACCAAATTTGTGATATTGCTATGATTTTTTCTTATTTCCAAGGGTTAAAGTACAGTTTTATCTTGTGATGAATACAGAGTATATTTCTGTAGCTGTAATTTGTTGAGTCTATTAGTGGTATACACCAAGAGAATCGTAGCTTGATGACCTTATTGCGTGAACACTATTTTGACTGGCAGGACCATTGGACCACGTGTGTCGGTTTGACACTGACTTCAGCATACCTAGTGTGTTGTATATCATACTTCTATGTCTCCATATTGGAAAAACTATAATTATTATATGTGTGAAATCATTATTGTTTGGTGATTATCTAGTGGTGTTTATTATTTTCCATGAGATATTATCTTGATAATAGATTCTGTAAAGTATCTTGTTTGAGTTTCAATAAAGGAAAATATTATAAGAGACATGCTCTGACTATTAGTTATTGAATTGCTCAATTTTTTAAAAATAAGGCCACTCTGACTTAATTTTATGGATGGCGTCCTCTGGGCACCCCAACAAAGCACGACATTCCGAAACGGTTTTCAGATGACATATTCTGTCTTAGAGACCTTTTGATTCGAACTTTGACCTGTAACCATACAAAATGTAGATGAGTTTGCAATGATGATCAGCTACAGTACTTCAGTCAGCCATTAGGTGTCTCTTTTGGACTCTGCTGACTGCATATTTACCAGGCTACTTTCTTAAACAGAAGCCTTACATTGCCAGACTTTTTGACATAACAATATCTAAAGCGTATTGACTGATTGAAAGTATATGGATAATTGTGGTGCGTGGATGCCATCCATGATATTAAACCAGTGTGGCCACAGAAAGTTGATTTTATAGAATGATGCAAGGAGGTTTTTCACCTCCTTGCGTTGTAGAAGGTACATGTACCTGACGTGAATTTTGATTTTGGTCTTTTCTAAAAGTGCCCTTAAAAATCAAGACCATTACAGAATTTAACTAATATATATGTGAGACATAGTAACTGGAAATATGAAGTTTCTTCATTTCTCTCGCAAATTAAGTTATAATTTTCATAATTTGCATATAATCAATGGTGATATAATGCTATTACACACAAATGAAGAGGACTGAGGTTTTCGTAATCCATTTACTCTGTGCAAAATATATACAAAATGGTGACAAATTGTGTCAAGATAATAAAGTGCATCCAAAATTGCAAAGAGATTACATGCACTAAAACACAAACATATACATTTAGCACTCTTTCCTACAGCATGTCAAGCATAAACTCTTAAATCTGTAAAATGTCATGGGATAAAAGAAAATTGTTTTCAGTATATCTAAAAAAATCATGTGAGTTTAAAACTACAGACAACTTTTGGAATATCGTTCAAGAAATAAACCATCTTTTTATATTCATGTAAAAATATTTTCAACTTGAAGTCATAAGTATAGAGTTTGGATTTAAAACTCTTTCCTTTTCTGTTCATCAGATGTATAATCTGTTACCATATTGCATAGCAGAGAGAAATATTGCAATACAAAATCTGATTACACCATCCAGTACAAATATAGGTACATTTAGGAAAATTTCATCTACATAGATTTTTGCATACATTTTGTAGACATAGAATTTAATATGAAAATAGTCAAATATCTAGATACAGAGTGTCACAAAATACACAATCTACTAGCTTGTATTATAGATTCTGAGGATTCAAAATATGAGATCCAAAAACATTTACATACAATCTACATGTAGTATTTACATCTGGCAAGTCAATCTTTTTGTGCACAAGATCATTGATTCATTGCATCTAGAAAAAGCAAAACCAACTCAAAAAGCAAGACTTAGTGTGTAATATATCTTTCTATGTATGTGAGTAAATATCTGTTGAAGCTCAAGATAAGTTTCCTTAGAGAATGATAATAAAAAGTGTACAAAGTTCTGTTTAAAATGGTGCACAGTTCCACTACCAGAATGGAATATATTTTAAGGTGCTGAACAAGTTTCTGACTAAATTCTGGATAAAAACAACACTTTGATGTCTAAAGAAGTTTCTAATTAAAATTCCAGACGTTTATAGGTCTTACTGTAAATGCAGAAATGTTTTCGGTGGTTTTATGTCTGCGGTTTTTGCAGTGAACCCTTTACCGCAAACTTGAAACCGCCGCAAAAAGCCGTTTCATTGTGTGACTATTGCTTCAAACTGGAACTAAAAACCACCACGAACACTCTATTTTCTCCCTGCCCGCAAACATTTCTGCATTTACAGTATGTGAATCTTGCTGAACACCTCAACACTCGGTACTACCCCTCTTCAAGCTGGTACGAGATCCGGCTCGCGGGACCGACAGAAACTGCGCTGACCCCTCCCGTGAGGTCAGCCCTCCCGCTGTCGTGACCTTCCTCCGCCGAGCGACGCTGTTGAGACTGAGGGTGGAACCCAGGTTCTCGATGCTCTGGGCGCGCTCAGCGAGGGCCTTCTTCACATCCTTGTCCATCCCAACAACCCCCATGTCACCAAACACCTGCAAAAACATGGTTTATATTGTAACTAGTACGTCATCAAATCTTACAAAAAACAAACAATTATTATAGTAAGGATTGAAAGCGCCTTCTTTGTAGCCTGGCATCCATCCTAGTCTAGCTCGATTTGCTCCTTTTATCGTTTTGCTGTGGAAAAGTCTGGCATTCGTTAATAAAGAAAATGACTGTTTGCCTAAAATATATAGGCGAGAGTGGAAGTTCGGCTGTCGTTACACTGCTTTTAGTTCTGAGAAATAGTTGATTTCCAAAATATTGTAAGAAGTGAGGAGTTTAACATTTGAATGGGGACGTGACATTCTGCGTGGAGATGATAATTTGAGCATAGCGCTACATGTATCTACCAACCAAAAATTGTGACCATAGCAATGTCCAGAACACGAAATATCAAAATCAGAAGTTCCGCAAGCTGCTAGGGGGCCCAGAATCTAATTTTTCCAAGGTCTCATTAAGACCTACCCATGTACAAAGTATCAAGACAATCTATGGCATTCTTGAGTTATCGTGTTCACAGACACACAAACAGACACATGAACGCTCTTAAAAATATAATCTTCTCGGCAAAGGTAATTAGACATAATAATAATCAGGCTATACACTAAGAAAGCAAAGAAATGAGACGCCTTCCTTTAGCAGGGGACACCCAGAGGACACCCTGTTTTCCTGGGAATTACACATGTTTGTACATTATGAACCAACACAAACACACACACACACAAATACACACTGCCACTGTTTATTTCCTCATACCAGACACTGGGACAGCATGTAACTTGATCGACATGCAAAGCTACCCAATCCATAGAGCCCATTGGGGAATCCTGGTTCCACTGTTCACCCCCTCCCCCTTTGGACGCCCTGTCTATAAATCCAAGCTAAAAGCCTGATCATAATGGAGAAGTCACCGACCTCCACGATGGCCCCATCAGGCAGGCGGAGGAAGTGTCGGTACAGTTCCCTCAGCCCGTCCAGGTGCAGCGTGTGGATGGACAGGTGCGTCGTGATCTCTCGCCGACCGGCCTTCTGTGCCTCACGCTCACCCTCCTCCCAGGTGGTGTCTTCCACCTGGAATTGAAAGTTTTGAGTGTCATCATCATCATTCTTCCGGAAACTCCCGTGAGATACAATCAATAAAGTTTTTCCAGTACGATCTGTCCTTCAGTGAGCTTTATCTGTGAATGGCTAGCATCAACTTCAATTTTTTGTCCAATACCCCTACTCAAACACCCAGGGCTTTCGGCTTTACCTTCAGCCCTTATTCTCATTTCAGAGTCCAGTCAGAAAAGGATTAGAACTCAGAACCCTTAACATTCTAAGTTATCAACCCTAATGACAACACCACCCTAACCACCTAACCACACGACCACCTAATGTTGACCTCTGACCTGTTCCTCCTCCCAGATGTAGTCGTACACGGCGACCTTCCTGCGCTCGCCCTCCTCGCCGCGCCACTGCTCCGCCCTCTTCACCACGTAGTTCAGCTCCTGGTTGCTGAGCTCAAGGTCGTGCGGCACGAAGAACTCCTCCTCCAGACCGTGCAGACGGTGGTAGATGTCCAGCATGCGCCCGTTGTTGTGCAACCTGCAAAGGACAAAAGGACAATAACGTATACAGTAGAAACCTGATAAATACAGAATGGTCTTTATTTACGCTTATCAAAAGCATCAGCAAACAGCTGTGAGATATTGGTCTTTATTAGCATGAATAAAAGACAGTAAGCTTACTTGATCCATCGTAAAATGATGAAATGGTGTGTACAAACTACCGTCTATTCTGTGCCCCAAGCAATAGTCTATCAAGTGTTCTTCCCTGCTACAATGTACATGTATGTGCAAAGACTATCCTGCAATGTATTGCAAAAAATCTATTCTGCAATGTATTGCAAAAAACAAATTCTCTAGGGAGTGTTTTTGCGGAAATTTTAGAAGATTTGCAATTTTAATCCAATTTTGCAATACTACACTAATGGGTTTGCCCCTGAAGCATTGCCAAAAAAGATTTTTAAAAAAAGACAGGCAATTTCATATTTCTTACCGTAGGAAGTACATGTAGAGGATGGTGGCGGCCAGGAACATGGTGAAGATGTAGAGAAACATCACCATGGGAACGCTGACGATCCCCGAGCCCTCCACGCGGTCGAAGTGCCACCACATCTTGAACGCATCTCCAATCGGGATGCTGCCGCCGAGGTTACGCCAACGCTGGAAACATAATCATAAAGTTAACACAAACATTAAAAGGGGGATGTTTAAGTTGATGATCAAGCAAAATTTACGATAGTAATGTTCTGTAATGAATGAAGACCTATATTGTACACATATACCCACTGGGGTATTTACAGGTCACAGCAAAAGAACAGTTTACACTAAGTCTTACAGAAATACTGATACATGTATGATACCTTGTCAAGCTACTACAAGAACTATTATCTCAAGTGAATTTGACTTCTTTGTAATGTTAAAAATATAAGAGCAGAATTTGATATGTTTCATAATCAAAGCTGTGTCTAAACTTAGTGTAATCTGTGGTGCACAAGACCAGCAATTTGTATTGTGTATTGTGTTGTGTTCTTGCAATCTAGATCAAATCAAATCAAATCAAAATCAATTCAAATCAAATCAAATCAACTCCATACCTGTAAGGCACAGTCCACTAGTAAGATCAGGATGGGATCCAGGAACGCCATCAGTCCTGCCGCCATCACGAACTTGGAGAAGAGCGCGGGGAACGAGCCGAGCGCCCGCTGACTGACCCACGACAGGGCGACGAGCAGCGAGAACCACAGGATGTTGAAGGCGGGCCCGAGAACGATGAGGGCGATCTCCTCGCGCGTACGTAGCAGGGAGCTCTGGTAGTTCAGGTTGACTGTGTAAGGTAGGAACTCAAACCTACAGGAGAAAAAGTATATACAACTTGAAGTACAAACATAAGCAGACTATATTCAATTTGGAAGAATTAAATTGAGGTACCTGTAAGAAAAAGAAAGGTATAATTTATATAGTTGAATGGATTAGCATTTTATACATCTTATTATGTTATTATAGTTATCACACTACATTTCAAATCTATGTTCTCTATGTTGCAACAAAAAAACTACAGTCATAATATTTGACTTGATATTCGCACAAGTGTGACAGCCCCCTAGCTTGTTTATTACCACTGGTCCTAAGGTTGAACCAATGGAGTATACAGTCTGTAATTTCTTACTTGTTGACAGGGATACGGAGCATCATCAGAAAGAGCCACTGTCCTCCGTAGTGGAGGAAGATTCTCAGGAAGAAGGTGAAGAACAGCATGACCAGGATCCCCAGGAACTCCTTAGAGCGCCACTGTGACAGACCCATCTCCGCCAGGAACATGCGCGTGATGTACTGGGCGCGCTCGTGCGTCGGGCGCTGGTACGTGCCTTTGGTGGAGAACGCTTTCCTGTAGCAAGAAAAAAATAATAATTTGGATGTAACAGAATGATAATACAAATGCTTACTAAAACAAGATCGCAGCATGTCCATGGCAAAAGATACAAAAAGTCCTGCTGCAGTACCAAGGTCTACATGTAGTTACTTAGTAGAAATCCTGATTGGAGTTTCTATTGACAGACACTTCGATCAGGATCTCTACTGGTTATAGAATTGCTGATTCTGCTAGATCACCATCTATACTCTAACATAATGCATCATAAAAAAGCGATGAAAAATGTATGAAAATAACTGATGACTGAAATATAAAATGTAGGAGGAGGGTTAAAAACCTTTGAGCTACTTTTACCAAATTTGCAACAAACTTTCAAATGATAAGTTAAAAGCTTTTCTCAATCTACCAGAACAGATAAACAAATACAAAATATTAGATAATCATCATAAATACTGACTGTAACAAGCCATCAGAGAATAGAGCATTTCTGCTCCAACGAATGAACGAACGAACAAACAAAGAAAGAAAGAAAGAAAGAAAGGAAGAAAGAAGTAAATACTGACTGAACAGCAAAGGTGTGCTGTGCCAGCTGTTCCAGGTAAGTCAGTCGTTTCTTCCTGCGGCGCTTGGACAGCAGCGGAGTCTTGGGCAGCATGGTGTACAGCTTACGGGCGTACACGTCCGACGGGTTGTTCAGATGACGCTACGAAAACCGGATTTAATATTGTCACTTTCAATTAGTGCTGTCATTATTGCTTAACATTACACACACACACACACACATTCTTAAAACTTCATGAGTTGTCACTCACGAGTTTACCTTCGTAGGTGATTGGTCATTATTGAAGAAGGCGACATTACAAGTTTAGGAGAAGGTTAAAAACAGCTGGACCTACCTTGTAGTACATGCCGGGTTGACCCTTGACCTGCAGGAAGCCGCCATCGTTCTCGTCCTCGGAGCTGCTGCCCTCGCTGTCTGAGTGCTTCAGCTTCATCTCCTTCTCCACGACCTTACGCGACCCCATCACGGTCGCCGGGCGTGGCATAGCAACACGGTCCAGTCCCTTCTTCTCCTCGTCCTTTACCATTATGATGAAATAGGATAAAAAATAGAACAAATCTTTGAGATATTGTAGAATTGCACTGCACTCTATCTCTGAAATAATGTAATACATATCATTTTAAAGTTTTTTTGCTAGGTACATTCTGCAAGGTTTTTGCTTCATTTACATTTTGTTACAAATTATGTTTCACCTTTTTCTAAAACAGACTTTTCATTAAATTTCTGCCAGCTGAAAATCAACCTGAGGACTACATTTCATCATCATCATCATCTTTCGTCCGGATTTATGCCTAATCAATGATAATCCAAAAACTGTACTAACTTTCAAAAACCAAACATTTGCAAAATTTCCCCATCATACAATACTCATTCATCTGAAGTACAGCCAGCAGGTACCCATCTCAGTAATGAGGCTGTGAATGTAGACTACATGTACATTAAAATGTAATACACTGTATGCCACTCAATATTTGTCAGTACACACCACATCCGCTGCACTCCCCATCCTGTCCTTCTGTCCATTTTGTAGCTCCACCATCTTACTGGAACCTTCACCCGGGTCAGA
Organism: Branchiostoma lanceolatum; assembly: GCF_035083965.1. Taxonomy (NCBI): domain Eukaryota; kingdom Metazoa; phylum Chordata; class Leptocardii; order Amphioxiformes; family Branchiostomatidae; genus Branchiostoma; species Branchiostoma lanceolatum. The sequence goes on from NC_089739.1 coordinate 4,180,987, forward strand.
CGTACTTCCCAGCATGCTCTGGGAGTTCAGGCTGACCCTTGACCCCCGCTGACTGCTGAATCGCGAGCTGAGATCCAGGCGTGATCCCGGCAGGGGATCCTCGCCGTCACGGTTCTCCTCCGCGTCCTGAACGCGGTCGGGGTGAGACAGGAGCTGCGCCGAGAACTGGAGCTCAACTTCGTACTCCTTCTGTCCAGCCAGGTACCTGCGGGAAACAGGGAAATAGTTAACCCTCAAACTACCACATTAAGCTCAATCTCATATTCCTTCTGTCCTGAATACACAGAGAAAATTAACCCTTAAAGTGTCAAGCAAAGCTCTACCTCTAATTCCTTCTGTCAAGTACCCAAATAACATTAAGGTCAATTAACTTCGTACTCCTTCTGTCCGGCCAGGTACCTGTGGGGAACAGGTAAATTAACCCTCAAACTACCACATTAAGCTCAATCTCATATTCCTTCTGTCCTGAATACACAGAGAAAATTAACCCTTAAAGTGTCAAGCAAAGCTCTACCTCTAATTCCTTCTGTCAAGTACCCAAATAACATTAAGGTCAATTAACTTCGTACTCCTTCTGTCCGGCCAGGTACCTGTGGGGAACAGGTAAATTAACCCTCAAACTACCACATTAAGCTCAATCTCATATTCCTTCTGTCCTGAATACACAGAGAAAATTAACCCTTAAAGTGTCAAGCAAAGCTCTACCTCTAATTCCTTCTGTCAAGTACCCAAATAGCATTAAGGTCAATTAACTTCGTACTCCTTCTGTCCGGCCAGGTACCTGTGGGGAACAGGTAAATTAACCCTCAAACTACCACATTAAGCTCAATCTCATATTCCTTCTGTCCTGAATACACGGAGAAAATTAACCCTTAAAGTGTCAAGCAAAGCTCTACCTCTAATTCCTTCTGTCCCAAATAGCATTAAGGTCAACTTTGTACTCCTTCTGCCCTGCCAGGTACCTGTGGGAAACAGGGAAAATTAACCCTCAAACTATCAACTGACAGTTCACTTCGTACTCCTTCTGTCCGGCAAGGTACCTGCGGGAAACAGGAAAAGTTAACCCTCAAACTATCAACTGAAATTTCACTTTGTACTCCTTCTGTCCGGCAAGGTACCTGCGGGAAACAGGGAAATAGTTAACCCTCAAACTACCACATTAAGCTCAATCTCATATTCCTTCTGTCCTGAATACACGGAGACAATTAACCCTTAAAGGGTCAATTCGATCAAGCAAAGCTCTACCTCTAATTCCTTCTGTCAAGTACCCAAATATCATTAAGGTCAACTTCGTACTCCTTCTGCCCTGCCAGGTACCTGTGGGTTACAGGGAAAGTTAACCCTCAAACTATCAACTGACAGTTCACTTCGTACTCCTTCTAACCTGCCAGGTATCTACATTGAATGGGCAAGTGTCTGGTCAACTTGTACAAAAAACAATGTAACTGTGAGGGCCTGAAAGTAGAGAAAAAAAATTGTATGTCATTGAGAAATACAGAGTTTATGTAAAAGTCACAGTCACTGTGGTACAAAGTAACGATAAAAGATATTTTTTGTAATAGCATACCTGGGAAGTTTGATGACCTCAAAGTAGAGGTTGCCGAGCCAGTGGTCAAGGTCGGAGGCCATGAGCTCCTCCATCTTCTCGTGTTTGTCGATGCGAAGGTCCATGTCGCCGCGTAGGAACGGACATTTGTACCTGGAACAGAGCATATCAATTAGATGCCATTGGTGCAGCTGTCATCATATTTATGAAGTGAGCCTATAGTGAATGTGACTTGCAAATGGGATAACGGAAAAGACACAAGCAAACAGACAGACCAAAAATTATATTTTCCTTTTGTCATAAAAATTAATGCTGTTCATGATTCGTTGCATATATAAAAAATGTAAAGTGACATGCATGTGCATGTTGCATACATATTGAAATAAAAAAAATTATGAACAAAAAGTCTAGTAGTGTTTAATCTTCTAAATGTATAAGAGGAGTTAAACCTTGGATAGCATTTCCTTAGAATTCTTGCAATGAATCATACAGAAAATAAAAGTTTTACTTGAAAAATCATTCCCACAATATCAAAAATGCATTTGGAAGCTTGGCTATTACTTTAAGTTATCATTGTACATACGTACAGTCAATATCCCTTTTCCCAAAACATTTACTGTAAATGCAGAAATGTTCACAGGGATCTAATTTCGCGGTAGGGAGAAATTGGAGTGTTCCCGTTGGCTTTCAGTTTGCGTTTGAAACAATAATAGCGCTACAGTTACACAATGAAACGGCTTTTTGTGGTGGTTTTAAGTCTGCTGTAAAGAGTTCACCGTGAATATAAAGCCATCGCAAACATTTCTGCATCAGATTCTACAGTAATTTACAAAGATGGCGTACTTTCCCTCGATGATGTCGAACTGTCCATCGCAGATAGGGAAACTCCCCCAGCAGACCACGCGATCTGTCGGTACCACCGCGCCGCGGAGCAGGAAGAGTTCAAAGGTCAGGATCATCCCCGGACGAACGTCGGGCTTCGGTGGCAGCACAGTAAAAACACTCTGGTCAAACTGTAGAAGAGTGTTATATATAAAAGAAAGGTTAAAAAAAAGGTAATCTCCAAGCATTATTATAATTCAGTACATCTGTTCACTGCTTATGAATAAACATAATGATAATTTACTATTTCTAATATATGATATCAAAATGATATAAGAGTGTAGAATATTTCTTTCAAAATGATGTAAGAGTGTAGTACATTTCTTTTAGAATTCAGGGCTAAGGAAAAGAAAATTAATGTTCAATGCATTTCAATCCAGAAGAGTCCATTTATGTAGAGGGGTGTTACCTTGAGTTCAGCGTTCCAGAAGTGCCCGTCGTGGCTGACGGGAAGGGTGGCCCCGCCCCACTGCTGTCCCTTCAGGTTGGACCAGCGCATCACGTGACCACCCAGGCGGTCGTACAGCGAGACCAGGAGCACGTAACGACCAACTGCGGCGGGAATAGCCAAAGTATTCAATGAAGCATCTGAGTTATCAACCCAGGATTGAAGTGTTCAAAAATTTGTTTTTCCCCAGAACTAATGTGATTGCAGAGTGGAACTCATCGCCATCAAATTTTTTACCGTCACTAGATAGCTTCAAACAACGATTACAGTTAGATGTGCAAAGTCAAGGTGTGACAGGTAGTTCAGTGTAATGTGTCATGTAGCTTCTTTCCTTCCACGTGCCTGAGAAGTTGGTGTGTTATATATGCCAAAGGGCAATTATAACAGCTATACAGAATATAGAAAAGGACGTAATTATAAGCATGCATTGATACAATTATACAACTACAGAAAAACTTTTTAACCTAAGAGCATACCCCAATTTTTTCCATGATTAGACAAAAAAATGATTTTTTCTACATTTTTGGCCATTACAGATTCACAAAAGGTTTTAGAAACTTATATTATATTAATCATTATGAACATCATACTTTTTCGACCAGTTGCTTAACTAAATTCAATTAAAGATGAAGCAATTTACTGATTCAGAATTTGAATTCATCCTAAAAAATCAAATAGTCTTTAATTGCCCTTTGACCCTTACCTGGCAGCTTGTCCTTGACCCCTCTCATACACTGGAGCTTGACCTGGATTGGCTGAGGAGCCCTGTTCCAGTCGACCTTCCACCTACGACCTTTGCTCCCTCCATAGAACCCATCGGCCACTGTCAGGTCACCGTACATGGTCTGGAAAGTTTTGAAAAATAAAAAGACCAATATTCAATTTGAAAATAATTACAAAACTCCTGCTTTGTTTGTAACTTGCTATGGAATAAGAACTTCAAGATACTAAGACTGAGAGACCAAAAGTGAGGAAAATCTTCAAAAGAAGTAGGAGGCTAAGAAATAGTCAAGAAGTCATACAATACACACCTTAGAGGACAGTCAGCCAAGGAAGCTATCTAATAGATTTATGGAAGAAGAGGACAGAATTTGTATAAATCACCAGTAGGGATTATAATATCATAGTTAGATTATAGAGATAATTTATAATAGTAGAAAATTGTCTACATAAAGTGGTGAAGATGTAGCATTAACTGAATAAGAAAAAAAAGAAACTCCAAATATCCTCTGAATGAGAAAGTTAAAGGGAAACATAGTCATTGAATAGGAAGTTTTAGATGTTGAGATACGTTGTAGCCTCTGAGTTAATCTCCAAGCAGATGTAAGGATCTACATGTAGGTTGTTTCGAAATATATTTTCTGGCCGCCAAAAACGGGGACCTGACTAGAAATACAATAAATAGAGAATGTCACAAAAACATTGGGGAACATTATATTTGTAAAACACGCTGTACCCTACATCTGCTTGGAGATATCTCGGAGCCACTCCAGGGTGCCTACCTTGACCTCCCCCTGCCGTTTGTCCAGGGCGTAGATAAGCTGGTTCTCAGACTGCCTGAAGGCCTTGTGTAGTCTGTCCTGCAGCAGCCGCTCCTTCTGCAGCTGCATGGCCTGGGGGACGCAGGGTCGGAGGTTACTTCTTTGGTTAAACAACAGAATTAATTTCTATCTACAAGGACTTTTCTAGTCTAGATAATACACATGCCCTCAATTGGATAGCAAATTTGACAGTACATTGTATTTTGTTAAAAACCTCAGACATTGCAGAGGGTACGGACGTTACAGATGGGGGTATGAACGCTACATTTTCATGTTGACAGTGACTGTTATTTTAGGAACGGTCTTTATGACAGCAATCATATGTTTTAAATGGTGTTTTAGTATGTTGCAATAGAAGCTTCTAAACTACATGTATTCTGTGGCTGTTTTGGAAAGGACCATTTTTGAAGTCTTTATTATGACAGATTTGTCTTTATCATGATAGCAATCATGGTTTAAACGGTGTTTAGGTATGTTGTAATAGAGGCCTATAATGTATAAACTTATGTACCTTGTAATATTTTACTAGTACATGACTCAAAATTGTAAAACTTACCTCTTTCTTCCTCAGTTCCCTGAGTTTGTCCTTGTTGACGGTTGAGACACGTTTCTTGGCTCCCTCGGCCTGTTTGGCCAGGTCCTCCTGCCTGTTACGGTGCAGGTCCGCCTCCTGTTTCTGGTACGCGATGTACTCGTCGCGCAACCGCTTTTCCTCTTCCTGAAAATAACAGAACAAGATTTAAGACAAAACCAACTTTTGAATTGAATGATAACCGTACGGTGACTATAAAGTATAACCTAGAGACACAAAACAGAGAGTAGCTACAGTTAAAAGCAGATGTTTATCATAAATAATGCTATTATTGTCACTTTGATATCTTGTAAAAACTTACAATCATTTTGCAATACTATCTCTAACTTCTGTCTGAACCCAATACTCTGACTTCTGTAGACTTTGAATTCTGAATACTCTGAATTCAATACTCCACTTCCTCTTTACTCGTTTTCATCAACCAATCACAGACCAAGATTTAAGACCAACTTTAATGTTGAATAATCACTATCAGGTATAAAGTAACATAAAGTAGTGTAATTTTTCAATATATCAAATAGTTACTGTAAGTTAACGGTTGTGCCTACTCTGTAAAACAAAATAATAATCAATTATGTGTACTACATGTGTATAGACTGCAATTGCTAAACGATATGCTATTATTGTCTCAAAGTTTATCCTTTACAAATTCATGATTATTTTGCAACTCTCTTTATATAATCATGTCACTGGCTACTTCACCTCTGAATTCAATACACTTCTCTCCAAATTCAATACTCTAAATTGAATAAATTCTACTTCCTCTCAACTCATTGTCAACATCAACCAATCTCAACTAAGCTTTCAAATGACAGTGTTCCAATCAAACACTCCACTACTCCGTGGCTCAACTCAATGAACCAATCATAGCCAAGCTTTACCTGGACCTCCTCCAATGAGATGCTGGCAATATGCAGCATGTCATCCTCCACATCCCTCTCAAACTCATCAATGTAGGCTGGGATTGGCTCCTCTTCCATTTGGACCTTCAATTCTGTGATTTTCCTGCAGAAAAAAAAGCAACAACAGCACATTGTAAAATAACCCGGCCTGAGTTGGTAAGTTTGAAGAGGTGGTCAGTCACGCAGGTTTGATCGTTACTCAAGACTCAAATATACTATCGAGCATTAAAGTGGTGTAGTATTGAGGATGTTGTTATATCTAACCTGTATGTCCTGGCATGTTCAGGCCTGCTGAAGAGGGAGGGGGGCTCGTGGTCAGCCTCCAGGTCTGACTCACCCCCCTCCAGCGTGTCCATCAGCTGGTAGATGTCAGGCAGGGTGGAGTCAAACTGGGGGGGTTCTGGAGGGGGGATAGGATTTGTTTGAATATAAGTTATGACAGATTCCACAGGCATGAACTTTTTTTTGATAATATGCGCATATTAAGTGAAAAGTTGTGGTTAGATTATATGGGTAAGGAACGAACCAATATCTCTCAAATTGTAGATGTAACTTAAAGAGAAATTGGTAATGGGTAACCTTTGAATTATAAGAAGAAGAAGATTCTAGAGATAGGGAAACAAAGAGATTTTGTACCGTATGTTTCGTCGTCGGATTCAAACTCCAGGCCGTACTGTTTGGGGTCGATGTTGCTGAAGTCTCGCGAGTCGTAGTCGTAAGGCTCGTGGGTGGACACGCTGATCTCTGGGGCCTGATGGGGGTTATGAGAACACCACATGGTTACAAATAAAGAAATACTCGATTTGGCAATACCATTATTTAAAAAATGGTTGAATTTCTTGTTACTTCAAAGTTGCAGAAGCAAGGTAACAAAGGATATGCGATAAAATAAAGGAGATGGGGCTCATAACAAAAAAAACTCAAATGGAAAATCCTGTAGAATTATTCTCCAACACTTCAAAGTAACTCCAGTTAGGTCAGACACACCTGGCAGATCACACAAGTACTGCAACATGTCAATCTCTTTCTTATGGAAGTTAACATTAAGTTTCTTATTGTCATTTTTTTGCAAGAGGACATCATGAAAACAAAGAACTGAGAGGAAAACTTGATCATGCCTGCATTTTCAATCCCTGAAACTGTGTGAACCAAGGTGCAGACTTTTCCTTAGTTTGCTTTCATGTGAATCATTCAGTTAGGCAATTTCTTTCTTAAAATCTGAGAAAAGTCACATATGATTAGTCAAAAGTCAGATACACTCACTCCATCCTGGCCTATGAAAACAATCCACTCTGTCAATGACAAAGCACAGCACATAACAGGAAAAAAAGTTAGACAAAGTTTGAAACTGATTGTAAGTCATGACTGAGCTCTGTGCCCCTACGTAACACCACGCGTACGCCACACACCCTACCCTCGCCTCTCGACTCCGCCGTCGGGACTTGCTGTGTTTCCTACGAGATTTCTTCCGCTTTTGTGGGAAAGTTGAATCATTTCGAACAAATGAATGAAAAGATGGATGTATGAAAGAATGAACAAAAGTAGAAACAACTGACTGATATGACAAATGAGTTTAGTGAATGATAACTGAATGAATACATGAATGGATGAATGAAGAAAAGAAAAAATGAATGAATGAATGAATGAGTAATGAATAAAGGTCTCACTGATAAATTAGTACATCTAAATCATGTTGAACTTTAGATAGATAACCTAAGGTCTAAAGATAAATAAAATGTCAGAAATGCATTTTTGTTCAAAAAGTCTGTATTTGTCTTTCCAAAAATAGCATCCCTACCCACCAATCCTAATCTTTAAGGACCATGGTCAGAAACACAACATTAATTTTCCTAGGCCCTATCAAAGACGATATGATATTTCTGCATTTAGAGTAGGTTTAACAGCTTTCAGTACCAAGGACATCACCCATATCTGTGGTGCTGCAACGACTTCACTTGGGAAATAACGATGTTACTTTGCGACACTGTCTTTTTCCTTATGCAAAAGGAGTGGGTCTGAAACTGCAAATAAAAAAATGGATAGACCTTTTCACCAAGTTTTCTTCTTACACTGTCTAGTATAGAGTAAAGATTGAACACACCTTTGGTTTGTCCTCAGTGTCCCCTCCCTTGTCCTCCTCCCGTTGCTGGTTAGCAGCATCAAACTCCTTTCTGAGGGTCGCCTGGTCACCTGACCACTCCAGCTTAGAGTCGGCACGAACACTGTCAGGGCCTGAGAGGGGATGCACAAAAAGTCATTTTTGTTTGGACCCTCAGGCTTTCAGCTCGGATTTATAGACAGGGGGTCAAAACAATTGGGGGTGGGGAACCAGTCGGACCCATGTTGTAAAGTGAAGTAACTAAATGAGCAATATCAAACTTTGTTTCAAAGGTGTCTGGGCACTTCAGCAGTGGGGGTATATTTTTGCTCTGGAAATCCAGCAGGACAAGGGTTGACTTTCCTTTGATAACAATTGTAAGAATTACCCTGGAACAGATCTCTAGAGAACATAAATTATCATATTATCAAACATTACCTTCAGGCTTCTTTTCTCCCTCCTCATCTTTCTGATCAGGGTTGGCCACTGGTGTCCCATCATCCTTCGCTGTGGTTGCCATAGCAACATCCCCCTCCCCATCTCCTGGTGGCTGATGAGGTTCCTATGTATCAAAGAAAGGAAACAAAAGTATCTAGTATGTAAGATAGTTTTATTTGTTTGGCAAAAGTTGACTCATCATACTAACTAACATACAAGGTGCCAGAATTTCCATTCTGTTCAGCTACTGCCAACCTTTACTGTGCCGCAAGATTTTGATGCTTAAACAAGGGATAGAACTTCTCACACCTCAGTGAAATATTTCAAATTTTTGTTAATTTTTCTACGAAATATAACACAACCTTGTCTATTTCACACATTACATGCTCCACTCTTATTATTTTTGATTCCCATGTATTCCCATGTACTTGTTTGTCTGCAATTAGCCTTCGGGCATGAACTTGCAATAAAGTTATTATTATTATTATTAATAAGCACATGCCATTCTCAGGTTCCTGACTTGGCCATGTGCCAACGTTCACTCTCTGCTAGTTTCCGGTTACAACTCATCCCAGAAACCAGGCCAGTTGGAACAAACTTGAACACACACCAAGACAAACAAACAAACAAACAAACAAACAAACAGACAGAAAACAATACCTCTATTTTCACGGAGGTAAATAAATTTCTAGTACATGTAGTACTTGCCTGTTGTTTTTCATCAGGACTCTCCCCCTGCCCATGGGGTAAAGCATCACTACCCCCTACTGGTTCGGCGGGCATCCCCTCCCCTGGAGCCACAGTTGGACTGTCCCCCTCTGGCTGTGCAGTGGCTGGGCTTCCTCCCTCCCCCTCTACTACAGATAGTTTGTCCCCCTCTGTTGTAGCAGGCTTGTCCACCACAACCTCTGCCAGTTGTGACACCTCCGAGTCTCTTTTCTTCATCTTCTTCCCTTTCTTCTTTCCTCCCTGTTGACAAAAAAAAAGGTTTAGGAAAGGTAAAAAAATGTTTCTTTGTACAGTATTTTTTAAACTAAAACGTCAGCCCTGGATATCTGAATGCTGGATGAGTAACATAGAATGTTAAATAAAACAAAACAATAAAAGGAGGAACACCAACCAAACAAGCAAGTTTAAAGCAGAAAGTTTATAGGAATTAAAGATAGCAGCTCAAAAACATTTCAGATGTCCAAGTTTCTATTTTATAATACACTGTATTATTATGTATGTAACTACACTTTTGAATTAAACAGAATTAACACTGCCACTGAAACTAGTCCTAATTTTCTGCAAAAATTAGATTTGAAACGTTAAGAAATGCAAAGCTGAAGCAAAGGGGTTAGGCAAATTTGACAGTCCACAGGTTAATGTTCACTCCAGTTCACACATCATACCCTGGAATCATCCTGACTGCCTTTCCTTCTTCCTCCTTTTCCCTGAAAGTTGCATAATATTGAGAAATATGACAAGCTGAAACACTCCCAAACCAGCTTATAGAACTAATAATCATAAATCACTAATAAAAGTTAGTCTAAAAATGTTGGCTATAGTATCCACTATCCACATCCTAATCAATCTCCCACTGTCTCACAGCACACGACGTTACATGTATCTACATTCAAATTCTAACATTGAAGCTGAATTCTAAGGCATGTGCTACTAATTTGTAGTAACATACCTTTCCTACAACTCTGTACACACAAGTCGAGCTGGGCTAGTTATGCCCACAGTCATACCTATAGTATTGGTGCTGAACAGATCATCCAACTGCATCATGTAAAAGTTTAATGAAAACATCATCAAAATCATTTTGTTGTTTTTCTGACCTTCTTGGGAGCTGGTCCTTCAGTGGGCGGGGGTGGCTCAGACTCCATGACTGCAGCTGACAGTTAAACAACTGTGTGGGAAAACAGAGTAAAGAGAATGTCTACAAAAAGGCCAAACATGCAAGCACATGTACTAGTTATCTTACTTCTAGGTCTACTGATCATCTTAACCAAAACTTTGACAAGTAGCATGGGTTCCTACACTCGCTATCCTGAAAATAAAATTGATTTTTTTTCCAGAGTAGCGAATATAGGAACCCCTAGCTTGGTAGTTGTAATCAGATGGCACTCAGGATATGTGCATGTACCAAGGAGGTCTAACCCAAAACTTTGACACTGGTCTCTGTCTTATCATGAAATGTTGTACACAAAAGTTACTGAAAAAAGGTGATATTCTTTTTCAAGAGATTTTCAAGAGATTTTTTCAAGAAAATAAAACAGTTTATGTGACATCATTTTACTGACAGTCAACTTCAAAAATATATCCGCCTCTAAGACTCAAAAGTTTCTTGTTCACTGTGTTCTATTTTCATAGTCTTTTGCAAATGTCTTCGATGTTATCTCCAAGTTGTCATGAATTTCCAATGACTTCCTTTGTAGCGCCAATGCTAATAAGTCAATTTGTTTTGATTGTTGCTACCCTCCCGAATTCTTTTATCGCTAGTTTGACGCAATTCACCCGTCTAATTTGGCCAATAAATTAGTTAAACAGGTGTTAAAAATGTGTAACCGTCCAAACTTTCTAAATCATCATGCGTAACGCCAACTACAGAGTACGACTATGCAACTATCTAAACAAGGTATAGTCTTACAGAAAGTTACACTAAAGGGTTAGGAAACTTTATATTTACTTTGAAACAACTGTACTTTACTACTTAGGTCGCGGCTTAGGTAGCAAAATAACGATTCGGTCCAATGATCACAGACTCGGACGTTTGTACTATAGACAAACAACTTTCCAAATTTGGGCCGATTTTGTGCAAATTTTAAGAAATCAACAAACAAAAGAAGACGTTCTAGCCTTTCTACAATAGTTCAAGATATGGTTAACGAAGGTTTTGGAAGGAAAGTATGAAATATGAGGCCACAAACCTTATTTTTCGGCGAGCTTCCTGATAATCTCGTTTCAGGCCGCCGCCATATTGTTAGATCTCCCGAGAAACCGTGACGTCAATGGGGTCATCAGGGCAATTAGACCATACCATTCATGAAGGGGTGTTTAATATTTAGTTTTTATATAAATCAAAGTTAATGTATTACTCATAGAATACACATTGCTTTAATACATATCAAAATGATATAAAAGGTAGTTGAACATATATATCCAATATTATGGTAGATGTGGTGACAAAATTTATTTTTAAATATTCTTGTATCACAGTTTTTCTAATGGTATAGTCTTTCTTTTCCAAAGGTCGAAGGTTAGATTAGGAATCGTGCGCGGGAATCAATGAGAAGGATGGAAGGTTTTTAAATCCTAATATCTGTCACATTTCAGACCATGGCGACATCAGAACGCTGGAAATTATTCCAGCAGTCTTGTAGGAAAGAGCTGGGGCGCCGTCTGCCTGAGTTTAGCGGTCTGAAGAGCAATGAAGAACGTGCAAAGTAAGGGGTGTGTCTGGTTGGGATTTTGGAGAAAATAATTTATAGCACATGTCAAAATTTGACATATTATGTGTGTGTTTGTCTCTATGTGTGTGTATGTGTAAGTGTGTATATATGTGTGTGTGTATATATATATATATATATGTGTGTGTGTGTCTATAGGGGTGAAGTCTGCCATCTCTGATTCCGTCTGTGGGGGTGGAAGCATTACAGAGCAGTATAGCCATATACGATATAGTTATCAAAAGGGGTGAAGTCTGCCATCCCTGCCTTTTGCTCTAATATCCGATTTCCCATATAATGATATACACCACATGAGGCATTGTGTGAAGGAGTGAAATCTGCCATCTCTGATTGCCTTAGTGAAATATTCAGACAATAGATAAAGTGACTCTATAGTTTGTAGACATTATAGTAGTGGACCTAGACTCTACCAGTCTCCCCCGGTCGCTGGGAAAATAGAAGAAATTGGCCCAATAGAGTCAAATGTTTGAAGGGAGTCGGCTACGGAGAGAGGGTCAAATTGGCAACCGAGGAGACTGTCTAAACTCGGCGAGTTCTTTGATCGGCACTAATCACTATCTAATAGGTGCCAAGTAGCTAAATGATCCTTTTATTGCTCTGCAGGCAGACTGTGACAGAACAGACAAGCCCAGGACAATTGTAACAGGAAGTGCCTTGTCCGTCATCAGAATTCGTTTTGCCCATCAAAACAATACTTGCTCTAACCAAGGCTCTAACACGTTGGGATGGCCAAAAAAAGGACAAAACTCATCGATATTTGTTACAATAGTCGTACCTTGAAGAACTTGTTACATGTTTGCTAACCTTCGCTGATCGACAAGGCAGAATACGAGCTGTACTGTTTCAAAATGGCACCCAAGCCGCAAGCCCAAACTGCACGCCCAAACCGCTAGTCTCTACCAGACTAACGGAGAACATTTGCCGGGGGACTTTGGCCGTCTCCGTAGGTGACTCCCTTCATACAATTGACTCTATTTTGGTCAATTTCTACTATTTTCCCAGCTACCCGCGGAGGCTGGTAGAGCCCAAGCCGCACCGTCCCAAGCCGCACGCCCAAGCCGTGATCAGCGGCAGACGATGTTTCTACTATTAACTTTAGGTTTTAACGTGAATTTAAGAAGATTTTTAGACGTTTTAGTGGGTTTATAAGGGCCAAAACATCACTTAGAATAGTTAGTCTGCCGGGAGTAGCTGAAAAAGCTGCAGTCTGCTGGTCGTGCCCTAATTGATTTATGGCCTAAATGATCGCAACTCCAAAGCTACTGCCTTTGTTCAGGAAATGAGCGGATTATTTTTATTGCCTTTATTCTCGCCGAGTTTAGACAGTCTCCTCGGTTGCCAATTTGACCCTCTCTCCGTAGCCGACTCCCTTCAAACATTTGACTCTATTTGGCCAATTTCTACTATTTTCCCAGCGACCGGGGGAGACTGGTAGAGTCTAACCTCTGACCTCCGCTCGTGTTACCGTCATTATTGCGACATCCGCCATTCTGAATGGCAGGGCACGCTCCCGCTCAACGTTACCACCATCCCGCCCTTGCTGCAATTTCGTTTTTTTTCTCTTCTTGTAATGTATATGTGTACGTACATGTAAGTGTAATTAGACCATTATATAAGGTCTGCAATGCAAAACATACATACATACAATAGAGTATCAAGCTCCAGGATTCAACTTAAACTTTTTTTTTTTCATCCCCGTTTTCCATAGATTCTGTCTCCAACTGGACTGCTGGGAAGGCGAAACGCTGTCCCAACTGATAAAGAAGCTACAGAGTCTTAAAGGAAAGGTGGGCAAGTCTACCGACAGGGCCAACCACCTCAGAGACAAAGGCAACACGGCTTACAAGGCACAACAATTCCAAGAGGCATTCACTCTCTATACAAACAGTATCTCTTATAGTCCTGAAGCACACAGTAGTGATGGCAATGGGACTGAATGTTTAAGCCTCGCACTTGCTAATAGATCAGCAGTTTTGTTTCAATTACAAGAATACAAACTGTGCTTGGTGGATATTCTTGCATCCATAGATGCCGGTTATCCAGAAAATTTGCAGTACAAGCTTCTGCATAGGAAAGTGTTAGTGCTTTTCAAACTGGGCCGAATAGAGGATGCAAAGAAAGAAGTTAAGGATGCTTTAGAAGCAATTGAAAGAGCAGATATTCCAGAGAATAGGAAGGAAGTGATGAGGAGAGAACTGAAGTCGGCAGGAAGGAATATCTCAAAGCAGGAAGAAGGGAAAGAAGGAGGCATAGAAGAAGAGGTGAACGTACCCAAGCTGCAGTATGGAGAGAGTCAGCAGGTGGCGCATGCCTCAGTTGGTGTTGACATGAGACAAGAGACTGACAAAGGGAGGATGTTGGTGGCACAGCGGGATTTCGAACCTGGTAAGTATATTAGAAGAAAAATATATCAGTTACATGATTTACGCTTGTGGAAAAAGATTTAACTTTATTCTGGCACAAAAGATAGAAATGGACTCTCAGAATTTTTGACCAGTCCAATGGATGGGCTTCTTCACAATTAATGAGGGCTCGATAGACAGATCATGACTGTATGTCCATCACAATTACTAAATTGGCAGCTCAACCGATGCCGTTAGCAGTTTGACAAAGGAGAAAGTGCCTACATGTTTGTCAAAAATTTACTGTTTTATGCTTTTATTTATGTTGTAATTCGCATTTCTACATTGTGACAAAGGTGGATGGGACTATGGGATCAGTCTAGATCTATTGCTCGTTCTTTATCAGTGGAAAGTAGATGTATCCCCTAATGTTGAACTTTCAGGGTGAGCTAGAAAGCTTCTTCATTCTTTTTCTGTCAAATGAGATTTGTTACTGAGTCTCCAGAGGATGTAATCTTTTGGCCTATTGAACGAATTGCATATGGTATAAAGTATTAAAGTGGATATTAAGATTGTCTCTTTTTCACTTCTACTATAGGGTCGGTGTTGATTGTTGAGCAGCCATATGCAGCAGTGTTACTCCAGAAGCACCACCCCACCCACTGTCATACCTGTGTCACACCGGTCCTGGTGCCACACCCGTGTAGGGGCTGCCAGTATGTCCAGTACTGCTCCAGAACATGTGAGGAACAGGCATGGGGGGACTATCACAGGTAAGGCCACACCTGAACTACATGTACATGTATGCAGGTGCCACACCTATATTCCACCTGTCCAGGTGTCACACCTGTTAAGAGACTAGTTTGTACAATATAGCATTTCAGTGTTATTAACTCCACATTTATTTACATCCCAAGTGCATATAGACTGGTACATGTTAGGTGCAGGTAGACATGAGAAATACTGTGTACAATTTTGTATTCACAAACCCTGCATATTGGTATTGTAAGTCCTAATTCTGTATCACTTCTTCCAGCCATGAGTGTGAACACTGGCACCTGCTCCAGATGGTAGACACCTTCGGACAGCTCAGTCTCCGTCTGCTGCTGACTGCAGCTGAAAGAGGACAGAACCCCCCCTCTGCAGGAGTGGAATCTCCCACCATAGCAGACAAACCCCCCTCTGGAGGCATGGAATCACCTACCACAGCAGACAAACCCCTCTCTGTAGGAATGGAATCTCCCACCACAGCAGACAAACCCCTCTCTGCAGGAATGGAATCTTCCCCCACAGAGGACGAACCCCCCTCTGCAAGCATGGAATCTCCCACCACAGCAGACAAACCCCCCTCTGCAAGCATGGAATCTCCCACCACAGCAGCCAAACCCATCTCTGTAGGAATGGAATCTCCCACCACAGTAGACAAACCTAAAAACTGTGCGGACAACATCAGTCCCACCTCCGAACAAGTCGACACAGTCCGAACAGATTCCGAAAGCACGTTTGAGAAACCTGTCAACTTGTCTGTTAAAACTGAAAGTTGGCCGAACTCTACGCAGGATGTTGAACTCCACAGAGGGGACTACAGTTCAGTCTGCAGCCTGATGCCCCACACGGAACACCACTCCGCGGAGCAACTGCTGACACAGACGATGGTCGCCTGTCTGATGTGCAAATGTCTTGGGCTGGACCTGTGTACAGAGGTCGTGAAGAGAGTTAGGGTGGAGGGGGGAGACTGTAAGGGGACGACAGAGGGGGGAGACTGTGAGGGGACGACAGAGGGGGGAGACTGTGAGGGGACGACAGAGGGGGGAGACTGCGGGGGGAGCCTTGAAGAGGGATCCGGAGTTGGCGAGTTGAGCCTAGAGGGGGGGGAGACTACAGGAGTGGGGGACTGTGTGGCAAGGATGGCAGCACTCCTGTGTCATCATATGCAGCAGCTAAGATGTAATGCACAGGCCATCACTACCTTACAGGAGCAGGACTCAGGTAAGGATAGGCACACTCCATAAGAAAAACTTCTTATATTGATACACAATATAGGCTGTCCTTTGAGTTCTAATATCATGTCATCATATGAAGATTTTTCAGTTAGGTCTGGTAATGATGAAAATGTATGTGTACTGGCTCTGCGTGCATGTGCTTTCCAAGAGAGGTATATTTTCAAGGGGAGCCTTTTTTTTTTCCTGTGTTTAAGTTGATGTGTTGTACATGTAGCTCTGTTGGTAACAAGGACATTGTATTTGTGATGTAACACTCTTCTGAATCTTTTACATGGTCAATACATACATGTACTTTTACATTCACCTGCAAAGTGGAGTTATACTGGCTATATACATGTAGATACAGATACAAAGATGTTGATTGTTTGTTTGCTTGTTGTAACATTTATGAATTTTTCCTGTCCCAGTCTCTTTACTTGAGGACAAGCAGGTTCGCCTGGCCACGGCTGTGTTCCCCACGGAAGCGCTTTTGAACCACTCCTGCAGACCCAATGTGTTTGTCAGCTTCCAGGGGAAGACTCTGGTCAGTTATCTTCCTTTGTTTCTTTCTTTTTTTTTACCATCACAAAGAAGGTAATGTTTTGGGTGTTGTTTGTCTGTGTGTGTGTCTGTGTGTTTGTTGACAGCATAACTCGAGAAGCTGTGGATGGTTTCCTCAATAATATTTGGTAGATGGGTAGGGGTTGGGAAAACAAAGGTCTAGTTTGATAATGGGCCCCCTAGCGGCTTTCTATGATACTGCAGCAGAACTTCTGGCTTAGATATCTCTCATTCAAGACATACCATGGTTGTGGTTTTTTAGTGGTACAATGTAGCTCTTGTGACAGAGTAAGTTGTGTAGCTTTGGCTGGGCCTGATGTTGGATTTTTTTGGGCTTTGAAGTGTTACTGTAAATGCAGAAATGTTTGCAGGGATTTAATGTTGCAGTATGGAGAAAATGGAGTGTTCACAGTGGTGTTGAGTTCGCGTTTAAAACAATAGTAGTGCTACAGTCACAAAATGAAACGGCTCGGTGATTTTAAGTTCACAAAAAAAGAGTTCACGGCAAAAATTAAACCGCAAACATAAAACCACCGCGAGCATTTCTGCATTTACAGTACTCTATTATTCTCCTTTTCAGATTGTCCGTGCTGTGAGTCACATTAAGACAGGGGAAGAGCTGCTGCACTGTTACGGGCCCCATGCCGGCAGGATGGGTCGTACAGAGAGACAGGCAGCCTTACAGGAACAGTACTTCTTCTCATGCAGGTAGGACGGACACAGTTTTCTTTTCCAGGTACAACAAGATTGGCAATGGAAAAAAATACATTGCCATGGCGACGGTTGTTCTTGTGGGTGATGTGTTAATGTATTATGTCTATTGCACTGCAAATTGGTGTTGTTCATACTCGATATCCAAAGAAGATGTCTATGGTAGCATGTATTGTTCTGTTGTGCTTTGTGTGAATGTGTCTGTCTGTCAGGAATTTCCAACGCTAGCAACAGGTTGGAATGTAACTAACATCCAAACATATACCAGAGATTACGAATGCCTGTGGACAAATTTCTAGAATTCTTACAAACCCCACACAATACTATACCATTAGGTGGCTTACAATATTATGCAATACAAACAACAACAACAAAAAACGAAACACTCTAATGTCTTGGAAGTTTTATTTCAAGTCATGCCATTCTACTTACAGATGTGATGCTTGCCAAGAAGAAGACAACCCCGACACTGTAGACATGTTCTCTGCCTACAAGTGTCCTACTTGTAGCAATGCTGCCAGACTACAGGACAACAAGCATGTTTGTACATCACTCAACTGTAACCCTCAAGAAGATACAAATGACATTAAGATAACATCTAAGAAAATACAGGATCTCTTTGTCAAGTCTTCTGCTCTTTTGGATGAAGGTCAAGTTCAAGAAGCCGTCTCCGGACTGAAACAATGCCTCGTACTTCAGTGGAAAATTCTTCACCCAAGCAATAAAGACATAGCGCGTACTCATGATGCATTAGCAAGGTGTTACGCGACAAGCGGGGACTGTAAGAAAAGCGTGGAACACTTGAAGAAAAGTCTGTCCGCTGTAGAGCTTCAGTTTGGTGCCTGCAGTGTAGAGCTGGCACACGAGCTGCACAAGCTAGCTCAGTTGCAGTTTAACGGGCAGCAAGTGGCTGAATGCTTGGACACCATAGAAAGGGCCCTGACCATATTTGGATGCCACTATGGAGACCATCATCCAAAGTCAAAAGAACTGAGAGCAATGAAAGATTGCTTGATAGATGTGCTTGCCTAAATATACAGTCAAACCTGGCAGAGGCAACCACTTGCAGTCACAATGGAAAACATTGAAACAGTTCCATCCTATTTTACGTAGTTAAGGACCTCTGCTAAGCAACTAAAGATACAACAAACTTGTCACTTTATTGTAAGATTGTGGAATAATGGAGATTAAAACCATTATGATTTGTCTTGAAATTTTTTGAACTGGAATACTTGTAGGATCAGCCAGCAGCTAAAGCGGTTTCTAACTGGACTGTGAAATTGTGATTTTTTTTAATTTCCCAAAAATTCACAATTGGCAAAATGGCCCAAACTGTAAACATCCTTTTATTGCAGCAAATTTGTTGATGAATTTTTAGTAACTTTACATTGGTTTTTGATTAAAATGGCAACACTGCAATTTCCAATTAAGCTATTTAGTAATCTTAAGTAACATTCCAGGTGCAGCCATTTTGTTTGTCTCCTCTGGACTTCATATGCAAATGCATCGCACGTCAATGTGACCACAAGAGAAAAGTGGCCCAAATTCGCAAAGTTGGTGCAATTTCCTAGCGCAATTTGGCGCAGTCCAGTAAAATACCCGGTTAAGAGTATGGTAACGTGCATCGTTGTTTGTGTCACTGTTGACACCACTACCTGGAGCTGTGTACCGGTACACCAATACAGTACCGGGTACAATAAATTAGGTACAGGTCCAAAATACCTGAACCCTGGTGGACCGGTACTGGACCGGTACTAATCAGGTAAAGCCTGACTCGGGATGGCCACTTTGACAGATAAAATTACTATGAAACTACTGTGGCAGTGCACTAAAGCCACATTTATACTATACTCCAGCACATAAAACGCATTTGCAAGGCTGGAGTCAAATTTTCATCTGTGTTTTTCATAAAAATAATACCTAGCACAATCAAATATTATGTTGTTACCAGTTCAAGCATGCTTTTGTCCCTATTGAAAATCTTGCATTTTCTGAACAAGTAGTTTAGGTACAGGTTCAGGTCCGGACCTGTACCTAAACCCGTGTACCTGTACCTGTTCCTAAAATTTGTTTAGGTACACAGCTCTACCACTACCTAAAGAAACCATGGGTTTACGGTCGTTCCATAGTCCCCATTGCTGTACTCATCATCATCATCCAAGTTGGCCCAGTCATAGAGGTCATTCTCGTTACCTTGGTTACCCGCCTGGTCCCCAGTACCTGCAGGGAGAAGGATGAAATCATGTTACATTCATGGCATGAGACAAAAATCCTGGTTCTTCTATGGCAGATGAGTCTATCTGTTCAATATCTAACAATTATTTAGCTCGGATTCATCATCAATATTTGAGTTTCATGACATCATACCTTCGCCAAGTAATATTGACTCATTTCAATACAACTGATGTGCAAGGAAGTCTCTAATAGCGTAGATTATGTAGATTTGTCATGTGTCTCTTTCCAAGCCACATATGTTGCAAAAATGTAGCATTTCTTTATTAATCATGCAAATGATGAAAAAATTGACATATATAATCTATCTCTCTAAATCTACATGTGCCATGAATATACCATCATGTACCACACATAAGTCACCAGTACTGTGCAGTTTTCTCGTCAATACATCATTTTCATCATTTTCATCATTCATATCCATTGATGTTCTTCTCGAACCAAGTTTCATATGTACTGAGAATGAAGTTCCTGTCATGGCAAACACACCAACACACCAACACACATACACGATCACGAATGCTACCGAAAACATAACCTTCTTGGCAAGGGTAAAAATGACTCGTCTGAGACGACTACTGTCTTACCTATTGTGACGTTTGCTGCTGAGACACTGTCATCTTCGACCCTATTGCCTGTTGTAGCGTTAGCTGGTACTGTGGCTGCGGTTGTTAGGTTTGTACCACCGTTCTGGCTGTTTCCTATGTCCACAGATGGCGACTCTGTTGAGCTGCTGTTGTTGCTGACTGGCAGAAGAACTGTCGATGTATCGTCATTGACAGCTGTAGGTACATTAGCAGGGAATTCATCTGTAGAACCGCTGATGTTCACTGTACTTTGGTTGTTCACATTCGAAACTGCGATTGGTGTGGGGACTTGATCAACTTCTGACACACCATCAGTAGCTTGATCTGCTCCTCCTGACACAGCATCAGCGACCTGTTCTCCTGGTGGCACACCATCAGTAGCTTGATCTGCTCCTATTGTGACGTTTGCTGCTGAGACACTGTCTTCTTCGACCCTATTGCCTGTTGTAGCGTTAGCTGGTACTGTGACTGCGGTTGTTAGGTTTGTACCACCGTTCTGGCTGTTTCCCATGTCCACAGATGGCGACTCTGTTGAGCTGCTGTTGTTGCCGACTGGCGGAGGAGCTGCAGCTGTATCATCGTCATCGACAGCCATAGGTACATTAGCAGGGAACTCATCTGTAGAATCGCTGGTGTTAATTGTACTTTGGTTCGCATTCGGAACTGCAGCTGGTGCGGAAACTTGATCTACTCCTCTTGGCTCACCGTCAGCGACTTGATCTGCTCCTCCTGGCACATCATCAGTGGCTTGTTCTTTTCCTCCTGGCACACCATAAGTGGCTTCTTCTACTCCTAGCACACCATCAGTGGTTTGTTCTTCTCCTCCTAGCACACCATCAGTGGCTTGATCCGCTCCTCCTGACACATCATCAGCGGCTTGTTCTGTTCCTTCTGACACATCGTCAGCGACCTGTTCTCCTGGTGGCACACCATCTGTAGCTTGATCTGCTCCTCCTGACACATCATCAGCGACTTGTTCTCCTGGTGGCACACCATCAGTAGCTTGATCTGCTCCTGATGACACATCATCAGCGACTTGTTCTCCTCCTGCCGCACCATCAGCAGCTTGTTCTGCTTCTCCTGACACATCATCAGCGACCTGTTCTCCTGTTGGCACACCATCAGTAGCTTGATCTGCTCCTGGTGGCACATCATCAGCGACTTGCTCTCCTGGTGGCACACCATCAGTAGCTTGATCTGCTCCTCCTGACACATCATCAGTGACCTGTTCTGGTGGCACACCATCAGTAGCTTGATCTGCTCCTCCTGACACACCATCAGTAGCTTGATCTTCTCCTGACACATCATCAGCGACCTGTTCTCCTGGTGGCACACCATCAGTAGCTTGATCAGCTCCTCCTGACACATCATCAGCGACCTGTTCTCCTAGTGGCACACCATCAGCAGCTTGTTCTGCTTCTCCTGACACATCATCAGCGACCTGTTCTCCTGTTGGCACACCATCAGTAGCTTGATCTGCTCCTGGTGGCACATCATCAGCGACCTGTTCTCCTGGTGGCACACCATCAGTAGCTTGATCAGCTCCTCCTGACACATCATCAGCGACTTGTTCTCCTCCTGCCGCACCATCAGCAGCTTGTTCTGCTTCTCCTGACACATCATCAGCGACCTGTTCTCCTGTTGGCACACCATCAGTAGCTTGATCTGCTCCTGGTGGCACATCATCAGCGACTTGCTCTCCTGGTGGCACACCATGAGTAGCTTGATCTGCTCCTCCTGACACATCATCAGTGACCTGTTCTCCTGGTGGCACGCCATCAGTAGCTTGATCTGCTCCTGGTGCCACAGCATCAGCGGCTTGTTCATCTCCTGTCTCCACATCAGCGCCTTTATCTGCTCCTTGCTCCCCAGCACCCGTGTTTCCGTCGACATCCCCGTTTTCTTTGCCTATTTCTTTTTCTCCTCCCCATCCGTCTGTGACCTCTTCCCCGGCGTCTTCGTAGTCGTAGTCGTAGTCGTCATCATCATCTATTGGAAATAGACACATTTCAAAAATTCTTATTCAAGCATGATACCAAAAATACATTTGCGGTCTGAAAATGCCCCCAAAATGCCATAACATCAATTCTTGGCAGAATTTCAGGTGTCCTCATACCTATACTTGTTCAGTATACATTCAAATACATGTGTGCCAAATTTGGTGCTTTTAGACAAATTTTCACAATTTTACAGCTTTACCACTGGACTACATAGGCTATTTCTCCCAATTACAGTATTCAAACATAACGCAATAATTTTGTTGAGGATGACAATTTTCGGATCACAGTAGCTCTCATAATACCAGATATTGTGAAAAGCCTTTCTCACTCTGCAGTCTTTAAATTCAGACTTTAAGCCTTTCAAAAGATTTACCCCAAAAAGAGTCCTCGTCGTCGGATACGTTGACACCTAGTTTCCTGAAGAATTGGTTCGTCTTTTGGTATTCATCTTCCTCCTCGTCATCTATAGCTTCCTCTGCTGCCTCGTCAGGCCATGGATCCTCTGTACAACAAAGCACACAACATTATCCATCATACGTTAGTCGTTGTGTTGAGCCACTTAGCCATAAAGAAGTTTACGTGTGGAATACAACACGGTTTATTACGTATCGAAGGCCGTCGGACGATCCGACCCGCGGGAGGGCTGGGACCGAGGGTCATACGGAATACACCGTGTTGTATTTTATTTATGTCATACCCACCCGAGAAAACATTTTATAAATGCGAAATGCACCAGAAGATGAGAAAATATGGTGTCCCCGAACGAAAACTTGTAGCAACATATATTCCAACGTACAAATCTGGTATTTGAATTTTTGACAGAGGCGTAACCGGCGCACGCGGAGCACCTTCGAATGATTCTGCAGAAGCCCGTGTAATAAAGTAGAAGCCCGTGTGATAACCCAAAATATCAACCGGTCCGGAACACCTGTATAGATTGTTATCACCGCCCAGGTATGACATAAGAAATATAACGTTACTATTGCATGATTGATAACATAACGTTCGTTCGCTTTTATCCGCGGGGTATTTCCATTTAGCATATATCCCTAAATACCCCGTTTTTTAAAACATGGGATATAGGTACCCATCGGATAAAGGCGAGCATACGTTTGCTATCCAATCATGCAATATATATTAAGTCACTTAATTTAATATTCATATCTTTACTTATGTCATACCTGGGCGGTGATAACATTCGATACGGAGGCAACAATAGCAACACGATATTTGACTTATTTTCCTACCTTCCAGCAAGTATTCTGGAACTTTTGCTCCAAGATTGTGCCAAAACGTTTTCCCTTCTTCTATGTCTTCCTCCTCTGGATCCAGCTGGGTTAAGTTCTTGTCTTGCCATTCGTTATCTGATGTAATAAATATCACGTTAATGAAGGATTGATGACCCGCCCCGGGGTGTATATGGTGTCATAAAGTCCTGGTCGTTTGATACGTGCATACCCGCCGAATGAAATCACCGAATGAGCAAAGAGTCCTTATTGTCGTGTCATAACGTTTTTCCATGGGACCATTGAGTTGTAATATTACATTAGGAAAGTGTACAGCAATGTTTCCGTAAATAGTTTCGTCTGGTTGGTAAGTCACTGAATAAAAAGACTCTTTTTCCACAACCAAGCGATTTGTTTAACCGACGTTTCGGTGACCATCTGTCACCTTCTTATGGCAATTCTGACTGGTTCACATTGCACTGCAGCACAGGTGTCGCTGCTTATAGATGTGTTCCCAAATGCAAAGTCTTTACATATATACACTGTTACAGGGAACGGCATCCATATCGTTTGGGACCTCATTGAGGATGCTGGTCCCTGGAACAGAGTATTTATGTAAAGACTCTGCGTTTGGGAACGCATCTATAAGCAGCGACACCTGTGCTGCAGTTAAATGTGAACCAGTCAGAATTGACTTGAGGAAGGTGACAGATGGTCACCGAAACGTCGGTTGAATAAATCTCTTGGGTGTGTAAAAAGAGTCTTTTTATTCTGCACATCAATGCTGTTAAGTGAAGATAAAGCTTACCAATTTTGCTGTCCACATTGTTCTTGATTTCGTTTATCTCATCTAACAAGATCCTGGCTTGCTCTTCGCCGAACCTGTCGATGAGTAGGGCTCGAACTGTGGATGTAAGGGAAGTCGTACATTTTAATGTATACATTCATGAATATATTATTCCACATGTTCAATATTAGCTATAATCAATTTCTGAAAGATTAGATGCTATAGAGTCAGCTTGGTGATATACAGTAAATGTATCTAAGTTCGCGGTTTTCGGGATGACCTCTTTACCGCGAACTCAAAACCACCGCGAAAAGTTTTGTTCTCTTTTCTGTCCGTCTACCCCTTGTCTACGCGCTATACATGGACGTACTATACATTGTACGGTCCCTTTTATGATGTGTTGGAGGTAACTGTTTTGTTTGTCTGAAGCACCCTTGCCGAGTCTATACTCGTAGGCTAGGTGGTTTCCGACTGGTTGTCCGCTAAAGCGGCAGTGTTTCTATTACTGTAGCAGTATGTTACTACAGCGCTATCGCGAACTCAAAACTACCGCGAACACGCCATTTTCTGCTTACCGCGAAATCATATTACCGTGAGCTTAGATGCATTTAGAGTTTGGTATCTTGAAAGCAGCACGCTCTCGATAGATATGCTTGATTTAACGTTTACACAAATGTAGTACTGTAGAAGGTTTTTTCAACTAACATCGCTGCTGTAGATCTGGCGGCAAGGACATCACATCTGTAGCCAGCTCTTCTATTCCATACTGGGATTTCTCATCTGAAAGTCAAGACAGCATTGCAAATCACCAGCACATTTATTAATGGAAGTCGAAAGTACTAGGGTATGCTGAATGTTTATATACTCATCAATATGTATATAGTTGTTTACATGTGACCTGTGTTTAGCCCAGTGGGGCAAACATGTACAATAAAGGTCTTCTTCGTTAAATCCCCGCACATAGCTTTATTGCTAAAGTGCAACTTCTCGGTGATCAGACCACCACTGTAGCAGCAGAACACAGCGGACTACTACCACTACATCGCTTTATATATATATACCCTTAAATCAGTCAATCAATCAATCAATCAATCAATCAATCAATTAGCCTCTATCTATTTATTCATTTAACTCTATAGATTACTTTACGATATTCACCTATTGGAACAGCATGCCACAGGACTGTTACACGATACAAGACCCTATAGCTATTTCCCCCAGTCATCACCCTCGTTTAAAGAGCACTCCAAGCACTTGATTATCATAAGACAAAATAGCAAGTGACAGTTTGACACGTAGGCCTCCTTTCCTGTTGAATATGGGATTGTTATTCTCAAAGCAGAGGTTTCGATCGGGGGGCTAGTAGTGTCCGGGATTTTGACGCTGCCCTTCTGGCCACTACTAGCCCCCCGATCGAAACCTCTGCTTGGAGACATGGGGTTGTATATTCTCTCTTATTTGCCTATCTAACCCCTCCTTCGAATCAGCGGGGTTCACACTGCTAGTAATGTTCCACTCACCTTCTTCCATGGGGTCCGCTCCGGTCTCTACGTCCTTCACGACCGTTTCAAACGCCTCCGCCTCAGCCTTGTCTACCCATAGTTCCCCTTCCAGGTCCTCGAGCTCTGGATCAAAGAATAGAATATGGGGTCAATATGCTGAAATAATGACCCGTAAATTGAGCCTTCTGATTGGTCAACTGCATCTGACTATATGATAATAGAATGTAGTTTTGAGTTGCATGCATTAAAGTTGTAGGAGAGTTTGGACAGAAACGGGGCATATGATAAGAAGGTCACAATGAATTAGGCATGTGTTTATATAGACACAGTTTGCTGAAACTAGCACAGGGGCGCACCCGGGGGAGCTACGACCTCAAGTTTTACACCATCCACGCAAGAACCGATACATATAAATACTCCTTCTTTCCCCGTTCTATCCCCAGTGGAACACCCTGCCTGGCACGGTTGCGACGGCTCCCACAGTTGAGCCCGCCTTAGCCCGGGACCTCAACCCCCCCCCCCCCTACTTTGCCCCTGAAGGGGCTATTTGGGGGTACCGAAATGTAGATGTAGATGTACATGTGATAAGAAGGGCACATGGGGCATGTGATAAGAAGGACATAATCTTTCCCGACAATCTCTGCTTGGAGAGTAGCAGGAAGACGGTGTCCGGGATGATTTGACGGAGTCCAGGAATCTCAATGGAAAGCAATGTAATGAAGACTACTCTCTAAGTAGAAGTTCGTCTCTGGCTTTTTTTGACGTGTTTTAGGCATTTTTGTCGGGCTTTCTATTTTGTCCTGTTTTCTTTATGGCTTAACGACATTTAAAAAAAAACGGGACAAAATAGACAGTCCGACGAAAACGCCCCAAAACACGTCAAAAACCAGACGGAGACGAACTTGGAGAGTAATGAAGAAAGCTTGCTTGGATTGCAAATTGTTTCTAACCGTGACACAAAACGTTATAAGCAAGTTTTAAGCGCTATAAAGTAGATTCTACCTGCTTGTTCATTCATGTAGATTCGATATGCTTCATCGAAGATCTTTTGCGTTGCCTCCTCACCAATTCTTGTTATAAACATGGTTTTTACTGAAAAATATATTCATAATGGAATGTTTTTCAACAAAGATATTCAATTTACAATTTACATAATCAAGCCGCGGTCACTTACAATATTCTATTCAAATTCAAGACAAACGCTCAAAGAGAAAGACGCCTACGTTTTAGAAACATAGCGAAGATGTGGCGTCCTTCACAGAATTGCCCAGTAAGGCTATTTTGTCTATTATATGGACGACATCCGCGCGCGCATCAAGTTTCCTCCGTTTCCAAGCAATAAAAACGCTTTTGAACTTAATGTAAATCGTACAAATGGCACTTTCTACCGTTCTACAGTGATGGGAAAGACTATTTACCTCTATCCAGCTCCTCGTCGCTGAGAACCTTGAACTTCTCTAGGACTTGCATCACGTGCACACGGAACGGAACGTCTGTGGAAATGAATTCATTCAGAGTTATGCTGGTAACATGTTCACAAACAAACAAACGAACAAACAAACTGGAAAAAAAATTTAAACACAAGCACACAGACACACAGCATACGAGAATATAACCTTCTTATGATTAGGTCCCAATTGCGCCGGTGCCCCCCGGTGGACTGTTGGATACCGTGGAGGTACCTCGCGGTGTTCTCATGATTAGCTTTGATACGCCGTCTATTTCTTATCGGGTCCCAGGTTGATTTTAACTCCAATTAAAAAAATCCTGGGGCCCGGTCGTGCCCCAAAATAGGGGCAGGGTGTCCCACGGGGCCAAGTAGAGGCCATGCCCGAAAGTGCCCAAAAAACAGCACGTAAACTGTTTGGCGGGCCCCCTTTTCCAATTGTGTCCATGTGATGATTTGGTTTATCATTCAAATGTAAAATTTACACCATGAACATATACAGTCTCGCAGCCAACAAATGTATATCATACATATATATATATAGTTAAAGTTAGCTGAATTGCACTGCGTCTTACATACAAATGTCGACAATCAGACTCCATGGAGCCAATACACTAGGACGGTTACACATTCATTTTAAAATTATCTGTTATTACCGAGATATCATTAAAATAATTGCACATATCATTGTTATCTAAATTTGTAATTAAACTAAAAATCTTTACATATTTGTGACTACACAAACATCTGATATGATTTTTGGCTATCACTTGAGCTCAAAGTTATGGCAGATCAGATCAGACGGGACGTGTGGACAAATGTTGAAATGAATGAAAGCCACATTGTTCGGATATTAATCAAGTATTGTTCAAGTTGGGTAGAGCTATGATCAGTCTGTTTTTGTGTTGAGCAGTGATACCATATAGGAATGGGGCTTTTTTTTGTATCGTTCTGTTCTCGTTTTGGTGGTGACCAACTGGTTGCTCGATCGAGTTTCTCGGGCACTTACATCACCACGGCGGGGGGGGGGGGGGCAACCATGGCATTACTGTGACGAAGCCAATAAAGAGACCTACTGTCATTTTCGTGGTCCGTCTTCCCCTCCTCGTCGCTGATGAGTTCTTCGAAAACCTGCTCGTCTTCGTCACTGAGATTGTAGTCGTCTTTCAATGTGTGCATCACTGCAGGAAATCATGAAACAATTGATCGTCAAAATTGATAAACAAACTAGTGCTGCTGATGCTCAACAGGCGTACAGAGTGGATAGCATGTAGCCTCTACCAGGCTCCGCGGATCGCTGGGAAAATAGTAGAAATCGGCCAAATTGAGTGAATAGTATGCCACCAGGGATAGTCCGCTATACAGTGAAGCTCACTATATAGCGGAGTACCCCTGGCATACTATTCACTCTATTTGGCCGATTTCTACTATTTACCCAGCGATCGCGCGGAGCCTGGTAGAGGCTAGATGGCATGATGTTAATCATGCTTCACATTGTAAAGGTAAAGGTAGTCCCATGTGCAGTTTTGAGACCATAGGGGCAGTGGGTTGTCAGTTGTTAACCCACTGTGTCTAGAACACGGTATTGGAAAGGGGAGCCCATCCCTCTCCTTCCTTCGCCTTTTACCTCCCCAACCGAAGTCAGGTGCCCATTTTTACACCTGGGTGGTGTGAGGAAAGTTTTGTTAAGTGAGTCATGACTACGTATACAGAATACAATATCACCGGTGCAACAACATCATATACATGATAACACAATCACTGTTGTTGTTTTTGGGTGGATCGACTAGACTACTCTCTTCGCAGCCAGGGGCTGGATTGCGAGGAGCTTACAATCGTATGGGCTGGATCGCAAGGGTCTATAATAACCGCTCTAGTGACCTCAATACGACAGGAATTCAGATCGTCCTTGTAAGGTCAAATGAACTCGTGTCTACGACCACCATGATACGAATCGCCGTGGCAGGAAGTAATCTACGTAACTTTGATAAATCTAACTAACAGTAGTCCATGTTTATCATTACTATCAGCACAGGTACGGACATTCTCTAATCAGCCAGCTTGTTGCCATTTCATTCAATCAATCAATCGCTGACATATCTGATTATGAACTACATAACATGCTACGTGATAGCTCACTAGTAAAAGGACTAACTCTCCAAGCAGAGTTTGGTTGGAAAGATTGTGACCTTCTTCTGTCCGAACTCCCAACCAACCTAGTTTGAGATTGCTACGTGGGGAAGAGGTTGGTTGGTAGTTCGAACAAAAAAATGGGGCATATTATAAAAAGGTCACAATCTTCCCCACCAACATCTGCTTGGAGAGTATTGTTTACTTACGTTGCTGTTCATTTTCCTCCCCCGATTGCGGTACCGGGACGCAGTGAGCACATTGTAGGACACACAGAGCCCAGAAAAATGTCAGCCGAAACTTCATTCTGACTGTCTGTGTTATACTATATGATATACAAGCTTATGTAACAACATTTCAGACTGCAACGTGTCACCTGGCTTCGTCGGAGAGTATGACTAAAGAACTAGTTTTTCAACTCATTGTATTGTAACATGTGACATCATGAGAAGGAAATGCCCGGGGCAACGAACCACTATGTATCTGACCTCATAGTAACCTGACTAAATCGCGCTCCTAGCGGCCCGCACGCCAATTAACCCCCGCCAGTGAGAGATTGTGTAAACTCAGGCTGATGTGGCCTATACCTGCACATTATTGTCTTGTGGACATGACCCATTGGCATTGATGTAAGCTAGAAATGTCACAAAAAAATGAGTCATACCTAACTTGAATGGTAATTTCATTGAAGCAACAGTTGGTCGAAAGATTATTTGATTTATTGCTTTAAACAACATTTGCGCTACCAACTTACTGGGCGTCTAGATCTGGGAAGAGCGGCGAAGGCTGACATGGACCGATCTGGTACAAATAAAGGATTGAATGATTCATTCATTCATATCATTAACTTACCGCGCACTTGCGTGTGTGTTCGTGTGTGTGTGTGTGTGTGTTTGTATATATATATATGTATATATAATTATTGGCTGCAAAGTGCTTTGAGATCGATAGGGGGAGCTGGTAAACTGTGACAGACATGTAGGTTGTCTCCCTGATATCAAGTTCATAACTCATTAAACATTATTCCACCTGAATTGTAGTGAATTTGCCCATTATTACAATGCTTACCCAAGCTTTATCAAGTGATTGTCAGTCGTCCGTCCTTGGGCATTTGAGTCTTAAATTGATTATGTTGGCATTGGGAACAAATATTCTGTTAAGAGAGTCCTTGGTTAAGATAATTACTTGGATACAAAAATAAACATTTTAAAATTCTGCTATTCGTAAGAAGAGAACTACCATAACATTAGACTCTACGACTAATCAACCTACATTACATACTTTTTGGCAAAGTACAATGGAATTATGCAAAATGAAAGAAAACTGAACTTATATGTTCAATGAATTTAATCAAGGAATCAAACAAGACTTGGTGGCTTTACGTGTAAAAGTGATTCACCAAAATACTTTTGTGACCTTTGACCCCCTGTCACTGAGGACTTATCATTAGAAACAACTGATTGAGAAAAGAGGACAGATTGTTTTAGTGTACTGACCGATCTGTCACCAATTGTAAGTCACCTGGTTCCGTATTGTAGGAACTTAACACTGATGAAGTTGGGAGAATTTAGTTGTTTATCACTTTCTCCTTCCAGGTGCATGTAGCTTATGCATGAACGTCAAACCAAGGAAATATAATGTCCTTGGTCAAACACACAATTTGTTTGCCATACATACACTGTGACCCACAACATTACTATCCCACGTGACGTAGCCATTGTGTACAATGTAAATAGCCCAGTGGCCTTGCTTTGACTGCGGTGAAACCCTACACCGCAGACTATGCCATAAGGCACAGAGGGACTATTTCACTGGAAGTCTAGAAAGGACAAATATTATAAATAGATATTCCAGCTCACATCACAGTTATCTATATGCTTAATAGAAAGATCAATAAAAATGTATCAATCTTCATATGCATTGTACTGAAGTCCACAAAAATACAGCACAACTTCATGTCCTATTGGTTGTTTCCTCATAGTTGGTCAAATGTGAAAGTTGGTTAGTTGCCAAGCTTAGAGTGAATGGATGAGTGATTTGTGAATCCAAGGTACATACTTGTACTTCAGAAGGTTTTGCTCCTTGTTTTCAAGGCGTCACATGGACAGCAACAATGGAAGAGAGACACAATAAGATGTTGTCGGCACAACTTCCTTATCTCCGCAAGGACTTGAGAGTGAAGTATGTGTTACCAGTACTCAAAGAAAAGGGCATCATTCTGCCAGCCATGGAAGAAGACATAATGGCTGAACCCACTTTTGAGGAACAGGTGGATATGTTAGTGGATCTGTTAAAGACCAGAGGACCACATGCATTTGAAGTGTTCGTTGCTGTTGTTGAAGAGACCTACTCTCATTTGGCCAAAGGTTTGCTTCAAGAAGACAACACTGGTGAGTTTGACTTCAATGTTTGATCAGTCAATACAACAACAAGCCACCTGCTGCGCACCCTTGTGTAGGACCCCCGCAGAGATATAACCAAATACTTAGATACAGGCAAGTATACTGTAATGGATCCCTTGAATGTTGTAGGAGCGATACTCAAAGTTTTCTGTTGTGTATGTCAAAATAGAACGACAATTTGATTCAAGTTGGAAAGGTAGAATTTTTTTTATCAAAGGTTGTGCATTATAGACAGGTGACAAGGCTCCGTTTCAGATTCCTTCCGTCTGTTTTCTTTTTCAAGTTTACCGTTTTCTTATTGCATTTATTTATTCTTATTTCTGGCCGAGAAGGAATAAGAAAACGCTATAAGAAACGTCATAGGAAATGTCATAAGAAAACGGTAAATTGAAAGAGAAAGCAGCCGGAAGGAGTTTGCTACAGGTGCACTGGGCCTTGAACAGAGGTCTTTCCTGCATATTTGCATACGTTAATGAGGTAGAGGCAAGATGGCGGACGCCGGTAAACAGACACGATCCCGGCGCAGTTTTCACCTTCGCAAAGCACTTTTAAAAGCTTATACAGCACGGAAACTTGATAGACACAAAGAGGAAACCTCAATGCACAAGGTATGCGCAAGTTGGCTGCGGCGAATATAGCATCCGTTGCCCAAGCGACCGGTATTTTGTGGGGCGAACTGGGTATTCGCCTAAAAGATGCTGTCTGACTAGAATATCCTACAAAGTTCAATGGGAATTATAACTTGAAGAAACTGGTAAATACTTTAGACTTATTGCGTCTTTTTATTCACAATTGTATAGACTATACATTTAGGGCGTTACAAAAGGTCCTTGCACCACGTACAATGCATATTAAACCCCTCTGTGGTGTTTAGGCTGCGACAACCCCTAAACTACGAGCGCAGTGTTCAAATGTTTTTGGCGACACCTAAGAGGCGAGCCTAATGTTAAAGTATTGTGTGCAGTCTGCAAGAATTCTAGAAATTGTACAGAAATGTGTCCAAAGGAATGCCAGTACACAGGAATTTGTCTACAGAAGGTACTGCAATGTTAGAAAGAGGGTCATGCTGGCTCCTGGGGGCATTTGTCCTTTAAAACTGGGGCAGCTGGCCACAGGTGTTTCCAGATGTAACGTTAGTAAATTCGGTTGTATATGGGCAAACTTTGCACGATTGACCATTTTTCCTTGGATATTTTGTTGTGTATATGTGTTTCTGTATTTGTGCGTGTGTGTGCATGTTTGTATGATAAGTTCAATAATCAAATAATCATCTAAAGATTATCATAGTTAACACATCTGGCATATTAAGGCTTCTTTCTGCCAAACCCCACAACAATTTAATTCAGTTATGTATACGGTAGTTTGCCCAAAGCCATGTACCTTTAAACTCGCAACAACAAATTTACAATGATGTTATACATTGTTACCTCTTGTCCTGAATAGCAGTACCGATGTTGGAAGCTGCACTGCCTCAAGCCACAGCAGCCAAACAGCTCAGAGAAGAGAACGCTGCTCCCTTGTCAACCCCTCCCGTGATGCTTCCATCTCCTTCAGTTCCCATCCAAGAGTCGCAGGGTATGATTATGCAACCTTTTATACCATCAAGCACTTAGGAATCACATTTTGTGCTATCCTTTATTTTTTCATTTGTCAAATACAAATTACTGTAGATATATGATGTACAGTACAGTGTAATTGCATGCTCCCCTCATACATTTAAAGAATTTGGTCATTGGTCTCTCACCAAGTCTTTCAGTGACGGGAGGGAAGACCTGTAATATCCCCAAGAAGTTAGTTAAAGGTGTATACATCACCCTGCATAAATTAAGCAAAACAATGTTGAATTCATTTGCATAATTTGAAATGTAAACATAGAATTCTGCAAACAGAGAGGACTTTTACACATGCAATATGTATAATTTTGGTAGAGAAGTCCATTAATTGAAATAAATTAAGCTAGTTATAGTCGTATTTGCATAATCAATGAGACAAGTAAGCAAGAAATTTACAAAAGCTCTTAATCATTTCATGGAGGTATCCATCTCCAAACTCTTCTTTGTGATTGTGCAGATTATAAAACTGTTGTTTACTCTAGGGATTGACACCAGGGGTAAGGGGTCCATAAAAGGGCCTGTATTTTCATATAGTTTAAACTGTGTTGACCCAGTCAGGTACACCATTCTTCTTGTAGCACATGTACATAAACTACACATTGTGGGAATTACGACTTAAGATAATTTGTTTTCTTATCACAAATCCATAACTTCTACAATCAATGGTGTTTTGTGGCTAATCATTTCTGAGGTATAAACATTTTGAAGTAAAGTCTGCAACTCTGCTTGGAGACCCAGACTGGAAGTCTTTTCTTGTTTTGAACATGTCTATCATGAAATGTTTATCTAGATAGAAGCTAAGCCCTCCAAGGGTTTGATCCCCCCTCCCCCTCCCTTTTCATTACTGTATATATTATACATCCTTTCCTTCAGCCTTAATGAAAAACAGAGGGGGGTCAAAACCTAATGGAAGACTTAAGACCTGTTGGAATGATTCCGACACAATACTGTCAATAGCCCTTGAAGTTTTCATAGAGCTTGCATGTGTTAGCTATCCTAGCGCAACCTTGGAGTAAGTTATCTATTTAGATGCCCAATATATTGATATTCAAGTCCTCTATATTGTAACATAATGATTATATTTCTTAATTTTCACTTTGCAGCCGTGGAAGCATGTTTTAACGTCGTGGTAAGAAAAGCACGTCATGAGTGGAAGGAAGTCTCGCGCATGCTTGGGCTATCGGAACCAGATATTGCAGCTATAGACAAGGAGAATCATGGAGACACAACTGAATGCTGTCGCCAAGCCCTGAACCTGTGGGTGAGGGCCAACGGGAGAGAAGCTACTCCTGCTGCATTGATGGAGGGTCTTGTGGCAGCCAGGTTTCAAAATGTTGCAGACCAGTTGGATGAAACATGTACGTATTAATATGATTTAATAATTAAGAAAAATGGTAACCAACATACAATATGTATATCCTTAAGTTTTATTTGCAGCTCATGTACATGTTCAATCGATAGCATGTACTAGATACTATGGTAGGCAGTTACTCAGAAATCTGTTTCTAAGGCTTGAACTATAAATAGTATTATAGCATAGTTTTCACTTTTGACTATGATCATGTTTGACCAAAACCTGGGGTTAGAACATACCATGCATACTTTGTTGGTCTGATGTTTTATTTCTCAGTGTATAACAGGGCTGTTTCCAGCTTTAATTTTGTTATCTTCCCACCCTTTGTTTGCATGGAAGCCCATGCTATTAATTTTCATTGTTAAATGTCATCGACTTTATACTCAATGTTGCAGACACTGACAAATAAGTTGTTTCAGAATCTGTTTTTAATCTGTTTTTATAAAATATTTTCTTCAGGTATGAGTCCCAAATCAGAAGCATTGAGCTGGTGCCAGAAAAGGGGTCGGGAAGTCCAGGATGATACACAGCTGGCTAAAAGACAAAAAACAGGTAGATTGTATTTCTAGTCCGATTGTTTCACATTGAAATAAGATTAGACTGAGCTCGATCAGTAAGGATCATGAATTATTTTGATGGGTATTGAAGAGGAAATAGTCTAAATGGGCAATGTACAAATGAATAGAACAACACTGTGCGCATAGAAGTTATCAAAATGTTGTCTTTTAGTTCTGCCAATTTTCTTTTTATTTTACCTTTCAGAATGATGCAATTTGACTTGTTGTTTATTTTCTCGCATTCCTGGATAATTGTTGATAAATGGAACAATGAATGTAGTAGAAGACGTGTGACTGTGTGAATATAAGAATGAAAACAATGAAATCTTGTGATCAAGGGCCAACATTCCCAACAAGTCCAGTAATACAGACATTTAGCTATCAATCATATCCAGCAAGGTACAATACATACCAGATACACAATCTGTAATTTCCCATCAATAGACTGAAAAGTGAAGGTGTAAGACCAATTGATGTAAAGACAATGATTCAAGTTAACATTCTGACAAAATTATTTTAACTTTGCCCTACTAGGTCAGCTGGAGATCATTGTGGACCTGGAAGGAGAAATAGCAAGACTTAAAGTTCCCTTTGGCCGTAAGAGACACACATCACTTCAACAGACATTGACAATGGGGGGATCTGTCTGTGCTATAAATATAGATGCAGCAGTCAAGGAGCTAGAGACGGCGTACTCTGGTACCGTTGAGTCTGTAGAGGAAGGTTGTCTTCTGTTCCGCTTCATCCCTTCATCCATCGCTAGCCTGGACAAATTGTGGAGAAGTTATCAGTCAGGTGAACTAGACCAGCTGTTTCAGAAAACCCTCATTAGAGAGAGAGTCATGGAAAGCTCCTGTATGCAGGCGGTCCAGCTGAAGTGCTTCATCAGGGAGGAAGAGTATCACATCTGCAAGTTGACTGCACAGGACTTTACGCAGTGTAAAGGTACGGACAGACAAGTTCTCTTTAATAAGCAAAGAGACAAAAGAAATTGTTCAGTGTGGAACTGATGGGTCAAAGGGTTTTAATTTTATAATTTTTGTGTGTGTTGACAGCCACTCGAAAGAGTAGGGCAAGTCTACATTGAGTTCTTCAGTTCTGTTGCAGCCGGGCCTTCTCTTGGCCTCAGCGGCAACTATTCTCTCAGCTTCAAAAGTTGTGACACTGTTGTAGCTCAGCTGACGCCAGGTGCTGCGATCGTTGCAGAGAGCTTCAAAGTTTGTGGGGTCAATGTGACCCTTCTTTAAGTAGTGTTTAAGGGTGTCTTTATATCTCTTTCTCTGTCCACCCCTAGGCCGTGTCCCTTGATCCAGTTGTCCAAACACGGTCTGTTTGGGGAGCCGATTTTTGTAGATACTACAAAACTACAGTCATGAATGACTTTGTAATCTGCTCTCTTCCTTTAATTTGCATCTACCCAAGTTTACATTAAGTCGCCCTTTACCATTTGTTGTGGTCTGGTCTCTCTTTTGTATCTCTTTATCCTACTTCCAAATTTAAGGACATTATCTTTTTTATGCTTTCAATTAACATTGATTCTAACAGATCTCATTGTTATTGATGTCATTTCTATCCCTAGTATAACTTTCTCTAGCTTGTGCGTGAAAGTTTACTCATCCTGTGATATTTTTTTCCTTGTTTTCAGGCCTTGTTGGACAGCTGTACCATCACATTAAGAAGACCCGTCTGTCCCTGGGAGACAGAGTCAGCACCACTATCCAGTCCCTGGACCTTGCCTCCACAGCCCTGCCCAGGTTCTCCTACATGCTGGCTCCAAACATAGGGCAACTTGTGAAGGAGATGCATAGAAAGAAATCCGAAGGCCAAGAGGTGGCGGAAAAGTCAAGCGAAAGACAGAAGCTTCAACTTTCATCATCCTGGGTGGAGGCATGGGAGGCTACACCATCAGAATTTAGTGATCTCGGTGACGATGATGCAACCCTGGCATTATCTGAGGTTCGCTCAAGGAGTAGTGGTGGAGCAAAGGAAAGTGGCTATGAATCACTTTCATCTGCTCCTAAGGGAAAACGCAGGGTGTCTGCAGCAGAACCAACCAGAAGTGTTCAAAGGGGTAGGAGGCGGAGCCAGGATATCAAACCTGAAACATCGCCCTTGTATTCCGTGTTCAGTTGGTTTCAAGCAGCACCAAAGCCAGGTAAGTTGTAGATAATGACCTTTTCATATGGTTTTGTAGTTGGTTGTGGCAAATGTATTTCTCTTGTAAGTTGAAACTCTTGAAAACTCAGTATTTGAATTGAGGGCCCAATTCCAACTCAATTATAGTACCATCTTGCCCTGTCAAAAATTATCATTAATGATGCTCCCAATCTTTCATTCCCCTTTCTTTTACGACATGAAAGGCATTTATAGTGTCCGAGAGAAGTTGAGATTATCATTATAATATTATTTACTTGCAAGTTCAAAAAGTCCTTGATTACATGTACTAAGTAACATTTGAAGTTTGACTACTGACTGAGAAATGTGTGATAATTGTGTCTCAACAGTTCGGCGACCAACAAGAAGGGAGTTGTTCCTCCTTTGCCGCAACCTGGGTACCCATGAGTTGGAGAAGGTTGGCCTTCAGCTAGGGCTGGACCAGGACACGCTTGACCGCTGTGCCTTGGACAACAGGGACAGTCCGTGGGGGCAGGTGCATGACATGCTGCTGACATGGATGGAAGAGTTTGAGGCTGAGGCTACAGTGAAGACGTTGACAAAAGCTCTCCAAGCTGCAGAAGTGGGGCTGAATCTGTACTCTTTCATCAGAGGTAAGAACTGCAGCAAGAAACAGATTCTCCATTTCCAGAGGTACATGATAGTAATAATACACTCCAGTCCTGATACATGGACAATTGTACACACAGCTTTTCATGCATGTACATTGTTCAGCCATGTTCTAGCTAAAAGAGCAGGCCAGCATTTTATTAGAAAGTTAATCATTATACAATTAATGGTTTATGGGTCAGAAATTGGTCAGAAATTACCCGTGCAATGGTAGTCAGTGCTGAATTGCTGCAGGGTTTACTATCACATAATACACAACAGATACATATTTGTGTCAGATACATATTTAATTGACATTGATTTGGTAGCACCATTGCTCAAATTGATATCAAGATTATTCTGACTGTTCCACAGTGCCATCAGCCTTGGAGTTGTGTCTGCTTGCCGGTAACCTACAATCATCTGAAACGGACTGGGAACAGGTGCTGACACAACTGGGTTTGACACAGGAAGACATCAGTCGTGCCAAGACAGTTCATCCCGATAGCAAGCTCAACCAGATCCAAACTGCACTGTTGAATTGGAGAGAGAGGCATGGTGTGGAAGCAACTGTGGATAAGCTGTGTGATGGTCTGACAAATCAGAAGGTTGCTTCAGCACTCTCCCAGTTCCTGAAAGGTAAGCTTTGATTTTGCTCATTGTGTCTATCTTCCACATAGTTTTGCATAATAAGTGATTAACAGAGACTGTCAGAGCAAAATTTTATGTCAATTTGAATACAATCATTAACTATTAGTAAGATTTTATTTATTTATTTATTAATCTTTAGGGTGGTCCCTTCAGTTAACTATGTAACTGATTTCCAAGGGAGACGATATGATTATTATGGAGTATGATTTCAGTAAATCAAATCAGAATTTTTAGATGCACAATAAATTACATGTGCTCATGATAGGAGTGGTGATCTTATGAAGAATGCACGTTGTAATACTTTGCAGTACCACATTTAGTTTTGAACAAAGTGTACACCAATGCCACGTATAATATTATGTCATGAGGTATTAAAATTTATGTTTTGGAATGATAGTTTGGCTTAATGGAATTTTTTTGCTTCACTCTGTAAAATTATATTAACTGGCAATTCCTTTTGACCATGTTCTGTTTAGACCCATTTGAACGAGAACAAGTCTACAAGTTTCTTGGCAGTAAGTTCAATCTTTGTCAACCTTTTTATCTAGAGATGAATCAAAGTAGACTGTACGTAGATACCAAAGAATTTATTAGATGATACATGTTTCGGAATATGTTTTGTTCGGATGTCAGATTTGGGTGGGCAATCTATCTATCTATATATCAACCTCACGGCAGTTTGGACCAAGCTTAGTACATACATGCAGGGTAGGCCACTGACTAAGTGATTAGTACACACAAAAGTCATATTCAAGCTTAAAACAAATGTTTTAAAAAAGCTCTTTGTATTGAAAGCTACATATGCCATGTCAGTGTATTTGGCATTATAACCACAAACTTTAAGGACTTAGATCTTTGAAGGTTAGATCTTTAAGATATCATTACAAGCACAACTTTTGAACAATTTATGTACTGAATATTGTATCATATAACAGATCTTTGATCAAATATGAAGTCAGAGTGGCAGGGCTTTCTCAAGCTTTAGATTTTTTACCGACCCACTCATTGTTTGGGAGCCCATGTTGTTGATTTTTGGTTTTAAGTCTGTCATTTTAAGCTAACAAAAATATATTTTCATCAATTTCATTGCATGAAGTGTAGATTTTTTGTTATGAAGTTCATTTTGGTTGGATACTGTGACATTTTTGTTGTTGTTCCAACAAGCAAATTTCTCTCCCAGAAGGACGGGTGCTGGAGACTGCCTTAATAGGCTACTAAGTCTGACTTTGTCATTCTTTCAGCCCCCGCAGAGCAACCCCCATCCATATACAACTTGCTCTATGTGGCAGACCTGCTCGGTCCTGAATGGGAAGGTCCAGCTGTCCAGCTAGGTGTTGACACGAAACAAGTAGAAGATTTTGTCCAAACTAAGCATGCAAGCCACATGGCAGGTCAGGCATTTGCTGCCCTTTCGATGTGGAAGGAGGCAGCTGGTGAAGAAGCTACTATGGAAAAGCTGTTTGAAGCTCTCCAAACACAAAGCAAGCATCTGATGCTGAATCTACACACTCCAATCAGTAAGTTGTGTAGTACCATAATGATTATAGTAAAGGGGTCTAAGATGATAGCATCATCATCATGATTGCAAACAATTGTATTTAAATTTGGTCTATCAGTTGGAGAGGCTACAGTATATGTATCTGAGATGAGTCTGAATGAGCTCACCTTATGTTCTTAATACAAATTGATATCAGAAAGTTTGAAAGTTAACCTGTTTTTTGTTTTGAAAATACAGCAATCCAGATTGCTAGACTGTGTAATGTGTCAAATGGAAACTTTTGTTTCAAACCTGTTTCTTGTTTTGAAAATGCAGCAACCCAGATTGCTAGTGTGTGTCAGATGGGCACTCTTGCTGGAAACCTCAGCTTGGAGGAATGTGAGTCTGTGTGTCTCCAGCTAGAACTTACAAGGGAAGAACTGGATACCTGCAGAGAGAGCTACAGACAAGACAAGCATGCCCAGAAGGTTGCCATGCTTCTGAAGTGGCTAGAAAAGGCTGGGGACCAGGCTACTCTGGACACTTTGTGTGAAAGTCTTCATCATCAGAAAGTACCAATGGACAAGTATCATTTTATCCTAGGTGAGTGTCAAATCCTCAAATTTTATACATGCATTTATAGAACCGGCCATTAGTAGAATTAAATCAAATCACAGCTAAAGGATGTTAGGGAGGCCCAGAGTTTTTACAACAAGAGCAACAGGAGTCTTTATTTCCAGTCAGTCTGGTATTATCATCCACTTTTCCTTGTCTTTGGAGGATTGTACAAAAATATGTAAAAAATACATAGTGGTACAAATGAAGCAACAAAAACACAGAACAAGCTGAGCCGTTCAGTTGTCCATTACCTTTATGTTTGGATATTTTTCCAGACACATCCATGCCTGTGACCAGTAGTTGGCAGTTAGAGATTCTGGCCAACAACCTCAGTGAGCAGACATGTAAGGACATGAGTCTCAGGCTAGGGGTGACAGAAGAAGAAACGGAAACATGTAGGAAGATGTACCCACAGAATGAACAAGCCCAGAAGGCTGCGCTGCTTCTGACGTGGCACAAGAAGGCTGGTAACACGGCAACATTGGACAAGCTGTGTGAGGGTCTCCGTCACGAAGATGTACCCGTGAACAAATACTGCTTCTTATTTGGTGAGTTCTTGGGATTTTCTAAATGAAGGTAGGTTTGGAAATGCATGCTTTAGAAATGATTATGACAATAAACATTGTCCCTACAGTTTAAGTCAACCTTTGGAGCAAATCTACTGCAGTGATTTCAAACAGCTTTTAGTAAGTGTTTGACATAAGGTGTGACCATTACCCTGTTTCCTAACTATCCTTACTATTAATTGGTGCCAAAAGATAATCTTGTATCTACAGACAAATTAGTTTTATTTCATTTAATTTCTCAGTGGTCAGATTAAAATGCTGTACTTAGTCTAGTAACAACGATAAGGAGTCCTTAGTTCTTAAAAGATATTAAAGGATAGAATGTACTAAAACTGAACAATTATTTTTTTTTAGTTTCACCAGCATCACTTGTGAACGTGTGGCAGCTGGGAGCTCTTGCCAACAAGCTGGAGAGACTGATTTGCGAGGCTGTCTGTCTTCGACTGGGGGTGACAAAGGCAGAGGTCCAGGCCTGTTGTAACAGGTTTAAGCGAGATGAACATGCCAAGAAGGCTGCCATGCTACTACTCTGGCTGGACAAGTCTGACAATCAGGCTTCCATTGGAAAACTGTGTGAAAGTCTTCATCATGAAGGTGTAACAGTGGACAACTATCGCTTTATTTTTGGTGAGTCTTTTAGATGGGTGCTGCTCTATATATGCACAATACAATGTGCCATACACTTTTATTGCACAATGATATTAATTTGTAACAGGTTACAAAGTATAAATGTACATGACTGTATGACATTCAAAGCAAAACTTCAAGGAGACTACATAGTCTATGCTACAAATGGAAAGACTGATAACAAAGTAATAAAGGAAAAAGTAATTATAAGTAACTTACAGCTTAAGTGAAATTTTCTATACTTTCTTTCTTAAGTGAATGTTTATCAATATTGTCAAGGGGGAGGGCAATATCAACATTGCAGTGAATATAATTGATGAATGATGGGGAAGTTTATGCTTATCTTTCACAGACACTACAACAGCACGGTTGCCAACGCAAAACGAGTTGAAAAGGCTTGCCCTGAACCTGAAGTCAGACCCGTATGCATTCCATTTGGCAGAAGCACTGGGTTTCCAGAAGCAAGATGTGGAGAACTGGCAGAAGAGGTATCCAGGCAATGTGTTTGAACAGATTGACACGATGCTGTACCAGTGGCGAAAGAAGTCCGAAGCTGGTCATGAGGCTACAACAGTCAGGCTGTGTCAAGTTCTGCACCAGGTGGGAATCGGACCAGACAAGTACCACCACC
This sequence comes from Branchiostoma lanceolatum, assembly GCF_035083965.1. Lineage (NCBI taxonomy): Eukaryota > Metazoa > Chordata > Leptocardii > Amphioxiformes > Branchiostomatidae > Branchiostoma > Branchiostoma lanceolatum. Next base: position 4,223,658 of record NC_089739.1, read on the forward strand.
TTTGCTATGAGAGACCTCTATCAATGGACTGGATTTAGGTTACATTAAAAGCCTGAAGAGTACACCAAGAGGGGGTATCTCACTGGGCCGTGACTGTTTGCGAACTGGTTCAAACAGGCACCAATTACATGTAGCTCCAATTTGTTGCCTATAGGCACATACTGCTACAGTATTGGACAAAAATGTTTGCGGTGAGTTAAAGTTTGTGGTGAAACGGTCACCGCGAAAACGGCGAACATAAAACCATCGCGAACATTTCTGTATTTACAGTTTATGGCAACAGGCTCGATCACTGCGAGTCTCTTTCTGATAAATCTTAATCATTGTACATTGGTTTTTGATTCAGTGGCAACACTGCGATTTCCAATGAAGTTATCTTGTTGCTAATTTTGGGTTAAAACTGAGGATGTGACATTCCAAGTGCGGATGTTTTATTTGTAGAGGTCACGTATTTTACCCATGCATTGCACGTCAGTGTGGCCATAAGGGAAAATTGCGAACAAATTTTGCCGGAACAGTTTGTCATTAACAGGGGCAGTGATATACCCACCTTATGAACTGATGAGAACCTAATGATCTTTTGAGTACATGGTCATAAAATGTTTTAGACAAAGCTGTGATATCTTTAGATTTACTACTTTGTACATACATGTCTTCTCAAGTCAATTGGTTGATTTGATTAACAGAAAATTGATTCTTCACCAGATAGCAAACTTCTCAGATTTGCAGATTTTTGCTGTAGTTTTCGCCACTGTGCATAACTCATATTTTATATCTAAATTGGTGATCACAAATATTAACAAATGTCTTCATGTCGACTTTGGTAGAGGTACTGTATATATATATGAAATAGAATCCTATGTATAGGCAGTTAGTACTGCCTCTGTTATGGATAGTTTTGACAATAGACTATTTCAACTAGATGACATATTATAGCAAACCCCTTCTCATTCCATTCCTTTGTCAGTGCATTATATCTAAATTTATTATTGTTGGTTTTGCTTATCATTACATGTATGCACATGTAACCAATTCTGTTGGTAAATAGTAATTTGAAAACAATGTCAGCACTTTTAATGCAACATTTTTACATTTGTATTGTTATTCTGAATTTGGGTTCAAGGTTTCAACATAATTTGTTGTAACGTTGGGTAACATAAATTCGGGATTTTTCCGATAATGGTTGACTGAAATCAATCTAGCAGAACAATAAACCATCCTTTTTTTCTATAATTCTGTCAGTATCATGTACTATCTTTGCACTAATCATATATATGGTAGATTTTGTCTCTAGTCGTGCTAACACCATAATATTTCAACTTGAAACTACCGTCCGCCGCACGCACAATGACAGTGCTGTCGGACAGGGGGGGCACATTAATTCGGGAGAGAAGATTCGTCTTGAATATCTTACCGCTAATCACATTTTATACAGCAGCTATTCGTTCCATCCTTGGCTTGAGGAGAGTGCTATGGATATAGACGTGTCCAAGTAAAAAAAAATACACGAAAAAACGGCCGTACCGCACACATCAGGCCAGTTCGGGAACAACCCGTGTGTTGAGTCGGTAGAACTTCACTCAAAGTCGGCCCATCGTCATCATCGGGCAACGTGTAACGTTACATTATTCATGGAAAGTTAGCTGGATGCCGTAGCAATGGTAATACTACTATGTCCATGTGTTCCTTGTTGTGTTAGGAGCAAACTTTGAGGAAAATATCTTCCTCAGTCCACTATCACACGCAGTATTTAGACAAAAAAGTGTTCCTCACAAACCTTTGTCGTCTGCTTGACAACAGGATTCTGGTTAACAATATGGCGGCGGGAAAATACACGTGCCGTAGGTTGTAGCAACAGAGAGGAGTTTTGATGATTGATCACACTTAGAATCCAGTTGCAGGTTAGCAAAAGAGATTGTAATAAGTTGTCTTGTAAATAATTGTGTTTAGCAGGAAGCGGATGTGACATTTTTCTTATAAACCAGCCGACAACCATGTTGTGTAATTCTCCCACGAAGCCCTCAGACTGTTCCAATAAGGGACGGTGAGTTTTTGATCTCGTCGCCTTATAATGCATGCTTATCGAAGCTTTTCAGACAGTGTTCTGAATACGTAAGTCTGTCAAGTTTACATTTCTAGCGGTATTACTTATGTTGCATCTAGCACATATCCCTAAATACCCCGTTTTCGAAAAATCCCGAATTTAAGTACCCCACGAATTTATGTTACCCAACGTTACATGTATTAATTCATTGAAACTCGATGTTGTATGATATGAAGATTGTAATATACTATTAGTCAATGAAACAATGTGTGTCATATCTTAAAGAGTTGTTACTCTCAAAGTAGTGTGTTTTCAATTCAAAATACTTAGGATTGTAGGCCAAACTTAAAAGGTGATCCAAATATCTCAGTGATTTTTTTGTATGCTTGTTTTGAAGATTTAGTAATGGAATTTTCAACATTGGTGTGAGTCAATCATAGAGTATCCTAAAGAGCAATAACCGCTTTTCTGTTTTGTAGGAGTGCATTTTCATTGTTGTTGTTAAAATTAAGTGTTTAAAAGGCTGCAAGAGATAATGGTGGTCACTAATTATCTCGGCCTATTAAGTTATGATTTCAGCACTGTTGATTTGTGCACAGAATATATGGAGATATGATAAGATTCTTAGCTCTCCAGCATGTACGTGTTAGAAGCTATTGTCCTAATAAAGAATTAATGATACTTTTGACTCCCTGGCATTGTGCAAGTTATGGCATTCTCGGCATTTTTGAATATTAAAATGCAACATTTGAAAAAAAAAAAACTTTGTATATGAGGAAGTTTATCATCATGGTATAAGTCAGTTAGGCCATAATGGAGATTGTACAACACATAACAGAAATTAGGACGTCATCTGAGCTGTTACGCAATACAAATTATGAAAACTTATGATTCTATCCTATTAATGGATCCTATTAGCCTCTTTTTGTTGATAGGCCTTGGCATTAAGGAAGTAACTGAACTTGGGTTTGGCCTCTACGTCACCAAGAATAGAGGTCCTGGCTGGTACTTATAATAAGCAGAGAGCTCTGTGGTGTGTGGATAATATATCCAGATCAAGGCCACACTAGCCTCCATATCAGGCGCTCTGGGCCTTTTTTGCTTATGATACACTTGTCCAAATGTACGGGCTGGCTGCACCAAAGACCCAGTCCAAAAAAGAAGTCATCAGCAAAAGTGTATTTTCTATTTGTATTTTTTTGTGTTTTATTGACAATGAAGACGAGTCATTATATTGGGTCAGCCTAGGCAGCTCTCGCCGGTAACGGCTGACCCACAAAATACAGACGAACATATAACTTATATACATAACCTGCAGTAAAACCACTACGCTATACATAGTATAGAATACAATACAATGCATAATAATACAGTACAAAATCATTGGAATCAATAGTCACCATGCAAATGTATGGGCACATCGTCATAATAAAATCGTAGGGGGAATAATCTGGTATAATCAACAGTATCGTGGTGGAATAGATGGAAGGTTGATCGGAGGTAAGCTTAAGATCACGACAAAAGGTGGTATTATAAACCAAAAAAGGTACAGAGAGCCTGCTATGGAGGCCAGGCCATTTGATATCCTGCTTCCTAACCAGTTTTTCACAAATCAGGTACAAAAAGTCAACAGCGGCAAAGACAGGATGACGGCTGGGGGCCAATAAGGTCAGCCAACATGGCCAGTCAACAACAACAAAATAATCTAGTTGTCGTAAAAATGGAAAGTATCCGCCAATGGCTTAGCAATCACTTAAAGGTCGCTCAGATGAACTGTCATTACCAACGCCTTTCTTAATCACTTGTCACTTCACTAAATCGTCTCTGATTGCAATGCACTGACCTACATGTATATGTTGATTTTGCTTTCAAAATGCGTGTGACAAGTGAAAAGAACCTTCCCACAGATTTTTAATGATTGACCATATGCAAAGCACGCTAGTCCTTTACCCTAATGACACTGGACAAACTTTGCTCTATGACCCTAAGAAAGTTCGTAGAGCTAGAGACCCACGAATACCGGTACGCAGGCAGGCGTGTGGACACCCGGGCGATCTTTTTGCTGAATCCAACAGGTAAAACGCCTATAGTTATGCGAAAAGGTTTAAACCTGTATGCAATTGAAATGCTGGCATGTTTTTTGTATTGACAACTAGTAGGTGTTAAGATTTGTACGTAAGGTTGTTACTTAGTAACGAGGTAGGATCTTAGGTCATACACAGCACCGTATTCAAAAGTATATACATTACTCTTCTATTTTGTTGGACCTAGGTTTTGACTTATATGTATACTCTCTCTCTCTGGCTTGTCTTCGCTGACGAGTATAGTCTAATATGTATACTAGTATACAGGCAAACCTGTAAAAGTGACCACCTCTACGTAAGGATCACCTGGAAAATGTGATCACTTTTTGTGGTCCATTTTTTCCTTTTGACACAAGCATTAAGAATCCTGTATCTAGTGTCCACATAGACTAGATTTTCTAGGTCCCCTGAGTGGTCTTTGGGGCAGTTTTGACTGTAGACCGTAGTTTTCAATCCTTTAAGCAAACATGGTGGGTACTTGGGTGATAGGGATAGATACTACAGTTTGCAAAGAGTCCCTAAAACCTGGTTGTTCATTCGATAACTACGATAAAGGCTCTCTGGTAAGTTTGTCAAATACAAATACTAGTAGTCTTTTGCTGTAGACAAACTTTGTCTTTATGTCTTAGTTTTAAAGGCATTTATGAAACTGAATGAATTTACATGGTCTTGTTAATAGGACTATAGAATTACAAGAAAACACTACTATCTTTAGCGCCTTAACTCTATTTGAAGTGTCTTCTTAAGATGTAGCTCAACCATTGTTTGTTTTAGTCTAGATTTTCCGTCGTCACCATGGAGACCGAGAGGCGGTACTTCGGCGTGTGGGACTATGTTGTGTTCGGTGTCATGCTGTGTGTGTCGGCCGGCATTGGGCTGTACTACGCATGCACGGGAGGGAGGCAACGCACACAGAAGGAGTTTCTTATGGCTGACAAGGTAGGTAGCCTGTGTTTACACAAGCTCTCTGGCGGAGGTTAATGACCCCCTCCCTTCTAGGGGGCGGTTACAGTCGGGCCGGCAGCTAGGAGCGCGATTTAGTCAGGCTGACAAGGTAGGAATTTTCGTGAATAGTTTTATCAAGTTAATAAGTCACTGAACAAAAAGCGCACAACCGAGTACTTTATTCAATCGACGTTTCGGTCATCGTCTGTCACTTTCCTAAGGGCAATTCGGACTGGTTCACTTTGCACTGCAGCTATACCTAGATAATTAACCTTTGGGACTGCTACTTAGATAATTAACCTTTGGGACTGCACATGTAGGCAGCGACACCTCTAGCTGCAGTGCGAAGTAAACCAATCAGAATTGCCCTGAAGAATGTACCAGACGATCACCGAAACGTCGGTTGAATAGAACACTTGGCTGACTCACTGTACAAAGAGTATTTGAATTCAAGGTAGATAACTGTTACAGGGCGTTAATGTGTATGACGACGTCATTTTAAACTGTGATGGGGGGGGGGGGGGGTTACAAGCTTGGTCATCTTTGGGACCCCATCCTTCACACCTCCAGAGGCAGAGTCACTGAAGCCCCCCTCTCACTGGACCCGCGGGACGCACGATCGAAATTACAAAGCACTCAACGAATTTCATCGACAAAAACGAATCTTTTGTGTGTTTTGCTGTCTTTTTTGTCATACTTGTACGTTTTTAATGATATCTCCATTATAAAGTCAAGGGTAACACAAATCCAGTTTAGGACGCAGCGACGCCGCCAGCGTGCCGCGGGTCCAGTGAGAGGGGGGCTTAACCACTGCACTACATACGCTACTTTCATGAAGAAGAAGAACTTTATTGCACGACAATTGTACATGGTACAAAGTATGGCAAGAATTCGTAAACATAACACAAAGTAGTAGTATAGAATAAAACTTGACATCCTAATTACTAATACAATACAATAAGGGCTAGCATACGTTTTCGATATAGTGTTGGTAAATCGAATTGGTTTAATCATTAGTTTCGGTATCTATTCTAATGTGAAAGCAGTCGTGTAGATATTTACCTATTTTCGCATTGTTGGGATTGTTGCATTTAAATATGCACTCAAAACGATATTTAGCATCGAGTCTCTTATCTAACTTTCATGTTTTCTTTGCCTCCCCCGGTTAAGTCCATGTCGGTAGTACCGGTTGCCCTGTCCCTGCTGGCTTCCTTCGTCTCCGCCATCACGGTGCTGGGAACCCCCGCGGAGATCTACACTAACGGCACCATGTTCTGGAACTTCGTGGTCGCCTACACCTTAACCATACTGCTGGTGGCAAAACTCTTCATTCCAATCTTCTACAAGCTGGGACTCACAAGTACATATGAGGTGAGTGAAGCTATATGAAGAATGATAATTATCCATACCGTTCTTCAAATAGAGAATAAAAGTCGTTTAGATTGCACAGAGCGTACTCACATAAACGGTTAGTAGATTACCCATGTTTGGCCGGGTTTGACACTGACCTCCGTACCATTGTTTTGGACTTGACTTTAAAACCCTCAACATTTTTTTTGTAAAGAAAAGTCAACAGTGTTGGTAAGTGCTGTAAACGTTAGGGTAAAGATCAAGTTCAAAAACACAGTATCTACCTAATTACACCGACCCGACTGGGATCATTGTTTAGTCGTACCATAATGTCGTCATGCGCACTGGGCCTTCCTACAACATACCTCAGCAAGTCCACTCGTTTATATTACAAATACAACTCCTGCTACGACCAAACCACAGCTTCTAATTCGTCTATCACCAATGGTGCTGGTGGTGAGAGTTTATACATAGAAGTGAAGATCCGACTTAGCTCTTGCTTCCACCAAGTTCCACACCAGGTTCTGTGTTTTCACCACTATCAGTAATGCCCCTGGGAATGATCCATGGCCCAATGGGAATATGTCCCCGACTATACCACATAACAGGTACCAGCTGTTACAGAGACTGATGATGCAATATAACAGATTTTTTAACTTTCCTCGTTAATTATGCAAAGTAGTTCGCCCACAATATAATCATCTTGAGATGTTGCACATACCAACCGACATGCCAAATATAAAGACAATCCATTTAGGCGTTCTTGACTTATCGTGTTCACTAACAGACACACAGAAACACGCTCGATAAAATATAACTTTCTTGGCGGAGGTCATTATCCCCGACTTAATTACCACCAAAATCGATGATTCAAACATATATATATATGTCCATAGATTGAGAAGAATATTAAATGAATACAACACACGCTTTGCTTCGTCTTGCAGTATCTGGAAATACGATTCTCCAGGATCGTACGTTTGGTCTGTACCGTACTCTTCATGGCCAATATGGTGAGTTTTCACAAGTTTATTTCATATCTAGATCGATGTTATGTGAAATTGACTCACATTCATATTTCTGATTATCATTTTATCAAAAGAATTATCGAATGTTTTTGTATGTCTGATTCAGTATTTTTCTTTCCTTCCCCAGCTCCTGTACATGGGACTTGTACTGTATGTGCCTTCTCTTGCCCTCAACGCTGGTGAGTGTACACGTCCCTTACATGCCCAAACAAATCTAAAGCAAAACTATTTTGTTAAAGTTGATGTGCGCGCTTTTAACCTATGTGAACATGCAGTTGATACACATGATTTATTTTATTTTCAAGAAGTTTTTAAAAATTTTTTCCTTGCGATGACAACAACTGTCGTACGCGTGATGTTTAACGGTATTAGATAAAGGGTATTTCATTTTGTATCTACGATTGTAACGATGATGGTACATGTGGTTCGAAGGTTTGTTTTAGTAGCTATTGCAAGATGAATGTGTTTTTTCTGTGTTTGCAGTAACTGGCTTGACGCTGTGGGGCGCTATTGTAGCGGTGGGCGTGGTGTGCACATTCTACACAACACTGGTGAGTAAGGCAGACCGGTTTAACAGCTTAACCCAAACGATTGTAGACTGATGCTGATCGTTATGATATAGCGTCTGCCAGATGTCGATAAAACGAGAACAAGTTACAGCTATGGACGGCCCAGTGTCTCTCCGTGGTACTGAACTGCCTGTTTTGATGTCTCCTAACGTTACATGTTCTGAACATGCTCTCTCTGTCTCTCTCTGTCTCTGTCTCTCTCTCTCTCTCTCTCTCTCTCTCTCTCTTTCTCTCTCTCTCTCTCTCTCTATCTATCTCTATCTTTCTCTCTATCTCTCTCTCTCTCCCCCTCTCTCCCCGTCTCTCCCTCTCTATCTGTTTCTCTCTCTCTCTCTATCTGTCTATGGTAATAATCATTGAATGACAGGCTCGTTAAATGATGACTTCTCCGTCCAGGGCGGTATGAAGGCGGTGATGTGGACAGACACGTTCCAGGTGGTTGTGATGGTGGCGGGGTTTCTCGCCGTCATCATCCAGGGGACCATAGATGTGGGAGGGCTAGGGCGCGTCTGGGAACTCAACACACAGGGAGAGAGACTCCAGTTCTTCAAGTAAGAAACTTTTCCTTTCACATCCGTAAACAATAGCTATTTGAAACCCAAAAATCGTGGCCATAGCTTCCATAGAACATGAGATATCAAAACTGGAATTTCTACTGCAGTACTAAGAAAAGCCGTCAGGGAGCTCAAAATCCATCAATTTCTTTTACAATACATACACATGAACTAATCACATATCAAGTTTCATGACAATTCATCCATAGCTTCTTTAGTTATAATGCTAATCCACAAACATAAATACATCCATACACTACCGAAAACATAACCTTCTTGGCAAAGGTAATAATTTCACCAGGTTGGAAAATTACTGGATAACAAGGTTCTTTATTCGCTACCAATACATTACATTGCTGCTGGACAATAATGATTTTTGTAAACGTATATGATAATGATCATCCTTGTATGCATGACAATACTTTTCGTTTGGGACCACATTGTTAGCAGCGACACCTAGCCTGCAGTGTGGAACAGAATCAGTCAGTATTGTCCCGAGGAAGGTGACAGACGGTCACCGAAACGAAACTTACCCAAATCTGGAGTGAAGGAAGTAGTGTACATTCAGGATCACCGTACGACTTGGAACAGAGACGGGGGGCGACACAGGTTATCTGGCACATACGACCCGTTTCTGCTGACGTGTCTTCAACGTCATGTCCCGAAAGCTGCAGTGTCCATTCCTAACATTTTGTTAAGACCCAATTTCTCTTCTGGTTAGTTATGTAAAGTTTAGACTTTTATATATATATATATAGTTCTTCGATTTTGTTTCCAGTTTTGACCCCGACCCGCGGATTCGCCACTCGTCCTGGAACGTGGTGGTGGGAGGGACGTTCATCTGGCTGGCGGTGTACGGAGTGAACCAGGCGCAGGTGCAGCGCTACCTCAGCTGTCCCTCCGTCAAGAAAGCACAGATGTGAGTTTAAGTCTTCTTTCCAAGAGAGAGGGATAGAGAGAATGAGAGCGAGGGGGAGAGAGGAAGAGACAGAGAAAAAGAGATAGGGGAAGAGAAAGGGGAGACAGAGAGAAAGAGAGAGGGGGGAAGAGAAAGGGGAGAGAAAGAGAAAAAGAGAGGGAGAGGGGGAGAGAGGAGGAGAGAAAGAGAGAGAGAAGGGGAAGAGAGAGAGGGAGAGACAGAGAGAAAAAGAGGGGAAGAGAGAGGGGGAGAGAGAGAAAGAGAGAGAGAGGGAGAGAAAAAGTTGAATTTAAGTTTTTCTTCCAGCTTTCTGTTTTCATGTTGTCTTCTTGTTATAAAATGATACATGCATGTACACTGTGACATCGGATTTGCAAGTCGGTCAAGTTCCACTTTTGTTGCATTTAGATATGTGAGTTTATAGTTGTACATGTTGAAGACAGTGTACGTTTGGCATGGCAAAAACGTATCATGTAGAATGATTTGTGCCACTATACTTTTAAGGAAGGGTTTCTACGAAGCTGAATATGTATGGTCTCATATCTTTGTCGTTCTTGCACTTGTGATCACTGTTTGACAGCTGCACTGAATGTTTCGCTCGTTCCCCCCTGTGTAACAGCGCCATCTTGTGGAACATCCCGGGACTGTCGCTGCTCGTGTCCTTCGCCTGTGTGAGCGGGCTGGTGATGTACGCGCGGTACCACGACTGCGACCCGAAGTTGGCGGGCTACATCGAAAACACGGACCAGGTAGGCCCGGTGTCAAGCCAAATTTCTGAGCTGCCAAATACGTGAGAGGTCAGCTACTGCACCTGAGCACGACACTTTTTTGGGGGGGATTCCAGTATACGCGAGATAGGTACTCTAACTGTAAAACATTCGTGGGACGTAGTAATTTTCAAGCATAAGTCTAACCCTAACCATTAGTACAGCTCTAGCCCCAAACCCCTTCCCTAATCTTAATCATAACCCTAGCCCTAATCTTAACCCTAATCCTACCTGTAAATCTTGCCCTGCCCCCATCGACTGCCCAGCCCTAACTCCACACAGGTGCAGTACCTGACCTCTCACGTATTTGGTAGCTCAAGGATTTGGCGTCACACCGGGCGCCCTCTTCTCACTAGACGGCGATTACTCAGCGACCTTTGAGCGACCAAAATTGGGTTTGTCTGACCTTCGATTCTATAATTAGAATATGATTCACGACGTAAATGTATGATCAAAAAGACAGCAAAACGTGAAAAGATTTGTTCTTTATCTATGAGATTCGTTGAGTGATCTTCAGTCTTTTGTTAGCACAGCGGTTACGATGGAAAGGTGTGTGTTACAGTATGGAGTAGAGTACACACAATCTTATCAGGAGAACCCAATTGAAGTGTACTGCATACTACTTCAGGGGTTGGCCCGGCCCTCAAAACACACAACAAATATGGTGACGTTACACAAGCAAGATAAAGAGTTTTGAGACAAAAAAACGCAATACGTTGATGAAAGAGTCAACACCACTCTGCAAAGACGGTGTGTGCGGTGCCATATTGTTCTTGTCTCTCTCCATAAGAAAATAAAAGTAGAGCTTGAGCCTTCACTCTCACGAAGACTTGAGAGTTTGATAGCCATCTGCTTCTTTTGTTAGTTAGTGTCTGCTTACCAACGGCACGATTGCGACAGTTGAACAGCATACACAGTGCAGAGGCTGGAAACGTATTGCTATGACACAAAGATCGCAATCTGAATCAGCGATTCTACCGGCAGCGATCGCAGTCGACAGAGATCTAGATCAGAATCTTTGCCAGTACAGTCGGTGATTCTACCAGTCTGTCACCAGTAGATATCCCGACCGTAGAAACAAGTATGCCAAATTATCATGGAAGCTCATCTGTGTTGGTAGTAAACATAGTACAATTCTAAACTTTCTTCCAACACTAATTTATTCACGTATCAAATTTTCAACAACCACTGTCACCTTCTTCAGGATCAATATATCACATATATATGCCAATATGTGTTTCACAGATGATGCCGTACTTTGTGATGGATATTCTCGGTAAGTTCCCCGGTATGCCCGGTCTCTTCACGGCCTGCGTGTTCAGCGGGGCCCTCAGCACCATGTCCTCGGGGCTGAACGCGCTCGCCGCCGTGGCGCTGGAGGACTTCGTCAAGCCCTGCTTCCCCGACCTCAGCGATCTCAAGTACACATGGATATCTAAGGGTCTCGGTAAGTGATGGAATCCAATGGAGTTATCATTATGATAATAGAATATGATACACATAAATAACAACGACAACAAGAAGAAAACAACAAGAAGTTCTCGGAAAATCTTAAGCATTATGCTCATCAGAAATATCAACTGTTATTTTATGATTAAGATGATCAAGGGATATGGAATATGACACGCTACACACAAACACCACATAAAGTAACGAAAACAGCAAAAACGCAAGTTTGGTTTCATTCGTTAATCATTAGTTCTGAAAAGGTATGCTAAACAGAAAGATCAACTTTAATTTCATGACAACAGAGTCTCAGGGAAAAGTTTCTGACTAACCTTTGTGACTGTAAACTTTTAAAAGTAGCAGAAACAAGTTGTCACAACATGGCAATGGTTTATGCGTAGATGTACGTGATAAAGATTGTATTCTCGTAAATAGTTTTATCAGGTTGGTACAAGTCACTGAATAAGAATACTTTTTGTACACAACAGAGTGTTTTATTCGACCAACGTTTCGGTGGCCGTCTGTCACCTTCCCAGGGCAATTCTGGCTGGTTCGCTTTGCACTGCAGCTATAGGTGTCGCTGCTTACAGATGCAGTCCCAAAGGTAAAGGTTTTATTTTTTCAGCGATGGTGTTCGGCGGTTCGATGATCGTGATGGCATACATCGCGTCCATGATGGGTCCAGTGATCCAGGCGTCGCTCAGTATATTCGGCATGGTGGGGGGACCCATGCTCGGCGTCTTCGTACTGGGCATGTTTTTCCCGTGTGCGAACAAATGGGTACGTTTATTCTTGACTTACTATCTTTTTTCGGTTGGTCATTGCTTTGTTTGTGTGTGTTTGTTTGTGTGTGTGTATGCGTTTGCAATGTCTACTATGTGTGTATGTATGTATGACATATATGTGTGTGTGTGTGATTGTGTGTGTATGTATGAACGCGTGTGTGGGAGTGTGTGAATGTATGTATGTATGTGTGTGTGTATGTATGTATATGTGTGCATGTGCGTGTATGTGTATGGATGTATGTATGTGTCTTTTTGTGTTAGTGAGCAGCATAACTGGCGACCCTACATTGTAAATTTGTATGATTTAAATTGGACTCCAGGAAGAATAGTGATATATCACTATTGCAGATCTTAATAAACCAATCAAACCAAACCAAACCACACCAAACATGTATATTCTGACTAAACTCACAAATCTGCAATGTATATTCTGACTATTCCGACAGGGAGGTTTGATAGGCCTTCTAACCAGCCTTGCGATGACCCTGTGGGTCGGGATGGGCGGTATCGTGTGGCCGAGGTCTCGCTGGATGCCACCCGTGTCCACCGAGGGATGTCTCTACGCCAACGTCACAGCAAACTTCACCACGGTTGCCATGACTACAGCGCTCTATGACGTCACCTCTACGGCGGGACCGACTACTAATGATTAGTGAGCATCGTTGGCTTCTGTTATTTGTTGTCATCCTTGCTGTCACAAAAGTTAGTTCATGTTTCAGTTGTGACAAAGACTTGTAGAATGTTACATGCCAACTGTGAAACCTATTTCAACTGAAGAAATAGGTAGGTTTATTTTTTACCCACTACCTTTTGATATTTTCGGTGTATAGTGTATGTATGTGTGTATGTATGCATGTATGTATGTGTGTATGTTTGTGTGTGTGTTGTATGTGTTAAGTCAAAGTTAATTCATGTGCGAGTCATACAATAGATGTTCAAAATAGTACATATTTTTCCGTGTGCAAAGAAATGGGTACAAGAGTTTTAAAATGGTACATACGGTACACGTGCACAGTAATACCAGTAGATTAGCTGCTGTAGTATCATTCTGCACGTGCACAACGGTGTGGCCCAAGGGCAGGGAAAACAGAGATTGGCACCGCCCTATACACCATATGACGTGGGAAGTACTTTATTTGTTAACGTTTCTAACACTTTCACGCAGCCCGCCGGAATCAGTGCTGTACGAGTTGTCCTACACGTTACTGGGAGCCTTCGCAACTCTCGTCTGTGTCGTCATCGGTCTTTTGGTCAGCCTCATCACAGGTAATAAAGGCACTGCTCTAACAATTTCTGAAAATGATCAACTGTATGGTGTCTTTGGAAGAAACCATCGTATCTAACTAATAATCTAAGTCATATTATGCAGGGATATTCTAAAATATTTTTGTATTATCGGCAATATTTGATCACAAAAAATTGAAATAGTCACTACCTTTAATGCGTGTTTTTGAATGATTTAATAACAATGATAGTAATTATGATGATGATGACCAAAATATGCTGAAACATGATGAAATGTTTAAACGCCTTCTTAGACAAAGGCTTGGATGACTTGATATGCACTTCCCTTTCATATGATTTCAATTATGTTAAATCAAGATTATCTAAATGAAAGACAGCTACCCTTAGGTATCTTAGCCAAATTTCTTTAGATTGATTTTCTTGAATATCGTTTTTTTGCAGGAGTGCAGAAGCCAGAGGAACTGGACCCTAAACTGACCATCCCGATTTGTGACAGTCTGTTTTGCTTCCTGCCCAACAGTTGGCTTAAGTGCCTCCGCTGTGGAGTCAGACAGGAGGAGAAGGTGAGTACTAGCATTTGATTTAGTTTTGTCGATTTTTCTGATTTTTCAGATTATTTGAATATTTGATTTTTTAGATTATTTAGATTTTTTAGATTTTTTAGATTTTTTAGATTTCTTAGATTCTTAGATTTTTAGATTTTTAAATCTTTAGATCTTTAAATTTTTAGATTTTTAGATTTTTAGATTTTTTAGATTTTTAGTTTTTTAGATTTTTAGATTTTTAGATTTTTAGATTTTTAGATTTTTAGATTTTTAGATTTTTAGATTTTTAGATTTTTTAGATTTTTAGATTTTTAGATTTCTAGATTTTTAGATTTTTACATCTTTACATCTTTACATCTTTACATCTTGACATCTTGACATCTTGACATTTTGACATCTTTAGATTTTATTGAGATTGCAACGATACAATACACGTGGGACATGTTCATATGCAGGTATTGCTGGTGTCGTGAACCAACACATAAAACATAACAGAACACGTAGTATAACATACATTGCATAGACTTAGGCCCTCTTAATCACAAGCAAAGCAATAAATACGATCTAAAAAAGCAGCAGTCGGATGTGCCATTTCGACAGAACGTATCGTATAACGATCTTTAGATTGACAGATAGCACTAGGAGGACCTTGCCAATGACCGACACAGCTGGAGATTCACACAATCCAGGCAGCTAAATCCAGGAGAAGGTAGACCAATGCGCAGTGCAGAAGAAAAGCGCTCACACACGTTTAGGACCGCATTCGTCACATTGCAGCCCCGACACCTAGCTGCAGTGCGAAGTATTACTGGATGATAACAGACTAGTACAGGATTGTTGAGACATGAATGTATTTAAAAAAAGAGTAGATGATTTGTTGTATTGAACAGAAGTATTGTAGAGAAATATCCTCTCCTACGATACTGCGAGTCCATCCTTCATCGTACTAGTAAAGAAGGAACGCAGGGTAGAAAACTAGATATAAACACAATCAGACGTTGGCCAACTATCTCTTCCCATCTATTTCAATTACAGGAGGACGAAAAGGCAATAAAAATGACTGACATCGAGAATCCGTCATTGCAAACTGAGAAGGAAGAGACGATGAACAACGAAGAGCCGGAAATGCCTGATCAAAAGAAGGATGATAAAATCATAGCCACGTTCTTATGAAAAGGTAAAGGTAGTCCCATAGTTTACTGTGTCTATGGCTCAGTATTGAAAGGCCATTCCTCTCTTCTCACAGCCTTTTACCTTCCCAACCGAAGTCAGCTACCCGTTTTTACACCTACATAGGTGGAGCACCGTGACTTCTCCAAAGGGCACAATGTTTCGATTTTGGGGTTCAATTTCAGCCAGTCGTGGCTAGATGTTGTGTGCTAGGGAAAGGCGCTTAACATGGCTTTCCTAACTGCACCCATATGGGTACCTGAATTCTGTTGGGGAGGTAAAGGTGGTGGAGGGAGAGGGAATAGCTTCGCCTTCTAATACCGTACCCTAGACACGGTGGAAACAACCCACTGCCCCTACGGCCTCAAAAAGTCTATGGGACTACCTTTACTTGTACCACGTTCTTGTAAGTGATTGTTAACATATCAGTTGGAGCGCAGTAGGATTCATTAGTCATTCTCCATACACACGTGCACAATGTTCAGGGAAAAGTGGTTTCTATTTTTAACCAAGAATGAATATGACACTCAAGAGAAATGGTGCAAGCAGGCGCTTTTCTATTATCTTGATGATTGTTACATGTGTATGATGAAAAGAATTCTTCAAGTGCAACAATCTACCTCAAAATGAATAATCACAGGTTCTAGCCAACGTCATAAGCGGATGAATAAAGTATTCATCCGTATTATGGACAATAAGCAAGTTTCAAATGCTACGCCTGCTGAGTTTCATATGATTTAATTCGTTAATACCTCTTGACATATGAAGAAGTATATATGATAGATGGGTATAGGTATGTGCCATCTGCATACAAAATATGCAAAGCCTTATAATGCCATGTGTTCTTGAATACTTGATTATTAGTAGTTGCTCACACTAACTTACATCTGGCACGGCTCTAAAACTTATTTTTGGTATTATCTACTGTATTAGTTTTTTGTCTGTCATTTTGAGTAGCTAGAATTGTGTATTATTTAGAATATAGTTGTAGTTTCATGCATTTATAGAGTTTTTATATCATGATTTTATATTATCAGGACTTACACCCCTATTCCTCTAGGCGACTCTCCTGCGATTTAAGATTTGACAGAGCGCTCGGCGAATTTCATAGATTAAAAGAAACGAATCTTTTTACGATTTGTGTTTTTTGTTGTCTTTTCAGTCTTACTTAAGCTTTGACATTTTGCATGATTTGCACGTATGCGAATTGATTAAGTTTATACATATCTGTGTACATGATCTGCAAATTTCTGAAGGTCGTCACCTTTTCCTTTGGCTCAAGACCAATGTCAAGTACATCAGTTTGAAAGGTCAAATCCAGAACACTAGTTATCTCAACAGTTGTCATAGTTTGGGTGCAGGTGCAGCTGGTAATTATACCTGCGTCGCGCCCAGCGGCCTGGAGATACATTACAAGTGAAAAATGTAAGGCACTGCCACAGGGAGTAAATCTTTATAATGAAGTTCTCTGTTACACAACGAAAATGAGTTACCTGCCAAAGTGTCGCTAGTCCTTTTTGCTACCTTCCTCAGGGTGGTAATGACCTGCTCTACTTCTTCCCGCTAGGTGTCGCTGCAGTGAGAAGAAAGCAGTCCCAAACGTGACCAATGAATTCGGATAATAAAGGTCTTACATTAGCAAGCGAAATGATTTACCTCCAAATGTTTCGGTAGTCCTTCTGTTGTAGTAGTAGGTGGTGGTACTGGCTTGCTCTACCTCTTACTGCTAGGCGGCTCCGCAATGACAAAAATGCGGTTCTAAACGTGACTAAGTTGGTATCCCCCCCTCATCATTGTTAATGACTGGAGTATTCTGATCCATATAGCAATAGGGATACTAGAACCAGTCACGATTGCCATGTAGAAGTTTAAAGAAGGGTTACCGAAACTTTGGCACGTAAATGTATTTTGGTTGTGCAGTAAATAACTGTACATGTATTTTGATATAAAGATTCATTCGCGTACCAAACCCGGTGAAAATACCTAGTATTCACGGATGAAATAAATTGTTTCAAAGTCGTATGTTCAAACTGTTATGCTTCCTCTCTTCTTTGACACAACACCCAGTATAAAAACGTAACAACTTCAGCTAAACGGTAGTTGAATTCGATCGAGTGTTCAGTGAACCTTAACCAGGGTATTCCCAATATGGTCTAAAAGGTTTTTTGTATGTCTAGTCACAACTAAATCATAAGTCAAGGTAACTGCACCCTGAGTTACCTTAAATTACATAACGTTCAATTCGAGAACTTCGAACATTTCAGATACATGAAATGCCTTTTCTGACGGTAACTAGGCATGTAACGATGGCAATGTTCCAATCCCTCTTTTGGGACTCGAACCTGTGACCGACCAATCCATCATGTGGTTATATGATAGGCTTTATGAAACGACTTGGCTACCTTGTCGTCTTTTCTGTGCTATCTTCAAGCGTATAGAGAAGGTTAATTACTTTCTTGGAATTGTTTTCCCTATACACGGGACTAATGTTGTGCATCACGAGTGTAGTGGAGTCACACGGACGATATATAATAACTTTATTTCAAGTTCATGCCCGAAGGCTAATTGCAGACAAACAAGTACATGGAAATACATGGAAATCGATATAGTTATCTAGTCTACAATGAAAGTTCTATGTTAACTAAGGTTGACTATGGTTGGGTTTGACTTCTTTTTTGAAGGCAGTGGAAAATGAAGAGACCCATGTTTTGTATCGTAAGTGGGTTGGTTGCTTTGAGTAGTAAGATTGATTTTTGTAAGTTAGCCAAATGGTGAAAGCTAGGGGAATTAACAGAAGCTGTTTTATATAATTCGTTTCTTTCGGCGTCATATAGAGGACATTGGCAAATAAAATGTATTTCATTTTCCACTGCGTTCATTGTACAAAACTTACACATTAAGTAATCATCTGTGTTGTATCCCCTAGGAGGTGCATTCAGTGAGTTGTAAGCGGGCAAAAACCCCTTACGGAGAGGGATGGCACAAGGTTGTTTTCCCTAGATATGTTAGGAAGCCAGTTAGATGACAACCTTCTGAACTGTAGTAGACTAGTTGTATCTCATAGGAATTATCTTTCAGTTAGCCTAGATGATGAAAGACTCCTTAAGGTGAGAAGGTGAGTAGGGATGTTCCCCAGAAGAATGTATCTGTAACTCGGATGGTGGCCGTAAAACAATGACTTTGTAAAGGGTCTTAATCCTGTTTCGTTTCTTAAGAGGGTATCTTACTGGACTTCTGTGCCTAATGGCGCCCATTTGTCGCCTTAAATTGCGATTTGCAAGTGGAAAAATGTCGTAAAAAGGTGCAATCACTGAAAATTCCCTTTAAGATTTTGATGAATCTTAATCATTGTACATTTGGTTTCTAATTCAGTCGAGACACTGCGATTTCCAATCGATTTATATCTTATCGGATTTGGAGCCGAAACTGAGAATATGACAAATTGTATGTGTGGAAGTCATGTCGTTTACCCTGGTGTGACCGCAAAGGAAAATTCGCATGGTTGGCGTAATATCCTAGCGCAATTTGGCGCAGTCGAGTGACATTCCGACTTTTAGACTTTACTTGTTTTTCCTCTTGTAGTTTGTTCGCCGTTTTATTCATGACTTAAATATCGTTTTACAAAGCGAAAACTTCTTCTTTATTTTTCACAGTTTCCAGTTTACTCTTTTGGCGCTCCCTTTAGTCTCCAACTTTTCCATCTTATTGACTCAGAACTTCACTTTCCAGATTTTGAATTCACATTTCTCTCCCTCCGTCTGGTGCTAATTTACCCCGGGCGCCAGTCCAGTCCAGATGGCGCCCATTATTTCCTATCATCCACGCGCGGAAGAAATTTTCCGCGAAGTTATCTGTAAACCTGACCTTCCCGAGCGCTTTGCTCACAGCGATAAGCTATGGGACGATTCAGTCAAGCCAGAAATTGAAGACGCTCACTGCATATTCGATTACAGCACAGTCGTCTGGACCCCATTTCTCTCGTGCGTATTTTTGGATTCCAGTGTTGTTTTTCATTACAAGGATAACGTCAATGAAGGAAGACCGAGGTATCGATAAAGGAACGCTGTAAAAAAGATGACGGTACAGAATATCATATAAAGGGGACGACTCAGTCAAGCCAGAAATTTGAAGACGCTCACTGTATATTCCATTACAGCGCAGTCGTCTGGACCCCATTTCTCTCGTGTATATTTTTGGATTCCAGTGTTGTTTTTCATTACACGGATTACGTCAATGAAGGTGTACCGAGGTATTGTTAAAGGAATGCTGTAAAAAATGCCAGTATAGAATATCAAATCAAGGGGATAGGGCTGAAAGTATACGATGGATATGATAATCACTAAGTTTAGTTTGAATGAATGGTGTCATTGGAACTTGAGAATGGAGCAAGAAATAAAAAAAGCAAGAAATGGGAAAAACGCGAAGAGACGCTACTTCGTCCTATACTGTAGACAACTCATAAAACATCGCACGTTTGTATGTATAGTCATAAATATGACACCTCATGATGAAATTGGTCGTTACAATGTGACTACAAGAAGACCGGTGGGACAGTTGAAATACATCCACCCTAACCCCTCAGCTCCCGGTAGAACTACAGACCACCGATTTTGCTCGAACTTTTATTTAAAACTAGACTCTGTGAGCTCTTATTATAAGGTATTGAACTGAAGTGAAGAGTCATTGTATTGTAAATAATTTTATTCAATTAAGGATGGACCTTCTACTACTACTACTACTACTTCTAATTTTAAGTAGATCGTACGGACTTTTAAGTAGATCAATTAATTTCAATTAGACAGTATTTGAATGACCTGTAATTAATGTACATATTGGATGCATATTTGGTATGTTGTAATCGTTACTGTATGTATTGTTATTTTGATGTTGTATTGTAAGATGTAAGAAGTCCAGGTAGACTAGTGATGTGCCTCAGGGCACACCGCTAATGGGTTTTCTTCAATAAAGTAAAAGTCAAAGCCAGAGTACATAAAAACGATCTATAGATTTACAATCTTATTTCGCTTGTTGCCGTGGGTTCCTCACGGCAATGGTGAAATACGTCACCAGGGGTGCACCTGGGATTACTATTAACGGTACCCTAGGTGTAAACATGAAGCCGAAGCATACATTTTCTACATTGGTTTATTGTGTAAAACTTAGATAGTTTTTTTTTTTCTCTCTATTGGGTTTTCCAAAATAAATTACAAATTCAAATACTAACAGACTATGGACATACGTGGGTCACAACAAAAGCCAAATACAAACCGAGACAATGTGTACATGTGCAGCACATATACACAAAACTTGTTTGTTTTGGAGAGTACTGGGAAAGAATAGAGTAAAGTTCTACAGCAGGAAACTACATGTAAAGCTGAAGAGTGTAAACACTCTAGATCTTTTGTATGTGCAAACTATTGCTGATTAGAGCCTGTTGTAATTAACCATGTTAGAGGCATTTTGTATATTAGACGACGATGAGAAAAACATTCTACAGTCAAAATCAAAGAACCCACTTACTAGTATTATTGAAAAAGTGGGTAATTTCGTCTTCCATTGCCTCCAACAAAGAGGCCGAACCCGGAAGTAGCTCCGAATCTTGGTATTTTACTTTATCAATGTTTTAGTATAGATATCTTCTTTTAATATCACTGTACTTACTATCATTAGTCCATGAACTTGCGATTATCCTTCGGGCATGTATTTGCGAAGAAAGCATTATATATAGCTTAATATAGCAGTCAGAGCTAGATATGGTTAGTTTAGGGGCGACGGGCCTAGGTCATTTAAGATGAAGTTTTGATGCTGTCTTAGAGAGTCATCATTCGATTTCTATCGATTTTATGTCCAAGTACGTCTCCCGATGATATTGTTCATCGATTCTTTTAATGATAAGCTATTGATCAGGTACGACAATTTTGAGTTGATTGTGTCTCATGGGTCATATAAATGTGCTTTCCATTTCCCCTGGGTTAACGACCACATCGTGATTGTTATACCCAAAGTTGGACTGCACGAAATGACCTCGGATCCTGACGAATCCGGACAGGAGAACTCGGAGATCCGGAACCTCAGATCCGTAAGAATCCAGACGGTTACGGGGCCGTATTGTACTGAAACAACCCAAACTTACCCACATTAAACTACATATGCAAGTGGTACACTGATGTTGTATACCACTTGCACATGCAAGTTATTCAGGTAAATTTGAGTTGTTTTGATACAATACGGTCCCCATAGCCGTCTGGATTCTTACGGATCTGAGGTTCCGGATCTCCGAGTTCTCCTGTCCGGATACGTCAGGATCCGAGGCCATTTCGTGCACTGTTTGCAAAGTCTGATATCCCACGGTTCAAGGCAATTGGGAAAGTTGATACAGCACCAAAAACAGTTGTGCTTGCAAACATCAGACTATTTCTATTAAGTCTGTCTCGGCAACGTCTTAAAAATCTTAAGGTCTTGAAATTTCTTGTCCACAGAAAAAAATAAATGTGTCTAGATATAGCAGGTGATGAAAATCGTTTTCGTTTATTCACCAAACAAAATCAGACTTAATACCGAGGGCGGCAAAATAATTGTTTTACTGAGAAAATTCATGTGTCTTATTGTAAGGGACCAGCAAAGATGAAGAAATTGCCAATAAATTTTTACAAACTGGCGTCTAGATTATAAAGTCATCTTCCTTAATTGTTATTGAAAGGTTTAGGGCACTATTGTCGCACCCCATCTTGTTAGAGATGTTCTTGAATGTTGTCAATCTTTTCTATATGGGCCTTGGGACACATAAATGTACTATCGAAAGCGTCGTAAAACTAAATAAAACAAAAGCCATATATTCCGTACAGATGTACAGACGAAAATACATTGTGCAATTTTGAGACATCCTACCAATGTCAACCACGTTTCTTCTCTTGTATAGTAATACAAACAAGAGTTCGGAGACCTCATAGCTCCATGGAATATCTAGAGATTTTGTGAATTGTTTTCTCTTGTCTCATTGATTATGTAAATAAGGTCGTAACTTAACTATCACGATTTATTTCAATCGATGGCCTTCTGTACCAAAATTATCTATATTGCATGTATGAAAGTTCTTTTCGTGGGAAAAATTCGATGTTTACATTTGTATCTTTGGTTGTTTCAACCTTTATTCATCACAGATTATGCAAATGAATTCCACAGAATTTCAGCATGGTGATTACACCTTTAACTAACTTTCATATATCACAAGTATGAAATTCCTATCATTTACCAATAAGGAATTTTGGCACCTCCACATGATTGTAGAGTCGAGACCATATATAGCAGTAATACCCAAGGCTATGCAAAATCTCACACCATATATAGATTCTGCGGCGCCTCCTGTATTTTCTTATCTTATTCTATACCCCAGCATCACTGACAGTCAGACTACTGTTGTATTTAGCAGGTCAAGCCGACACATTCATACACAGCCAGCGTTCTGAACATATCTCACCCAACAATAACCCAGTGTCTGCCCTGTCTGGGGACGATCGATCTACTAGCAATTACTGTGCTACCGCTACACTGTCGACCCCCAGGAGACCCACACCCTACCATTGACAGACGTAACGGTTTGGACCAAGTCCAAATTGTCTGACCATTTAACCTGTATTCCGGTGTAGAGCCAAATCCTTGAGCTGCCAAATACATGAGAGGTCAGCTACTGCACATGAGCACGACACTTTTGGGTGGATTCCAGTATACGTGAGAGGAGCACCTGTGTGGAGGTAGGGCTGGGGTCGATGGGGGCAGGGCAAGATTTACAGGTAGGATTAGGGTTAATATTAGGGCTGGGGTTAGGAGTAGGATTAGGGATGGGGTTTTGGGATAGAGTTAGAGTTATGGTTAGACTTATGCTTAAGAATTACCATGCCCACGAATATTTTGCATTTAGAGCACTCCTCTCACGTGTACTGGAATCCCCCCAAAAGCTCAGGTGCAGTAGCTAATCTCTCACGTATTTGGCAAGCTCAGAAATTTGGCTTGACACCGGGACGGCTCCTTTTGGACCTGGAGAAAAGTCTCTAGTTGCTGCTATCGAACTTTTTAAAGGGTGATTTTCAGGGCTTCGTTTTGCCTGAAGAGACACGAGAGTAGAATGGAAAGGTCTTTCCAGTGATCATGACTTCAAATATACAAACAATGAAAAGGTTAAAATAAGATTAAAAGGATGCAACGTTACTTACAAAATATCGATTTGGCACATCGATTTGGCAAAATGTTAATAAACAGATAAAAATCGACAGTTTAGATAGATCAACGAGTTTGGACAGTTTTACTTCCAGTGTTCTCCAACCATGTCCCAGTCGTTTCACAGCGTTCTGTCGTGCGTAACTCTTCATTATCCGAACCATCAGGCCTTTGACCCCTCGCTTGACCTCGCATGCGCAGGTTGCCATTAGGGGTCAAAGGTGACAACTATGAGTTATGAGCGGCCGACTTGAAATACGACCTTAGCGAGGTTTGTGCTCTTTCTTATCTACGTTTATCTGAGGGCTTCTCAGTCATGATCCACAAATCTCTGGCCAGTCAATGGCCGTAGGATTGACAACCGGTTGATTCTGACTCAAAGTCAAGGTCTATTTCCGTTATCGGAAGTCCGTTAACCTGTTTTCAAATTGGCATCGAACCAGTAAAGTTTGAATGTCACAGGAATTATGGGTAACCGTCTAGATCGATGAATTTGTTTGATGTTATCGTTCTTGTTTGAACTCGAAGACACATGTACATGGAAACATGTTTAAAGTTATCAGAGAATTACGCACGAAACGTTGTTGATTTCGGCAAAAGTATCTCTTCCAGGGTTTTATATATACTAGTTTTTAAATCTTTGAATTTTTCTCTAATCAATGTCAGAATATCGTCAATGATGAACGATTTCGCATATATAGGATAGACATTCAACACTCAAGTTTATGGCCTATATGTTCATAGCCTCAGCGGTACAACGATGTAAACAGTTAGCTGTATATACTTGGCCAATAAGGCTATGCTAAGGCCCTCTTATAATAAGTCTCATTGTGAAGGGGCTTGAAATTTTTCCTTTTTCTAATTCAGGTATACAACAAAGTACAACAAAACACAACTGAAGATAGCACAACACAAGAATGTCAACAAAACCTAATTACAAACCTTACTGCCTTTCTTCAAAACCTGAATCTGAAATATGGCTAACTTCAAAATTCTAAACAAGTAATAGAACGAAGGTCTTATGATTTTTATGACATTTTCATCGTCAAGAATATGCTGTATCTTAGATGCAATACCTTCACGTAAACGTACCCAGAACCTCGCACACATAGCCAGGCCGTGGTACGGAAATACTTTTTCCAGTGCTCTGTAATATTGCAGAATGTCAAAATTTTGTTCTGCAATTTCAAAATATTTTCTGCAAATACAAGCATCCATACTACAACCTTCTCAATCTAATAATGCCTATCTATATCATATCTAGCTTTGCAGCATTGCTGTAATTTTTTGTTCTCTCACTCTATCTTTGATTTTTACAATCAAAGTTTGAAACAGGAAAAAAATACATGTGTGTGAAAAACTGAGAACCATTTAAGCCCGATCCTGATTTTTTCATTCTGCAAAATTGCAGATTGATTGTTTGATTTTTCTTCGGCAATCTTGAAAATCTTTCTGCAATTGGTGGGTATTTCGATCACTGCCAAGTGTACCTGTGCACCCACTGTCAAATGAATAATATAAGGTCCACGTCTCCAATTTATGGTGCACAAAAGTGCATACAGTATGCACTCAGTATTCGAGCACTACACACTGTAATGGTCTATTTAAATGATGTAGATTTTGATCAAGAGTGGCATCATATGGGTACTCTTGTGTCTGACCCTGCGTGGGTCTGATTGACATCAAAGGTCAAGGGTTAAAGATTGTTTTTCTGATCGGGTAAAAGAGATGGTCTGGAGTTAATGCTTAGATTGATTCTATATCTTTTTTCTGCGATATAAGGCAATAAGAATGTGCTGCTGTCCCTTTTTACCTCCGTTTTCACGAACGTATTGTTTTTGGTGTGGTAAAAAACTTTGATATAGCGGTAGGAAAATAAAGCGGTTGGGGGAAATGGAGTAGGTCACAGCACTTAGTTTTATCGGTGAGATTGTGGGAACAAACATTACTGTCTCAAATATTAGTGATCAAATATTAGCGATTATGAAATTTTAGCTGTTGACTAGTGACCGTTAAATCAGCTAAAATTAAGTTACAGTTAACAAGTTAAAAATTACAGTATTTGTTTGTGTTGCTGTCTGCCCGATTACTATTTGAATGTTGCAGAGTGGCAGGATGTGAAGCAGGAAATGGTGAAGTGGAGACTGGAAGGTTATTTTTTTTTTCGCAGAGATAAAAAGAAAATGATACATACATACAACATAAAAAAATACATGGTGCTGGGGAAAGTAGAGATCAATCTGATCTATAACATTCCTTCCCGATTTTTCTTAAACAAGATGATTTACAATAATGAATTAAAGTGTAGAAACAAAATAGTAATTAACATGTTAGACAAAGGTTAACTTTGCCCGGGTTTAGGGTTGCTAGGCACGTTGGGGACACTGACAGGAAGTTAGGTCAAAGGTCATAAAATGGACACATGAATAGGTTACAAAGAGTTATCTCGTTTCCTGTCTAATTTCCTCCTATGTACATGTCCGTCCACATTTGGGAGAGTACGGCAACGCATAGACAAAATCAGCGAGAAATTCACAATAATGAATAAAACAAGAAAATCACGAGAAACGCTCTGAATATTTCGGAGGTATGAGATTTTCAATTTCTTGTTTCAGCTAGGAGCAGATTATACCTCTGCATACAAATACAGATCCCTAAGAAAAATTCATTTCACACCTTTACCTGTATTGGGATTTTCAGAATGACAAGCAGAAAAATGTTTCATTCAGCAACAAACGATCAAATGCTCATTTATCCAAATATCTTTCATTATAGACGAATAAAAAACCTTCCTCATGACAAATATAGGGGTGCTCCACACCCGTGAGAGGTCATAACCTCGGGTTACGGTTTGTGAATTAAATTGAGATTTCTACGTAATGAATACACGAAGTTTCGCACCTGCTCCAACATGATAAGATAAGTATAGAGGCCCTATTAACGATAATGGGACCCTATAGCGTTTATCATTTGTAAGATAAAAGAGTAGATGACTTGTTCTGCCATGGCCCTTTCAATAAACGCTCGTAGTGCTCCGTAATTTCATGCAGCGCTGTTCTTTGTGTCAGATGGGTTATCTTATGGATGGTGTTGAGCAAATCCTTCAAATCAAAAGGGCGTGACCTTGGAGGCCACAAAGATGTCAGGATGCTCGAGAGATGCTTGTCGGATGCACGAACCATATAGATGTCTTTGATGCCATGGTTCCGTAAGTATGGTTTTGGATTCTGGAAAATGAAAATGTCGATCCAGTTTAGTTCAACGAAGAGCTAATCTTCCACTGGTCGTGACAAAGAAGACAAACGCTTTGGTGTGCAATTTGGTATATTCAGGTAAATTCCTCTAGCTCTTTTCGACAAATACAATAAATGGTGGAATATGGCTTAATGTCCCGTCCTAGGGACTGAAACCATTTTCAATAGCGTGCAGGTCGGGTTAGCGACTCCAGCCGGGATTCGATCTCCCAACCTCTTGGTCCAGATGTAGGGTCGGTAACCACTGGGCTACGCACGCTAGGCTTGAATTTTGGAGACTCGAGAGTTGTGACATCATCTTCCCCCTTCAGATGACTGGATGTTGAAAGAGGTGGGCGTGTCGCTCAGAGGAATCCGTGGCCTCTGGACGGAACGAAAATAATCTGGGCATCTTGCGCTGAAGAAGGGAAGTATTGAAGACCAGGTAAGTCTAGTGTTTTCTATACATTTGAAGAGACGTATTGTAGAATATTGGCGCCAAAACTTCAATCATTCTTGATTTCAATTTTTTTATTTAGATTGCCATTATTTGAAACGTATTTTCAACATTCGTGTCATTTCTTCCACATTTTCAGCGTTGGGAAACGAAGCGAAAGCAATTCGCGTGAATTCCCCCAATTTGTTTTGTAGTCTACGGAAACCTCCCAGCCTCGAACGTTCCCACGACACACAAAAGTCGTATTCATGTGCTGTGAAAATCGCTGTGCAGTGCAGATTCAAATTATTATGTGGAAAACTGAGAGAGAGAGAGAGAGAGAAAGAGAGAGAGAGAAAGAGAGAGAGACTCAAATGACCGATATAATTCCTCCCCTTCTCCCAAACCCCAGGATTACCTATGCAATCTGATGTAATTGGTAGAGTGGGGGTCAGCAGGGTTATAGAAGTAATCGAAGTCAACGTCAGGACCAAAAGCGTCTTGTGCATCGCAAATTGCCCAAATTAATGGAATATTTTATATTATCCCACAGGTCACCATAGGGACATCCGGTGTGAATGTACATGGTGAAAGATGTCGATAGTGGTCTAATGTAGATAAGTCGATTTTTTTTAGTTTATAATTTCAAAGGCTTGCACGGTGTGGTCAGTAAGCTTCATTTGGACGTGGTATAGCATGATACGCTGTAAAAGTTTCTGATGTGTCAAAAACGTTTTCAAGAAAGTTCATTCCAGCGTTTTGACACAAGACTGTAGCATACTGCATCAGGACTATATACGTTTAGTAGTCGCCATGGGCTACGTAAGTTGGTAATTTTTGTAAAACATTGTATTACAACAGCTTTTCGAACGACGTATTTTCCCCAGTAAACAAGTCAGGTTTCCTAACAATTAAAGATGAGAGCAGTAGTAAATGACAGTTTGAAATTGTCCACCAAATGATATTCGTGATATTCGCTGGAGAGCCCAGGTCTCCTATGATTACAACGCCACCTTTGATTTGCGTTACCAATATCTTGTATATGTTAGTGCCAGCAGCATGTACTCCATGTGAATGGTATGGTCTGGAATGCTCTTTGTGCAGAAGTACATTTCATCTGGCTCAACTTTACTCTGAATGGTCTTAAGGCAGTACTGATTTGATTACATGGCACCTTAAAACTAATGCGAGCTTGCGAAAAAAGGTCACTTCTAAGTGGTCAGAAAAGTTGAAGGAATGCCAGAACCCAAGGAACATGGTATATCAAACGATAGATGCTATGTTTTTGTTGTTTTGTTATCTTTTTTTTGACTTTGGAATTGGCTTTGGCATTCTACGACATTAGTACCCGTTTTCCGACATTTTCGTGCACTTTACGCCATAGATTCGCTCATTTTGCAGCTGCTCTGTACGATGTGCAGTATGGTCGCGTTTGTTTTGTTGGGAACAGACGAAAATTGATGCACGCGCGGATGTCATCCATATAATGGAGTCTGTTTTGGCCTTGTGCAACTCTGAAGTAATTTGTTCCAGTCTAGCAGATCTGGCAAAGTTTCACTGTTATCGATTTTTGAGTTTTGAATTTTTATATTGTTTGTCGCATTTGAATGCAGTATATGTATAAAGTGTTTTCTATACAACTATAGTTAAATATTGAAAGACTATTATTAGAGCCCATTTTTTGGTCCCCTTGGAAATCAACAAGACAATGTTGAAGTTATGTCAACCCAGCAGTTATGAAAATGGAATGCATTAATAAATAAATGTACAGGGCTGTTTCAAGCCATTTTTCAAAAGACGTACGTTTTGGTCAATGTTCGCAATATACTATGTTTGATGAACATTGTGATATATTGATAAAGGTAAGAGTGCAGTTTTTTTACATTCGCCAAGCTAGAAGGTTATGTTTTCGTTAGCGTTTTTGTGTCTGTCTGACTGTCAACACGATAACTCGAGAATGCCTGGATGGATTGTGTTGATATTTGGTTTGTGAGTAGTTCTTGAGAAAAGCTCGAAATGATTAGATTTGACTCCCCAAGCGGCTTTTTATAGCACTGCTGTGGATCTTCCGGTTTTGGTATCTCGTCTACTGTACAAGCTATTTTTGCACAATGTTTGCTTGATAGATATCTCTTGTTGTACATCTTTCTATCTCTAAATATATATACATATATGTCGTCGACAACTTTATTTTACGCACTTTGTCCAACTATTAGATATCGATTTAACTATTTCTTTTATCGCCCAGTAAAGCACACATGATAAAGAATTTTGATGGTGCGGGCATTATGGGCAGTTATCAGCTGCCAGTAAAACCGAGATATCATATTTATAGCAGCCTCTGTATGATCAATACCACTTTATCATTTTTCTTAATACAGACTCAGATATATTGTTTATTCAGGCCGTGCGTATCTATGATAAGGAATCTTCGACTGCAGGTTTTTTTATATATCAACTGAAGTGAATTATGTCTTACTTGACAATAGATACTGGCGGTATCTTCATAGTCGCCAGTCTCATTGATTTTTAAGCCTATCTACAAGAACAGTCGCGAGCACAGAATTTTTTTGGCCCGTTAAGAAGAACCTACTTTAATTTGATAAGACAACTAAGTCAATAGCAAACGTAACTTTCGAGATGTTAACTGAAGTTCCTTAAACATTGTCTTATCTGATATTGGCGACATCTCTATTGTCGCCAGTCTCATTGATTTTTAAACTACAGGAACAGCCGAGAACACATAAATGTGTCAGTTGGACCGTTACATATACTAGTAAGAATGCACTTTGATAAGACAACTAAGTCAATAGCAAACGTAACTTCCCAGATGTTAACTGAAGTGCGTTAAACATTTTTTTTATTTGATATTGGTGACATCTCTATTGTCGCCAGTCGCATTGATTTTTAGACTACAGGAACATTCGAGAACACATAAATGTGTCGTTTGGACCGTAACATATAGTAAGAATGTACTTTGATAAGACAACTAAGTCAATAGCAAACGTAACTTCCGGGATGTTATATGAAGTGCGTTAAACATTTTTTTATTTGATATTGGTGATATCTCTATTGTCGCCATTCTCATTGATTTTTAGACTACAAGAACAGCCGAGAACACATATAAATGTTTTGTTTGGATCGTTCAGATGAACAAACTTTGACAAGTCAAATAAGTCAATTAAGTCAATTTGCAACATGTGCATTTATCGTGACCCTGTTCGATCAATGTTCATTATTGCTATCGTTTTCAAAGTACTTTCATCAGTGTGAAATAATTACAATTGGCTTGAATTTATTGGTCTCCCACTGTTAGGTCTATACTGCTTGCTGGAAATTGTACGCTACAAACTCCCTTTGACATTTGGTAATCATCATCATCATTATCATAATACAAATGGGGTTGCAACGTCGACTAGCTTTGTCGCTCCCGGTCCCGGCCCGTAATATTGGCAGAAGGGAAACAAAATTATCAGAAAAAAAAAACATCTTCGGTACGTGGTGGTAATAATAGACACACTTTTAATATATCAACCACGGCAAGTTTTACACAGACTACGAACAGAATACTGTTAGCTAACCTCGTGCTTTGCCATTATTTATTCCTTTCTCGTGTATGATATAGATGGAAGAAACGACGAGAACTCTTGAAATATAGCTGACTGCGAGCATCCTACAAAGAATCCAACAATGAGGTTATCCCAATATTTCATCTTAAAGCTTTTAAGATTGAACAGCCCTAACTTGAACCTTCGTTCAATCAATTATCTCTGTAAAGCTTCAAGGAATTGAGCGACTAGATTGTATGTAATAAAAGCGGTTCATCCTTTCATCTCAACCTTGCATCAGCTTTATTGTGCCTGGTGATGTATCTCCTCAAAAGATGCCACCCTCTTTACAAGTCTAATTGGCAGCGCATGTGGAGAAAATAGCGTTCCTTAAGTAAGTCATCAATTTCACATTACCCCCTGAAAGCACTCTTGCCACGCGTTTTATAGGGCGAGGTCTTTGAGTATATTATTACAGTGTATGTTTAGTGCAATTTACAAGAGTGTCGTTGATTGTATGTCGCTGCATATGACATATCTATACTTATACATACGTACTTAGACATATAAGTACATCTATACTGCAGAACACCTACTACCGTTCTGAAATGTGTTCTCTTACTATCCTTTGCTACTTTATATCTTAATTAATGAAAATGAGTTTTCATTGATGGTAAATGTCAATTGTCAATTCAAAGGTAATGTCTAACAAGCTAGCGTTTGCGATTTGAAATTATGGTTATAAGTTGTGTAGACCAGAGACCATCTCACAAATGAGACTAAAATAGCGTCTAAGTAAAAGGTATTTTTATTAGTTTTCTTGGATGGTTTAGCGTTTGGGATTTTAAATCATGGTTATAGGTTGTATAAACCAGAGACCATCTCACAAATGAGACCACCAAAATAGCAACTAAGTAAAAGGTATTTTATAAGTTTTGTTAGATGGTTACTTACTCTTGGCCTGGCTCTTAAGTACTCTAAGCATGAGGAGATAACGCACATAATTGGCCCATCCATTTGGCCTGTCACGAAATGGGAAGGTCATGTAAGAAAAGGGAATTGGCCTTCCCCTATCGTTTTTTTACCTGCCATTAGAAAATGGCCTTGACGCAAAGTACACAATTAAGACCCCTATTCTACAAGACGGCGATCGCGCTGCGACCTAAATTGGATTTGTGTGACCCTTGACTTCATATTTTGAATACCATGCAAAATGTAAATGTACATATGACATAACAAACAACAAAACATGCAAAGCGTAAAAATATTATTTTGTATCTATGAAATTCCTTGAGCGCTCTGTCAAATCGCTCGGTCGTAGGGAGGTCTCCAACCAAGTGGAATGGATGTGTAACAGAACGACTGTTGTTGTGCAGTAGAAGGGCAAAGGGCGACCTCAATGTTGCTAAATTGGTCGCAAGTGTGAATGTCTTCATTTTGCGTCAAAATAGTGTTTGCTTTTTGTGTTGTTTCAAAAGTCTATCTAACTTTATTACGAACAACCTGAAGAAGCCTGTTTGCTTATAGCCGATTTATCAACATCACATTTCGTTGGTATCTCGTTCAACACATTGTTTCTTCTCCCAACTACCTGTATCAAATATATCTATCCTTAACAATATTCGTGCTTGGCGCCGGGTAAATTGATGGTAGTACATTTCTTTCATATTATCAAGTTACAGGTGCAATGGTGCCAAAACCTTTTTCTTCAACGTAATTTGACATATTAACGCCTGCCACAAAGAGGTCCAGAATGCACACCTTTAACTAACTACAGCAACGCCTGATGAAGTGGCTATCCTACCTATTCAGCAGATTATATCTTTTTCACAGCTGTATATCAGTACTGCAGATGGGATGGTTGCGACCGTTTGAATCAGTTACCTGATGGCATCTGGCTCCATCAGCAGCCCATGTGACAGGTCATATGTCAAGATCTTCTCTTGTCTGGAGGCCATTCATCTGTGTAACTCGCAGATGAAAGTAGTTTCAGTGTGAAGAACTACTTCGTGCTTCACCCACCATACCTTATACCAGATACTGATCAAGCTATAGTATCTTACTGTTGAAGATGAGTAATTGAAGTTGCCAAAGTCAGAATCTGATAAGGTCTTAGCTTTCGTGGGGCACATGGTTTCAAAGAAGCTCACTGCTGTCATTGAAGGCTATTACACTAACAGAGACGGTAAGATAAAATAGCAAATGTGGAAACTTAAAGAAATGCATGTGAACACAACAGAAATGGCTTCCTGTCCTTAAGTGCGTCGTGCATGCGATAGCAGTAGTCCCCACGATAGTCCTTAGCCTTAGATAACATGCCATTATGTTTCATTTCTCGTGGAAGCCTTAAAGAAGTTATACACAAAGTTGTTTCTCATGCTCAATATGAAGCGGAGGGACTACTATGTACATGGCTTACGAGTTCCACACGTTATTCTAAATGTTAAGAAAAATATTCGTTGACTGAGGTCTTATGATGTTCAAAGAGTTATGTCGTTACCATGTCCGACTTGCAATTAAAAAAAAAAAATAGTACAAATCTTAACTGATTATCGGTTTGAAATCTACCTGTCATAGTTTGTATTCAATGAATCTTGTTCTCGAGGTATTAATGGTCTTAGGTCACCGTATGGCGCTCGAAGAGTTATGGCTTTACCGTGTTCCACTTGCAATTCAATTAAAATATTGGATAAACTGATCATCGGCTTCAAATCTACCTACATTTCTCACAGTAAGATGAAATATACTGCATAAAGATGACAGGAGC
The DNA here is from genome assembly GCF_035083965.1 of Branchiostoma lanceolatum. NCBI lineage: Eukaryota > Metazoa > Chordata > Leptocardii > Amphioxiformes > Branchiostomatidae > Branchiostoma > Branchiostoma lanceolatum. Next base: position 4,257,307 of record NC_089739.1, read on the forward strand.
CTCGGGCCCAAATTTGATGTAATTACGATTGCTATGATGAACCCAGATTGTAATTCAAATCGTATTCACACCTGCAGCTATTGCCGACCCACTTTGATAAGGAAACGTTTCAAAATTCAACACTTCCCGTTTCAAGACATCGTGTCGTTACTGAACCACCCAAAGAAATCTTCCAGTACTATAATGTTTGTTTTTTCTAACGATGAACATGTGTGTGCATTTGCAACCACCATGCATCCTAACGACGAGCCTCGTGTATGCTATGCTATTTGTATGCATGTGTTGCTTTTGTCCAATACATTACAATCATTATCACTGGTATACGTAGTTTTGTCAACATTATCTGAACTCACAACCTGGCAATCAATGAATGAGGTATACAATACAAGTCCAAAACAAAACAAAGAAACAAACCATCTGGACTCTTTTGGCGGCACAAATCATGGCATATTGCATGCAACGAATCGATAGGAAAAAGTTTATAATGTCAAAGCAGGGGCTTTTGGTCAAGCAAAACATGTCAACGAAAACATGGCTGACTTGTCATGGCATTTAGGGTACCTTCTACATGCCTCTTTGCATCACCTAGCTATACACTCAGAAAAATGTCATGATGAAAAATTGACCCACGAAGATGTCGGAAAGAGCTTACTCAGTGAAACAGATAGTTGTAGATGACCGCCATTTTCAGGAAATTACCCCAAAGTAAATGGTATTTCTGACTCTATGCCCGTTTACGACCCGATCGTTTGCTTGACAGGGTTTTCTATATGGGCGTTGGGGGGGGGGGGTGGTGTAAATTATTTCTCGACAGGAGATCATACACCTTGACTGGTAACCTTTCATCACGTCTCATCTAAAAGCAATAGGAATGATTTTTAACAGGAAAGGGGGCCTACGTGTCAAACTTTCCGGCGCGTGAAGCCTACCTTACCACCCCCGTGAGACAACATTAGCTCCACATGTACTCAAACAACTGACTCAGCACCATCCTTGTTGTGACCTTGTGTATGCACTTATTCGTTTGTATGTGTGTATGTATGTATGTAGTAGACCTTACGAAAGTCGCTGTGCTTTTGTTGTGTCAATAAATAACTTCATGTGTTAGTTTCGTTTCCATTATGACACTTTATCTTCATTTCATGTGCATTTAAATCCATAGTTTTTGGTTAAAACCTGGCGAACCACTGATCTGTTCGGCTGTCTGAAACGTCTGACCGTTTCCAAAATCTATCCAGTTGCTTAACTATTACCTAGTGTATAATAGGAAGGACTGCTCCCGGATAAATGATGATACAAGCATGTACCTTGGGATTTCAAGAGGCAGGAGATCGTGTCATCTTCTTGAATGTGCGCACTACAAAGGTGTACTGTATATGTAGCAGTCATAAACATTTCAACTCTTAGAGTGCATTGAGTACCTTTATAGGCTCTTTAAGAAAAGTTTTACTCAGATCTTCGATGTCAGTCCCCGAGAGGCTGATTCTTAGTAAGTGGTCCTTAGAGTCAAGGAATGACTATGGCAGAAAGCAACCAGGTCACGATAAAGTATTTAAACCCACTCTATCAAGCTGTGCATTCATGGTTAGACCTTTTGTACTCCTTCTCGTGTGTTCTAAGTTCTCGTCATCGGCATGAATATTTCTTACACGCCTAATTGCTCGCATGCTGTGAGGGAATTTATTCAAGATATCATACATAATTTTTGTTTCAAGAAACTTTCTCACTAAACGCTTAGTGAGATGTGAGACGTTTTGGGTGAATTTATGTGTGTTAATTAGCAGATGGTTGATGTGTAACAAAAACAATGGCATAATAACACCCTTGGACATTCTGTTTGTGACAGAAATGTAAGCCCAAAACTAATCCCAGAGCCTGAAACCCTGGAAAGTCTATATATGATTGTGAATAACAAGCAAGCAAAAAAAAAAAAAACGAACAAGCGAAGAAGCAACATAATCAATAAACATGGTGCATTCCCCCTGTTTGGAAGAGGTATAGAGCACATCAGCGACCAGAGAAGTGTACTTTGACGGACTTAAGTTATTAGCTGACATCGGCAGCCCAGCGGCCACTGTTAGTCATGATAGCCTTTTACAGCTCTCCCGAGCCCGGTAGAGTTGATCCCTCAAAAATTGAATTTCCCCGAAGATACAACCCCACGACAACGCCCTCTAGGGACATGCTACTTTTTCTGTATGTTCTTACAGTTACCAGGAGCTAGTTTCTTGAAATGTGCCTCAAAAGATCAGCCGTACAAGATCCGATCCCCAGGTTACTCGTCGAGATTGGCAACGCCCAGTTCTGGAGGCACGGAGAGGGCTACTTTTCTGCACGGTTTTCCAGTTTCCAGGAAGTACGTTCCTGGAATGAGTTGCAAAGGTCAGCAGTACGAGATCCCATCCCCAGGTGACTCGTCGAGATTGTCACGACACGTACATTACGGCCAGCACTACCCATCTTACGGGTTCCATTTTCTGATTGCGCGGGAGCTTAGAATTACACCCTCCAGCGGATTTTGTCACTGGGCAGATTTTGGTAGCTTTACAAAGTACACTTACCAGAACTTGTAATCTATATGGAAATGGAAGGGATGATCATCAATGGTAGACGCCGGGCAACATATACATCATGGTAGACAGGGTGTGCTTCAACTTGTTAGGTGCAAATGTCATTTCCATCATTTATGGTCGTCAAAACGTCTGGGCGTCCTTTCATCTAAATGATTTATGGGAATGTGTCTAAGCCAGACAGTGTTGATATGTAAGCTGCTGGAATGGTCGTGGTGACAAATACAGATGGTATAAGAGAGTCACAGCTCGTAGAAATTAATGCTTGTACCCGTCATCTGTTCGCAGCAGCCGTGTCAGGTAATCCGTTTGACTTAGAATGCATACACAGACCAATAGCACACCAGCACTAGTTACAGGTCTGGTGAAGGTGTTTGTCTCAGAAAGCTAAAACACAGATGCGTGTATGTGTAATGCTTGATGGAAGATGAAAAACATCCCTACAATTTGCAACCCGCTATATATCTTTTTCAATTCTTATCTCTCACGTTACATTACGTACTTTACCCCAAATCAAGCAAATGCGAGGACGGAATCGAGCGTACGTTTGGGTTTACGCCACTGGGGTCCCCCAGGGATACATGTTCGGACCTATATATCAAGGATAACAAATAGATACTGTCATTCGTATTGGTTTCTGTAGGGGTGAGGCATCCTGTGTTATCAAACGTTCTGACTATATGCTTAATCTGCAGATGGAATCTAGACGGCTAATAGAATACTTAGCTTTAATCGTAAAATCTTCATAGGCCATTCTCGTTTCCCCATGCGACGGTGCCACCATATGTCATGTGTCCTTTAAGGATTTAATGGAAAGCTTTGATAAATGTTGCTCCTATTATGCAGCCTTCTGAAGTTCTGGTGGTCCATACTTTGCCAAAGAGTCGTGAAGACTAGTAAAATATGCCTGAGCTGTCATTTCATAGATTAATGTATGTGGCATTTCTACTATCTATGACCGTAGTACCGAGGATGAAGGCGAATGACAGAATCCCAATATATCAAGTCTAATAAAGAATGTAAAGAAAGTCTTTAGGCTTTCAGATCTTAATGTGACTATTCGTAAAGCTTACTGGTTACGTAGAACACACATATTGCATATGTTATCTTGCTGCCTTCCCTTATTCCTGGCCTCCCTTTTTGCATTGCCTTGTATCAGGGTTCCCAAAGGTGGCGTACTCGGCCCTCTTAATTATAAGGACACGCATGCAATTAAGATTCTGGTGCATATAAGATAGGCTAAAACATTTTAGATTTAGTATTGAGTAGTCCCGTAAAGTATAAACATGCGTTGTTTGTGGTTCATCAACCAAAGACGGTTTCTTCTGAGTTGCTCGTAAATCAGAATAAGCTTATGCGTCATAAAGTGTCCCCCGAAGGATTTGTTCATAAAACATGTAACACTATAAAGGCTTAAATCGCAATATTACATTCGGTCCACTTCCTGGATGTAATTAAGCTGTTCCTCTCCCGTACTGTTATCTTATTCATTACTCAGAGTCTCTCCTCCGGGCGCTGACTTTAGTTATGTACAAGGAGAGGCAGTCCTTCACTTAGTGTTCTCTGCAGTCACGCGTGCAGGCAATGCCACCAAACGCAAATGTCATTAGGCGTGTACTACTGACACGTAGATTGATTTTAGATATTCTCGGAACATCTTTTCAGAAATGGAGAATTTATTTTGAAAGGCTGAAGATGATGGCCCTTAAAAAAAATGTTGGCTACAAAACGTGTTCTTTGATATTGGAATGTTTATTCGGTAACCTTTAAAAGGGTAATCTTGAGAAACAGCGTAGCTTTGTGGTAGCCACTGGGTCCTTTCGGCCAGACATCCACGTTCAATTTTACTCAGATCAGGCAATACCCTAAATATGATGTCCTTTATATATACAAAAACAAACAAAACTGTTGGCTACACGGTGTGTACTCAAATACACATAACGCCACTATTAGTTACTGTCATTAGGCGTGCACTACAGACACATGGATTATCTATATTTGAAAACATTCTAGAATGTATGTGGAACCGGAGAAACTCTTTCGAAAGGCAATGCCCTGAAGATCGTGTCCTTTTGAAAAATTGTTGACTAAGATGCCACTATTCGTTACCCTTCAAAAGCTAGTCGTCGCTGCTAATCATGAGAAACAGGGTGGCTTTAGCGTAGCCACAGAGTTCTTCCGCCCAGGCATCCACACATTTTACTCAGATAAGGCTTGCGCACACTCATAGAGTTATGGCAATGCCACGAAAGGCAAATGTCATTAGGCGTCTACTGCAAACACATAGATTGATTATAGATATTTGGGGACATTTTAGAATATTTATGCAACAGGAGAAACTATTTTGAAACGCAGTGTCCTGAATATGATGTCATTTGAAAAGACGTTGGCTTCAAGATGTCTTGTTGTCTAATGCCACCATTTATATTAGACGATAGCTTTGGGGTAGCCATAGAGTTCTTACGCCCAGACATCTGTGGTCCATTTGAGATATTTGGGAACATTTTAGAATGTTTATGCAACATGATAAACTATCTTGAAAGGCAATGCCATGAACTTTATGCCCGTTGAAAAGAAATGCGTGGGCTACAAGATGTATTGTTGTCTAGTGCCACTATTTGTTAGCTGAGCATCATAAGAAAATGATAGCTTTGGGGTAGCCATAGAGTTCTTACGCCCAGACATCTGTGGTCCATTTGAGATACTTTGGAACACTAGTACTTCAAAACGTCTATGGAACTGGAGAAACTAATCTGAAGATGACATTGGAAAAAATGTTTTGCCTACAATATATGTCCTTGTCTAATGCCACTATTCGTTACCCTGTAAAATTCGGACGTCAATGCTAATCATGAGGAAAAGGGTAGCTTTGGCTAGCCACAGAGTTCTTTCACCTAGACATCCTCCTTCCATTTTACTCAGAGCAGGCTTTCACATTCTCATAGAATTATTCATAAAGATTTAAGGTTGCCCTTTATGATGGCCCCTGATTAATTGCAAGTCTTTTTACACCAATTACTCTTCATAGGCGCTTTATTAGCCCTGCGCCCTGGAAGCAAATGATTCAACTCCGCACGAACTGTATGTCTTGTCTGAAAACTTTACGACAAATCCATAAACGTCGGGATTTAATACCTTTAAGAGATCTAGTAAGAAAGTTCAGGGTATCAACGGTTGTCGATGATAGAAGTGAAGTTTGTTCGTACGTCTGAAAACGTTACGACAAATTCATTGATGTCGAGATTTTAATACCTTTAAGAGATGTAATAAGAAATTTAAGGGTACCAATTGTTGTCGTTGATAATGTTATAAGTGAAACTTGGTCATACGTACTATAGCTAGTAACTATTGTTATTTTCATATTTGACTAATAGTTATTGGGTACAAAAAGGCCGCTACATGTCTTTTGAGTGATTCACAGAAGGAATTCCTCCGAGAAGAAATAGGTTCACCAGGTAACATGTAATTAATATATATTTTGTTTATGATTTCCCCGTAGAGCGATTAAAGTGTCAAAGATTTTTCATCCGTTCCGTTTCTGACATGTTAAGTTCTCAGTTTTATTTTAAACAGTGTTTTATTAGTGTAAGCTTTCTAAACACCATGGTTAAGTGTTTGGACTATGTCATTGCACATGTGTGTGTATTCGATAGCTAAATTTCCGGCAAGATGATTTAGTGTTTACTTAGTATTGGTGGATAATCGATAACTAGATTGCTTAATTTCCGGTTTGATAATGTAGTATGCACTTAGTATTGGCGGATGATCGATTCCTAGATCGCTTAATTTCCGGTTTGATGATTTAGTATATAATAAATCATCATTTTGATACCACATAGCAAAGATGAACTCTACAGTCTATATAACCGATGTCTATGTCCCACATACCCTGTCATTGTACCACTGTGTTCTTATCCTTGGTTGGCTAACTGTGGGTTCTATTATTGCTTGTTACCGGTGTATCGTCGCTTCTAATTGGTCAGCCAAATATAGGTACGCCCATATATCAATTCGTCTGGTTTCAATCGTAACACTTTAGTTGCTGTTCAGCTACAGGCAAGTTTGCATTACAGCCATAAATTAGATGCTTTTATGTCCATTTTATTTCAAAACTTTTTACAATCTTTTGTGCTATCTATAAACGTGGACCCAATTAATGTTAAAGCGATGAAAGTGAATCAATAAACATTCAGCGAATAAAGTTTATCACACCAAAATCCTTTTATAAACAGACTATTTCTAAACTTGATAACAAGCTTAGTGAGTATTTTTAATCCATCGTTTCTACAATCTAGTATTTTTTTGTTTTGCGGAGTTCAAACCTTTCTCTTTAAGTCAATATAAGAAATCTCATTTTTGTTGAAACAGTTGTTAAAGCTCAATGTGTATTGCCAGCATGTAGTTATCAACATGCTATGAAATCTAGAAAAATGGAAATAAATAAAAAGGAAACCAGTAGCAGGTATCAACCTGGAATCAAAATATTGATGCATATTTAGCATCTATAAATTGAAAGTAGTATCTATTGTCCGCAGTTCATTTTACTCTCTTTAACACTCCCCTCTCTTGGCCTCCAAGTGTTACTTACGCCCACGGCACCCAATATCCACAATCTTGCGCACAGCAGACGTGCAGTAATTGGTTTAAAGTCAGTCCTGATTCATCATGGCTTCTTCCCATCTTCTCCCATAATTAGAAGATGGACGAAATGGCGGATTCCTCTTCGTCTGGTGCATTTAGTTCCTTAGTTCATTTGCTATGCCAAATCAATGCAAATGTAGATCCAGTGAAATTTCATTAAAGAAGCACGCATCTGTATATAATTTATAGACTGCATTGATCTTTATTAACGTGGATTTCAGCTGCGTTAGGGAAGCCAAGCCATCAAAGTACATTTAGTTCGTTTGCTATGCCAAATCAATGCAAATGTAGATCCAGTGAAATTTCATTAAAGAAGCATGCATCTGTATATAATTTATAGACTGCATTGATCTTGATTAACGTGGATTTTAGCTGCGTGACTACAAACAAACTGCCAGTCACATGAATTCTAATTATCAAGCTCTTTATTGTATCCTCTCCAGGTTATGTGTTGGGAGGTTGCTAATTGTTGACGAACTGATTTGAAACTACATGTTAACAATGGTCCAGTGACATGACAAATACAAATCCTAACAGCACGCTCTGAAGCACCAACCTTGCGTGTTGGCAAATTTATCTACAACACACTTAGCGCTCTGGGGCTTAACATTTTATTTCATGGACTCGCAATTCTGAAACTGCTATAGCCTGCAATTTGCAGCTACCTACCAAACTTTCGCTTCATGTTTACCTTGTCCCCCCAACGACTAGGAGGTTTAGGGACCAAAAAATGTAGGTGGATATTTAGAATCACACGACAGATAAAAGCTAGAATCGACATATCAGAGTACAATAACTAATCCTTTAACTGTGTCTATTCTCTTTGTGTGTTATATTTGTGAAAAGCAGCAAAGAAATCTAAAAAGAAATGACATGTCATATCAAGTCAGAATGCAGATCCATACTGATTGGGTCAGGTACGATATACTAACGTTCAAATACCGGTTAGTTTTGAATGTTGGACAGTTCGAATCGACATATCAGAGTACAATAACTAATCCTTTAACTGTGTCTATTCTCTTTGTGTGTTATATTTGTGAAAAGCAGCAAAGAAATCTAAAAAGAAATGACATGTCATATCAAGTCAGAATGCAGATCCATACTGATTGGGTCAGGTACGATATACTAACGTTCAAATACCGGTTAGTTTTGAATGTTGGACAGTTCATGCAGTTTATGATTATTCCGAGTCACTCGGCCAATGGCCAGTGGATCCATGGATGTACAGTTTTAAAGAAGCAGCTAAAGCTATACGGCTCAGCCCACTTTAAGACCTGGTCGTTTTCAAAAGCATCGAGTTCAAATACTGGTTAGATTTTACTTTTAGACAGCTGTCTTTATGATTGTTCCAAGTCACTAGGGGAGCAACCATGGATTTCCAGTTAATTTTCGAAGCAGCTAGAACGGGCTGCGTGTACTTTTAGACCCGGTCCAAATGTTTTTTTGGGTGTTTTTTTCCATCAGATGCTGCGTAAGCCCTTGAGAGGCAGGCAGATGACAAAGCTGACGCACTATACGTGAGGCAGAGAATCCCGGCCTAACTTCTGTGGAAAAAGTGGGAAACGGTCCAAGACTACGGAGGTAAGCATCGAAGCACTTGATCAATTCGCCGACTTTTGTACAAAAACATCAATCTTACAAGTTGACAGGTTGAGAATCCAGTAATGCACTTGAACTAGAGGAGTCGACCAGTTTTATTGACTTTTCTCCCTACTTTGGCCCAAAAGGAGATAAACAGGAATTGGGGAGCTATCCGAGAAGCATGTGGATTTGGTTGAGGAAGTGGTCATCCTATCTATCTGCGTTCCACTTCGATTTCTTCTCGCCTTTGTCTAGCGTATAGTACTAATGCATCATCCACGAGCTTGTCATTGGTGAGGTAATCTTCTGATTCCTCAGAGTGCAGTCATGCAGAGTTGAAACCCCAGAGTAGGATTCCATAGGCACCACTCAGACTGACTCTATTGTAAATCTAGGTCTCTGGAAATGCAAGAGGTACTTTACTTCTGCGTGCAATCACGTGTTTCTCGTGCATTCCATTTCCTGTAATTACATTGATGATGATTACATTATACACGCCCACACACCATGTTCCCTAAAGCCAGCTTTAAAATGTAGAAAAGGATAGTCCCATAGCATTTGCGGCCGTAGAGACAGCGGGTTGTTATCTACTGTGTGTACTGCACGGTATTGGAACTGAAGCCCATCCCTCTCTATCCACCGCCTTTTACTTCCTCAACCAAAGTCAGGTACCCATTTCTTGCAGCTATGTGGAGTGACGAAATTCGTATTAAGTGCCTTTCTAAAAGCCACAACGTCTACCAAGGATTGCCGGAGTCGAGCACGCGACCTTTAGATATCTTGCCCGCTCGCCTAGCTAGTTTGCTATTCCACGTCACCACGGCCATTCGATGCCAGCAGCATTGCCCAGACTTACTTTAAGAATTTTTCTGAATAAAAAAATCCACCTACAACTATTTGCATTTGCATTTCTTTTGCCTGCTATCCGTCATGGCTTGCACGCTTATGATACAAAACCGCATTATCCTAATCATCTTGCGTTAAACACACGCACGGGGAGATGATTAAAGATCCGTGATCGCTGTGATCACCGCGGCAGTTAGCGGTAAAGGCAGAGATGTATGATCTCATGTTCAGCGTGATGTAAGATACATTACCGCGCCACGCTGTGGTTACCCTGTTTTATAAAGCTTATTTCCTATGACGGATACCACCCTTCCAAATCTCCCACCTTGAGTGTATAGGCGTCTTGAGCTCTACCTGTGCCAAACCCATCTCTCTACTCCATCTAAGGTAAGCGTACTAATGGCAGCACTACAGCTAACGCTGCAGCTGAGATATACTTAAAGAAATAACCGAGTGCAAGGTAAAGTGTCTTTCAGGGATTTGGTAAGAGCATTATGAAGCTTATCTAGCCAGACCACATGTCTGTGTTGGAGACTACGGATTTCGTTTTGTATCGTAATGGTGGACGTATAAATCCGTATTCTAATACACAAACGCACGAGAGGCCTGAGAGGTAGAAATTAATATGTATTCAAAATATGACGAAGGGAGGGGGTTATCTTTTGAAGATATGTTGCTCTTTTGTGATCGAAGAAAGTTGTGTGAGAACCTAAAGGAAGTTACAGTAGGAGCACTATGATGGGGCATCTTTCTACTACCCTACCCTTAATGGTTAGCTGGTGCTTTGGTTGAAAGACCATGTTCCCGTACGCTTTCCCATTTGACGACGAATAGTAAAGTTTGTTGTACAACTTTATCTAACTTCCCTGTCTGGATAAAGTGAACAGCACCGGATGCATTTATGCTGGGAAGATAGCACACATTCCTGCTAGGGGCAGAATTGAAAGACATAAAAGATAAACCCACTTGGTGAACTTAACCCTCAGACAGAATTAAGATATCATTCTTAAGTCTCGAAGATAGTTGAAAAGATAAGGAGTGCGCCCGTTCCTCTAAGTAGTAACATCAGGAACAATCTTATACATTACGATAGTTTATGGCGCCACATTAAGAAGCAGGGTTATAGACTGAGTTCACATTGAGGTGGAAGTGCTCACGGGTTCAGACGATTCCGCGTTCTTACTGGTTGGCCTTATTCGCCTTCGTTCTAGTTGATGGATGTATGTTCTTACAGCCTGATATCCATGTCTTTTGTCAACGTCGGTCCGATGACGGAGAACTCCATTAACCCAGACAGTCTGAGATCACTTTGAGACAGGCTTAACAAGAGCCGGCCAGTAGGCCTAGCTCCTGATGGTACCTAGATATAGGCGGTGTACTTTTCGTCAAAGTATGGGTACGGCTAAGCCGCAAGGATCTGCATGTCTCTAGAGCAGAGTTCACCATTTGGAGCCTTAGGTGACCCCAATACGACATGGTTGTGGAACTGTGGCCAAGTTGGTTGAATGATCTTAGTATCATCAGCTTGATAGAAAGGGTACTTTCGTCAAAGTATGAGTACGGCTAAGCCGAAAGGACCAGAATTTCGCTAGAACAGAGTTTGCCATTTGAGCCTTAGGTGACCTCAATACAACATGATTGTCGACATACGGCCATGGGGTTGAAGGATCTTAGTGTCATGGTACTTTTCGTCAAAGTATGGGTACGGCTAAGCCGCAATGACCTGGACATCGCTAGGACAGAGCTTGTCGTTTATAGCTTTAGGTGCCCTCAATACAACATGTGGCCATGGGGTTGAAGGATCTTAGGGTCATCAACATACCAGAGTATCATCACCTCAGAGTCGTTCAACAACATACGAGGTCCTACTAAATGGATTCAACATAGCGTAGCTGCATATATAACGTAGTTGTACGTAGTTGCAAAATGTGCCGATATCACCTCAGAGTTTTCTAATATACGCCCTTGATATGTGGCCAAATATTATACAATGTCAGTCATACCGTTCTGCCCTCCTTTTAAAGTATTGGAAAAATGCCTTTTACACCTTCATCCTAGAAAATCGTCATAAGCCGTTTGCTTGTCAGCACTCCCCATGACACCCAAAGACCTGAACATGTCAGATACATTTGTCAATACAAGATAATGTCACCCATAGGAATGACAAATCAATTCTGTTATCTCTGCGCACCGCATGGGGCACTCAGTCTTTAGATGAATGGGCTCGTTAGATCAGTTGATGGAGAGTTATTGCCCTTGCTGTGCGGCGAGACCATGTTTTAGGACTACCCAAGAATAGCTGCGACTCACGCCTTGCTGGCTGGCGATTTATGTTTGTGATTATTGTTTTAGTCTCAACAGAATTGAATGGAGACCAACATCGATAGAAAGTTCATACAAAGCCGTGGTTTTCGATTTTGTGATAATGAAAAAAAATTTCGATCGACCGTGGGTGTCGAATCGCTGAAAGCACTTACAGTATATCATAGAAAAATATACTGTGGAGGAGTTTGAATCTAGCTCACAGTATATGCATGTAATCTATTTGCATATGGTGGACTTTTCTGAGCATATTCAGACTATCGATATAGTGTAGTCGCAGCTTTTACAACTTGCTTTTACCCAGGACTACTTTTTGTTCACTTTCTCTAAGCAGCCTTTTTTCGTGCCTCTTCTTATAGCTAGTGACGGATAGGCGTATTTGTATCAAAAAGCTGAGCAAAGTTCACGGATGTGCTTGGGCAACTCTGTCATCATAATTGAACCATTTCCTTTCAAATGGTCCAAGAGCCTTCGGCGTACCCTACGGGAAGGTACAAATGGACTATATATACAGATGGATTTCACCAGTATGCTCTATATCTTAGTGCTCTCTAAAGAACTGTAGCTATTACAGATTTCTCGGAGGCATTTTCTTAGGTTTCTTTTCTCGTTGATTGGGTTGCCACACGCATCCGTTTTTATCATAAATCAGGAAGTCATTTTAATGATCGTTTGACTGAGATTAGGAAATACTTTGCCTAGAATACAGTAAAGAGATGTTGAAAATGCATAAACAGCACAAACCTTTATCACGCAGGGCAAAGTTATTCGCTGCCATTACGTACACCAGGCACCTAATAGGGTATGACTTTTATTGATTCGTGAATAGTTTCGTTTTGTTGGTAAGCTACTGGATAACAAAAACTCTTTGTACAGAACCAAATGTTTTATTCACACCGACATTTCAGTGACCGTCTGTCACCTTCCTCGTGAAAAATCTGACTGGTTCATTTTGCACTACAGGTATAGGTGTCGCTGCATACAAATGCGGTCCCAAGCGTTGAATATTTAGATTTAAGCATAGCTAGGATTTTGATATTTGATATTATTTAAGAATGGCTTGACATAGAACTAGACGAGCAAAAGAGTAGTATAGAATAGTGGCCAATTGATGTTTACAGTTCCTCATGAATGCCCTTTTATGCCCTTTAAATGCTTTTTGGACAAAGGTCATGTGCAGCCACACGCCTATCTGTACGGTCGGAGATAATGCTATTTGCATTTCTAATGGTCTGTTTATCAGCAAGTATCGAACGACTTCAAGTTCAAAGCCTGTTTGGTGGAAGCACTCTTGCTGCGGAAATTCGTCAAGCCTTTGAGAAGCTTTGCTAATCAATCCTGCCCGCCCCTTAGCGTCCATTCTGATTAACTTGCAGATAGTGCTGCTTTTATACGCGTGCTTTATCTACCAAGCTACTGTAGACCGGTACCGACTTTGGCGTCTTCAGACGTTTTTCATTTCGGATCTTGAGATAAAAGGAGCACGTTTTTTTTGAGGTAGTGTTTTCGTTTTTTTCTGAAACATGCAAACACAAAAATTTGACTTACCCAAATTTTCGACTGTACAACACCAGTCTTTGTTAAGGAGTCACGTCACCACGTTATGCAGATAGCACAAATATTTTACGTTTATGTCTGTTTTTCTTGGCATGCAATGTATGTTCGTTGCTATTCGAATGTTGTACAGTAATAGGATGTAAGGTGGAAGGTGGTGAAACTGGAGACTGGCAGGATGGGAAGGTTGGCTCGGCCCCGGCCTGAAGTTGATCCCACAGACTGGAAGGAAAATGCATAGTCAGAGCGAGAAATTTAGAATAGTTAATGAAACAAAACAAAATCACAAAAACTCTTCAAAAAAATACTTCACCGAGGTATGCGATCTTCAATTTTTTTTCGGAAGTCTTTGACCGCCCTCCCAAATGACACCTACACCTGAGGAACATTCTATTATTTCTTGATGTAAGTAGGAAGTGTCAATATTACGATTTGTACGTCGATTTTATAATTTCAAGGGTCTTTGATGTTTCCTTAGTTTGTGAAGTCTGCGTTTTCTATTCCAATAGACGTCGTAAAGGTTGGTATTTAGGTCAAAAGCGATGGTATCTTTGATTGATGGATGTCTTCGCATGCGACCCCATGAATAACTTGGGGTTTAATTTGACTTTCGTTTGTATGATTGTAACAAATCCATACACTACTTAACGCAAAAAAAAGTCTTAATGCATAGTTATGATCAATTATGGGGAAAATCAGTGCTCTAGTTTTCTGGTGTAATATTGACAAGGTTACGAGTAACTGTCAATATTGCTTTGTCTTAATCATCTACCAACGGCCAGCAATAGTCAAGAATCGCCATCTCCTAGGCATGATGTACGTGTGCCCTACTTTTCAACTCATCCTACAATCAATAAAGAGATCTAGATCAAGCTGATAGAATCGAGCTTTTCGGTTCTTTTTACTTATAGGTACCCAAGACCATGTAAGCCGATTTATGGCCTTTAAAGCTGAATTGATTACGCACGGAACTTAAGGCGTTAGTTAACGAGAGAAGGTGGAACAACCTGTCTTACTGCGCGTGCGACGCTGTAAATCTAAAATGTGACTTTTCACCCATCATGTTCATATGTATGTCCGCATGTGCATGCACGTGTGCATACGTGTAACATCTACCATCTAACATAATTCCACCAGGGTACATAATCCCGACACTCTGAAAAGATACGTCCAAACAGATCTCCAACCCGACGTCCCCAAGTATAATGCACACATGTATTTATAAACTGTCAAACTCACCGTTTTATAAAGTGGCGGATTAATGTAACCTGGCGGATTAATGTTAATGGAGGTTACATGTATTTTATTACATGAAAGAAGAAAAATACAAATTCTTCATATTATTAGTCCAGCTGTTTGAGCTTATAGTTATGAAATTACATAGATATAGGATACTTATAATAGGTATTTTTAAAAAAGAATCAGAAGATGTAATACGATGCCCTTGTACAATCATCATGCAATGATGTCTAAACAATTTCAACCATACTTGTCCCATTGCCATAATTATAACTTGTTCTATAATATTCTGTTGATCTTTTAGGTCCTCATAAATCTTGGTCAAACTGTAATTGCCCGGTGATTCTTTTTGCCTGGTCCAACTCTTAGTATATATCATATCGGTTGATAAATTTTTGACCTCAACGTCAAGACCGTTCTTTTCAGGGTTCCCTACATTGCCGTTGTGACTGGCGGCGGACCCTTTGAAGTATGATCCACCTCACTTCTGATTACCCAATGGAATTGAGAAATGCACAGCACACTTCTTTTAGACGCAGCGAATTGACATTGATATCAAATGATCAAACATATGCGAGAAAGCGTTAGTCCCATCTGACTTATTACTAATATCCCAGTGGTAAACATGTTGGCATTGACTTTATTATTTGCCAACTCATGTCGAGAGGCTAATTGCAAGGGAACAAACAGTTAAGAGAAAATGTCTAGTTTATAGCACTACCTGCCTAGAGTAACCTACCCAAAAGTAGTGGTTGCAAATATACAAAATGTATTTTAGGTAATTGATACAATCTCTATTGACACAACAAAAGTACGGCAACTTTCGTAATGTCTTCTACAACTTATATACAAACAAACAAATGGATACAAAAGAATAAATCTTCGTATACGTATATGAATAAACCAACATGTTGATTTTGACGTATCACTTATGACATTAGGGTAAACAATGAATTAGGAACTTAGCCATGACTTGATTGATCTGAATTGCTCTCACCTTATCCCAACTTGACTTTGATTTCAATCAAAATTTAAACATACATGCCTGATAGGAGTTGATTTTAACACTTAATTGCACATGTATGCATACAAATGTAGTTGATTGTACAAAAGCAGTTCGTTACAAATATATACAAACAGACATGTACACAACTATTGCATCTCTAGGGCTTGGTTATACAGGTTGATTGCCGGATGGCGACAAAAAGTTTTGAATTGTTTTTGTTTTGAATGTGGTGATGAATATGTTTTGTTTGTTTACGCCTCTTGAGCCTTCGAAGCAAAATCTTGCCCGTGAGACAGACAAAGAAACAACATAAATTAAAACACATCCCAGAAGCCTTATAAATAAAACATTACTTTCTCTTGTTGCAAAAACATCTGTTGGAGTTTCAGGTTGCTGCTCACCAGGTATTAATGCACACACTGAAGATGAATGTTACATCAGGTTCAACATTACATTAATACGTGCCCCTGGGAAAGAACTGTACCGGGAAATACATACCTCTAATGTCATCTCCTACGTGTAAGGATTATATTACCGCATTTTCTATTACACAGGCAATTACCCTAAAACGCTAAATCATTATATATGCTATTCTTAAGATAAATGATGCAAATCTAGCCCTTAAACAGTATGTGGATAGGTTATGAAGTGTAGATTCTTAATTCATTGTTAGATATTGTATTTATTTAGTCGTTATCTATGAATTCATTATCATTTATGTATTCGCTAATTAGTTGTTATATAATCAGTTGCTTCATTTTCTACTCTCATTCATTTGTTTTAACTATTATATTTATGATTAGATAAGGGGGAGACAGCGCATAGACCATATTGGTCCCTTTCTTGAAACTGTAGATTGTGTTTTCAACTTGTGCGAAAAAAAAATACAAACATAAAAGTAGATGAATTTCTTTAACGTTTTAGTTACAGAGGTTTATTAACAGCATAGCAACGGGAATCTGTATCATAATAATCATCATCATCATAATCATCATAATCATCATAATCAGTTCGTAAATCCTAGGATTGTATGACATGAGCTTTGGCATACTCTAACGATACATGTGGTCAATTTGCTACATTACAAACATATCGAACAGTCCCGTAATGGACAAACTACAGTATATTGCACATTATAACAAATCCCTTACCTAAGGCGCACCTTCTATATTGAGTTCATTGTTGAATAATACCTACATTACATGTGGATGTGCGCGGCAATGTCTATGGGGGAAACTACTATCATATCCTGTACATGACTTACGACTGATCCTTTTATGTTATAACGATTATGTCGTTCTAGATCCGCTGGTGGTATTTTGTGTATGGGGAAGTTGGCAAGAACTTTCAGGATTGCGTACTTTAAGCCAATCTTGGCACTGCTTATAATGCACAGTCGAATATAAATGTCAGATTTATTCTATATGCCAATCTGTTAAGTCTCATAATGATGCAAAGTTGTGCAATACAGGAAGGAACGATTCGAGGAAGAAGTCATTGAAAGAGAGACAGCAGCAATGTGCGTGCCTTAGGCTATGTTCTGTCTTGGATGTTCATATGAAACATCAATGGTTGACGGGTTGGGTCGTTCCGCGGCTAAAATGGGGTGCAATAGAGCGCCTTGATGAATACATCGCTGTAGGAAAAAGGCTGAAATACATCTTGTTGTATTCTTTTCACAGAAAGATGGAAAAATTATACGCCTTTGAAATTGTCAAAGCAGTAAATTCATATTCTTTTTTGGTAATCACAATATGAACACAAGTATGTAGAAGTGAGCACCTCACTTGATAGTTAATCTGTACGGGGTCTTCAATCGTAGTCAATTATATATGTCCTTGTACTGAATATGTAAGAAAAAACATCGAAATTGAAGAATAAGGTGTAGCACGTGAGAAGAATACTGTTTTGAAGCAGTTAGGTCACCAGAAATTGAAACTTAAAACACTGCAAGCAATGACATTTATTGCAACCTCATGGGTATATAAAACATATGAAAGCATCGAGGTGTACCACACATGTCCCCGAGGCATTGCCGACAGAAACGAATCCATCGATATCCTACGTAACTCCCAGACTTTTATCGACAGAAATAACGTTAGGGCCAATATTTCATAACCTTTCGGTCACAGCAAAGTAAATATAGACGGTCGAATTTCCTTAGGGACGCGGCTCGACTTTGTATTGATATTACAGGAAGTTGTTTATTGTGGAGATCATTGTTATCGTTGATTGAAAAGTGCTGACTCGAGCAGCATTCATGTCATATTTACTGTTCCATGTCCAATACACGTTGTGCCCTTGGGAAAGGCACTTTACACAACTTTCCTCACTTCGCCCAGGTGTACAAAAATCGGTATGTTGTTATCTGTACGTGGCACGGTTAACATAAGTTATAGAGACGTGAGTGCAGTGCCACGTCGTCCTTGTCTGTCAAAAACCTAAGTAAACATTGGTCGGTGCATGCATGGCTAGTGTTGGTCACAACTAGGTACTGACTGAACTAAGTTTAAGTAGTTAGAAGATAGCGGTGTACATTTGTTTTGAATGTTTGTGGGTTGAATGTGTCTTGGAAGCGCTTTCCAGTTCAATATATCAACATTCCGGGGAAGAAGCTGTTGCAATAGAAAGACTTTGAGACAGGTATTTTGATAGTGTAGTGTGGGACTTATATTTCCCACTGCTTTCAAAGAAGAAATCAAACCCCGCATTAGAACCATAGATTTAGAAGCTTATTGTAGATTAGCAATATAGTATGATTTTGTATCACATGTATGCCTTATGTTTTTACTTTACATTTGTACTTCGACATTGTTGTCAACATGCGATGACACTACGGGCATGGATTTGCAATAAACTTATACTATATTGAGTAATGTGAACGAGAAGAGAATCTAGTATCAAGCTGAGAGTCTCTCAGTGGTGGGATAAGTAATGTAAGTTCCTCGGAACACCGGAAAAGATGTATCGGTGTCCCATACACTAGGTCCTGAAGAAACAGTAAGGAATTAGGCTGGCACTAAATTAGCTGCATGAGCAACTACCTGTCCAACTGTAAGTAATCGTTTAGATATTGCTAACAACACAATTACAGTGTACGTTGTAGCAACCGCACTTTGTAACTATAAATCAATATCTGGTTTAGTTTTTGGAGACCTTTAGTCAGACCAGAGCCCAGTTAAAAATAACTTTCTAATGTGAAGGTGGGAGATTTTAACCGTCCAAGATTTGCCAGTCATTCTGAGAAACGCCTGGAAACAATTGGCAAGCTCAGTTACCACCTTGTTTCCTCGACGGTAGGTATCCAATAGGCAAGGCTTCTCGTCTAATGAGTTGTATTGAATGCAAGAGGACCTAGGGTTCGACAATATTACATCCACAGCCCTAAGGTCTGTCAGTCAAGACACCTAGCTACTACCACTGAACTGTCACTGAACTGGCTATGGTTGCTACCAAACTTTTTGTAAGACCCAGTTCTACAGCAACAATACAGTTTGACAAGTCAGTTTGCCAGGCAATAACGATTCATTGCTCTAGTCACGTGTCCCTCAGGTGCTCAGAGTGACTGATTCAACATCACTCCTATAGAAGGTCGACGTAACGTAAGAACAACTGAAAATTCGAGGTGAGCTTCACTTTTTTTGTTTTGAACGAACGTATCAATCATTATTATGGAACGTACCATCACCGATGAGCTTTCATGCTAGCTTGCAATGCATTTGCCATGAAACCACCAAATCGTAAATGTAAATCTGTCAAAAGCTGAAGCGTAATGTTTACAAGCATCGTTAGACCTACCTATCTTTTACCCCAACGCCAAAACTTTACGATGCTTGCAAACAAAAGCACCCATAAACTATCCGCACCCCCTTTGTGATTTCATTCTAGTTCGAGTGAGGGGCAATCGTGCATAAAAGTAAGGTAATAAATGTGGATAAGTGGGGTTCAATTGGAAGAATGGAATTACGAACTGCATTGTTCAGGGGGTCATTCCGCCATGTGTAATAGCCTCACCTTATTGCGTTTAACAAGCATGACAAAATGGTTGCCATAAGAGATTGTTTATGCCTTAACCAACGACCGAAATGATGTTAATTCATCTAAAGGCTCTTGTCTTCTTTGGACCGTTTTAAAAGCAAATCATGATACCATTGCATGAGGAGTGAGCGGAATATAGAGTGTGGGTAGGGGGGTTTTGATGAGAAAGTTTTTAGAGTTATAAGATCAAGGACGTTGCTTTGGGGGCCTGTTACAAGTCTTTGCAGCACGACTGATTCTAGACACGTTTATATTGGAAGCTGATTTGAGCATCGACAGTGTCACACCAAAACAACAGCACAATAGGTGATTAAATTAATCAATGAATTTATGATGAATAGATTATGCACCTATTGAAGCAAGAAGTTAGGATTATAAAGTCCATGCCGTTGTTTGTGGGAATTTGCTTCTAGTATCTGGTAGACAAGTTTAAGTTTGAAGGTCATTTGCGCGTCCGTTATGTTAGAATGCACCCCGTGATCAGCTTTGCAAAACAACAACAAAAATGAATAAATAGAACAATCGCATTCTCATAACATCAACTTATTAGATATTCAAAGTTGAGTTGATATCAGAGCATCTGCAGAATATGGTCAGAATCTATCAACAAACAGTAGTTCAAACATAAAACCCACACAGCAAAACAACAACAACAACAAAGTAAAATACAGTCGCATTTCCAGAACATGTCCGCATTTGTTTGTTTGTTTGTTGAGGATCACCATTAGAAATACATTAGTAATACTAATCTCCCTTGAGTCCTTTATAAAAAAGAACATACATGAAAATTACAATATAACAACTTGCAGTTACACTTGAACGAGCCACACCATTACTTGATTATTATGTATCAATTGAAACTAGCAATTAAAACTATGTAAAATTAAATATAGCAAAGGTCAGAGGTGTCACGTATGTTTTTATATCATGTATAGTTTGCCACTTAACAAGGAAAGATTAGAAAAACCAAAGTTGATGTTCGAATCGATTGATGTATTCGAGTTCGATGAAAACGAAAGTCACATATAAGCCAGACACCTGTATCTGGGCCTCCGACGTACTATTCACCTTTCAGAGCTAAGCCTGAGTTATGACGTTCACTACACATGTTATTATTCGGGAAACCAACAAATCATCATTAACCAGAAACGTTTATAACCGTGGACTAGCTTGGGGATGTCTTTTACGATTATTGTAATCCTCCCTTGTCAGATACCACGTGACGACAATCGTTCATCGTAAAGGCAGTCATAAACTGTGTACGGCCTTTCTAAGTTGGAAGGGGTGTGCTCGGTTTATCGTATATGCGGAATGGGTACAAATTGGCCCATAAAACATTATGAATATGTTTACAACTAGCAGTTAAAAACAAATCCAACACAGCGAAAACAAAAACAGTTATAAAACAGTAGAAAACTGTAATAAGATAGTAAATTTAGACTGTAAAAACAGTCAACCCCAACCTCACGCCAACCGCACACACTCACGCCATATCTTCAGAAAAAAGCGCAATAGCCGCATAGTACTCGTTTAGAACTTTATTCCAGCCTACACCGACTAGTTTCGCATTGTGTGTGGCCTTTTCAAGGATCAGAGCTCTAATGAGCAAGCACAGTGGGTTCTGGCTTTCATAGACCAGGTGTAAAAATCCCCTAGGTGGCTTAACCAATCGCAGTTCAGAAATTATTAGGTAGTGCATTCTGCTCTGCCAGTTCTAAGTGCACTGACTACTGACCTCATTTGCATAAAGCAGACACATGTCATAGTGGCGTCAGGTCGGTGTCAACAAAAGACCGGAGTTGACCTCGGTGTACCCCTGAGGTCACAACAGGACATTCCTTCTATTGAAATGAAGGACCGATGGGAAATAGACAAACCAGGGGCGCGAGAGGTCACTAGAGGGTACGAGAGGTCACGATAGCTCCGGCAGAACTGACGGTTTATAGATTTCAGGGGCTTTTAGAATACAGCAAAGAACGATGCGCAGATATATTCAATTACTATCAATACACAGGAGACTGTGTGAAGTTTTCCTATTTTGAGGGATGTGAGTGGTGAGCGAATAAGTCTAAAATGGCGAAGAAAGCAAACGTGGATATGCAGACAAATTCGATTACTTCCAATACACAGAAAGCTTTGTGAATTTGCCTTCCCATTTTGAGATATATGAGTAGTGAATATATAAGTCTGAAAGAACGTTTAAAAAACAAAAATGAATGTGTGTATTAATTCAATTCGCTTTAGAAGACAGCAAACAACGATACACAGATATATTCAATTACTATCAATACATAAGAGATTTTGTGAAGTTGCCTTCCCATTTTGAGGTAATGTGAGTAGTGAGCAAATAAGTCTGAAAGGGCGTTTCCTTAAGAAGAAAGAAAAAGTGGATGTGTTGATAAATTCAATTCCTTTTAGAATAAAGTAAACAACGATTCGCAGATATATTCAATTACTACCAATACACAGGAGATTGTGTGAAGTTGCCTTCCAAGTTTGAGGTATGTGAGTAGTGAGCGAATAAGTCTGAAAGGGCGTTTCCTTAAGAAGAGAGAAAAGTGGATGTGTCGATAAATTCAATTCTTTGTAGAAGAATCTGTCTTCTCAGTTTAAGGTATATAAGTAGTGAATATGAGTAGTGAATGAATAAGTCTGAAAGAGTGTTGAAAGAAAAATGGATGTGTACATTAATTCAATTCGTTTTTAAAGAAAGCGTACATGGATGTGCAGATATATTCAATTACTATCAATACAAAGGAGGATTGGTGAAGTTGTATTTCCATTGTTAATGGCATGTGAGCAAAAGCGTATGAAAGGGCGTTTCCTCAAGGTAGCGTCCTAGGGCCCTCTTTGAATTACATACGGCAAATTAACGTATAGCTATTCCCATCCGTCAAAATTGTCAACATCTAATGCGTATTTACGAGTTCATAATTGCATCACAAGTCATATTATGCAATGAGACCACATCACATCCCAAAAGATAGCAATGATAAATTCAAAGTCATTTCACCAGTTTAACATTTATTTTGAGAGGGGCGAATGAAAGTTCAGACACCCAGTAACGTAATTCATTTCTCAACGCCAGCGCATCTGAAGTATTCCTTTTAAAAGTCGGACATGACAAAAAGGCTTACCCATTCCATTAAGAACAAAAAAATCAATTGATGAATGAGTAGTATTATATCAGCAGTACACTACATGATCCACTTAGTGCTTTATAATGGGTTCCGCCTCATATTACAGCCGTGTAACCCACTTCACTGGGCTTGTTGATAAAAATTAGTGTGCAAAATGGCAAGCTTCCCGTATTCTAATCCCTTTAAGTTGTATCCTATAGTGAAGGCCAAGGAACGAGAGGATTTGGAGCACTTACAAGTGATCATAGATATCCAGATTGCAGTTTTTTATACTGTGCTAGCATATATTGTGGTGGACGTGCCTAAGTAGCTAAAACCAGCTCAGAAGAGAACACGAAATAGCCATGCCTTCAAGAGTTATCAACCCAGATTTAAGGTGTTCAAGAATTATTTTTTTTCCTAGAGCTCTTGTATAGTGGATCATGGAATCCGTTGCCATCAAATTCTGTAGGAGTATGTTCACTGGATAGCTGTTCACTTGAACGTACGCTGACTGATAAGGTGCGAAAATTAGGCGTGACAGGTCTTTCAATATGGTAAAACTAGTTGCTCCCGCGCCGCGTGCCTACGAAGTTGGTGAGTTGCGTCGAATGGCGGTTATACCGACCATATAAATACAAATACAGAAATATCAACGAATAAACATATTGTAGTTCTTAATACTGTGATAGCATGTATAAGAATGGCGATGAATGCACTTTTACCGCACCGTTGTTGGTGACATCAAATCTCATCTCAACAACAAGACTTCACTCCTTTACCCGTAATGATTTGCAACACACTCAGTCTCACAGACTAAAACTAGTAGAACTTGGGATGTATAGATATTGCATTTGTACATCGTGGAGTCACATAAACACACAGATAGACAAACAGACAGACAGATAGATAGACAGACAGTTCAAATTGTGCCAAAGGATTCTCGGATACGGATATGTACTTTCTTAACGTACGTCTTACCAAGTTAGCAACGTTACTTGAGTTGAATCCCATGGAAAGAATCTATTTATATAAGTATCAATATCTATATATCACTCATTTAAAAGTCACGTTCTAACGTCAATTTGAAATGCAGTTGTTTCCCCACAGGAAAGGAATGGTCCCCCTAGAGTTCTATTTCTATTATTAACAACCAATACTTATTTTGTTCTGTGCCCTTTTCGATCAATTTGAGAAATTCAGCATTGACGATCTCCCATCCAATTACAACATGCCGCCATTGCTCGCCAATTATGGAACCCAAGGGTAAAGGCAATTGCTATCTTATCAATGATCAACTTTGAAGAAAAATATTCCTCTCAATTGGGCACTTCGGGACCATGTAGGATTAATCATAAAGTGTAAGAAGGGTGTACTGGTGATACATTTTGCATTCTTAAATACGTTTTTGCTATATCTAGAGCGCACACGGGCCCATACTGTGAAGGGATTTGTCGGTTGCGTGTTGTGAAGATAACATTGTTTGTTTATCTGTTTGTTTATCTATTTCACCAGGGAAACGGCTTTTCAATGTGCCCTGAGGAAAACCCCAGACAAAAGTAATTTACATGAAACTCAACCAAGGTTACAAAGCATAAGGAATACGCAAATAACTCATTGATATAAAACCCAAAACATACAACATTGAATTTTTATTGCTTTCTGGAAACCGTACTTTTAGAAAACTGGCGATGTAAAGGGATTTAGTACTCCATTCCTCACTTTGTGCCCCTTGCATGTTCATATTGAACCCTAGAAAATTTCGACTTGCTGACCAAGACTCCAAAGATATCAAATGTAAAGCTTCAGATTTGACACCTACACTGATGTCCAGGAAAACAAAGTACCTACATATCAGGAACCTTAGAAATCAAGCCCCAGAAAAGATCCTACCATTTTGGATAACTGGATACCTGCTTTGTTGTGATACCAGAAATTTATCAAAATTTTTCGCCCTTAGAGTTATAACGGATATAATTAACAAAGACCAGATACGATTTGTAAAAGGGAGATTCATTGGGATACTATTATAAATAAAGCGCAAAATTGACAACGAGGATGTAGGAAATATATACATGTATATGAGGCAAATGACAAAATAAAAGGATTGAGAAATGATCCATAAGGCTTTTAACAACTGTTATCCTCTTTGCGTCTGGCATCTTTCATCAAAAGCGTTCTCCCATCCATAATTATGTTCTTAAGTGTAGTTTGGGGTTAAAACATCCCCTGGGATGGTTGGTGATTGATTGATCCTTTGTACATATCATCATGTCATGTCGTGTAGATAAATCACTTACATAAGTGATCCCTATAATTTGAACATCAGTCAATGACGCAGATGCTTAAAAGCATTAAGGCTAACAAATATAGAGCTGGAGAATTCTGACAATGTTTGAATCAAGTAATGCCGGGATATTTTTACCACGTATGCTTTTTTGCCTACACCTTTAAAATTCTCAATTTACTTTGCACCGCTATTATGATACAAATACCCATATTCACTTGCAATTTTCTAAGATTGGTTTGCTCAATTTTTATAAACTGTAACTCATAGGTAAAGTAGAGTGCTTTGCAAGGTTTTTGATAATACATAACGATGAGCAATTGCTGTCAACACGCATATTCAATAAGTAATTCACGAAAATTACAAATTTAGATGAATGTTTGAGATACTGTCATTACTTGCTTGATTGGATGAGAACCTCTTAAAAGTTAATTCTCCACAAAGATCGGTATCGGCACGGATAATAGTCTTTCACGGATTTAAGTGAGTTTAGGGGGTCATCAAGCTTGATTGATGCCAGGACCACTGAAGCTCCATTGGCTGAAACTGATTAGACGAGCAACATATTTAAAATCCTCCTTTTGAGGTATTTATTTCCACATGATCTATGGTAGGCTCATTTTGCCACAGATCCCAAAGATTACACCACACTTGTGTTAAGCCCGACTTTAATAGATCTGCCCCACTTGCAGTGCATAATTCATACGAAAGTGTCGTGATATAATGTCCAATTATTTCTGCTTGTGTGAGCGTTGTTTTTTTAGAATTATTTTTTAAAATTTTTTCTTATTATCAAATCTAAGTTTAAAGTGCGCCTTGCGACCCAATGCCGATAGTATGTTTGCCAACTCTACAACAAAAAGGACAAAGAAATAACATAAAGCTTCACCATCTATGTTTTAAACATGTCTCTTTCTCAGCACATCTATATTCTCTTTCATGTTTACCGTCAGATTACCGCATACGTAATCACGCTGTATCTCTATCTACAAAATGTATACCCAAAGGAGCATCATTGGTAACCCCCATTAACATTAATCCGCCAGGTAACATAAATCCGCCACTTTAAAAAAAAGTGGGTTTGAGAGATCCCTAGTGCAGCACCCCCGATGTGTGTACAGTTAAGATGTACAGGAGTGCATTATACTGGAGGACTGTTGGGTTGGAGATCTGTTGAAACATCTTTTCAGGGTGGCGGAATTATGTTCCCTTGTGGAATTATGTTAGTAGATATTACCTACATTTATAACCTACATCTACGACATGGATTACGGAAGAATTATCATAATCGTGTGTCACATATGTTATTCATTGCCTTGACTGCATACTTGAAGTCAAGATATACCGTAACTTTTAATTTTACACTTTTCATACACTACATTTCAATTTGAAATAAACAGAAAACTTGGCTTACTCGTATCTTTACGTGATTTCTGTTTATTGCAAGATTGATCGATTTACAATATTCAGGAGTGCAAACTAGTCTTATACCAGTCTTTTCGTTGAAAAATACTAGTAGTCGACATAGTAAATATATTCAAATATATAACGACACATACGACACTTCGTAAGTATTTGCAAAACATGAATGATTTGTTAATTTCAAAGCGGCACAGACATGGATGTTTATAGCAAAACATTAAAAAAGGGTTGTTATAGTCATCTTTTACACGACAATCTCAACTAGTAGACAACTACTATCATGAAACCTCTTGTCATGCAAGATGGCACCATGAAACATGCGATGTTTTATTTTCGTCGACAGTTTGGCCACGCACCTGTCCGTGGTGATATACTATATGACATAACAGACAATCTATCAAATATGACCTAGTTTTACTGTGTACAAATCAGACGGACGATCATATGTTTGATATTTATTTTAGATTTCAAACCGGCAAAGAAATTGCAATTGAAATTCCCTAATATTAGTACTGATTTAAACCAATTTACCATGACTGAAGATTACGTGCAAGGTGATTGTAAAGTTTTCCGAAAATCCATCACGTTAATAGACATGAATTATGTTTTGTACGATGTGCAATATACGCGTGCTTGTAATGTCCCTTCTGAAATGCCACTTTTACTTCATTTTGGATGGGAGCCAGTTTGCGTAGGTGGGGCATGAGTCATTTTGATTTCATAGTGTCGTTCTGAAAATTAAGTATCTTTTACGTCATCCAGAACAAAGTGGGGGAAAACAGAGTGATAAACATAGAATGACACTATGGTAATAAGGAAGTGGGTAACGCGAGGAGTTACAGTGGAAAAACTATTATGATTGAAAAATTTCCAACGGCAATTTCAATTGCATTTGCAGCTGCTTTGGGCTTATTTATTTACTTTTCTTCGCATTGCTGAGCAGATGATGCTTATTCACACAGTCTGCATTAATTAATGCATGCATTTCTCTTTGTTTGTGGTTATACGCAAACAATGTATTGAATTGAAATGGTAAAAAAACACATGGGACAGTGCAGAGGTCTGACTTATACACGGGGCTACCGGCTTTACGTCACCATCCGAATGCAATTCTTTACAACATATCCAAAAGTTACCAACCTTAATTCTAGATCACTGGAATACTGTAAACAAGTGTGACACAATGGGGTCAGGTAAACTACATTCTAAGTAAGTGGTGGTTGCCGAAAATCTCATTAAATATCCTTGGGGATGTGTATTGCTGCGGTGTTGCACTTTGTTTTGACATCAATTCAAATTGTTTTGAAAAGAGGACTGAAAAACTGGGTGCAAAGAGCATTGGGCATTCACTGAGCATGCGTTGCTCATTTCATCCAATTACACGTTACACATATGTCTTTCCGAAGAATTTTTGGACAGGGATACGTACATCGATATTGGGTATGTTCATGGCCTATCACGGATACAAATATGGATTGACATATATGACATAACTTTGATCATTTTAGATAATTGTTATTCTTATCAGTACGAGTTTAAAGATTTTTTTCATTTCTATTACTATCACTATTCTCATATTCTAAATTACAGAACTTTTGTTGATATCATTGTACATTTTTGTATATTTTTAAGGCTTATCATTTCCCTATGTGTATGTGTGTTTGTTATTTTCTTTGTTTTGCGTAATCAATGAATGCCATGGTTTGTATCGGTGTCCAACGTGTCTTGTAAAAATAACTCATAGTGCTGAGATCATTACTTACAACTACTGCTTACTCTACCTCATTTGGTAAACAGCGAATCCTCCGGCATAATGCACACTAAGTCATTAAGCCAAGTAAAATTATCTCCACCCTAAGGAGGAAATTTTCCATAATGACATCAAACAGAAAATCACCGCAGGTTAAAAGTCATTAATCGTCAGTTCACAGCAGCATGTGAAAGTCGTGCGAAAGTTTTAATAGGCTCACCGCAGGTAACGTACCAAAGCCCGCGGTAAAAATGCTAACCCTCGCGGTACTGAGGAGATTCCCTCTACATGTAATCACCACTACATGGGCGTATTTTATTGCTAGTCTTTAGCAGACATTTTGCTACCATGTCATGATAACGTAGACGTAGTCTTTCAATACAAACTAACTAAAACATGCAATATGCGCATGCAAACCGAGTTATCGTGTTTGGTACTAGGGTTTGTGTGAAAGATACATACAGTTTGAATTGGAAAGTTGGACGTAGAAACGTCAAAACGTATACATGTCGTATAAAGTCGTGGTCACGCATATAAGGATTATATTCCGTCTATAGGTTCCAAATATTAAGTCTGAAAAGATGTAAGGAACAGACGAACAAATATCCGGCAGAAGCCGTGACGAATTCTACTGTAACTAAAATACAACAACTCCCGTACACTCTTGGATAAATGCGCGTACGTCTCACAAAAGTGAACAGAACCGAACGACAGCTACTCATGTAGACTATTTGGATAGCCGTCCATACGTTCAACATAATTCGGCTGTCTTGTTTCTAAAAAGCCTGTCATAAATCTTCGTCGGCGGTTGGTTACGTCACGACCTGTTTAGAAATTGACATCGATGACATCAGAATCGCACGACGGCCTAACCCGAATGTGACAACACCGTAAGTCTCTGAATACCGTTCCCTGACGGCCTCCCACGTTTTGATGCCCCTTAACCCCTCGTGAACACGACACATTCCCGTAGAGACACAAGGAGCGTGATCGAGACTCTGTCAGCTGTACTTTTCGGGGATTATGACGCCAACCTGGTTAACTGCATTAGCTTCAGACGCCACCGCCTCATTCTTGTATTGTCTAGTCAATCCATCTTACGCCATTTATGTAAAATGTCTACTTCCGAAGACATTGTTGATTCTTAGCTGTGTCAGTTAAGCATTTACCATTTGACACTTTTCCAACCAGTGATCTTACTCAATGTTATTGTTTCGTAGTCAAGTCATTTGTGTTCATATTTTAGAGGTTTTCTTACAAGCATTCTGCTTTTTTGGTTCATCCTTAATGAATAATGTGAATAAAAGGAAACAAAATGAAATAAGATAAATACTTTCACGTTGCCATATCCTATAGATATCCAAAATATAGTTTCAATGAGCTTAAATCAGGTAGACATGCATCAAAAGAAAAATAGTCGTGACTGTCTTGATTTCATTTAAAACGCAGCACCCTCTATAAATTTTACTATATTTTTTTACGGGAATACATTTATAATCATCCCAGTGTCCACGCTAAAGTGGAAACACGTCCTTGACTTATTCAGGCTCGCTCTGTCTCGTACCAGTCTTAGCAATGTCTGACCCCGGTAGACATTAATTTCACAAGAAATGTATCTTTTTAGTTCAAAGAAACATCAAATAATACAAAGAAATGGACGAAGACAAAAGTGACGGCGAACTCAAGTTGTAGACAACTTATATTCTCGCCGCCACTTGTACATTGTAAAAAATAGAGCATTTGACACATTATCTAAATTTAATACCCCCGTTCAAGTGAACACATGAATATCTACAGAGACACGTATACATTCCCCATAATTAATGAACGTAATGGTCTGTACTCAATTATCAATTCCCAGGATAACTCTCCGCGCCGTTGAAACAGTCACAATTTAATTTGTTGCTATCTAAAGTCACAGAAAAGAAACCAGCTTAATTGCTGTTGGAAGAAGCATGCAATCAATTATGATTCTCAAAAACATTCCATGTTATCACATTGGTATATGTCTTTATTTTTCTTGATTGCTACGGAGTCTCTAATTTAGCTTCCCATCTTAATGTTTTCTGATCCTCTACAAATGAAGAGCTATGTTTCTTTGAATGCCATCTCCTGTTTGCGTTGTGCAGTGTCTGATGGAGTGAACGCGTGTATTATGTCAATGTGATGCTGCCCGTGGTGCTGATTATTCAGCTGTTGTGTCGTATGTAATTGGATGCCTGGATTTTCTGGGCGACACAAAGACTTCGCGAATTTCTTTATTCGCGACTCATACAACGGTTTTGCTATTCATAGACGTAGTATATCTGTACCATAGAAAGTCCTACATAAACGTATCTAGCTCGATATGGGTGGACTTGCACGAAAACATCTTGTCTTTTATGTTGGAATGTCACACATAGCAGTACAATACACTATAAGTCATAATCATAACATAGTTCGCGATGCAGAAAGATCTCCTTTTCTATTATATGGAACGTAACCTGATACTTGCTCCCATTGCCTGATAGACACAATGGCGTAACAAAATTAACAGGCATCTGTCAATTTCTCTTTCACTCACAAACCACGCATGGCATCAATACTAGTCGGCCCTTCGACGGTAATATTTACAGGGCTGTTTGGTATTACTTGGCAGTTGGACGGGGTTCGGGCGTAGCCAGGATGTCCCTAGGCGGTCTATCGACTTAATTTGGCAGCTGTATGGATTGGAGCCCAGTGGCTCACAGCTGTGCCACTAGAGTCCATGAGCCGGGGGAGCTGAGTATTGAGTACAAGCGGGCTAACTGTAACTGGTGCCAACACTCGGGCTTAGCTAAGGTGCAGCTAAAACGTGTTGGAGCGAAAGGTGGGGCTAGCTTGATTGCGAATTGTCTTTCGTTATCTCGTGCAGCATAAAGGAATTGTTATGCGGAAGATATACGAGGAGTACATACCAACGATTGGGTAAGACCAGTATATGAATCTGTTTTTGGCTTGTGTAATACCTTTAAAACATTTACATGAAGATTTATCCATCGACAATGATTCAGAGACGCAGATGTTTCTCGGTTGGCATACTAAATAGCATAGCTTCTAACTCTGCATTAATGCTTAACACGCCGACCAGATACTTTCCTATAGGTTGGAAATAGCTATTACTAGGTCAGTCTTAGGGGGAGTTCTTGGTTATTTTCTCATCCGGACCTGTTCGTGCGTTCGTTTGTTCAGACCTTGTAGTACCTAGTGGCACACAGGGCAGCAAGTTTCCTTGCCGTTTTCTGTAGCAGGGTATATTTTTACAGGGAAGGGTTGCTAGCCCTTCCCCTATAGCGTGCTTGAGGTAATCAAGGAGATCTACACGGTGCCAAAAATCGTATATGCTAGCCAGAGAAGCTCCAGTCAACCGGAGAAGCTTCTCTGGCTGACTGGAGCTTCTCTGGCTAGCATATACGATTTTTGGCACCGTGTAGATCTGCTTGGAGATAATGCTTGAGGCACCCCCTCGAACACGATTTCGACGTCCATTCCGAAAGACGGTGCAAGCCAAACCGAGATGTCTTGACCCGGGACTTGCAATTGAGAACCGGGATCTCCAACTTACCACTAATTGAAACCAGAAGCTCAATTGTTATATTGCTACCAGTTGAGCCACAGGGACGTCCACATCAGGGCCTGTTCCTGTCTCAGTAATTGCAAAAAAATGCTGTAGATGCCAATTCCTGGTTGATCAATGTGCGGCTTAGCGCGTTGGAGTTAGTCTTAGTCCAGTAAATTGGAAAACCATTAGCTCTAAAGGAAGCGGGATAAACGATATAGTTTCTGTTTGATACATGGTGACAAGCGCGACTCCTAAATCCCGCAAAGGTGGACGGAGTAATTCGTTTAGAAATAAGGTCATATGGCATTTCAAATCGAGTGTGTGTGTGTGTGTGTGTGTGTGTTAGAGAGGGATAGAGAAACAGAGAAATACAATGAGACACACAAAGTAAGAGACACATACATACACACACACACACACACACACACACACACACACACACACACACTCACACACACGCACACACACACACACACACACACACACACACACACATTATAATATCTGCCAAGCATATTATAACTGCAGAAATTAGCCACTGTGTTCTTACTTAGCTAGTGTGTTCATGCCAAAATGATCCAACAATGATATAGAAGTATTTCGTATGACCTTTAATGGTTTGGCCACTATATGAAATATCTATAAACTAACCTTACGACACTTTACTAGAATCGTATTCAGTTCACACAGTCAATGCCAAGTCCATGAAATTGAGAACAGCTGGACAGGCAAATTCATTTATTGACATTTATCCGTGTTGAGGGAGCTGGGGCGTCAACAGGCTATCTATAGTATACACACACTTGTCAACGGTGCATATAGAAATATGACCAAGACAAAATTTTAGTGCTGTCCCGTTTCATAATTAGCTTTTAGTTAATTCCCCCAAACAATACAGCTGTTGGTGGTTTGAAAAGTATCAGTGTCGCACTGATGACAGGTAGGTGAGGGTAGTCCCATGGCATTTTTGAGGCCGTAAGGGCAGTGGGTTGCTGTACACTGTGTCTAGGAGACAGATTGGAAGGCGGAGCCTTTCACATTTTACCTCCCAAACCTAAGTCAGTTACCTATTTTTACACCCAAACGTAAGTCAGGTACCTATTTTTACACCCAAATCGAAGTCAGGTACTAGGTACCTAATTTTTACACCTGGACGGAGTAAGGAAAGTCGTGTTAAGTGCATTTCCGTAGGACACAACGTCTAGCCAGGAGCTAAAGGAATCGAACCTGTGATATCTAGATCCCGTTAATGTTAAATGTTACAAAAATGTTGACAAAGTTTCACCAAATTCCCATGCTTCTAGAAATCTTAATGATGCTGCTTATTGAAAAATGTGACGCATTTTTCTTTCCAAAAATAAAGCAGCTTCAGTGACATTTGATTGCAATGCGCTCCACGAAATACTATCTTAACCTAGAATTACAATACCACTAGTGTGGAAAATTAGCCATCTCTAAATACAAATGTGTGAAAATGCCATCGGAAATTGTATCACCGCACACAGCAGATAATTCTTGCGGAAAAATGTCACTTAAATGTCAGGGGAAATGATAACACGGAAGTGAGGTGTTTTTGTGACATCCACTTATTTCAACAAGTAGATTTTGCTGTGCATTTCACACTAACTTGCCATTTTACGTTCAGCCACTTGCTCAAAATTACATTTCACGTCGAGAATGAATATATATATATATATATATATATATATATATATATATATATATATATATATATATAAATTTTACGCGGCACAGAAAGTCTGCGGTAATTCTTTAGCGACGATACATCACATACAATTCATGTTGCTGGTTGTGCTGAATATCCACACGTTTTATCATAAGATTAAGCATGGCATGTATAAGATAATAAACTCCCTACAATGAATTTGAATAATGTGCATTTCTCTTCTTTCATCTGACGGAAATAGAATTAGAAAAAAATGTGCTAGACGGCAATATTGACGATTCTTCGCTCAAGCTTAAATGCTTGCAACAGCAAGAAGGAAATCAAATTCCCAATGATTTAGTGTCGTGCGTAATCGAGTTGACTGCGCCATGCTCTTTCCGTATTTTTTTCATTTCAACTTTCAAACACGAGATGTAATTTCTTCAGTAGAAATGTTTACCATTCTTTGTAAAATTCAACTTGAACACGTCTTCTTCTGCTTGGATCCTTATTCATTTTACATATGTATGAATTTTTAGGGTGGTCTCTTCAGTTGACTTGGTGACTGCTTTCCAAGTAAGCCCTTTCTCTTCATCCAAATGTTATTTCCACAACTTTTATCGCCACCAACAAATTTTCACAACCAGGATCTATAAATCAAGTTAAAATCACAACATCATCAATATTCAAAACAATACTTAGAAGAAACATTACAGAAGCAAAGCAAACCATACGAAATCATAACAAATCAGGATACAAAGGATTACTTAACATAAACTGACTGAATTATACATTCACAATAGTATAACATGAAGTTGGAATCGTAAAACAAAGGAGTAATAAATTATACAAAAAACTAAAAAATCACAAAGGTCGTTCAATTACCATCTTTGCCACCAGATTGCACCTGATATTCTAAAAAAAAGACAGGCTATTTGGACGGTTTGGAAAAAGACACAACTTTGTCCTTCAGGAAAACTGATTTTCGATTACAGTCCCTACGTTTCAATTATCGGGCCCGCGCCACGGAACCATGGAAGACGAAGGCGTCGTGCAAGTTTCTGCTGAGAGCGCGAATCGTAAAGGCTGAAAGGTGGCAATAAGTCAACAACTGATACGGTTTATCTAGAAGACAAATGGAGTCCGTCAAGAGGAAGGCCAAAGGTCGGGAGGAAAAGGGTGGCGTTTGGGAGAGCCAGAGGGTTGTGGCGCGTCTTCCAGGATTTTCACCTGCGGAAATCATTATGCTACTTGGGAGTTCTTTCGGTTTGGCATAATCAAACCATCGGTTTTCCATCCGGGCGTTATAAATCGGATTCACTGTTTGACGGGGTGATTTAGGGTACTGTAATTCTTGTTCCTTTCACTGTAACTTTATGTTCACTGTTTTTACGGTCACCTCTATACCGTGAACTTATCATCACCGTGAACAAAACTGTTGTTATTATTTATCATTCCTTCACAAATCCGTTCGATAAATCAATTGCCGCTGAAGTTAAAGTTCAATAAAATGTCAACACCGT
Source organism: Branchiostoma lanceolatum (assembly GCF_035083965.1). Taxonomy (NCBI): domain Eukaryota; kingdom Metazoa; phylum Chordata; class Leptocardii; order Amphioxiformes; family Branchiostomatidae; genus Branchiostoma; species Branchiostoma lanceolatum. Next base: position 4,292,451 of record NC_089739.1, read on the forward strand.
GAACTTGTGCTACCCTGAAGATAAAGTGAATTACAGTATATGTGATAACGGATTCATCCATGCTTTTTCTTCTTATTTGTGTTTTGGATAAGATAATACAGGGAGGAGAGGGATGGTGGTCTCAGAGAAAGGGAAAAAAGTTTCAGATGCAGAGAATGTGACTGGGATGGAAAAAACTAAAACAGAAAATTAGCAAAATTATTTGAATGTCTATTATGTTCATCAAATGTCTTAAAACCTGTGTACACAGAAAATGTCGATTTGCAAATTTTCACTACATATTGACGCTAAACATATTAATGATTTCCGTTTGCCCTCCACAGGCCGATATCCGACGCAAGCCACCCAAGCTCCACTGCCTATCGTTCGTCCCCGGTGCGCCTTGTGAGTGAGACAGCATGACTAACTAGCCGGCCTGGGTGCGCACTGGATTCCTCTTCAGCACTTCCCTGGCGCTGGGTCTTTGTAGAACACGAGCGCTGAGGCGCCCCACGTCTAGCTCCGTCCACACAGATTCTGAGAAAGGGATTCAACCGGATGTTTTCCTGAACTCTTTTAATGAGAATTTGCGGTCTCCAAAGCGACTCCTGCCGAGAAAAACGTGGAGGGACTCCCGGTGAGGGAAACGCTGCGGCGGTTGCAATCAGAACACAGCAGGTCTTCAACAGTGGAGAACACCATGCCTCGTTAAGCAATTTTTTTCTCGGGTTGGATGAAAAAAACAACTCTTCACAGTCATGCCAGCGAACTGACGTGACGAAGCAACTCTGTCCCTTAGTCTTATCCATTTAGAAGATAAATGTATGGATACAATTTCCTTCACAGATCGAGATAAGTGCATGGAATGCAATAACTGTACGCTCCATAGGGTGTCTACTTTCCCCGAAGCGTGTTGGTTGAGAACTCCGCAGACTTGGAGATGTTGTTGGTGATTACCAGACCTGCCGGGGTGATAGCTGGGCGCTGTGACTGTGCCCAGACCTTCCCATTGCCAGATTGCATTATCTCTGGAAACTAGGCGGAACATTACGGCAACTGCAACTTTTCACGCTTTTCTTTTTTCCGTCGATAAAAAGGCAATAGTTGATGCTTACATTAGATGGATGATCGCCGGCATCGCATTCTGTTAGAAATGACTACAGGGTAGGCGGCAGTATGAACTAGAGGGACAGAGATCGGTGACGCATTGTAGGCACGGCTTCTGGAAATCAGACAGAGAGAGAACACGGGGCTCTGAGGACTGGACGCCATGTACAGGCAAAACATCGGTAAGTTTATCCTCTTCTGCCTTTTTGTCCCATCTTTATCCAGCTACTCGTAAATGAGTATTTGCTACGAAGCGTTGATTGAAATTGCGGGCGGAAAACATGCACATGAAAGCGTGCCAACTGGAGACTGGAAAAATGTGACTGCATGAAAACATCTTACTCTTTGTACCGGCATATTCTTGTTGAGATACTCAGAATTGCTAATAGAAATTGCGGTCGTAAAATCTAATTGCTAGATGAAGAAATATGATTGCATTTCAAAAAATTAGCTATTTTCATAATGTAGTTATTCTCGGTAAATTTATCTTCCTCTGTCTTTGCCCCGGAATATCTTTGTCCAGCTAGTGATGAATAGGTATTTGCTATGTGTTGTTGACTAAAATTGTAAAAATGCGGTCGGAAAATGTAAATCTAATGAAGAAATGTGACTACATTTAAGACGATTAGCTATTTTCAGCATGTAGTTATCTTAGTAGCTACTTTGTGGTTAACATCCATACTTAAGAGGCCCATGGTGACGAAAAATTCTATTTCTTTCCCCTCTTAACTCAGTGCACTATTTGTTTAAAAAAAAGTACCGCGTCGGTCTTTAGCATTAAGGATAGGGCGCGCGGCTTTGCGTCGAAGTGTTTAATTTCACAAATATGTAGAACATGTAATTTGATCACTTTCGTACAAATCCTTAAAGCGTACACACACACACATACACACATGCTAGTATTTGAATAAATTTTCGTCCCATTTTCTATAGTGACTATTAACTTGTTTGGGCTCTTCTTAACATTTGAAATTATTAACAAATGGGATAAATCTATACAACGAAATAATACACGACTCAGGATTTTTAAAAATGTACACCTTACCCAGAAGAAGAATAAGATTACACATTATCGGCACACACTGGCTACGTTCTTAGAGAATTTAATTCAATTGTGTCTAAAACTCCCGCAACGTTACTGGGCACGGAGAATATTCATAATAAGCGTTGGCAAGGTTTGAAAATAACTGCTTATGAAAGCTGCCTTCAGTTGAATAGCGCAGTCGGTGGGATGACGACCGTCTTTATACAGACGATACATGTAGATTACACATCAATCAATAGCCTGCGTGAAAATACATCAACGTAGGTTACTTTGTCAAGATATGGTTCATCAGATTTATAACAGGTGATAAATGTCTGATAAATCGTATCAATAACAGCGACTCGTCTTATCTTAGTCCTTGCGATAACGTAAATGCAAAATCAATATCAATCATAAGACAAATGACATTGTACATGTAAGTGTTGATAAAGCTGCAAAAACACAGGCATACAGCATATTAGGGTGTTATTTGAATGTTGATGTGAAGAGATTCTGTGATTTATCCCAAATTAGTTTTTTGGACTACGTCAATTTTTTTCTGATTCACAATAGGCTAAACGTTGATGTTGCTGTTGTTGTTATTTTGCTTCTTTGTCAGAATATCCATGAATGATATGTATTGCAACACTTTCACTCGGTGGAATTCATTGGTTGCGATGTATTTGTTCTTGTACTTTTGTCTCTTTCGTGCCTATTCGCACGTATACCTAGGTAAAGGTAAACCGGCGAAACCTCAGACTGAGAACGAAGCATGACGCTTTATCGTTAGCCAGTAGGACAGGAATCCATAGTTCACAATCGGTAAAATATAAACCTCCCTTTGGAATGGAAAAAGAAAGGTTATTACATTTATTTCATATACAACCCATATAAAGCCGTCGTAGATTGCTTTTTATACTCGTATAGCTGAAGCGTTGCCCCGCCCTTTTCTTTGTCGAGCTTTGATAGCCGTTGTCGTGTAAATCAGTACAGAAGAGGGCTAGTCCAATGGTAATGACGTGTATGTTCAACTCCCATTGCATTTCCGAAACATTGAGCGCTAAGAAGAGAAATACCAGTTCTTGTGACCCTTCCCTTCCTACCCTCCCCTCCCCTCCACCAACCTATTCCAGCGATGATGTCCCCATTCGTAGCATCACATCTTGGCGGTTGGATGTGTTTCGTAATGGTGTCGCGACTATCCAACACTTGTGTTGTATTATCTGTGAGTAGACAAGAAATGGAGTTATCTTCGGAACTTGTGGAGAAGAGAAAGCAACATGTATCGTTTTGGTAGTTTGGTATGATAAACCGACAGACGTTCTAGTGGACTAGCTCCCTGCTGCTGTGATTGCACCACAGTGTGGCCCAGGGCTATGAAACGGAGATGGGCACCGCCCTATACACCTTATGGTGTGGGAGGATTTTAACTAACCTTTTTAACTAACCCCGACAGACTAAAAACAATACCTCCCCGTGAATTAGTAGCCTCTTCCATTGACCGCATAACCTGGACTGTCAAGTCTGATCAACGGCTTGTTCTACCACCTCTAACCTGTTTTTCCTGCCACTCTAGTAAGTCTCATCTTCAGTCACCTTTCCATTCACTTCCTGCTACTTTACTGAAAGTATTTCCAAACAAGCTATCTACTTACCAAAAATCATGGCCATTCATCATGCCCTTCTTGAGTTATTCCCTTTCAAAGTCTGAAGCAGCAGTTCCAAAAAAGCCGCCAGGGGGCCCATACCTATAGCACTTACTCTCTGTTCAAAGAGCTATCTACCACTCAAATATCAGTTCCATAGCATGTCCAGAACACGAGATATCCAAACAGGAAGTTCCGCTGCAGTACAGTAACAAGCCGCTAGGGTACCCAAAATCTAATCATTTCCAGGTCTCATCAAAATCTACCCACTTACCAAATATCAAGACAATCCATCTAGGCCTTCTCCAGTTATTTTGCTTCTTTACAAACACACACACACACACACACACACACACACACACACACACACACACACACACACATACAAACGCAAACATACTCGGCGAAGGTAATAACTACGGGTACACACCAACACAACAAGCAGGCACACCGAAAGCCTCCGTTTTCGGAGTCAAGAGCCCCGTGATAGCACATGTAGCAGACATAATAAGTCGTTAAAAGCTGATTTCAAATGCAGCCCTAAAGGTCTTGTAACGTCATAAAAATGTTACCCAGAAGGAATGCTATGTACGTTACACTGTCTCCATTAAGTGGTGATGAATAGTTGCCCTTCAAGCGAAGGAATGACATAACATATATAAGCAGCATGAAAAAACACCTTTGCCGCCTTCGTCGTTTATCATATCTGCTTCTTCCATATAAAGCGTCATCATGATTTCACATATAAGTTATGAAACTTACTCTTAAGGCAATCATTGGACACTGTAGTGCATACCTCATTTGTCTATTGTTTATTGTTTACAAGGCATTTGATTACATCAGAAAAAAATATGCAGGGTAGACCGGAAACCTATAAGAGTTTTCCCGTTTTCCTCCCACACTGGGATTATATACGCATGGTCATAACAATTACTGTTGATTATATCATACGTACGTAAGTAAATAAGATTAAAGGAATGAAAGAAGGGAATCGTCATGGGTTCAATAGGCTTACGATTTATAATTCATTATTCAAAGCAGATAGATCATAAATTAAAAAATATGCAGTAAAAAGTATGCAAAATAACGAATACAACTGCAAACTTTGTCCTGAACTTGTTACGGCAGTTGAAAAATGGGAAGTATATTGAGAGGGACGTAGTCTTCTCCCCGAACGAAGACATTATAGATGCGTTATGGATTTAAAACGCATTTGCTGTGGGGCATATTGACATTCTCAGCCATGGAACACTGCAAATATTTGATAAGGAATCCATAGGGATCGGGAAATTGAGTCACAAGTTGCCAAATCACGATAGATGATCTTGTCTACTTCGTCTGTCTGCATGGCGTGTTTAAACCTTCACGTATCACATTCAATATAAAGATACATCACCGCTTTGTTCAAGTCACAGCGGAAATCAACGAAAGTGACAACTTCAGAGAGTTATGCACGAGTGTGCTGTCCTTCATTACTGAGGTAAATCATGTTAGAGAGTTCCCTTCGATAAAGTAATCTCCCTCCCTGTTGAGTACTTCGCAGATCACCCGTGTGATGAATATGTTAGAAAAGCTTTCAAGTCACAATCCACTTAGCATATGTCCCACAGTCCTGCACATATTACCGCCCATGGGACAAATAGCCACGGAGATATGCTCCTTCAGGCGTCTAGGAAAGAAAGAAAGTATTACTACATCCTACCCAACCCAGTTAATAATAGTTCTTTTACTTTAGGCACAAATGTTTTTTGTCTTATTGCGGTTTTGTTCATTTGATTGTATCATTGCATTTTCGGTAAAACGCCTCTTGGTGTAACACACCAGGTACAAGCTATACATCCAGACAGACTTATTTGATTCACTCAGACCGGGATGGACCCCGACTCTTTTCAATAAGTGCGGTGGACTCTTTTACATGCTCGAGGTGTGTCTCTCCTCAAGCACTGGACTTCCATTTAACGCCCTATCCGAGGGACGTCCATAGCCGAAGCTAGGTACTCATTTCCATCTGAGGAAAGTGACGAAAGTCGTTTAAAGTGCTTTTCCCAAGGGCACAATGTCGGTGGTATGGCAGAGGATTCGAACCCTGGACCTCTGGGTTCTGGACTTACCACCCTACCCGTAACGCCAGCATGACGCTGTTGAATAAAAGGGCGAAGGAAATATGTGAGGTTTGTAACTAATTATCATTCTTGTATGCTTTGGTCGAGCTTTCAACAGATCCAATCCTGATTATTTACCGTACACATCCACAACTTAAAGGTATTATCTAGTATCTTTACTGTTAGAATAATATTGTCAGTCTAGATATCCTGATTTATGATTTAGAGAAAGGAAAGTAACAGTCCAAGTTATGTTCCATGAGTTTATTTCAACAACTCTAAAGAAAGATGAAAATTAAATATATAATAATCACCACATCTGTGGGTACAAAATTCAGATTACTTGAAAAGGTTTTGCTAATGGTAAGTACCACATGGGAAGGCACTTCGTTACCAAAGTAATTATCAAACTTTGTCTGGAGGTAAACCTATTATAAATCTGTGATTGCATGGGATCTAACTTTAGTGTTAATTAGTTTGCAATTAATTTTCTACTTCGGAAGTCTTTTCCTTCGACTACGCTTCGTGCATGTAAACGTCAGTCCCAAAAGGCAGTATTTTGAACAAGAGTTCGAAGACCTCACGACTTGTAGATCTTAATTAATTCTAGCTCATTTATTATGTAGATAAGGTTTTGATTAACATTACATGTTGATATTGGTCACTTCCTGTCACTCGACGGTGAACTTGAGTAGCATATAGAAAATATGTAAATGCGAAAACACAAACTAACGGACCAAAAATAATACCTCCCCCTGAATAAGTAGCCTCTTCCGTTGACCCCGTGACCTGGACTGTCATGTCTGATTAACGACTATCACTACCATCTTCGGGCTGTACTTCTTGCCACTCCGACAAGTCTGACATTTGCGATCATCTTTCCACACACTTTCTGCCACACTTTTAACAGGGTATTCAAATAACTACGGACAAACATAAAACAAAACAAACAGACATACAGAAATAAAAAAGAGAGTCCGTACAATGATTGCCCGTACAATGATTTGATTATCCTATGTTAACAAATACAGCGGACAAAACAAGGGACTATGCGTTCTTTTTATGACATTATGTTTGATAGCTTTGTAGCATAGTTGACCGGTCACGTCCCTGAACCAAGGAGGTTTGAAATTAACCTCCTTGTCAGAACATTTTGAAGACCGGCAGTTAAGTAGGAAATAAAAGCGATGGCACATCGTGAATACGACCAATGAAATGCAGTAAAAATCATTTGCTCCATAAACGGAATCGGTTTTACCACAAAGTTTTCGTGGTCTTTTTTGCAGTCACTTTACTGGCAAATTTCGAGAGGTGAAGAAATGTGATCTAGGATATCACAATACATATAAATATGAAGTAGAATTACCTGATTATGATAGATGAACCAGTCAGTCAACCATATCGTTTTCTCCATGCAGCTAAATGGGTTTCATCAATTCTCCATTAACTGCGAAAGCGATTAAATCGTTGATATGTAAATCATTAAACTAATCACGCACTAGGGCACTGATGAATATTGATGAGGACATTTGGAAGATGATCCTCTTTAGTGGTGTAGCATAGGTGTGTGGCTGGGCTATCGGACCCGAGATTGAGGGCCCACTGGTTCGATTCCTGGTATTCTCGGCTAGACGTTGTAGCATTGGGAAACACACTTTACACAGCTTTCCTCACTTCACTCAGGTGCAAAAACGGGTACCTGATTTTGGTTGGGGAGGTAAAGGTAATGGAAGGAGAAGGATGGGCTCCGCCTTCCAATACTGTGCCATCGGCACAGTGGATTAACAACCATCTGTCCCTATAGCCCCAAAAAGGCCATTGGACTACCGTTACCTGTGTACATGTTACAATTGATATTCTATCAAGGAATTCTTGAAATCAGAATCTTTTGGCTTTATCTTTAGGCTTTAACATGGAGTTAAATGGTTCATTCGAAATGAATGAAAAGTACGGTGCATCTCCTCCAATAAATCAATAGATCAAGTAAAGAAATGATTGTATTGAACTTCTCCGGTGTACGTGTCCTCTGTGCTGTTTTCTTCAAGCAACAATGCCCTCACTCAGTCTTCCAATGACTTGACCTAAAAGTGCCACAATTTGCAAGCTATTATAAACCTATTTAGAAAGCTCATGTGTTACGCCGAAGGGCGGTTATACCGGCTATAAAGATACAGGAAAATAAAGTTGACCAGAACATCTTGATATACAAAACTAACATTTTATATCTTTTCCGACGTATGGACAATCTTACAAACCTTAAGTGCCATCATAATGCTTTGATAAGAAAAAAGTAGCTAAATGTATTCCCATATAGCCTTCTGGAGGCTGTAAGGGCAGTGGGCTGTTATCCCTTGTGTCTATGGCCAGGTATTGTAAGCCGGAGCCCAACCCTCTCCTTCCATTGGCGTTTACCTCTCCAACCAAAGTCAGGTACCCATTTTTACCCCTGGGCGGAGTGAGAAAAGTGTTTTTCGACACCTGAACGCCAGAAATCGAACCCATGACGTCTCCATCTCGTGTCCGCTGCCTTTTCACGTCATACAATGCTTCGATACTCTCCAGTGTATGTACAAGAATGCCCGATGAACGCCGTTAAGTGACTCTAGCCTAAGACGCGTTAAAATCTCACGCCATCTGTCCATACTGACAATGGACACCACACTTAGGACGGGACAGATATCGAGCCGTCTGTTCGACCCATTAGTAACGCAATAACCCAGATAACGGCTGTCATGCAGACTTTGGCGTTCTACCTTTCATTCAAGGTCCACTCGATCGATGAAATGGGAAAGAGTCGGCAAGCGTCCAACAAATACGCTTGCGCTTTCTTTTGAATCTGTCCATACATCTTTCTCATGTCGTTAAGAATTCTATGTATCTTTCCTGACCGTTTTGACTATGTATTGAGTGGGGAAGAAGAAAACGCGTCGTTTGCAAATTGGCTTCTAGGAAGATACCGCAATGTGGTGAAGTGGTTTCTTTGCTTGGCAATAAAAACTGCAGTCATACCTTAGATGTATTCGTCGTCTAAGGAATGCTGATGTTTTGTAAAGAGTATTCTATAAGGAGCAAGGGTTATAGGTTTTGTCTTTGCCGTATCGTAAGCAAAAAAAGTGAGCTTTCTTTGGTTGGACGCAGAAACGTTGCGTAGCCAGCAGTAAGGTCCTTTTTTACTCTCTTACATCAATGTTCAGCTCACGTATTCAGCACGCCTTTCACGTGTACGGTATATGTTATTGAATAGTAAAAGAAGCAAAGCACTCAGGGCTCTGATGTTTCGTCGTTTCCCTAGTTTCTTATACAAGCATTTAGACAACACTTCAGTGAGTGTAGAAATCATGGAGAGTAAAGGGTTGCCGCTAAAAGCTTCCAGTATTAGAATGCAGCTCTTTAGTTCTTTATCCATTAGACCGACGTCATTGTTGCAACAGATGTAGAATATTTGGTTGCTGCTATATGTTTATCTATGTTCCCATTATGTTATTCACTCCTACCATACACGATACGGTCAAAGTTTTGTAACCTTAGCTGTTTCCAACTAGGTCTTAAATACAAAAAGGAGAACAGTGAAATGTTGATATACGTTTGCTCATACCTTTTGCTACGAAACGTTAACGTTTCTTGTATACGTCGATGGAAGTTGGACATTCAGGTAATAAGATTCACATAGTAACATTTCTTCAAGCAACGGGATAGATTTTGGCTTAGTAATTTGGTTTGGATAGGTTTCGAAAATATATCCAATTGCTTCGGTAACTGTTAGGTTGCTTGAATAACTGTTCCATTCTTGGGTTGATTTCGTACGAGGGTGAGTAGAAAATAGTGCAAGTGGTTTTATAACAGTAGCATAGTACTTCTTCAAGTTGGCAAAGATCTATACAAACTCAATTGCATTACCGCGCCTCTGTCCATCATCATCACCATCATCATCATCATCATAAATGCATCCTTCTCTTCAGGCAGATCATCATCATTGACGATAATGGCTGCTGTGCCATTTGCTTGAGCTCATGGGACATAATCTGACACTTGCCGTGAGCACAGTCATTTAAAGGTTATCTTCCCCACCCACTGTCAAGGCCAACCGGTATTCTAGGCGACGGCGAGAGTGACCCTTTGTTTGGCGATGGTTGCACACACTTGCACTGCTTAAGGCATCAAGCCGAATGCATCAATTCAGTTATTTCTCAGCAGAATATTCAAGTTACGAGTGGTTTCAAACCGAACTATTTCCTTTTCATCAAAAGAGCTGAAATTTGGTTGCGATCATCTTGAAATTACCTTGGTCGCTCATGAATACCTGAAAAATTAATAGTTGAGATATTTCAGTCGATGATGGGACTTTTCCTTTGCGCCGCATTTCAACTCATTCTATCATGAAAATTAATCATAGCACATAAAGATATGAAACTTACTGTTTGCCTCGAAAGAAACGAAGTATTAAGTTAGTCTAATCTATCTCTCCCTGCCCAACATCATTCAGAGATTCTTTCCTCTCCTAGGCGCTGTTTATTCTGGGAAATGACCAGGAGTTATCAGTATTCTGGTAACATTTTCCCATCAACTCAAAGCTAATGGAAACTACATCCTAGCTTTTAGACACGGTGGTTCTTATTGTACTTCTATCGGAACCACTTATCCACAGTCTTGTGATGTTAAGCTTAGGAAAACGTAAGGACGTCTGAGTGAATTACCCGCTCTATGCTGTAGCGTTATAATAAGTTTATTGCAAATTCATGCCCGTAGGCTAATTGCATGTTGACAACAATGTTGAAGTAGAAATGTAAAGTAAAATACATAAGGCATACATGTGATACAAGATCATACTATATTGCAAGGTAGCCAGTTAGCCTTTATAACCTTCGTCAAGAAGGTTATGTTTTCGGGGCTGAGTTTCTGTCGTTTGGTCTGTCTGTGTGTGAACTGCATAACTCAAGTAGTAGTAAATTTTTATGATAATGTTTCATATACGCACAATGTTTTGTGTTGCAGGCCATAAAAAAGAGAAACAGAAAGTACAGAAAAATAGAACCCTACAACTGTCTCAAAACTATGAAAAGCTAGATATCCTAATCGTTTTATATTGGGTCTTGTAGTACGTAGTCGAGTCTGATAAGAGTAAGGTCGCCCACCTTTAGTATACGTGACGATTAATGTTAATGTCTTGGGTTGCGTATTCACCAGGAGTGCCTAACGGCAAGATGAACTGCAGATAGCTCTTCTTTTCTCGTACAAAGTTTTTGAAGGATTGAAGCGGTAGATGAGTAGGCTTTGCATCTTTGTCACGAGATGCTCAAATCCCACTACTGCTTTACGTATTCTCGCTGACTTCCTAACTGTGCCGTTGACTCCAACAATCCAACGGTTATCATTATAAAGATATGCTGTTATAAATAGTTACAATCATTTCAAAATGAAGGAGATCAGAAAATAACTTTTTCCCGTTTAGACATGATTCGAACGTCCGCAGGCTTCTATTTTCTTAGGAATTACTCGGTAACAGACGCTGAATTCTTGGATAAGAAATATTAGAAAGCATCTGGCAAGCCTTGTGTCAATAGCTGCCAGTGTTACTAGCGGACATGATTTCAATTCAACGACAAGGAACGTGGTCTAATTTCCAGTTGCAGCAAGCAATACATGATTTCTATAAAATTACTCATCAATTATCATTGTTGGATGAAGCAAAATGCCTTGAGTCGGAACATGATAAAAGTGTATGAAACGTCTCTCTAATTGTCTTGGGTAATGTTTCACTACTCTTATACTTGATCATCTGCATTAAATGTGATTAATTCTTCATCGTAGGTAGGAAAGACCATCTAAAATGTATACAAGAGTGACAAGTCTACATCCAAACTTTATGGACCCAATCAACCCCCTTTTGAGTTCCCAAGTTACAGCATCCAACATCTATTGGATGAGCCCTTTAACCTCATTACATCTCATTAATGTACATTCTTGCTTCCGGCAGCAACTTTCATCATCCACCAGGAATAAATCCTGTCATACAAAAGTCGATTATAAATTCATGATACCCTTTGGAGTGCTTCAGCAGCCATTATGCAATTCCATTTGTTCCGAACTTCTTATCTGCAAGGTAAAATCGTTCATAGATATGACTTTTTGCTTGCGATATGAAGTACATCTATATCTTAGTTTGTCACAGGACATGATTGTTGTATTAGTTATGACTTTATCGAAAATGATACCCGGTACAAGTCTTAAAGATGATAAACTTCACAAGAACATATTCATTCTGTAAATATTCATGTATCTATAAACATTGAGAGAAGAATGTTGAATAATCCGAATTTGTGCATGAATACAATGCTTTCATCTACTTTTGATTTTTAGTACCAGTGGAGTCAAATCATTGTGTCCAGCTGGCTATGGAAAATGTCAAATATCGCGGGGTTTGGTCAGTCAATAGCAGTCTTATTTTCGTTCCTTTCTTATTTTTCTTTTGTCAAACTATCACTTAACTTGCGCAGTCTGTGCCCAGTACCATTAGGACCTATTTATCTATCTTTTGACAGAGTGGCTTTCCAAACGATGTAAGATGCTTTTCGGCCACTTGGGCTTAACTATCATCATCATCATCATCATCATATCGGGCAGCTTGCCCGGACTAAGGCTGCTCTCTCCCTCCAGGCGTCACGGTCCGCAAATAGTTGGTCTAGATCTTCAGACCTCACCCCTACATCCCCAGCAAGTTGGTCTATTTAGGTCCGTCGGGGTCGCCCGACACAGGAGTGCCCATGAGATGGTGTCCAGAGCAGGAGTTCGCTTCCAAGCTCTTCTTTGTTTCTGTAGCTTGAGTATAGTCCCTGCCATTACACGGAACAGGGAACTGAACTCTTCCCTTGTCGTTTATGCTCGAGGCATTCACCTTTTTAATCACGCTCCACAGAAATTACTCTCCCCGGTACCATCAAGGAAAACGTGCTACACCCAGAAAATTGCTCGCTTTTTCACCGGGCGCCAACTTGATCCCTAGACTCCCGTTTAATTTGGAAATGCTCTTTGTTGTTCACAGCGCAAATTGCCCCTTCACTCGCGTCCCTATGCATATTGCATGTAGAGTATACATTATAGAAAGCGACTTCAGTAATTGCTAAAAGGATGGGGGTCTACAGAGAACACAATATCGGTATCAGTCCCTACCGTTGACGTGTCAAGGACATTGTTCAGAAAAAGTGACAGGCGCAATATTGCTGAAAGTTACTTGCCTAAACTTTCTCAAAGGCTTTGACACGTCTGGTTGACACACGTAGGCATATGCAATAACATAACAGTCTCTTCATTCCAACAAGAACAATGTTTTACCATTTATATTTCATTCCACTGTGACTTAAGTTGACATTTCACATTGTTGAATGTTTTACTTAACGTCACTAAAAATTGAACCCAAAGGTTTAGACTTACCGTATCGACACAATTACATGTAGGTATAACACTACGATATCGTCTTTCCAAACGTGCCTTTTTGCCATTCGTGATTTATTCCACTATGCCTTAAGTTGATATTTCACATTGTTGAACGTTTACCTTTTATTTGTCATTAAAATAATGGAAAGTATCAAAAATTGAAATTATTAGAATTTCATATTTCAAAGTGTCACGCACAAACCGATGACTACTGCGCAGTAACAGTGAAAGGTTAAAGGTCATATGATTCATGAATTCATCAGCCTCAATGGGCTCAACCTTCGTTAACCTTACAATCTGTCATGGGAAGACAGGTCACGATGTATTTTTTTCCCCAGGAAGGGACATAGAGAAAACTTTCTGGCAGATGGCCAAATGGTTTACCCACCAACTCTACACTGAAGATGGAAGATGTGGTATTTATATTCACCCTCTCAAAACCCTTAGAAATACATATTCATTTGGAGTCATAAATTTACATGTTTTGTTTAGAGCCAATGCCATGGTCTACCCATGGATTTTTGTTGTATCATTGACCTTACATAGACAGGGTAGATGACTGGAAAGTTGATGAGGTATATGATTGCCTCTTCTCGACATCATGTAAAATAGTCGTATAAAATTTCAGATGTATAAAAATCGATCCATTGTTTTTCATTTTAGAACAAAAGCTGGAATGTAGAAACTGACCAAAGGGCTGCCCAGGGGTCATTTAGTGCATATATGACGTATATGTATACTGATGAATGACTTTTAGAAATGGGTCAGGACTGTAGGGAAATGTCCAGTATTGTGTTGATCGTACTTACGGCGTTGCCCAGTGGATTATTTCTTAATTTGATTACTGCGAACTATGTGCAAATGACACTTCAGGTGGCACCGTAAGGAAGGGAGTTGTGTAATTTGAATGTTAATGACTGTCGTACAAGTTAAATGGTATTTTGATATTTGTTGTACACAGGAAAAAATGAGGAAACTTTAAAAGTTAACTCTTGTTGCGCCTTTTTTCCAAATATAACAGTTTCAAGATACTCCATGACTGCATCTTAAACAAGTGTACACTATCATATTACAGTGTATCTCCAGAAATACTCATGGCTGTCGTGTTGTTATGATACCAATGGCGAGAAATGGTGGCTAGTTGGTCTTGTGATAAGGGCTGCTGACTTAGAATCACAAGTGAAGGTTCTGGGTTCGAATGCCTGTCAGGCTTATTGTTGAACCTTGGGAAAGGCACTTAGCATATACTACCTCACTAAAATGAGTACATAACTTCGGTTAGAGACGTTCTCTAGGATGGCGGGGCGTATATCTGGAGGTCCTGTGGCTTAGGAGAGTCACATCAAATACGATAAAGAATCCACAACACTCCCGGTGTGAGTGTATCAACCCTCGAAGTCTTAGATCCGGGTTGATATCTTGGAAAGGTGACAGTGACGTGCTATGTCAATCTTTCCACAAATCTGGCAAAACTAAAAGAAAAAAAAACGCCGATACCTACAGACCAAGAATAGTACATGTTCATGAAGTAAAAGAGATGCACATAAATCTCTGATAAAAATGCCTAAACGCCATAAGAGTTCAATAAAAGAACCATCAGCGATGTCAAGTGTCGAAGGTGCATTTAGAAACCAACAGTGAATCCAATTAAAACAGCATTATCTAAATGAGATATCGAAGTTCTCAAAAGGGAGTCAGCATGTTTGATGCCATTATCATTAGACGCGCACAATTAAAAGAGCACAGTGCTGAGTGATATATATATATATTACAATATACTACTCCCATGTGCCCAATATAACTGTTTTAATTGATTTGCACATCTTCATGCAATAACAATCTTCTCATCGATCAGGAAAGTTTTTTTCAACTATGACCTAAATAACGTTTGTAATACCAACAAAACCACCATTAACATTAATTCGCCGTGTTACATTAGTCCGCCATTTCGAAAATCAGTGGGTTTGGGAGACCTCTTTAGTGCAGTACCTCCTAGGTATGCACAGTCTAGATATACAATACATAAGACTGGCGGACGTTGGGTTGAAGATCTGTTTGGACGTGTCTTGTCAGGGTGGCGGAATTATGCACCCTGGTGGACCTATGTTAGTAGATTACGCATTATGTTGACTCCTCTGTTCATATCACCAAAAAGACTCGGGCACTCTTCCAGTGTTAAAGATACTACAGTCATCGCAAGAGTGACACTTTTCCCCTCAGGGGGGTGAATGATATCTAAACCCCTATAGACACGAGAACTGCTGACTGATAAGTACTGTAGGCGGCAAACCCTCATCCAGGGATCTGCCTTTCACACGGGCTGTCTGAGGAAATCCATCACTCCCTGAGAAAATCACTACCTTCGATGTGCACATTGCAACACTCTATGTAAATTATTAATCACAGCTTGCAGTAATGAGATCATTAGCGTTAAATTACATCCTGTAAGTCCTCTTATCTGAAATAATTGCTACGATGCTTTGTGTATCAAAGAGTATCAGCGGCATTTGGGAAGACGCTGCGTTTCTAACACATCTTGTGAGTTCTCTGTTGTCATCTGAAATATGTCACTGTTTTGGCATGCTCATTAGGAACTTCAAGTTTGAATTCAGTACATAGTGTACGAGGTTTTCAATGCATACTCTACGTTATTAACGTCCATCCAATGATATTAATATTAGATTACTTTTTCTCGGTCGTACACATTTACCCAAGCCTGTGATACGTAGAACGTTTCCTATTATTCCCGTTGTTGTGTACATGTGAAACTGTGTGGAAATTTGTGTTACTGATATTACTACGTACCACCTTTTGTGAGTGGCAATGTTCATGAATATATGCTACTGGTGCTAATCTGGCAGTGGGTTGAATTCAACATTCCAGTACCTTCCCAGACGAACAGCCCACAGACACTTAGCACTTACGAGTTTGTAACTAGTGGTGAGTACCAGAGCAAGGGGTGAATCGCAAAGATGGCATTCGTGATCACGCTTTGAGCTTCTGACAGCTAGCAATACCAAAGAGGTCTATGTATATTGCTGATGAGATCAAACTCGCTAGGAGGGGTAGACATCACGTCGCTATGTCGACTGACGTTAGGCAAAGCAATTCGCGTATTCGGTTTACATGGACGTACTTTTAACATCTTCTCCAGTAGACTGAATAACATGGTGCCCAGTGTAAACGGTTTATACATCGTTAAATCTAGCAGCTATGTGAACTATCTTTATGTCGTATGATCAGCTTAAATCCTAGTGTGTGCATAAACGTTATGTACTGGTTTAACCATTTTAAGGGAACGTCGAAGTGATTACCATTATAGGTTTGTAGCATAACAACTTTCTTGGTTATATGGTACCGGAGATAATGTAGAGTAGAATGCTAAGTAGGTTAGTTGGTACAATGCTATATTGTCAATATGTGTAAGTATGAAATTTGTATGTGTATGTGTAGATGAGGTAGAATAAGCTCTGAAGAATAAGTGCTCCGAGTGAAGGCTTGGGTTCACTTGATTTATGCGACAGTGGCGAATATGTTAGGCATCTTACGGGAAATAAATGACTTAGCTTCTCCCCCAATCTCCGCAGTGAAGTAGGCTAGGTTAATCTAAATGCAAGTGACGTTTTTGATGACGTATTTGTCCTTGAGATGACATACTTTGTGAGAGGTTAAGTCTCCGATGAACCGTCATCTACGAAAGTTGCTTGTCACACAGTTTTACATGAACAATTCACCCGGACGGAAGACCTGGCGCATTCCCGTCTTGAATCAGCCAACGCAAGGGTATGTCACCCCGTAAGGGGCGGTATAACCCCGACGGTGCGTTAGCACGTAGACTGACAAGACAAGACAAGACAAGACAAAACAAAACAAGACATGTCACTAAGTGGCAAGTACGTCGATGAAGGTTAGACATCCGGGTAATACGATACGCCAAATAACAGTTACTCAAGCAACTGGATATGATTTTGGAAACCAAATATAATGTATTAACGTTTTGCCGAGCAGGACCAAAACCATATATAGTTGCTTGAGTAACTGCTATTTGGTGTAAGTGGCAAGTAGTTTATCATCCTAGTTGATTTCTCTGGTTGAGTCAATTTTAAATAATGTTATACCCCTTCCAAACCGATAAGTCATTTCCAGGAATTTCCTTGGTGATTTCTAGGAATTTCCAAAACACTAAAGGCTTTAAGTAATATTAGGAACACAATGCCTTGCACGCTTGATGTCACTTTTTACAGCCTTTCCAGGGGAATTATCTCTTTTCCATAGTCCAGAACATGGATGATGGCCTCTAAACCGTTTTGGCGTGCAGGAGATCACCGTCTGTCTACGTGAGATAAAGTTTACTACTGGTTTTACGGACTGCAGGATCATCCGCTTGTTCCTTGGACTGAAGATACGCAGATACCAGATAATGCATGCCCGGAACAAGTTTTAACTGTAATTTTCAAGACAAAATTGCCCATTCCTTGACAAAGACTGGTCAAAATTTTTGTGTTGGAAATTGCAGATAAAATTTGTTTCAGAATGATTTCTACCAACACAGATGATTCAAGCTATGATTCATTCATGCCCAGCACATCTTACTGTAGGTTGTTTTTATGGGGTGCCAATACCAGTGTACACAGTCACCCTTACAACGTGCTATCCCAGACAACAATAGAAACACATGGCAAACAACAGGCAACAAATGAAATACAACTTGTTATTCAGTGTAGTCACTGTGAGACCGAAAGAAACAGGTTATATCAAACAGTTGCCACAGATTCCCCTAGCTTTGACCATTCAGAAGATCACAAAAAAGACTACGTGTTACTGAAAACACAAAATCCACTATTATGCAGAACGTGGGATAGTTCATAAATCCACTGCCTCGAAAGAATAACTCAACCCCCACAATAGTAAACGTTACACCTTAAAGTTGATTAGAAATTAGTGATATTCACTCCATTAACTTTAGTTTTACCTCGATACTAAACATGCAACTAGCCTCGAGCTTGCAAATAACTATCCAAAAGTATAAAGTATAGAACTGTCAGGCCAGGCTTGAAATTTTGTCTTGAACATAATAGAACGGCAATTGATTTTTCTAGAAATATGCAGGGGTGCTTCCATGGTAGTATTACATCTAAGACTTTATTTCCTATATGTTTTTTTCCAGTTAGTCATCATATAAGGTCTTGCTACAAAATGTACATTGATATCAGCGGTACCTGCTTGTCAGTGGTACTAACCCGTGCATGGCAGAAGTGCTGGAATAGTAAGCGGTAAATGGCTATAGACAAGTTGCAGGATTTTAATATGTAGGTTTGGCAAATGATTGATGAGTTCTTTTTACATAACTCTTGAATATCTTAATATTAGTCATGAGGGGGTAATCTTACGATGATTGCAAATAACTTATGAAGATTGGGTCAAAAAGTGGGTGACTTAAAAATTGGGATCCTTCCCACTTACATATTCATCTAGTAAGTAGAAAGAAGGGATTTAAGATGTGTCACTTAAAAAGATTAAGCGATTTTGGGCGGTGATTTTTCTCAAAGTGTGCCGTCAGCAAATTGCGATCCTTCCTGCTTTGATATTTATCTACGCAGTGTAACTAGAAAAAAAAGGATGATATATGTACAAAAATGTGTTCTGTTCTGTAAAAAGATTTATGCGATGAAGCAAGCATTATGACAAATGTACTTCCACTGCCGAAAAACTAACACGATTCCATTAATTCTTGGCAGAAAACCTGTCGCAGTGCATTTTTGCCCTACACCCATAATGTCATTTGTTTTTGTCTTAAGAAATTACTTTTCCACATAGAACCTTTCAAATGCACTGTAGTCATCAGAACACTATATTCAATCGATATCAAGCATATCTAGTATTATCATAGATTAATGCGCTGGCCCACTGGAGATAAAGGGTCCAATATTCGGGATAAATGCAGGATAATAAGATCGGGTTTGAAAGTAAAAAAAGCCTAAACTGAGACTGATTCCATAACATTTTAACCTCCTGCTACTTTGTACTTGTATGTGTGCCAAATACAATATAGAGTTGCCAGAACTAACGTCATTTTAAGCCTGAAATATTACAGAACTTTCCTTTTGGCTCACATAAAGTGGACAACTTGCAAAAATTGATTTATCTGTGCTACTCGATGTTATCCGCTAAATTTTAGAATTTATCATAGGCGTGTGAACCCTAAGATTGAAAGCACGCATCGTTTGGAGTGGCTTGTTGTATGCCTAACGCGCCAAAATAGGCGTGGCTAAATTCCGTCTGGTAATACGGCCGTCGGCTTTAGAAACGGTTGTCGCCTTTAGAAACGTACGGTTGTCGCCATTTGAAACGGCCGTCGCCTATTTTCATGTATTAGCACGCTCCGTCACTTTAAGTGTATTAGCATGTTCTGCCTACAACGTGATGTTTCGAGGTGTATTTGGTTAGCGTTTAGAGTTTAAGGCTTTTTGACTCGGGTTCGAACAGGGAGTGGTATGGTGCACTTGTTTTTCGATAATTTTTAAACATTATTTAACACGATACTGCTTGCAAGTCATCGTCTTCATGACTTACATATATGCAAATTAGGCAAATATGCTTCGAATGGAAAATTAAGCAGATATAGGGGCGACAAGTTGTTAAGTTTGATAAAGTCAGCATGTGTGTGCCAGTAAAGCTGGCACATGCCGTGTTATCCCAAATGGTGGTTGCACCGAAACCCAAGCAATATTAGGGCCCGAAAATTGGATTTTGAGATTCAATTCATTCAGTAATTTTAAACATGACTAGTTCAAACAACACTAACAGAATGATTAGCGACATCCATGATGCAAAAATATGACGTCGGTGTGAAGTGAGAACTCACTTAAAATCGTCGCTGGGGTTTTTGTAGTCTCGTATCATCGTACGGCTCTATTTTGTGCGCTAAGTGTGAAATTATTACGCAAATGTGCTAAACAGTGTTAGTAAATGTCACTTCCATAAAGATTTCAGCATTTCTTTATTTCCAATTTGTTGGCCCTAATATTGCTTTGGTTGCTTTTAAGATTCGACTGTCTGTTATGTCACAGCCTCGTCCAAAATTTTTAAAAAGTGCGATGAATATGACTTCACCTAAACCAACACTCTTTCAACAACGTCTCCCCTTCAAGAGTCGAGCCCTCCTCTCCAGAGAAATAATTCGATTATCTCTTCCCCCGTCTGCCTCGTGGATATGGTCTAAGAATCATGTACGTCTCCCAAGTGACAACGTGTAACTAAATTGGCTACTGCGGCTGTGGGGAGACTGTGAGTGAGTGAGTGTGTATGATAAATGGGCGGATTTGTCAAACGGTAACTTGCGGAACATTTTCCTGCCCTTTGCGATTCGTTTTCTGGGCGTCTAGTTCTCCATGTCGACAGGAAGGCGTCGTTTCAAGGTTTTCTCCTTCAAACCGTATCCAGGAGTCGTTATAAATACCCTTGGGGCAACGGAAGGACTGAGTAGAGTCTTGAAGGAAATGTTGAACCTAAGCCCAGGCTCACGATATCTCTTTTCCATTTGCGAAAAGGGAAATTGTACACACTAATAATGTGTACGGTTTCTTAAATTTCAATGGTTCATCAACATTAACCTTAAATAGGCATAGCTAGACGACCAGACGACTTGTAGTTGCACTGCAAAATGTTTTGGGGTAACCGTTATTTAGTAACCATTTTGTTATTAGTTTATATCAAATTTAGCAAAACTAGCTCAGGAGGTAGTTTACTGTAGAAACTAGTTCTTAATAGCATTACATTTATGATGATTTTATCTATGGTACATATACTTTCAATTAGCCTTCGGGCATGTATTGGCAATGAACGTATAGCAATTATTAAACACCTTATTTACACTGCATTAGAGTAGCGTACATGTAAATCTACAGAAAAATTAATTACCACTGCAATTTTTCTTATTTTGTTTATAAAAGGTTTTGCTTAGTATATGAATCATTCATTTTGTCTTTGCACATTCCTTATGTACCCTGTCATACCATGCCTACTGCAAGAGGGCGTTTCTGATTGCACCGAAAAAGACATGTGTCCGCCTTGTGCTTTCGATATATTCATGCTAGGAAGTAACCGTTATTAGTTTAGTACTTTGAATCAGTTTTGAAATTGGACGGGCTTTAGTGTCGCCCTTACCCTGCCCTAATCCTAACTCGTATCCTAAGCCTAACCCGTATCCTAACCCGAACCCGTATCCTAACCCGAACCCGAACCCGAATCCAAACTCACTGTTTGGAACATACTCGTACATGTGTACATAGTACACAAAATGTAACATTTTAGTTCATCATCAACCACCTGAGTTGTTATCTATACTATTATGACCAACATTGTGACTCACCAGTATTCTGTGCTATGCACAAATATGAAAATATCAGGAATCGAGCAACCTTTCACCACATTGTTTTCCCCGCAATAACCGCAAGAGGGCGTTGATGTAACTTTGGTATGATTCAGAGGTCGTCATTGCGCGGCCATATTTTTGTCTTAGGACTTTCGGCTAGGATATGACAGGAGTATGCCATTAACAAAGGCCTTCACTTCAACCATTTTCTGTCACTGAATTCGGCTAAACTGAAGAATGTCCCCTGAAATCCTAATGTCAACAAAAATGTGAATCTGTGTACAGATTCAGAACAACTTCACCTCGCACATTCGCACCGTCTCGTTTTTCAAATAAGGGATGTGTCAACAACTTATCGTACTACGTTGAATACTAGTATAGCTTCTGAGGTGTGACAGGGCGGTCTGTTAAAGTCTATACCCAAATGGGCACGGGAAAAGTGTACATGGCGTGCAAGCTTCACACTTTATCTTATATCTGCGCTAGTGTGTGACGATCAAAGGCATACTTCATTATAGTGCAGGTTGGCACAGCACCGCTAGAACTAGATGACACCTCAATCATTTGTTTCTTGAAAAGATAAAGGCACTGTCAGGGGTGCCTAAATATTCATACGAGTTTTACGGAATTTATGCAAATTTTACGGAATACATACGAATTTTAAGAAATACATGCGATTCTTATTGATTTTTGGGAATACATGCGATTTTTACGGGATACATACGATTCTTGCAAACTGAACGGAACACATACGAATTTTATAGAATACATACGATCCTTACTAATTTGTTGACCATCGCCTGTCTAACACCGGCTTTCAGTCTTTCCCTGCTAGTGGGTCTAAACTAAACCGATATGCCAGCTTTAGTCAGGTGGAGCCTTTTAGTGCTTAACAGGATCGAATTTTTTTTGAAAGCCAAGATAGAGTTGGGAAGAAGTAAGTTCCGACGCCGCAATCTACAATATGCCGCTCATGTCCAACTGGACCAACAAATTTGTAGGGGTCGTATACATGTATTCCGCAAAATTTGTAAGAATACTTATGCACCGCTGGCAGCACAGCATACGCTTTACACGTTTTGGGGACGTTATTGAAAAGTGCGAACTTTTCTGTTTGATGTTTTGATTGACGAGGTTGAGAATTTAGCGCAGCGGAAGGACGGGTCGAGACCTGCGCAGACACCACGGCGCCGAAAAAGACGCCTTGTCGTTTTCAGAAGCCCTCCGTCTTCATCATGTTGAGGTGTTGCCTTTAGAACGTTAGCGTCTGTGCATGTAAGTGGGTCACGCTTTAAACATGTCAGGTTAGCCCTTTACAATATTAATAGCAGCACGCAAATTGGGCAACATTGGCTGTATCATGTATGTATGTTTCAGCTAATCAAATAGAATATGAACATATGATAATAATAACAATAATGATAATCATTATAATAGAAATAGATAAAATATCAGGCGTCCTTATTGTTAAGTTTGTAATTGTGTAATTATAGATCAGATATGATTGAAAAAAGGTAGCATTTTGTTGAAAATTTCATAGTGATGTATTTAGGAAGCTGATCATTCCTTTCATGAAGAAATAGTTGGAAAGATATCAAAATATATCTTAATCAATCAATAAAAAATTATTATAATCTGTAGTATCTATAACAACATAATCTGAATATATCTAAGTTTCGGTGACACAGCGAGTTTAATTGGAATAACGGCAATGATATGGGGGAATGTATAGTCTCAAAACGTACATACATGCACGTGAGGTTCCTAAGATCCTTTTAGGTGTTAGTGTGTGTGTCTAGCTACATACTAGGTCCCTCCCAATAAAATGGTATGGCGACCCTGTGACGTCACAATTCAAGATGGCGGCCACCACACATGCCAACAGATTCAATAAAGGTTTTGCTACGCAAACCTGCAATAGTGTAATTGACTGTACATTACCCCGTTTAAAGGGCAGATATCAATATGAATATATGAATATGACATTACGAAAACCGTCACTGTATTTACAGCATTTATTCAATCGAACTATCAAAACAAATGCAAAATGTGTACTAATTTTAGTAAGAGAGTCTGACACGCTTTACGACGTGACTACGGTCACAACCCGACATCTGAGCATCGTCCGACTGTACAAAAAGAGTCGAGGGTTTATCTTATTTGTATACTGTAAAAGTGATAATGTGCTCGGTTTTCATGGTGATCTCTTCACCGCGAACTTAAAACCATCCCGAACATTTTTGTTGTTTTCTGCTCGCATACCTCTTTGATTTAACCACGAACTTAAAACCACCGCAAACACTCAATTTTCTCCCTACCGCGGAATAAATCTAACGCGAACATTTGCCCCTTTACAGTGTTTGTTTGGCTGTAAAATGATACAGCCAGGACTGCCGAACTACCAATGGCAATTATCAAGCCCCTTTAGACAGCGGACCCGCGACGCGTTGGCGACCTCACTGCGTCCTAGATTGAATTTGAGTTAGGCTTGACTTTACAATAGGAATACCATGCAAAAAGTACAAGTATGAATAAAAATGAAATCACACAAAGCGTAAAAAGATTCGTTTTTTATCGATTAGATTCGTTTAGCGCGCTGTCAAATCACTCGGTCGCAGCGAGGTCGGCAGCGTGTCGTGGTTGTGAGATAGGGGCATCAAGAGGTAGGCACCACCGGGATCATAGTGTTGGGCGACACCTGTTGTTGCATTCTTAAAGGCTTTCCATTAAAAAATCCCACGACACCCCACACGGCTGCGCCCATTCAACAGGTGACAAGCGACATGGAGCACATCATAAAATATTCATCGCCCCCTGTTTTGATGTTACGCTATTCTATTATAAGTTCCCGGTGCCATTGTGTGACGGTATCCATGGCAACACTCTTACAGTATGGATCAATATGAGCAATGTGTTGACTGCTATATAGTGTCATTTTCTATAGTACACTCTTATCAATAAATGACACTCTTTTCACTTCGTTACCTCCACTGGCGATGCAAATTTATGTGTCATATATTTAAAAAAAAAGAAGAGAAAAACTATTTTCTGATAGATACAAATATTTCTTGAAGCTATAGCGATGTAACTTATTGATTTATCATTTCATCCAAATGTTTGTATGATATATATAGTCACCTGGACCTGCACTTCCATTAGGCCGATATACTTTTGTACCGCTTCACTGACTTTCAAAACATAATGCTTTTAGACAAATGAAATTGTGCGACAACAGTGTCCCGAGCGTATTGGTGTGTGACATTCCTGTAGTGTATCCTTGGTGGACAACAAGTACAGATTCCCTTGTATTCATCACTTAGGTAAGGACAGATAGCACATTTGTTTCACGATGCAAAACCGTTTGACTGATGTTCTGTTTAGTATTTTCACGGTTTGCAGGTATTAGGGACATTTATATTGTTAAGGTTTGCTTGTTAAAGGCGTGTGGGTCAGGTCCCGTGACTATTCGGTGATCCTTTTAAAACCGAGTTTAAACCACCATCTGTTGTTGTATACAGGGGAAGGAACATGGAAGGGAGCTATAGCGAGGTGTAGCAACAACAGAAGACACTGAACTGCCAGTCTACTTCTGAAGAACAAGAAGAAGAAGGGGGAGGAACGCAAGATGCACCGGTCCAATATGAAAAGAAAGTCTTCGGCTAAGGGGGCGAACATTACCTTCAAGTGCCCGGATAAGGTAAGACGTTTTTCTAAAGTATTATGATCAAGTGTTCTCACTGGTTTGTTACGTTTATTACCTTCGCCAAGAAAGGATGTTTTTGGGTGCATGTGTGTGTGTGATTGTTTGTGAATAGCATAACTCAAGAAGTAGTGATCAATGATATTCGGTATGTTGGTAGGTGTTAGCAAAACAAAGAAACTATTAGAATTTGAGCCACCTATCAGCTTTTTAAGGTGCTACAGTGGAACTTCCGGCTATGATATCTTGATGTTGTTCTTAATGAGTTATCTGTGGTGCCTTGGTCTGTTAACCTGTACTGTTTCATGAATTAGTGGTAAAACTGCAACCTATAACTTGTTTACGTATTGATAGTTTATCTATTTATAGTTACATTATCATCGCATCAAATAAGATAGGAATTCTATACATCGTGAACATATGTTTCCGAAGTATTTCACATTCTGTTCGTGTAGAATTCTAATCATGAACGATGTTATTTTGAAATGGCATGACGCCGTAAAAGTGATTCATTTAAATGTCTTCGCTGTAATTCATGTGGCCAGGTATTAGTGTGAACCGTCTGGCGTTTCAAGAACTAGAAATATGTATCATTGTCTCTCTTATAAAGTCGTCAAAACTTTATAATTTGATACCTGGTATGATCCTCTATAAGGCAATGGTTTAGTTTTAGTACAAATATTTGTTTTTGCTTTATTTTGGTTGTCTCTTTTTTTCCTATCTATATTTGTGTGGGCATATTTATTAGTAATGTGCCTTAAGTCACATGATAAAAATATACACTGAGGCGCCCCCCCCCCCCCACGTTACTCTTGTGACCAAGAACCTTTCGAGTATTTCCCATTTCCCAAGTCAGCATGTGTTACCCAACAAACCAAGTTTTTTTGTCCTTTTTTTGCTGTTTTTTTGCCTGTCGTTGATAACAACACTTAAAGAACCTAGTGCACCCTTAACTTAAGCTTTGAAAACTTTCCTTAAATCCATCGTCGAACTGAAGGTTTTAATAGAAGATGTACAACATTGATACACCACAATAATTCAGGCAGCGTGTGTTACCGATCAAACCTGAAGGTTTCATGTACTTGTTTTCTGTTGTTTTCTTAGTCTTTGATAACAAAAATGACCACTTTAGGCTTCTCAGGCCTATACCTTACCTTCCCTAATACGTGCTTCTTCTAGAAGTTAGTGCTCCCGTGAGCTTCGAGAACTTTCCTTCCATTCAGACGTCCTAGTCTTTTTTACAACCTTGACATCCTTGCTATCATGATTCCTAAAAGCAAAATGTTGTTTTCGCCCTCGAGCAGAACCCACTAGATCCACCCCATCTATTTTCGTCCCCCAGGGATCATATTGTCACATTCGCTTACGTACATTCAAAACCGACAAGCCGCCATTTTGACCCGCGCAATTATTCCACCGACCACATAACAGATCTGGTTACCGACGAGTCATCAATTATTCAAGCCATGAAATGAGCAGCTCTTTAGTTGCCTCTTTATCGTTTTACTGGCTAGAAGGTAATCTATTTTATTTGAATCACAAAAAAGGACCAACAGACTTCCAAAGAAAGGTTTAATACCTGATCTTACTAATGTCCATTCGGGCAAAAGACTAGAAGTTTTTATTTCGTAATCTAAAATTGCGTCTGAAGAAGACACTTGAAATTGTTATTTTGCTGGCTCTTTAACGTTTTACAATCTGAAGGTTGATTTGCATCACAAAAGAGGACCTAACGACCTTACGACTTCCAAGAAAAGTACAAGGCCTGGTCTTATTGATGTTTACTGGGCAAAAGGGCTATGAGTTTTTGTTTTGTAATTTTGATATTGTATTTGTAGAAAAAACTTGTCAATTCACTTTCCTTTTATCGTTTCACTGGGTAGGAGGTGATCTTTGCATAACAAAGAAGGGCCTTAAGACTTTCAAAGAAAAAATGCAATGCCTTAGTGATGTTTGATATTGCATTTTGCAGATGAGAACTAGGAGGTAATTTCTCTTATTTGCATCAGAAAAGAACGACTTATCACCATCCAAAGAAAAGTATATTACCTTGCCTTAATGACGTTTGTCGGGAAAAAAGACGAGAAGTTTGTATTTTGTAATATGATCTTGTAGAGGACATATATCTTATTTCAATCTCAAAGGACCTAAAGACTTTCAAAGAGTAGAACAATGCTTCTTATTAAAGTTTAGGAAGCAAAAAAGGTTAAAACCTTTTATCTTCTCATTTGATATTGCATTTGAAGATGATTCGTGACAGTGATCTAGGTGCAGGCTTAAGAGCGCTTTTATTGTTGTATTTTCCGTCTAGACGTTGCCTCACTACTTACCTGGTTCCTTCAATACCAATTCAATAACTAAAACCCTATAATTTTAATTTCAAATGTCTTTATCTGTCATTGATTATACTCACGTAATACCCTCACCTTATTAAGTAAGCTTGGACAATATATATTAATACAGTAACGATTTATTCTTTCTTAAATTTGAAAGAAATGAAATTACGGATTGAGCTATATAATAGCTATTGACCAATTCTAGTGATTCGTTCCTTTTCATGAACTTTATCTGATCGGAAGTCAGCAAGAAAGTAATGTCAATGAATTTTAAAAACTTTAGTAGTATTGCTTTAATAGCAGACTGCAGTACAATTAAATGGGTAGAGGGCGCTTTACACATGCATGTCGCATAAATGCAGTAACAATGAATCACATTATATGTCTTACTTCTTTATGTAGTAAGAAGTCTATAGTTTACTGGCTGTGCCTTGGCAATCATGTCGAAGTGAGATAATACAATAGATACTGCTGTTGCAGTTTCATGGCATTTTGGCTTGGCATTTCTATTGCATAGTTGTCATAACGCAAGAAAAAATGTATGTTCATGACAAAAAGTATGATCTACAAGATCATAACCTAGTTCAGGATGCCCTTTTGGTATCTGACATCTAGATATAGAAGAAGGACAGCCTACTTACCTCAGGCGCCGTTGCTATCTTCAAAAGAGGAGGAAACATTCAGATATGGCAATGGCATGCTATGTACAGATGTTAACGGTAAAATAGGCACTTCACTGGAACATCGCAGTTCAGAAAGTCATTTCCCTCTGCCATTCAGGCCCCTAGCATGACTTGTGAAGGTTCGTTGGAGAGACTTCAGAGCTATATGAAAGGCCCTTTCCGTTAACAAATGTTTCTGGGACGGTAACGCGTTGTGTCGTTAGGTGCTTTGGCCTGTAAGCGTCTGCAAGAGTATGGCCTGCAAGAGTATGATACATTTTTATTGCTGCAAAATAAAAACCTGTTGTATATGAGAACATTATAGATAGCAAAAAGATCTATTGGGATTAACGCTATTTTGTTCAGAAATAAGGAGTAACCTTATCGTAGAAATTATAAGTATAGATATATTCTGAATATATATTCGAGCGGTTTGACAGAGGGCCCAACAAATTTTATGAGTAGATAGAAACGAATTTAACGCTATACGTTTTGTGTTGTCTTTTCAGTTATACCTTTGCATTTTGCATGATATTCCAATTATCATAAAGCCAAGGCCAAGGGTTACAAAATCCCATTCGGGTTGCAGTGAGGTCATTGTGAGGTCACCGTTTAGTGGAATGGGGGCCTAACAAGATTAGGAACGTCGGAGAATTCTTTTGGAATACGCGTCACAAGGCAACATCCCAATGTACATATTCATAGAAGACTGCTTCATTTCCATAAGAAACGAATGGGTTCAAACATCAAAGCATTTTTTCACGATTGCTGTACCGGACTTCTAAAGGAATTTTGATAGCTTTTTAGCTATAATTAAGATGGAACTAGCAGGAGATTTTCTAATCACATCTTTAAAGTTCAAGATTTGGAAAATCAATTGGTTCATAGAAAACAGAAAAGACTGCTTTCTTCTTTTAGTTTATGTACTGATCATCCTTAGGCTCCCATATCACTAAGTTGTATATGTTGCACGTCAGCCTGTAAAGACGTTTTACTGTATAAGGTCATAGAGACTTGAGGATTATCTCCAGACTACAGGAGCAATTTACATTTAAACGACGTGTTGCCGGCATATTCAACACGCGACTTCTGAATACTAATGTTCTAGATAGAGAGCGTCTATGTCGTAACATCTAGAATGATCGGTTACACCCCTGTTTCTATGTTGCAACAGCCCCTAACTCTGACATATGGAGGGGTTTTAGTTAGGTTTAGGGGCTCGGTAGTTATGGATAAAATAGGGTGGTCCCCGGATGTTCTTGACTACTTTCACGACTTCACTTTTCCGTGCAAGATTATTCCGAAATTATGCACAACCTCCACAGAATAAGTATCAATCATGATGTGGATTGTTTCAGACATAATGTTAGCCATGAGACATGAAGCTTTAATTGTAAATTGAATGCACAGTCCCTTAATAAGAGCCCGGTCATATACGTTGTACGATTGTCGTCCGATTGTCGTGCGATCGTCGTGCGATTGCAAATTCGTGGCATCTTGGGATAACCGTACACATGTTCCACAAAATTCAACTGCCTTGTTGCGGAAGAGGCTGTCTTAGATCCTTGTCAGCAGTTAGTTCTTTTAAGAATTTCTACGACATTAAAATTGCACGACGGCACGGGGCGGGGGGGTTTAGAGACACCCCTGTCAAAAAAGGACCAGGAAGCGCACCCAATCCAAAAAAGCTAGCTAGCGGGAATGACCCCTGCAACAATATGTAACTGTGTTTACATCTGTGTGAATTTTAAATGTCTATGTAAATGTGCTGTTATGTTATGTAATTATGTATGTTCGAATAAAGATGTGGAAAAAAAAGCGTACGACGACCTACGACAGACGTAACTAAATGTATCATACAATGTATATATGACTTTTAACCTTACTAATTGTGTGTATAACAAAATGACTGTTTTTCCCCAGGGTTTGCCCTTAGTAAAAGCCTCTGGCTAGTTGGGCAACCATTGCATGAACATACCGAACAAATGAATAGATCTAAAATGTAACGGCGTCGTTATGTATGATAGAGTTCCAGGGTTTTCTAAGGACGACCTATCCCCGGTAGCAACATGTCTTGTTCACTATTCATATTCAATGGTGCGTATCCATTGAACACGACATGTCATTAATCAATGAATAATCTTGCTGTCGGCGATCCATACACATAGCTTCATATGTTATCATGTTGGCATCGCTGCAATAATGACATCAATTCTATATGAAATATAAACCGGTTATTGATGTGCTGTCCTTAGTTGACCGGAGATTAACGAAGAGGCGTACAATTGTAGAATGTAATATCAAATTTTTCAAAGCCTGAAAATGAGAAGATTCATTTATATATTAGATATGTTTACCGTGTCTTTATTTGCAAAATAAAATGTAGTGAACAAGTGATAAGAGATATAACGGCTAAAAATGACGAAAATCTAAATTATACTCTAATCATGTTTAGAGTATCTGCATTTGCAAAATGTTTTTGATGTAGACGAAATTTGAGCGTTAGATTAAAGCCTTAAAATGATAAGTATACACTAGTTGTGTTTGGTTTGTCTTTATTTGCAAAACATGTCTGTAGTGGACGGATTTTGAGCTTAATCTGCGTTTGCAAAATGTTTTGCTGTTGAAGAAATTCAAGCGACATAAAGCCTTAAAATTACAAAAAAAATTGGGTATGTTCAGTAAATCTGCATTCGAAAAATATTTTTTTGTTGTGGACGCAATTTTAGCGACTTAAAGCCTCACATTGATGAAAATGTCAGTTATGTACTAAATATGTTGAGTGTGTTTTTATTTGCAATTGTTTTGTAGGGGACGAGCTATAAGCGACATAAAGCCTTAGTATGACGAAAATATCAATATATTCTAAATATGCTTAGCGAATCTGCATTTGCAAAATGTTTGGTTGTGGACGCAATTTAAGCGACTTTAAGCCCTAAAATGATGAAAATCTCAGTTATATATCAAATATGATTAGCGTGTCTTTATTTGCAAAAAAAGTTTTTGTAGTTGACGAGCTATAAGCGACTTAGAGCCTTAAAATTATGAAAATCCCAGTTACATTCTGAGTATCTTTAGCGAATCTGCATTTGCAAAATGTTTTGTTGTTGAAGATATTTAAGCGACTTAAATCCTTAAAATGCTGAAAATCATTTACTATGTATGCTTAGTGTGTCTGGATGAGGGTTTGAAAATCTTGGTAGTCAACCGTCGTACCATGACGACGACCGTTTATATACTCAGGGTGTGAATGCATTTTGCTGGAAGCACAGTCATTAGATGTTTAGTGATACGTTCATAAAACATCACCGTAAAACAAAGCCCTGTGCTCGGAGAAAGTCATCTTCCCCAGGCACAGATAGGTTTATGATGAAATGAAGATAATAATTTCGTTTACCTTTGGGGTTCCGTTCAAAAATGACGACCATTAAATATTCATCAACAGACAATGCAGCGGGTGGTTAGGGTTGTGTCAGCAAAAATAGGTTGGGAGGAGGCTTCGATAACATCTTTTCCCACTCTATTTTTCCCACTGTATTTTGCTTTTATAGATATTTCTTTGATGATAATGTAGTTTTTTTTCTATTTCACATGCCACCGGTGTTTCTTATCTAAACTTCAGGCTGTGTGAGTAATAGTGCAATGGTTCTTAAAATGGATTCCTATCTACAGCACTGAAAAGGCACTTACCTACAGGCACATATGGACAGAACATGTATATGTCTCTAAGAGTCTCTGACAATCTTTGTCAAACATAGCTTTCAGGGTCCGTTTAAGATACATGATATTCCGAAAGCGTCCTCCTACTCTACATAATTCTCACGCCTACCCAAAGACCCTGATACACAATAAAACTCGTAACAAAATCCAACCATTACCTTTCTCTGAACCCTGCATGGTAATCTTGCTTTGACAAAGACGTGTAGTCTTTAACAACTATCTAAGCCCCAAGATCCCAAAGCCCATGGAGTGATCCTAATTGCTTAATTGCATTAACCATACTCATTGTACAAAGGTTTGACCACACAATGGTTTTCCAATATGTCCAATGCCACGTTGCGGTAAGCTGCTCTTTTGTTCAATACATTCATCCTCTCTGCACGCACTCGAGTGCTTTTGAGACACATTTTATCTGGCCATGTGTGACTGGGCATTCTAAATTTGTTTCAGCACGCACGAATCAAAGGCAACCAAAGCAACATTAGGGCAAAATAATGGAAATTAAAAAAATGCTGAAATCTTTAAGGTAGTTACATTTACTAACACTATTTCGCACACTTGCATAATAACTTCATACTTGGAGCATTTTAAAACCAAGCAAAAACGTGCCCGATGTTTCCTTAGTTTCGCGAGCCTACAAAAACCCTGGCGAAGATTTTCAGTGAGTTCTCACATCACAACGTCGTCATATTTTTTGCATGATGGACGTCGCTATACACTGTGATAGCGTCGTTTGAACTAACCATGTATAGAAGTGACTAAATAAATTGACTTTCAAAATACAATTTTCGGGCCCTAACATTGCTTGGGTTCCTTTAATGTGTGACTGGACATTCTAAATTTGTTTCAGCCACGCACGAATTAATAGTGAAAAGACGTCATGGCTTCGATCGGAATTCCCCTGTCACGAAAACTTTGCCGACGGTTTGTACTGGAAAACGGTGGCTGCATCAGAAAGACAGGATGATGCCGTTTCAGGTCAACGGATACAAATATATTGATAACCCAAGTATGTTAACGTGTCATCTCATGGTGTGATGTATGACGTATTGGTTCAGGCATTATTGGAAAACCTGGTCTGCTTGCAGGAAGATTAGAAGACATTTTGACCTGCTTTTGTTTTCACTCAGTTTGACAGTGGTTTTGGCGACTAGCCAGTGGTTCTCAATTACTTGTCAGCGTTTAAATGTCAAGTATTATATGATTGTACATCATATAGTAGTATTCACCGCTTAAATAATGCCACATGGGTTAATTCAACTCAAGTTCTACCCTTATCCATACCAAGAAAGGCCAGTGAATATGTAACGTTAGGTAACTTTTATCCGTGACATGTTTTGGTAAGAATCAATCGACACCAATCTGACAAAAGAGTAAACCGGCATTTCTTTCTGCTACGTTCCGATATTATAGATTTCCTTTGCCAATTATAATGTACATGTTATATTTTGTCTCTAGTCCTGTTAATTCAAAATATTGCAATCTGAATTTAAGTATACCCTCCGCTGCATCGAAAACGACGGCGTTCTTAGATGGGGGTAACCTTTTTTCGTTAATTGCCTTATGCAGCAGTTGTTTGTTTCTTGGCTTGAAGAACGAACTCAAAAACATAAAATTGTCTAAACAACAGAGAGATTGAAAAACCTTTTCTAGTGAGAAATTTTACATTTAATTTTGTGTGACTATTAAATACATCTCTGTCCAGGCGATACTTATTGCTACATATTGATTTCAATGCCAAAATTTGTTATCAGTGCACAATCTGATAATTCCTTTGACATGATGAAGAAATTATATATTCACGGGCAGGCTAAGAGGGCGCTTGAAGGCCGAGGTTCCACGATGGGTCCATACATCTTCCAATTACAACATCTGCAGTGTGTGGTGGTCTCTTGGATCTAAAGGTCACTGGTTTGAATCCCAACGTTGCCGCCAGAATTCTTAACCACCGCCGGTGGGGGTGAAGTAATTCTGAGTGAAATTTTGCTGTGTAGCTATGGGGAAGGAAAACCTCATCTGTAACACATTTGTTTAAATGTGACAACCCCGGCATGGTATACATAGGAAAACATATTTTAACATGTCTAGACTGAAGAAGACTGAAAATCCTCCAATGATTGTAAATGCCATTCTCACCCCATACGTATACTTTACAGTGTTGTATAAGGTAGATTAGCCTTAATGAACTGTAGTTATGTGCAAGTACATGCCATACTTTGTCCCTTGTACATTTGTTGTACAATAAAGTTATTCTCATTATTTATCAACCCAACGCACTTCTTGGAAATAGGTCAGATATGTTGTCTCCAACAAAAGAACTCAGAGCGCAGCGCCGTTACTTCGTTCTTAGATATTAGGAATTGACTGTTAGGCATAGGAGGCTGTTAAATAAAAGCAGACTGGGAATAAACCATTTGTGCTCACCTGAAATGATGTCGAATTAGATCCAATGGTAATTATGTAATAATGGAGCCTGCGCATTGGTCGACGTAAGTCGGCTACATCATAACTGCCAATATCCTTGGTTCTTATAGGTCAGAGTGGAAATCCAATTAGTCCTAGTTTTGGCAGTTGTTCGAAGAGGCGCAAAACTACCCTATTGTAAATTGACAGTCTCAAGTACATGTTTTATTGATAAACTCCTAAGCAGCACCATTTACCCACAAGCTGTTGCAAAATAAAGCTACTCACTGCGCATCGTGGTGAACCAAAGTATGATAAGATCTTTAATAATAGTTGTACAGCCATTGATGAGACGCATCTTACGCCTTCAGATCAGAAATAAGGATCATGCAAAACAGGAAACAAATCTATTTTCCAAAATATTGTCATTTTAGCTGAGACATCTTAATCATTGACTTTTGCTATATATTTTGAAAACATGAAATCATTTAAATTCTAAAAACCAAATATATACAGTCATTTTGCTAATGCTATATACCATATTAGAGATCACGAAAATCCCGTTAAGTGTGATCCCTACTGGAAGGTTTTATGTGAATAACTATGAAATGATTATATTGGAAAAGCCATGTAGTGAGTGTATGTTATAACAGAGACGAAGGTCATCATAACAAAACCGTCCGATACGCCGCCCGTAGCTGATGTCATCACCTCATCAAAATGACTTCAACCCTCTTTTAAATGCTGACGTATCTTTCCTTATAAGCGAGTCGGAACTACTTTGAAAGTCTACCGGGCCCGTGTAGTTAAGCGCACTGCTGGGCATTGATAAACACAAAAGGATCACCAACACCTCGGGGTCCCTGATGGCAAAGTTCCTCGCCTGATTACAGTATCAAGCCCACTACTCTATCTCATCAGCATTGAATGTCCCCGGAGTTTGCCCTTCAAGCAGCGTGCAAGAAAATGTACCTTGACGAACCTGGCGCAACTCTCACACTTAGCGAGCTGATTATGATCGATCGGTGGATCCAACGGCTCATTTGGATGTGGTCGGACCTCGTCGAAGAGGTCATTCGTAGGCAAGATAGTATCAAAGGTAGCAGCAAAGCTGCGGTAAATGTTGGAGAGATAGCGATCCGCGTTGTTGGAAGCACACCTAATCTGCAATCGTCACACGGCTTGCTTGTTCCATGCGGAGAGAGGGTGCGGTTTGCTCTCGAGGATTCCTTCCTTCTCCTCCTCCTCCTTTTGCGGAGCGTTTCGAAGGAGGAGTGGACGTGCCACGATGTCCGCGTCTTTAGAGTGGGTCTATATCTCCAATTGGAAAAACCAGTGGAATTGGAAGCGTTGGATCGAGCCGTTGTTTGAAGACAGAGAAGTGAGTGTACTGTTGCATGTTGTCAGAGACAGAGTTAGGTTTGAAAAGTAACGGGCGGTGGTCTTTTCTAGATTGCTAGAGAGGGTAAACTTGGATGGATTGATAACGTTGGCTAATAGGTATAAACGTTTTCCGTTAAGAGTCGATGTACTACCATTTCCATTAAGCTAGAACTGAACAGCTTGAGTTACAGGATTAATACGATTTTAGAATTTCTATTCTACGTTTAAAAGTAGAATTTAGGAAAAACGACGATGGTCTCGTGATATTTTTTTCTCAACCTTTGCCTATTCACAGTACACGTATAGCGCTTTGTACTACTTAATATGCACGGTACAAGATAGGCTTGGTCACTGTATGCTGTGAAAGACAGGTATTTTCATGCACTAAAAGCCTCCTTTATGAAATTTGAAACTAACATTCATGCCCTTCATAGCTATATTGATGACCGTCCGTGATCTGCATTTTTGATGAGCTGTGT
This sequence comes from Branchiostoma lanceolatum, assembly GCF_035083965.1. Taxonomy (NCBI): domain Eukaryota; kingdom Metazoa; phylum Chordata; class Leptocardii; order Amphioxiformes; family Branchiostomatidae; genus Branchiostoma; species Branchiostoma lanceolatum. The sequence continues at coordinate 4,328,797 of NC_089739.1, forward strand.
ATTTATCGTTCCATATCATTTAGCATTTTCCTATAGAATACTTAACACCATTTGCATCAGCTCAATGATGTTGTAGCGCTTTAGTCATAGACACTGTGATTTAACTGTAAACATGTCCTTCGAAGTGCTATAAAAACGAAAGCAGGTACAATAATTTATGATGTGTACTAACATTCATTTACCAGCGCCTGAGAAGCCAAAACGCTCACAATTGCAAAGCAGTCAATTTGATTTATATTCTTTACCATCATCGTAATTGAATTGCAAAACAAAATGTAAATTTCATTTTGAAGCAGCGGATTTTTGATTACGGAAGATGTGTATGTCAGGTCATGTTAATGTCGCACTTTTCCTGTCTCCTATGTTATTGTATTTTACCATAATGTTTTATTAATGGGGTATAGATTCTTGTTTTTGACTTTTAGGGACAATTTGTTGTTACTTATTTGGCATCAATAGTTGTCGTTCTTGTTCTCTTCTTTTGACTACTCAACATGTATGGGCAAACCATAAATTTCGTCAAAGAGTAATTGGCCCTCTTTAAAGTTTATCCAATACCAATCAATGTTTGGTCTGAAGAAAAAAATTGATGAAAAATACAATTAATAGGTTAGACCATCCTCATGAAGACATGGACAGAATTTGGGTGCAAATTAGATGAAAAATACAGTTAATAGGTAAAACCATTCTCAGGAAGATATAGACAGAAGTTGTGTGCAAATTACACAAATATACAGCTTATATGTTGTAGTTAGTACTTTGGACACATCGGTATAAAGTATACACACACTTTGGTGTGTATGTGTATGTGTATGTGTGTTTGTTGTGTGTGTGTGTGTGTGTGTTTGTGTGTGTGTGTGTGCTTCCGACGTACTTGTAGCAGCAACTCAAGAAACAATAGATAGATTGTGATGATACTCTGTCTGTGAGTTCTCGGAAAGAAGAAGGTCATTGTCGAATGAGGACTTCCGAGTAACTTTTCCTGGTACTGCAGCGAAACTTTATTTGATGATGTTAAAATTGATGCTTCATAATCTATTTTAAACATTTAGTTCTTTTATAAGTAGAGTTAAAACCGCATTATGCACTGCTAATTATTTCTAAAAGATTGCCATAGTTGTCCACAGCATATTGCTTGCTGTTGTTTATCAGAAATAATAACTGATGACAGCATTTGACTTGTTTCATCCCTGAATAGTTTCATCTAGTTGGAAAATCACTGGATAACAAGGTTATTTTTTCACAACCAGGATTTATATACAATAAACAGCGGGCGTTTCTGTGACCGTCTGCCACCTTCTTCATGGCAATACTGACTGGTACTATTCGGTACTGCAAACAAGGTGTCGCTGTTAACAATGTGGTATACCAAATGTAAATATTTGACTTGTTTTTTCCCAGGTGCTGTGTGTGGTCGTCAACAGGACGTCCTCCACCTGCATCTTCCGTTTCCCGGGTGACAAGGTTCTGTTCTGCCTGGGACCGCTCCATCCCATCCGGAGGGTAGCCATCTGTGTAGCAACAAACAAGTATCCTTTCTGCCGTTTTATTTCAAAACCTCCATTGTTGTTGCGGATACAGTGCTGTTTGTTGCTGTTGTTCTGTGTGTGTGTGTTTCTCTTCATGTGTGTGTGTCCTTCTCTCTCTATCTCTCTCCCTCCTCTCTGTGTGCTTCTCTCTCTCTCTCTCTCTCTATCTCTCTCCCTCCTCTCTTTGTGCCTTTCTCTCTCTCTCCCTCCCTCCCTCCTCTCTGTGTGGTTCTCTCTATCTATCTCCCTCCTCTCTGTGTGCTTCTCTCTCTCTCTCTCTCTCTCTCTCTCTCTTGTGCCTCTCTGTCTCTCTCTGTCTCTCTCTCTCTCTCTCTCTCTCTCTTTCTTTGCTTCTCTCCCAGTGTGCGTGCGTGTTTGTCTGCGTTTCTTAGTTATTCTTTCCAGCCAAACTCAGGTAACTATGGATACATTATGATGATTTTCGGTCTGTGGGTTGCTCTTTTGAAAATGAAGGTCAAGGTCGATTTTGCACCTCCGAGCGGCTGTAGTAGGTACTACAGTGTAACTTTCGGTTTTAAATATTCTGTTCTGTTCTGTTATGTTCCGGACATCCATACTATTCTGCTACAATAATGTCTATATCTAGAAAAGATGTTTTATATGTCTTGCACACGTTTTTAGTTTGGTTCTCCAACCCACGTGCGCGTGCCATTCAAAGCAGTAAGAATGTCATTCAGCGATAAAAGGGACCATTGATAATGAGGCAGCAAATGTTACTGATGTCCCTGAATAACTTCACAATCAACATGTAATCCCACACATATCCCTTCTTCAGCCTTAAAATGCTTAATTCATGTGTTCTGATTTGCCTGCATATCCAGAGTTGATCCCAACTAAACCGTTTCCTGACCCCGTTCTTGATGAGTACACGATGAGTCCATAAGTACATGCGCATCATGTCCACAAAAAGGACACATTCATACACATTGACCTATAGCCTTACCAAGCAGAATGTCTCCTTAGTGTGCAGTATTTTCTCCTCTCTATATATTCTAGTACCCAGGGGATGCCACTGGTATTGGACACTTAGAAAACACCGTGGACTGTGGGCATCTCATGGGTGCAAGCGTTATCGAACGAAGCTTGCTGATTGCATTTAGAGTGACTTGTGGCAACGTGACACGCAATTTGATTGTCTCTGAAGCGGGTGATTGTCGCAAGTAGGTCGTCAGTCAGTGCTCCTGAAGTTGAGTCAGTGCTCCTGATCGGAGAAGTGTCAGTGTGAAAGGTTTTTCAATATCGACTGGTGGAAGTGTCGTATCTGATTGTGTGTAAGTGAGGCATATGGATCTGGTCACAAGACGGTCAAACTTTCCCTTGCGCGGTAAATTTGTGTTTGCTTGCTGTTGAGTCAGCTGATTGTGTGTGATCGGCAATGTGTAACTTTAAGCATATAGATCTGGTCACGGATCGGCTAAACTTCCCATGGTGCGGGAAATTTGTGACTGCTTACTGGTGAGTTAGCTGATTGTGCGTGATCGCAATGTGTAACTTAAAACATATGCATCTGGTCACGAATCGGTCAAACTCTCTCTTGCACGGTAAATTTGTGTATGCTTGCTGTTGAGCTAGCTGATTGTGCTCAATCATGTAACTTAGAACATATGCATCTGGTCACGAATCGGTTAAACTTCCCATGGTGCGGTAAATTTGTGACTGCTTACTGGTGAGTTGGCTGATTGTTCTCAATCGGCCATGTGTGAATTTAAACAGATGGATCTGGTCACGGATCGGTCAAACTTTCCCTGGTGCGGAAAATTTGTGAATCCTTACCGATGAATTGGCTGATTGTACTCAATCGGCCATGTGTAACTTTAAACATATAGATTTGGTCACGGATCGGTCAAACTTTCCCTGGTGCGGTAAATTTGTGAATCGGCCATGTGTAACTTTAGACACATGGATCTGGCCACGAGTCGGTCAAACTTTCCCTTGCACGGTAAATTTGTGAATCCTTACCGCTGATTGTGCTTGATCGACCATTGTCATAAACTAAATGAAGCGGTACGGCCTACTAGTCTATTTTATGGATGGCGTTTATTGATTGCAACGTACTCGATGCAACACTACAACACCACCAGTGAGTTGGATGCTTGTGTCTGATGCCATTGTCATAAAGCAAACGAACCGGTAAAGACTGTCTGCATATTTTATAATGAAATTCATCGATTGCAATGGGCTCAATACTTTCCTACAAAACACACTAATTAAGAAATCAAAATGGCAACATAGAGTACCTGGCAAATATATCTTCCGGGGTTTTCAAGATGTGTTTTGTATTTCCGTTGTGTAGCTTTTATTTAGTTCACCGTACGAAAGACACTAGAACTGTACTTTTCGTTGTACAAATGAAGCTTTTTATATGTACCGGGATGCATACACTAACATGAATAAATCATATCTAGATAAAGATCAAAACGCAACAAAAGCAAATCTAAATAGGCGCTCAGAATAAAACATCACCCACATATTATCGGTGGATTGATCCCTGTGATATTTTCGTAGATTGTTTGGATTAACATGACATGTTTATTGATTTAACGATTAGAAGAACAACGCAGCTGTTGCTGTTTTTACCACCAATTACAATCGATAATTCTATTGATCAGTAAAATCAACTGATACTTCATCCATATCAGATGTATGAAAAGCGTAAATCATTAATTTTTCATACGCCACTAGATCTGGAAACGACTATGTAAATGTAATGTCTATTTTCTAATATCAAGTGATCGCATTTTGTATTGCCTGAAGTATCGGTGTCTTTGAAGCTGACACGGTTTGCGCATCAAATATTTATTTGTGAATCTTGTAGCTTCAGGATAGAGTTCACAAAGGACCGCATACCGTGCTGTTTTGGTATGATATTACTAGATCATATCACTGGTTATTGATGAGCAAATCAGAAAAAAAAATAGGTGAAGGAATGCTCAGAACTTGAGAATTATACATTCTTTCGACATTTTTCTTATGTTTTATTTGTCTACGCCACATGCAAACAAGTAACAGTACCAATGTTGAAATGAAAATCTAAATGATAGTATGAACATGGATTGCAAATGCTGTAAATGCAGGAATGTTCGCCGGGATTTGATTTCGCGGAGAGAGAAGATCGAGTGTTCGCGGTGCTTTTAAGTTCGCGTTTGAAACCATAGTAGCACTACAGTCACAAAATGGAAACAATTTTCGGTGATTTTAAGTTCGTTGTGAAATGGTCACCGCGAAAACCGCGAACATAAAACCAGCGCGGACATTGCTGCATTCACAGTAGTCGTGCTTTTCTACTCTATATTCAAGTCTGTGTCAGTCAAGTTCAGAATATTCATCGTGTTGTACGATGAACTTTAAAGTCTGTACGATGAACTTTAAAATCGAAACCTTTTCCATAGTCATAGCTCCCGGCCGTGAGATTGTGAATAGATGCGACAAGTGGAAGTATTGGATGAAGGCGCTGTGAGTCTTATCTTCAAGACATCTTGGCAGCTCAAGTTGCCACACCAGCGGATCAATAAAGAAATTCCATCAGATTGCCGTCTCTATGAACAACCTAGTAGATAGTGAGCAACTCCTTTGCCATTAATTATCAAGTTGTATGAAGATCTTCTTGACATGTAAGTCAGATAATACACATTAAGAAGCCGTCTATGTCTACTTAAGCTTCGCTTTAGCTTGCCTTACTGACAACTACTAGATATAAGATTAAAAGGTGAAGTCCTGGTACGTAAACCGTAATTAGCTTGCACAATGCAACGGTGTATCTTGTCTAGGCAGGGGATTAAAGATGAGATCTCTCACGTATTTCATCCTGGCTTTAAGTGGAAATAAACATCATCCCATAGCGCCAGTCAAGATTGGAGTCGAACCCCCAGGGCATGCCGTTCTCTTCAAACTGATCCCCGATTACTTATAATTGCCATTCGGATTGCTTTTCCGATAACCCCTTCCACAAGTCTCTCTAGCAGTAATTTGTTAGGTGAGTGGATGCTTATATAAATGTCTGACCTATTCATCAAACGGTTGGACGAGAGTATAGAAGTGTTGCATGGACCTAGTTGTATAAGATTGACCTCCAGTGGTATGAAATATACTCCATTGCAGACCAGCAGAGTCAGCTTAAAGTAGGAATGCAGAGTTGATGTAATCAGTTCGAATTATGCCTCAGCCTAACGATTGGTGACAGTTCTCTGCGCACACGCGAGTGTAGTTATTCTCCCTAAGCGAACGATCCGTCAAACTGATAACGCAGTCATTACTCCTGATCCCGATGGCATCGGGTATTGCGGAGTGCAAATTAGCGAATTTATCGCCAGTCATCACTTTGCCTTCTGGCTCCTCTGTGCAGAACTCGTCAACATGCATCTTGTTGCGTCAAACTTCAATGAAAGAGAGAGCCTCATTATTATGTCAACAACCAACTACTTATAGACTTCGTTTCCGTGAATGAATGAATGAATGAATGAATGGTTTATTAAAGAAAATATAATTTTTCAGCCTGGACCTTAACTACCCCCCAACAAAGGCTACAACACAGCCTCGGCAGAAGCTAGGCTGTGAGTTAAACACGCGAGCTGTGGAGAACTGAACTGTGTTGAGCCACAAGGAGTTGTAGGGAATGATGCAGAACTTTGAAAGTGAAACACTAAAGAACTTTAGAGAACTCTGAGAGTTATTTGTACAATGCACAGAAATAGAGACGGGAAAAACAGTTTGTATAGATATGATATGATATGATAGATCTGATCGAATATTTTTTTAATGTCCCAATGGTCATCAGTAGACTAGACGTGTGGGGCATTGGAGACCCCTGGCAGGTTCGTTGATCTGCCTTCCGAGAGATTGTAAATATGATTACGAAACAACAACAATATAAGAATATAAGAATATAATTTATTCTATAAAACAGGATCGCTATGTACTACATGTTAAGTGTCATGGTTTCCCCTTTGTAAATACTTCAGCTATGCAATGCTCTCCCAAGGGAGGAATAAAGTACAAGAAAGAGAAATGAAATTTATTAAAGAAAATATAATTTCTCAGCCTGTCGGCCTAATTGTAGGCTCCTGCCACATGATTAAGGTAATATACATGAAGTTAAAAGTTGACTGATAGAACTACAATTAATAGAGTATTTAGATGAGTATTTAAAACGTAATTCATAGCCAGTAATAGTCAGTCTTCTTGGAGTGGACGGAGAAAGAAAGAGCAAATCGCGTACTCATTTATGTATTTCGTTATGGCGTGTACATACCAGTAACCAGGGTATATCGTACTATTTCAATGAATTGTAATGCAAACAAATACAAAAGGTAGTCCCATAGCCTTTTTGAGGCCATGGGGGCAGTGGGTTCTTATCCACTGTGCCTTGGCCTGGGCACGGTACTGGAGGCAGGGCCCATCCCTCCATCCTTAAACCGCCTTTTACCACCCCAACCAATGCCCGGTATCAATTTATATATTGTAGAATGAGAAAAGTTACGTTAAGTGCTTTTCCCAAGGACACAGCATCGGTGGCATGTCAGGGGACTCAAACCCAGAACCGGGTTCTGAGCGAAACGCCTCATGGAAACAATGAACAATACCAATGTTAAAATGATATTATAAATGATAGTATGAACAACAAATACAAGAATAGTTTTATCAGACCTGTTCCTTGACAGCATGACCAGATATTTTGAGATGTTTGTGATGTGTACCATCCTCATCAACAGCCTCATCCTGTCTATGTCCAGGCCCATCCCCATCACAGAGTAAGTACCTGCTATCTGTCTTACACTGAGATTGATGATATGACAGAACAGCAAACTCCATTAGAGGGACCCAAAGCAATAAGGTCAAAAAAATGGAAATGAAAGAAATGCTGAAATCTTGATGGTAGTGACATTTACTACATTGTTTAGCTCATTTGCGCAATAACTTCATACTCTTAGCATTTCAAAAACTTGCAAAAACGTGCCGTACGATCCTCTTGGTTTCGCGAGCCTACAAAACTATTTTCAGTGAGTTCTCACATCAGAACGACGTCATATTTTTGCATCATGGACGCCTTGGACTATACATATGTGATATTGTTGTTCGAACTAATCATGTATAGAAATGACTAAATGAATTAACTTTCAAAATCCTAAAACGTCTGGAAAAGTAGTACATGAATGCTCATTTTAAATGGGAAAGAAAAACAACTGTCTGAAATACGTTGATAAAAGTTGCTCGAAACGATAGCCTAAAAACCTACATTAGTAATGGTGGGAAATGAGATACCTAGGACATTACGTTGCTGAAGGTTAGACATCCAGGTAAAAAGATACGCCCAAAATAATTACAACCCCGACCCCCAAACACACTCACAAACAAAACAGAACAAAGACATACATACATACACAGACAAACCCACATACAAACAAAGCCACACAGACACAACACACACTTATAGACGCACATACACAACACACGCACACACATACATACAGACCCAAAAACACAAACAAACAAACAAACACAAAGAAGCATACAAAACACGCACATTCACACAAAAGTAGTATAGTGGAACCATAAGATAACAACGTGTGGTCATAGGCATTCACCATAACCTATTCATAACTCAGTGCCATGTTTGCTGTCTCCCCAGCTATGTGTTCATGGCGATCTACACGGCGGAGATGGCAATCCGGGTGGTGGCGAGTGGCTTCATCCGGCGGAAGCACTCCTATCTCAGGGACATGTGGAACGTCATAGACTTTCTCGTCATTTTTCTCGCGTGAGTTCACCCTTCTCATGTCTTGCATGAACTTCAGCAAGTACTTTTCTTTTACTTTAAGCCCCCCCTCTAACTGGACCTGCGGCACGGTGGCGTCGTCGCTGCAGCGTCACTGCGGCCAATCGATTTGACAAAGATTTCATCGACAAAAAATGAATCTTTTAAAGCTTTTTTTGGTCATATTTGTACGTTTTGAATGATATTACCATTACAAAGTCAAGGGCAACACAAATCCACCTTAGGACACAGTGACGCCGCCAGCGTGCCGCGGGTCCAGTGAGAGGGGGGCTATACTTTGACCAAGCTCTTGCTCGAACCAAGCTTGAAAGCTTCCTCCAACCAACCTTTATCAGTGACTGGCTTTCCTTCACTTCCGTAAGGTTTGTGTTAGCTCTTAGGGTATCGATGAAGGTGTCATGGGTATAATAGGGTAGAGCGCTCGCCTTGCGTGTGGCAGGTCGAGAGTTAAATCCCCGGCCAAGACTTTGTATCTGCACTTAGCACGCATGGGGAAACTTTAGAGTAGTAGTACTCATCCACTGTGTCCTGCTGCTGCAGTGTAATGGACACTATATATGCAGCTGCAATCACTCTTTCCTCCATATTCTCTCCACTGCATCCTGTTCATTGCGTGCTTCCTTCGCTCCCGAAGTTTTCCTTCTGACCGCTAATTAGAAACCTAGAAACTTAGAGTATGGTAGCTGAACACACACTAGTGTGTAAGACGTACTATACACCATACATGGGGACAAAATGACTTGCCTGATGGTACTGGTGAGCAATATATGTGGAAGACAAACTGTTATTTCTCACTATGGCAAAGTTTGAGTTTCTCCCAACATACTGAGATTTAATCTTACCTATACCAGTGTCGAATCCACCTCTCTCTTTGGGACCAACCTAGTTCGAAAAAGTTTTACTCTTCTGCAATGTTATTCCTACTAATCACAGATGAGCTTTCGCGTTGATCAAAGCGACCTTTCCAATTCAGTTCTAAGGTTTAACCTTGAAACACACGCATTACCTATGCTGACATACTTTGTAGCTGTTTCCCTTTGATAATGGTGAGAAAATGAAGGATGGTAGGTGTCAAAGTCAGAGAAGCACCTCATTCATCTACCAAGAAACTACGCATCTTTAAGTCTCTTTGACCAGCGGTAAGCTATGAGGATAAAAGTGAATAAAGTCTGCTGTCCAGAATGTGAAAGAAAAGCTGTAGAAAAGGTGTTTTGTCCGTGTGAAAAATTAAAGGAAGCGTACGAGTTATGTACAACAGCGAAAGAAATGAGCAGAATGATGGAGAAATAAGCCTGAGGGATTTTAACGGTGCAACACTGCAGGGAAGGATTCCGACTGGGCTGCCGAAATGTGCAGATATCTCCACAAGTCACGTCGCATCTGTAAGCTAAGGCAATACATCATTTTTCGACTGAAGAATACAGATAAGGAACGTAACCTGCCATTTATGTGCGGCAAGCCCAGGCATCTTTATGTACTGCAACACACCACACCAATTGCAACAACCATAGCATTTTTTTTCCAGATAAGAACGTTACACATGACCTACAGTATAAGTTACTTTACCAATGAATTGGTAGAAACAAACATAAAATTTTACCATAGTGCAGGGCGAATCAAATGCAGATTAAGTGAAAGACGTTTGCTTGTTGGGTAGCATGTATGTTCGAAAGTTACAATATTCTTACAATGATAAATTTTGTACTACGAACCGAAGAAGTGTGCAAGTAAACACGACACGGAAAGAAAACGAAATCAATTGTGATAGCAGAAACCATAGTTGTTTACTTGTAGTTCAGTAATCATGCAAATAAGGTTTGATCAACATCGCATGTGTCCATTGATTACTTCCTTTCAATCTACGGTATGGAAAATGTATAAATGCAAAGACACAACCCCCAAAACATAACGTCCCCGTGAATAAGTAGCCTCTTCCCTTTTCCCATTGCCTGGAATCTCTGTCATGCTGGATAAACGACTAGTTTTGCCATCTCTGAACTCTACGCCCTGTAATCCTGCAAGTTTGAAATTTGCAGTAACACAATATTTCTACTCACTTTCTGCCACCCACCTCACTCAACACTGCAACAGTGTATAGTATCCAAACAACTATGAACATAAAAACCCACACTCCGAAAAAGAAACACTTCCGTACACAGAGGAGGCAATGAGATTAATAGCGCAGCAACTCTTGTGTCGGTACTGTCTCCAGGAAGCATCGCGGAAACAGCCGTCTCGTTAACCCTTTCCCAGAGTAATAGTTTTCCACAGGTAGACTCTGCCACGCCTGACTGCCTAGGTCTGCTTTCTGATTCTCAAAGGCAATCGTAGCTGTATGAAAACCTGGCCCAACTTAACAGAATTGATGAAACGTCGCTAGAAAGAAGGAGAATATAGTACACTCTAACAACAGCGTATCCAAACAAAAACGAACATAAAAATCAAGACACTCCGTACGCAGAGGAGGCAATGATATTAATATCGCAGCAACTGTTGTAAAGTTTGTACTGCCGGCGCTGTCTCCAGGAAGCATCAGGGAAACAGCCGTCTCGTTAACCCTTTCCCAGAGTAATAGTTTTCCACAGGTAGACTCTGCCACGCCTGACTGCCTAGGTCTGCTTTCTGATTCTCAAAGGCAATCGTAGCTGTATAAAAACATGGACCAAATCGCTCTTACTTAAGAGAATTGATGAAGCGTTGCCAGAAAGAAGGAGAATGTAGTACATGCTTAACGTCACGGGTTGTGGAGACTATTGATTCCCGGCGCCGGGCGGTACCAGGGATAATCAGGGCGACTCCTGTCCAATTTTCCGCCGAGGCGCACCATTTCCTGGTCGGGGGCAAAACACTTAGCAGGGATGGTTACAGAATCGTAATGTACTCTCTCTCATCTGTTGCAGTTTAAACAGTATGTTGCGCATGTAGATGTATAAAACTATAGAAGTCAACATCCCCAAAACCTACTTGAATAGTCATTTGTTCCACTTTTCACCATTGTTATTTTGCACTGTATATATACCCTTTCTATATACAGTTTCATGTTGCAATCAGTTTTCGGGCAAGACTTTGCAAACATAATCTCTGTAAATGAGACTGCAAATTTTGTATTCTCAGGTCTTCTCAACCACTTAACATTGTCTCGAATTACACACGTCGTTTTGAAATAGTTGAGGACATCATTTTTCATATATCCAATGCTTAAGAAATACAGCATTGGTTTTATGTATGTGGTCTCGTTTGCAAACAAGATAAAAATGCCTGAGATAACTTGTAAAACTCTGGGTTTCTTACCACAGCTTTTGCTGTCTGCAAACGTCAATGACATGTCGACAATGCCAACATTTTTGACATCGATAAGACGAAAAAAACACTTTGATCCACAGAATAATAACACACTCTTAATGTCCTGATAACATCTACTTCTAATTCAAGTTTGCTGAGCCACAGCTTCACCAAGACGTAAAAGTTAATTGTAAACATTGCTTTCTATGACAGTCTACGAATCTGCTAATTGGATATGCCAGAGTGCTATTACCTTGTAATTCCTTAGTGTGCAAAAAGTGTAGTTGATTGTTGTTTGACTTTCATTCCAATGTCATTTAACGTTCCATCTGTCTATCGTATAACTCTGTTATACACGCCTACGCCCATTGGTTTATGACCGTCTATAGACTTATGATAGACAGAGAAAGATAGGAATTCAGCTCTTTCAGAAAGACTTTACGACACTCGCTCGACGCCATGCACTTTACCACATTAAGGTATCAGTTTACCATGTAAAATCCGTTTTCAATATCTATCCAGTTGCTTGAGTAACTGCTATTTTGCGTATCTCATCACATGGATGTCTTACCTTCATTAGTTACACATGCAAATTCCTACGTAGAAAATATTGTTAAAGAGGTAAGAAGTGAAGGAGTGAGAGAAGTATGAAAGAAATATCAACATTTTATTGTACCAGTACGTTTAGTTCAGAATTTCGATTCTTCCTACAATGATCAAAACCAAGATCAAGGTACTTTAATTTTTGCTGGGTACTTATACAAATTCCACAACATATGGCCTTAAGTGTTAATTTCAATCATCACAGAATATTACGGCTTAGTTTGACCATATAATTTGTTGAAACGCTATACGGCGATTGATATATGGTCGTTCTTTTGTGTACATATTTAAAGGCAATGCTGAAAACAAAGCATCATCGTCTCCCTTATTCTATGAAGTCATCTTTAAAATCCTTATTCAACATTGCAAAATCGTAATAACAAAGTCTGAATTAGGTTGGTATTTACATATACACACACCTTCTAGAAGAGGTACACTGAAGTCAAGAAGGTTCTGTTGTTAAAACATATTGTATTTATAAGCCCTATTCGCATGACGACCATATAAAATATCTAAACACTTCGAAATGAGGAAACTGTAACATGCCGATAAGGCAGATATTTAGGAATCATGCATTGATATCTACAGATGTTGATTCATAGGTAATCGGCTCATTCAGAGTTGTAAGTCCAGAAGTAAGGAAGTGTTCATCATTTTTTTCAGTTCAGTTCGGTCATGTAGGGAATAGCAGAGTTTCTGTGTCATGGACAGCAAACTCAAATTGTATCAGTAGCACCAGCACAGGGAGTCTAGTCGTATTCTAAAAGATGTCTTGGATCTCTCACGCTATACGTCAAGAAAGAATCTCAACTCTTTTTGCCACAGTTCGCGTGAATGTGCGGTGCATTTTCAAACAAACTCAAATTGTATCAGTAGCACCAGCATGGGGGTCTAGTCGTATTCTAAAAGATGTTTCAGAATTCTCAGCGCAAAACCATCCAATGCACGCTATACGTCATGAGCGACTCTCACAGTTCGCGTGAATGTGCGGTGAATTCTCAAACAATCAGCCCCCCGAAGCTTTTATGAAGATGTGAAAACCGTGGGGAATGCATGCCAAGATCCAATTTGAGATTGCGCTTAAACGAAGCGTAGGCGTCGCTGGCCAAAGAGCTGAAAAGAAGAAGTTGTAAAAGATATGCTAAGACGTTTCTGGCTCAAGACTTTGTGACTGATGGACAAAGATGCGGTTCAAGCAGCCTTAAGTGTGTGTCTTCGATAAGATCATGACAGGCGATGACTGGAATGCGTCGAAGACTTATCTTCAAGTGTCTCAAATGTAAGCCCAATGCTCCATCAAGCTCGAAAAGAACTTCTTTGTTATGTGCTGCCGATCCGGAAATTCCTTTGACGACTAATCCGGCAATTAGCATTCCGCTGAAGTGGCCTAATTATGTCACAAAGGAAGGCAAACAGCTAATCTGTGATTCTTCGTACATAAAACTCTCAGCTAGCTGCATCTTTTAGACTAGTGCAGTGGGTATTTTGTTACATTGTAAAACACCACATTTAGGTATGTATTTACTCTGAATAAAACGGCAATGAAGTCATTCAGCAAAATTTATGAAAAACATGTTTCAAATAGAACCGGTCCAATCGCTCCAAAAAAGTTGCTAGGGGCCCAGACCTACAACGTTTGCTCTCTGCCACAAAATCAATCTACCACTCAAAATTCAATACCACGCCATGTCCAGATCACGAAATATGAAAACCTGAAGTTTCGCTGCAGTACCTTGACAATCTGCTGGGGGCCAAAATCTGTCATTTTTTGAGGCACGGTCTCATTAAGACCTACCCACATGCTAAATGTGAAAAATACACTCAGTCCTTCTGGACTTTCTGCAGTTATCGTGTTCACAGATACACACACACACACACACACACACACACACACACACACACACACACATACACACTCACTCACACACACACACACACACACACACACTCACATACATTTATACAAGCGAATGCTCCCGATAACATTTTCTTAGCGAATATAACGATACACGGTGTTGTAACCCCCAGCTTTGTATTCAACAGTATCTCATTTCAATTACACGCAAGTAAGATACAACAATCATGCACAAATCAGAGAAGTTTGAACAATACGACCCCGTTGGAGCTGCATGCAGCATGTTAAACTTGCCAAGGTCTGAACTATGGAACACCAAAGGAATAAGTGATGACGTTGCTTCCATCAGTCTCGGCAGTATATCGATTTCAGTATACCTTTCATTATTATCAGCTGCCACGGGTTAGTGCCTCAGTGGTAACACTGGTACATCTAATGTGTCTGTGTTACTGTTAGGTCATCCGGCTTGGCCTTTGGTAAGGGTTTAAACAACGTAACAGGGATTTTTATGATCTTCTTGTCGCCTTCTCGACGATGTGTTTAACCGCTAAGCTGACACGTGTCTCGGCTGGTGGAAGTAGAAAATTGTCTCGTACGAAACATGGATTAACCTTTGGCTTCAGGAGCGTTCAAGCAGTTTGGAGGTAACTAGAATCTGCTGGTAAGCCGTAAGATGGTTGAATAAGTGAGTCTGATTTCCGGTCTTCGTCTATGAGTCTGGAATAATGTAAAAGTAGGGCGAAGTTTTAAAAGTTGTACTAAATCTGTCCGGATATGCAGCTTGTACTGTTCAGTGCAAACCTGGTGGTATACCGGATATGCAATACAAACAAAGAAACAAACAAGCACAAAGATGAGACAGTGTGTACCGATATACTTAGTGCTTTTATGGTGAGACATGTGAAACTTTCTTTCCTAAAGATATAGTCTCGGATAATCCGTTTTCTACAAACGTATGACAGAACTTTTGACGCAATTGATCTCATGCAAAGCATTGTATTTTTACAAGGAAAAATCCCAAATAGCTGCCACTGAGAATCGAATGATTTTAAGCCATAGGATACACTTACATGAATTCATGCGAATTCTTATCTTTTATTGATAGCCACGTCCTTGGCATTGTGTGAATTTATGATATTATTAGACACGATTCACACCTGTTTCTTTGAATCCAATACCTCATATGTCAGCATGTGACACCTAGCAATAAATCACCGCCCTGTGTAGCTTTGAAGCGAAGACAGACATGTGCTGATGCCTCCCATGTAGGTCACTTAATCGATCCCCTAACGGTAAGAGGCGCTGGGCAAAATAGACTCTGATGGATTCAAGAGTATTGATTTTGTTCTCCTGATGGGCTGGGAGGCGAAATCCAGTTTCCAACTGAACTAATGCAAGACTACATTGTAAGCTGGTGTTCTGAGCCACCATCATCGTTCTTCTAGCTTCGAGCAGACACGACCGTAGGCTAGGGATTCCAAGTAATCAGTAGGCGCTAGTATATGCATGAGTCATGGGATGTTTCCGTCCAAAACGTGGATAAAGGTCCGCGATAACTTTCATTTGGTAGCAAAGGTGGACTCTATCATTGAGGTTTTAAAAGCGAAAATTTCGGAGCAGAAATGTAAAAACGTTTCAAAAGGTAGCGTTATATAAACAAAAATACATATTTGACTGGCAGCGTATACGTATGAGCTGTACGGGTTACGACAAAATGGTTTAAACATTAATAGTCGCAGCGTTTAGAGGACCTCGCAGTAGCAATTAGGTCTTCCATTCCGTGCTTTGAATCTTCTTCCAGTCATCATATCACGAAGCCAATAATTGAATTTACTCAATGTCTTGTGAGTTTTCGGATTTACTATAGATTGCTGAAGTATGCCAACGATACTATCAATGCACAATGCAATGGTAATATATAGACGTTCTTTTATTCAATAAGGAATCAATACTGTTTTTGTTTTGTTTTACTGACCAGCCCGATAGACCACAGTACGTTATTGACATTCGAGGCAGAAGCTGGAAATATCTCTGGCTTGGTCCCGGAGTCGTTCTATACGCCGTTTGTACTTGATAAAATGGCGTAGAGCGACTAAGGAACCAAGACAGGTGATACTTGCACCATGGACAACGCTTCTACTTTGGTATAAAAGTAGCAATTGCAGAGCTAAATCAAGTTTGATATAATATAAAGCACCCTTACCCTGCGTTGTACCTACGCTGTAGGGCATAAGATGCGCAGTGGAGGGTTAAAAATGGGAATATTGTTAAAGTTCATGAAAATCCTTATTTTCCTTCAATATTTTGACCAAATCTGGAGACTTTTCGTGTTAGAAGGAACAGACAAGGTCTAATCTATTCCATCTTTGTAAAAAAAGTGTTCAGTTCACCAGTTTAGTTAGTGTAAGGATAGATGTTGGGTCCATCGGATGAATACAGGAGAAAACCTGTCAGCTATACGTGCTCGTCGTTTGAGTAGAACAGCCTGGTTATCATGTGTGCGTCATGATGGAGAAGAATTCTTAAAATTAAGATTTGGGTTAGTAATTTTATGAAGCCTTGTTTCAATTCATTTTATCTACTATGCTTTTCCATTGGCATCCCTAACTCTGTTATCAGCCCTCTGCCTACGTTAAAAATCCCGTGTTGATAGTCCATCAATGTTAATCCCGAAGTCACGTGGTTCTTCTTTTCCTCCAATCAGGTATGCAACCCTCTTCGGAGACTTCAGCAACCTTTCGGGCCTGCGCACTTTCCGAGTCCTCCGTGCTCTGAAAACGGTCTCCATTATTCGAGGTGACACGTCTTCCTTTGAAGAAAACTATGACCCCGAACCATCCGGCTCTCAGGACTTTTCTCTGGGTATTAACGGTAAGGTCAAACGTGACGTCACTTCCGGAAAATGGCGGACGCACTATTTCCGGCTAAAATGGCGTCATAGCCCTCATAAGGCTGTCAAATTTGCATAAATGTTAATGACAGTCTTGTTGGTTTTGTTGGAATTACCACACAAGGCTATCAGTACCTATTTAGCTTCATATTCTACTACATGCTTTCATATTCAAAACTATCTCAAAGTTTTCTTCTTGCAAATAGAGTACATATTTCCTGACTACGCTCGTGCAGCCTTTAGTATTTTGCCTTTGATCTTGGTCTGTGGTGGCAACTCCAACAAAACTGACAAAAAAATGTTCGCAACACCATCTCAGCATCTGTGCTGCATTTCACCATTTTGCTTTTCCATGCCATGTAACTGATTGATATTGAAGCTTTTGCTTTTCATTGGGTGCACATGAATACATATGCAACATTTTTTTAAATGGCTTGGCTTTTGCATTTGACCTACCGTTTGATCCCTCAGTTCTAAAAGCCTGAGTTACTATCTATTTAGGTTTTTGCTGTACACATTGTTTTAGTTATCGTAAGTATTCTGTTCAATATTGTTTCCACAATTTTACAATATATTTATGTGCACGCTTCTAATGAAATCACATTTAGATATAACAGTATTGAACATGTATATTTGCTTGTCTCTTACCAAAACATTATATTCTTATATCATCATATATTATGGACTTTCCCTTGTAAAAAGATGCGTATAATGTGTGTACTAGGTTTTAAACAGGCCGTGTAAGCGTTATGATACTAATGGCATTATGTTCTGACTTCCCCTCGTATAATGTGTGCCCCACGGTTGAAACAGGCCGTGCAAGCTTTAGATACTACTTTCTGACTTCCCCTCGTATGACGTGTGTACCAGGCTTGAAACTGGCCGTGCAAGCTTTAGATATTACGTTCTGACTTCCCCTCGTATAATATGTGTACTATAGGGTTGAAACAGGCCGTGCAAGCTTTAAGTATTACTTTCTGACTTCCCCTCGTATAATGTGTGTACTATAGGGTTGAAACAGGCCGTGCAAGCGCTACTGAAGTCCATGAAGATGCTTCTGAACGTGTTGACGCTCATCCTCTTCTGCCTCATCGTCATCGCGCTGTTCGCCCTGCAGCTGTACATGGGTGTCCTCACCAACAAGTGCGTCAGAGACCTCCCGACCAACGTCACCAACGTCACGCACGACTTCTATGCTGCTTACACTTGGAATAAAAGTCAGTCAAATGTATTCATATCATATAATGATAGGTTTGTCAGGTAGAATGTACCTAGCTATTAGTATACGTTTATTACAAATTCGTGCCTTTGGGCTATTTGCAGAGAATCATAGAAAGGACAGACTACTAATGTAGAACAGTATAGTATGTGTCTACCTAAGTCTCGGTTACGCAATGGCAGGGTGTTTGGCCCAGAACGCAGAGGTCTTGTGTTCAAATCCGGGGTCCCCTGATTTGTCATGTTGACGTTGTGGCCTTGGGAAAGGCACACTACACGATTTTTCTCACTTCACTCAGGTGGAAGTGAGTACCTAGCTTTGGTTAGGGCCGTCCCTCGGATAGTTAAATTGAGGTCCCCTGTTTGAGGAGAGCCAAACCACACTTATCGAAAAGAGTAGGGGTCCTTCTCGGTGTGACTGGATCAAACCTTACAGTCTGGTCCGGGTTGACATCTTGAAAAGGTGATAGTCACTTGTTATGTCAATACTTCCACAAATTAATGTGGTCAATCTGAACAAATGAATAAATATTAAAAGTCTAAACGATGACCCTAGATTATAACTTAGAATTGGCATTTTCTGAGACAGTGGAAGATGTCATATGAACCTTTGAATTTTCGCCAAACAACATATAACAGCGCATACTAATATCTAAGAATCGTTTGCGTCAGATTCTGTTCAGTATGTTAGCACCACACATTAGATATTAAGCATAATGAAAGGCTAGCTGTGATAAGAATGGACTAGCTTTCAGAACACTTACGTCTCAATTGGACCGTCCGTGAGGAGTCTACCATTAGGGAAATACGCCCGTTGCATCTCTCGTTACTTCTAAGTGCATCAACTTTTCTTCTGTCCATAAAGTGCTCGTCTGTAGCGCATGATCTGCTTACGAATGAAAGCCAAGTACATCAAAGGAAATTGAATTTTTTCTCAGAATTCTAATGTGCAAATTATTCGAGAATGATTTTTTTTTCGTTTCGACACTTACCGTCCAGGCGCGTCGTGTTGGCCTAATGGTTAGGGTGTTTCGCCCAGAACTCAGAGGTCCTGAGTTCGAATCCTCGCACATGCCACTTATGTTAACGTTGTGCCCTTGGGGAAGCACTTTACACGAATTTTCTCACTCAATCCAACCAGGTGTGAAATGGGTATCTGGCTTCGGTTAGGGAAGTAAAAGGCGATGGAAGGAGAGGGATGGACTCCGCTTTTTAATACCGTACCGTACCCTAGACATAGTGGATAACAACCCACTCCCCCTACGGTCTATGGGACTACCGTTACCTTTGTACCCATCACGTTCGTCTCTGAATCATCCCGAAAACTACAGTAATCCCTTCCAAACGTCTCTCGGCACTTTTAGTAGTAAATTCGGGACTAGTTTCCGTATTGGCTTTATCAAACATACCCTAAAGGTCCCGCAAATTCATTTGTGTATTTTTACCACGCGCCTCTGCCCGTAATGACTTGCCACTCTAATCCAGAGAGGGCGGTAGAGCAATCCTCCACCGTACCCACATTAACAAACGCATTACCTCTCAAAGGTAGAGCCAAATGCACGGGCATTAGTACTTCAGATGACCATGAAAATGGGTCCTGCTAAGAGCAGAATGGCTATCCACATGCGTGGGGTGATTGGCTGCCAAGGCGCGAGGGCTATACGTGCAGACGGTTTTACCGGGCCAGGAGGTCCCTAAGTGCGGTACTGGCATTAAGAAAACGGCTCTAGAATACCTACATGCTGTAGGCCAAATGCTAGTGGCAAATCCAGGATTTGGGCAAGGAGAGGGGCCAGTGAGAGGTTTCATAGGTTATTAGGGGTAGTCATGTTTGTATAAGAACCCTCAGATTGTAATAAAAATATACTTTTAAGGCTTTACAGTTCAGATCCATTTACAAACCTAAAAAAAAGATCAGCACTGTTTGGTTGTTATGTTCCTCTGCGACCAGTAATAAAGCGATTGTAAATCGTTTTAAATCCATTAGTAAGATGATAGCACGCTCGTTGCCATGGCCCATAGGTCCCAATTGTTAAAGCGTTCCACGTTTGTAATATCAGTATTCTGAAGCTGGAAACTTTATTTTACAAAGGCAGGATTTTGAGTTGATAACAGAAGGGCAATTAAAGAAGAAACTAAGTCCATAAGTCAAGAACAACAACCATGGTAATGAAGATAGTAATGACGGAAAAGTAATTTGTATTTGTTTTTTCTTTCTTTCAGCAAATTGGCAGCCCGGCCGCGATGACTGGAAATTCCAAGTCTGCGGAAATGTGTCGGGCGCAGGGTAAGGATTCAAAGGAATACAGAGTGATATGTCTATATATATATAATTACGGGTCAAATTGACTCTTTCAAACTAGATTTAGTTTATAAAGCTACATTTTACAACACAATGTTAAAAATGTGCCTTGGGAGGTAATTGCAATTTTTTTGCAGACGTCAATGCATGTTCATAATCATACACCTACGCAGTCTGTAAATGGAAAGAAAAGATCCAGACTTAATGGAAAGATTAATTGACACAGCAGAAGTACATGGGCGTTAGTAATGTCCTCTACAACTAATTATGGATGCATAATGTCAATGATTTCGATACTGTAATAGTCATTCCAAGGTATATATGATATGCCTATAATGCTGTGGAATGCATATGCGTTCTAGTACCTCTAAGGAAGCGGGCGTACTGTTTTCGGCCTGTCTGTCTGTGTGTGTGTGTGTGTGTGTCTGTGTGTGTGTGTGTGTGTGTGTGTGTGTGTATATGTGTACACGAAATTCACAAAAACCCACGGAGATGTGAAATTTTTATTTTTTTGTTGTAAAATGTAAAATGTAAATGGATGTAAAATGATAGCGAGGTCAAAGTTAATTTATACTCAAGGCTAGTCCGTTGAGCATACTTTGAATACCTCAGGTGAAGAAATGCACAGCGTGAAATTCATCACCGCACGCGGAGTTGACATGTACCAATATGAATGTTTGATGGTCCCTCTGTATCCCCCAGGACATGCGCGGAAAACTACACGTGTCTCGGAGACATCGACGGTAATCCAGACTATACGAGCTTCGACAACTTCGGCTGGGGGCTACTCATGTCCTTCGAGCTGCTAACACTGGATTACTTCGAAAACGTGTATGACTTGGTAAGGAAGATGATGATTTCTATTTTTGTGTACAGCATAACAAATTCATATCATAATTGTGCCTTTTTTCACATTTTACATCTGTATTTCAATAGTTAGGAACTTAATAGAATATGCAACAACTTGGTCAAAAACTGTCATTTTTTATCTAGTTCTAGATAAGGCTTACAAACATGTGTCTTGCCGCTTATGCTGTGGAAAACGTAGCATATAAATTGTTTGTTACATATGAAAATAATATGAAATTTTGACTTAGCTTCTTAGATACGTGGCAATGCAAAGGAAACAACATTATGTAACGCTTTGCAACATTCACGGTAATGTGAATTAAATGTCCACAAGAGCTCTGTCAGAAGGTATTGCCTCTGTGTGAGGTCACGTTGCTTGCGTTTTGCGTATTCGTAATTTTGTCTGGATATCAGATGTTTATGTCCGTAGGTATTAGAATACAGTAGACTCACAGTAAGTGGGGGTTGGACTGTGCCTAGGCACGTCTGGGATACTAATAGGAAGTTAGTTCAAAGTTCCCTGGAAGGTCCCGGGAAGATGACCTCATTTCCTGTCTTCAGTTTTCTGCTATATGCATGTCTGTTACCATAAAAGGGAACCAGTAGAAACATTCAACATATACAGAATCAGTGACAAGTTCACAATGATGAACAGATTTTAAACAAGAAATTCTCAGAAACTAGATTTTTGATCTCTTGTCTTTCAGGTAATGCGCGCATACGGTCCCTGGAACATGATATTTTTTGTGGCGGTGACGTTTTTTGGGTCGTTCTACCTGGTCAACCTCATGTTGGCTGTGATCGCTATGACGTATCAAGAACAGAAGAGACAGGACAAGGAGCGGAAGAGGAAGATGCTAGTAAGCATACGTCATTTCCGTTGTAACCCAAGGGTCATAAGGTCAAATGTACTATGATATTGTTCTTTTTGTATGATAGTGTCTTGACATGTAAATAAGAATTACTTCTTCGAAAGTTGTCCCATCATTTTCAACATACATACCTTGTAACGTAGGTTTGAAATGCCACTTTTTTCGCCGGCAGCTTATTTTTCTGTCATTCTTTCTCTTGCCGTTATTTTCTGCTTTTCCTAGTATTTTGGCTGGGCAAAAACAGCATTGAAACAAACACACACGCGCACGCACGCGCACGCACACCTACATTTTGTAACAATTTAATGTTCAAATGGTAATTTCTTAATCTATCGCGCCACGGTTAACATCGCATGTAATGTTAAACCTCACTCGACCACCGTACTGTGATTCGATTATTTTTTTTGTTTTGCTGTAAAAAAAATACAGCCAGGTCAACGCAACTATAGCCGAAGGGCTAGCTCCAGGACTCGACTGTGATAGTCACTATAAAGATAGCATTTAGATATCCCTTAGGTACTGAGCCAACGAGGATTTGCATTTACATGCGATGTTACTTCTCCTGTGCATTTGTTCTGTATGTATGTATGTATGTATTGTGTCGTGTGTGTTCCTTACGCCAATCCAACCTTGCTATCTGTCGCTTTTCGGTCGAAGGAACAAGTTGAGGCTCTTAAGAAGAATCCTGTGGTGAGCTTCTATCTGATCTATATGCGCACACATAGTGTAAAAGCATTCATTTCATGTGATTTAAGTGTTATTAATTTTCAAGGGTTTTAGTGTTGAATTATGAAGATGGGTCAATTAGCCATTAATCTATTCATAATTAGGCATCAGTTCAAGATAAACACCAATTCGCTTAATTTTGGTTCAAAATACATTCTGTAAAAATTTTATGAAAAATACATTCCATTTCATTCAATCCCATTTTCCGTAGTCAATACTAATCCTAGAGAATTATACCCCTTAAATCGCACACATAACGTTCACCCTACCATTAGGAACTAAGAACGACATTACTTCCAATGTTCCAATCCTTCATTTTATGCTCTTTATACTGTGCATGCACCCTTTATAGCAAGCAAACATTTGGAATACGTTGTTGGCCTAAAAACTAAAGTAATTATCAGCTATATGTACCTGTGCCTCTGCCTTTCAAAAAATGGAGAGTATTATAATGAAAATGTATACCTTAAGATTAACTTTAAAATTGCTATTCAATAGCGTAAGCAACTTTGATTATTACATCAAGATGTTGTTTGTCACGCCAATGGTTTAAATCGACTAAACACACAAAACTTTATAATGGAAATAATACTATAATCCCAATCATAAAAAACGATCATATGTATTGTAATAAACATTTCAGAGTCGTTTTCCTGTTAAGTAACCACAGTGGAAAGAGGGACCAAACTAGACAAATTATGGAAGTCTTTATATTTTAGGTTGGCTGTCTCTAAAAACATTTTGCCAGATGCCGGATCAAACTTCATTATAGACAATGACTGTAAATGTGAAAAAAATGAGACTGATTGGGGAAAAGAATGCCGTAATTTCAAGTGTTTGCTTGTTATATCCTGTCGCTATTTCTTTACTCTTCGCTATGCATTTGACCCGATGTTACTTTTCAAGGCTTTGGCTGAGGCCATTAACAACTTGCTGAAACCCGTGGTGAGCTTCTCTTCAATATCTCTGCTTTTTTGTCCTGTCCTCTCGCAAACACACAGAATAGATGGATAACACGGTCCTTTTTGCACAACCAGGTTCTATATACAATCAATAGTCGGCGTTTCAGTGACTCTCTATCACCTTCCTCTAGGCAATCTGACTGATACTGCAGGCTAGGTGTCGCTGCTTACAATGTGGTCCCAAACGTAAAGTATTGCCATATATACAAATGTGAACATTGTCCAGCAGCAACACATAAGGAAGTTGAATACATGACAGTAACTGGCGTTTAGGATCACATTGTTAGCAGCGACACCTAGCTTGCAGTATTGAATAGTACCAGTCAGCATTGCCCTGAGGAAGGTGACAGACGGTCACCGAAGCGTCGGCTGTTGACTGTATTTAGAACTTTGTTTTGAATGAGTAACCTTGTAACCAGTGATTTTTCAAGCTGGTTAGATTATTGACGGACACAGAATAGATATCCGGAACTGAAATATGCTATTGCTGCACATTGTCGTGCAAACGTGTCTTTAGAAGAGCAACTCTACATGGTGGATTGGCACGATGAATTCCCAGTTTTAGCACAGATTTAAACATTTTAGAAAATTGTACAATTCAACCGTGTACATTCTAATAGAATAGCTTCATTGATTCTAGTTAAATCATTCACAGATTAAGTTTAACTGATATATGACAGATCAATGTGACATTTAGATAACAAGTTAGCTCTACGATTATGAGTTACTGGGTAACGGGACGTGGCATAATTGCAACGGAATTGTATGTTTCTGGATCAAGGAATGATCCGACAGGTCATAAGACAAAGAAAAGCTTCTATTTACTATTGTTTTGCTAGTAATTGTATATAGTTCATGAATGTACAGATAGGTTGTTGTTTGAGATACGAATTCAAATGAAATAAACATTTGTTTGAAACAGCAAAGAGTTGAGTAAATATAGATAAGTAGATTCCGGCATGATGTTCAACGCTGTACGTGGCGTTCGGTTTTGAGAGTCTTTTTTGGGGTCGGAACGCAGTACTGTGCTGGACATTTCAAGAACTGCTGTCTCTATTTTTCTACAGGAAACAGGGGAGGACAGCTGGATGCTGAAGTTCAGCAGAAAGCCGTACGAAATGTGGTACATACTCGAGGGCGCGAAACTAATTGCACTCACCAAAGAGAGGCTCAGTCTGCTAAACATGCAAATTAGACAAAGATTTCAAAAGAGAAAATTAGCCCATCTCCGGAAAATCGCTAAAAGTGCCGGCAGGGCTATGGTAGAGGAGCAGACCGAGCCGGTTGAAATCCCGCTCGTGGAACAGAACTCCACGGCGGAGAACGAAGCCAGTGCGGAAGCTGGGCCGAGGAACTGCTGTGTGGGACCCTCTCATTACACATGCATAACCGTAGAACCTCCAGGGTCGCCGCTACGTCATCAGGTAAGTACGCACGCGCAGATATGTGCATGGGTCCTGTACGAAACTGTACTGTATTCTTAGATAACTACGGATCCCTAACTTTATGTATACGTTACGAATTTTTGTGCACTGGATACGCGTCAAGATGTAAACTCTATGGCAAACTTCCATCGTTTTTGTTGTGTTGAAAGCAATCCTACACTATAGATGCCTAGACCTAGACCTAGACCTAGACCTAGACCTAGACCTAGACATTCTAGGCCTAGATTCTAGATTTAGCGACGTGCAAATGAATTAGTCACTACTGAGTCTGTACGAATAACGCATCTTATTTTCTACATTAGAACACCAATGGCTACGATATGGAGTATATCAAGTCGACATGCAGTTGCCATAGAGACCGATCTCTGCAGAGCCAGGAAAACAACGTGCCGCCTGCGTCCGCCATCTTGGCTCTGAGCGCGTCCTCAACGACCAGCCCAAACGGCGGGGCAGAGCAAGGTGGGTTTCCATTGAGTTACAAAATTCAACAATAATATAATTCACACCATCTAAAACTAAGACATTATGACGATTTTCCATTAATTATGCAAATTAGGCTATCATTTGCATAATTGTATGTTCCTATTTTCAATTCTACAACTACAAGAGACTTATCATGCTGGCTTTTTTAAAACTTAACGTGTAGATAAAGAGGTATTTGTGCTACATAGCACATGCATGTGTAGTCTTTACCTCTGTGAAGAAGGTCTTGTTTTTGGAGTGTGTGTCTGTATGTCTGTGTCGGTCTGTGTGTCTGTTTGTGATCCTGATCAACATCTTATTTGCCCAGCATAACTCATATAGATAGACTGTGATTCTACATAGTTTACAGATAGGCCTTGACATAATGAAGAGAAAGGTAGTTTGTGGGCCCTCTCACGACTTTCTTTTGTACTGCAGTGAAATTTCCATGCTTTGCTTATTGCGTTTAGAAATCACAAGTAACACCCTTTGCTTTTATTTTAGCCCTTCAGAATTTTACTGATTTACAGGCCAATCGCTCCTAAAAGAGCGACGCTGCACTTTGGCAAAACTCACAATTATTTACGATAAATCGATGCCAACAACTTTTAATGAAGCGAAACATTGTTCACCAAGCGAGAAAACATAGAGAGGTGACTAAGGTCGCAGTTAATGCCACTTTAGCGCGCGTAGGTATGCTACTTAATAGCCAGGTTAATCAGAGCCAAAAACAAGCAGAGGGGGCCAAGGCCCCTAAACGGTCATAAAAGTCGTAATTGTTATCGAGAATTTTACGACACTACGGTAATTTTACGACAGCAAGGTAATGAAAATTGCGAGTGGTTCCCAGTGGTAAAATTCGCCTGTGAAGTTTTCCTACAGATTTTTGCCCTTTAATTTAATTGATCTGCCACGGCGGTGCAGTAAAAGTTTCAGATACCGCGATTTCAGTTTTATCTTTACAGCCGCACTTCTTTCATGAATACGATTTACTTTCAACTTTACGACGAGGATCATTTTGTCCATGTAAGTGCAAGATATATTTGCAGCTGCAGTTGGCTCCAATACAGATGCGCTTTTCTCAGCAGAAAAGATCAAAACGAAAATAATAGTTAATCTATCTATCAAATTAAGTGGTTCCCTGAACAATGATAAATATACAATAGATTTTGAACCAGATGTTACAAGTACAGAATATTGATGATTGCAGTACTTTTTTTACATCTCGATCTTCATACCATATATTTGTTTGCTGTGATTTATACTTAAATCAATGCCTGCAGTTCTGTAGTTGCGAATATGTATTATGTTCCATCTTGTATTTAAAGGAACCTAAATCTCTGATATATTCCCCTATCCCATTCTTTAGGATTTTGATATATGAGTTGTATCACAAGCAATGCGAGCAGCTCCTTTTTCGCGAATATATGCTATTCAAGGGGCAATCTTAAATAGCGTATCTGAAGGAACATAGACCCATGAAATACGTACCAATAGTATTTCTACTTCCGTGACAAGATGAAGTTATGTTATGCTTGTGTGTGTGTGTGTGTGTGTGTGTTTGTGAGTGTGTGTGTGTTTGTGAGTGTGTGTGTGTGTGTGTTTGAGTGTGTGTGTGTGTGTGAGTGTATGTTTGTGAGTGTGTTTGTGAGAGTGTGTGTTTGTGAATGTGTGTGTGGGTGCGAGTGTGTGTTTATGAGTATGTGTGTGTGTGTTTGTGAGTGTGTGTGTGTTTGTGTTTGTGAGTGTGTGTGTGTGTTTGAGTGTGTGTATGTGTGTGTTTTCTGAGTGTGTGTATGTTTCTGGATTTTTGTAGTTAGTATAACTTCAGAGCAACTGGATGTTTGGTAAACTAGCAGTTCGCTGTGTTCCACCTGACCGGGGTTATATAGGACTCTGTTTTAGCCTTTGTGATTTTATTTTATTTCATTTTACCAATGTTGAGTACAAGTTGATTTGTTTTTTAATTCACTCCAAAATCCGTTTTAAGTCCGACTACACCTGCCTTTTCAACTGTGCCATTATAGGAGCTTCACAGTGAAGCATTTGATCCATAGAAATAATATTACATCATCAATATGAATATATTTCCACAACAAACATTGCAATGGATATTTGATATATGTATGACATTTAAGATACTGATCAACTTTGAGATTTTTATGGTATCATCCAGATTATTTCTAATGAAAATTCTGGAAAAACATGTCAAGAAGTTATCAAAGGCTTTATAGATTTGTTTATAGACTTGGTTCGCGTTCTCTAGGTACCACTCAATAATTTTTGGGCCATGTTGATTCGATTATATGGATGGCATCCTCTGGGAACCCCCTTTATGATGCGAGCGTGCGAAGAAAGTTTGGCAAAAAGGTTGCCTTCATTATGAATTCTAGGTAGTCAGGAAGGTGGAATAAGTGACACATAGAGTATGATATACCGAACAATAGATTCTTCATTTTTGTTCCTTCATATCTTCTTGTTTGACTCTTGAATTGGTGTTGGCATTCTACGACATTAACATCCGTTTTCTAAAATCTTTTTTTGCACTTTACGGCATATATTTGCTCAGTTTGCGGCTGCTTTGTACTATTTACAGTATGGCCGAGAACTTCTTTTTGAAACGGGTGAAAATTGATGTGCGCGCGGTTCGATGTTATCCATATAATCGAATCAATACGACCTTACGTTGGTTCTGCTACCGACGGATGTAGGAACAATTGCTATTGTGTTTACGTCATAGTTTCAAAGTTGTTACTTGTTATATTATTGATATTATGTTTGTATTCAAGGGGTGAGGGCCGCTATGAGCATTAGATATAACTCCTTTTAGCCCAATCCTCTTAAAATAAATGTGAATAGAATAAAGATAAGTAATCGCTGTTGTAGATTTTTCAGGACAATACATTGCATAAAGTAGGATTGATGATTTGTTTGCCGTTAAAGCAGATTTTCGTAATCGTTACAAATCTAACAAGGATTGAAGTGACTCTTAAGAACTGCGCTATTGACTTTTCGTTTAAGAGCCCATGATGGGTGGCGCCAGCAGGCAATTACTCTATGCATTACAGTAATCATTGTAACTACAGTCAATTGGTAACGCTTTTAAACTTTCCTTACCCTCCATGCATCTAGTATGTGCTGCGTACCAATGGAATGGTCTATACATATTAAGACCAATGCATTTGTTATCATGAAGTTCAAGATTCAACCTTTAACTTTAGATTAGATATGCACTTCCTAATAAACATCTTATGATTATATACCATATAATTTTTGAATTATGGCAATATGTTATTGTTTTATCACCTTACACTATGGAGAAGGAAATAAGTGAAATTCATTACAACTTAAATGTACATTGACATGAATCTATTAGTAAGTACTCTTCCTGAATCACAACATGTATTGTTTTTAGAAGAATCACAAAAAAGTAACGTTTTTAGACGAATACAAAGTTCTTCAAATGTAAAGTACTATTCTTTAAAAATTTGCAACATTTTTAGAGGTTTCAAAGTTATTTGCACACAGCCAAGATCATGGATTTCCAGTGACCTATCAACCCGATGAAACTATTCACGGATGTACCGTTTTTAACTTTAAACAGCTGGTAAGAGACATTGGTAGTAATACACTTAGCTAAAAGTCATCGATGATGGCCTTGCCGTCATGGTACTCCCAAGGCTTTGCCTCGCTTAATAGGTGCATTCACATTGCTAATCTGAAGATCTGAGCACTTTGGGATCTTATAATTTATTATCTGGGATAAAATATAAACGATGTATATATTCTGATTGTTAAGGATCGGTATTGAACTCGATAGCTTGGGTAGTAATTTTTTTTCTTCCACGTGGCTTGAATACCGTTTTTGAATAGGTGCTTTTGCAGATGGCAAATGCTTTCAATTGGTCTTTAATGCCGGTGATTGACAATGAGGGTCGCATCGTCCTGGAAGAGTATCTCGAAGGAAACAATTATGGATGCATCGGGCCATACTGTAAATGCAGAAATGTTCGCGATGGTTTCATGTTCGCGGTTTTTGTGGTGAACTCTTTACCGAGAACTTAGAAAAGCCGTTGCATTGTGTGACTATAGCGCTACTATTGTTTCCAATGCGAACTCAAAACCATCGCGAATACTCCATATTCTCTCTACCGCGAAATTAAATTCACGCGAACATTTCTGTATTTACAGTATTCTCTTAAGAAATGTAGAGGATAATTCAGTCGCCGTAATCTTACGTTATCTGCAAGAATGCGTCCATTATCTTGGATGAACTCAGGCGCATACTCATATACATTCTTTTACCATCGTGTGCTGGTAGAGTGCGCGTGAGGATAACCGTTATTTTTCCCACGTTCTTTTTATTCAATTTTCAAAACAAAAGAATATTATACAGACATGCACACCACAGGCGTTGTAATCTAAATAGAAACATAACACAAAAGTACTTAACAGAAACAAACTCATTCAAATTGCAAAATATGCTTGGAACCAATTTATCATGGCAATTTGAACATAATCACTTACCTTAGAAAATGATAAGGATAATTCTTTCGATTCTGTTGCCGATTGCCAAGGAAGTCAATGGATATTAGAAATAAACATAGCTTTTAAGCGTCTACCTCATTTTTGGAGTAAAAAAATCAAGGCCATTGTCATTTAGCCTGCAGTAACTGTATGTAGTCTTGACTGAGTTTCTGGCCAGAACATCTGATATCATTGTGAATACAGCTGGTCTCTTTTCTTATATTCATGGAAAAAGGTTTCCCAGTGCCGTTCAGATAAGGCTGGAATATATGGACCTGTAAATGGTGGGATTTGTCATTTAGCCTGAAGTAACTGTATGTAGTCTTGACTGGTCCAAACATCTGATATCATTGTGAAAACATCCGGCATCTTTTTCGTATATTATTTGAAAATGTTCACTCTTTTTATTCTTCTCTTCCTGGAAAATGTTTCCCAGGGCCGTTCAGATAAGGCTGGAATATATGGACCTGTAAACGGCGGGATTTGTATCATGCCCATAACGTTGCACGTTTAGTACAGTCTGAATATAGGACTGTCAAGGCTTTCAAAGAGCTATATCACAATGATTCCTGACTTCAAAAAAGCAATCAAACATTGTGATTAAATGATTGAAACTTAAAATAAACTTGACAACAAAAAAAATACTGCCGTACTGCCGAATTTCGTTTTCCGCAACAACTTGAGAGACTATAAAGTTGTATAACGGTCAGCAATATTACCAGCGCTGCATGGTTCGAGATAAAGAAGGCATTGAGAAATCGCTGGAAAAGGTCCATTTTTCTGCAAGCGAACGTCTAAAGGCGTCTTTAGCCTCTTCTGAAATGTCATAGGGATTACAAACATAACCCGTCGTCCGTCAATTCCCTCCTCTTGAAAGGGATACCTCTCTATGCATCGCTCAAGCCGGCTAACTTTCGCATTAGGAGAATGTCAGTATTCCCTTAACTGCCATTCTACGGAGCCGGAGGGTTGATGATAATGGATGCAAGGAAGACCATACGGACCCGAGTCTCTATGTTATGTTGAAAAACCAGGATATGAAATGCATCGAAATCTTCATTTCTGCTGATGTTTTTGAAATAACAACGTGAATCATAGACCTTTATGGTCTCAAAACGGGTATTCTTTTCATGTTGTTATTTGTTTTTCGGGCCATTGTCCGAATTGCACACCAAAGCTCTACATAAGTCAAAGACAAAGTATACAAGAGCAACTAACTTTTTCTTGATTACTTTCGCCAAGAAGGTTCTGTTTCCGTGTGAGTGTGTTTGTGTGTGTGTTTGTGTGTGTGTGTTTATGTCTGTGAGTGAATATCAGTGTTTGTGTGTGTGTTTGTGTGTGTCTGTGTTTGTGTGTATGTCCGTGTGTTTTGTGTGTGTCTGTGTGTGTGTGTGTTTGTGTGCGTCTTTGTGTGTATGTGTGTGTGTTTATGTGTGTGAGTGTATATAAGTGTGTGTGTGTCTGTGTTTGTGTATGTGTGTCTGTGTTTGTGTTTGTGTGTATGTTTGTGTATGTGTGTGTGTTTGTGTGTGTGTGTGTATGTGTGTGTGTCTGTCTGTCTGTGTTTGTGTATTTGCACGTCTGTGTCTGCGTTTGTGTGTGCGTATCCATCTGTGTGTGAACACAAAAATATCTTGATGGATTGTCTTAATACTTGGTATGTAATTAGGTCTTGATAACACATCAGAATGATTAGATTTGGAACCCTTGTGGCTTGTTTATGATACTGCAGTAGAACGAGTTTGACATATCTCATATAGTTTGTTCAGGAGAGTGATCCAGTTGTTTTTCATAAAGGTTCAGTTGTTTGAATATTAATGCATACATAGGGCTGAGTAGAAATGGCGTTACGTCCACTTCTGAATGTGTCTAGTGGGATCCGTCTATGTCGTCCCAGGCTCTTTCATCTTACAGAAATGACTAGGGTGGCAAGGAAAATAGATAACCTTTTCATGACTGCATTTTAACAGCTTAGCATTGAAGGAAAGTCGTGACTCACCCGATAGAAATACTGCCGTTCCATGCTTTGAAATAACAAACAAAAGGTATACATGCCCTAAGACAGACAGCCAAAATGCTACTTAAAAGAATGGTAACAAAGAGTGTCGATTTTATAAAACAATACACAAAGAAATCTAGAATATGTTTAACTATTGTATATGATTCAGCGTATAAAAGAATATACCGTTGATAATGTGTAGTAAGAAATGTTGTAAAGGAGGGATTATGGTACACTCACGCCACCTAGTAGTATTGGTAAAGAATGCACCTGTTACATAAGCGAAAGCAAATCACCTTTGTTGCGCTTGACGACTTCAAGATTTAATTGATAGCCAGAGTACTTCCTATTACAGAGCACCATCTGTATGTAACACTATACATAGATAGATACGTTAATTGAAAATCCTTGCCCGCATGCTGATTTAATTTTAAAAAATAGCCAAATGATATGAATACATTGTACGTAGGACATGTGACTACTCCAATATGATTGTCTGCAATTGATACTGAACCAAGAAGAACAGTATCATGATGAAGATGATGTACTGTCTTTTCACGTTTGGGACCGCATTGTAAGAAGGGAAACATAGCTGCAGTATGGAAAAAATACCAGTCAGTATTACCCTAAGGAAGGGGACAGACGGTCATCGAAACGTCGGCTGTTGATTGTATATATGATTGTATATATATCCAGTGATTTTCCAACGTGATGAAATTATTCACGGACCTCAGTGATACATAGCAAAATTCTTTTTTCATGCGAATCCACTGGTTGTGAATAACGAACCTTGTTTCTAACCTGGTGATCTTACTCACGGACCTTACTGATAAAACATTTTTATTCCAGGTGAATCCACTGATGGGAAGTGCTGCCGGGCTTTGAGAATAAAGAAGGAGAAGTGCGTGTCGTTCCTGTTCGACTACTGCTGCGAGTGGGTCTGCTGCACGTCCAGCTGCTGGAGCAAGTTCCAGCACTATGTAGACAGGGTGGTGTCAGACCCTCTCTTCGACTTCCTCATCATGATCTGCATCCTCATCAACACGGGCTTCCTGGCGGTGGACCATCACGGGATGAGTCAGAGCTTAGCAAAGACTCTGGACGACGGGAACAAGGTGGGATAGGGATATAAGGAAACAGCGCGAGATTTTGATATTATCGCGAGAAGTGGATAGTATCGCGAGAGTTGGATAGTATCGTGATTGGCGAAAATCTCGTGCGAGATTCTCGCGAGAGAATGTTATCAGAATACCAAAAATAGAAAATTTTGATTTTTGTCATTTTAGACATGCTGAATACCTTCAAATGGTAGATGATACCCCAAATTCTTATTCAGCTATTGTTACCCCATTGCACAGAACAATTACAGCCCATAACATGCAAAATATAATATGATATAAAATGACATAAAATATCATGCAACATTATCTTCATGGCCATGTAACGTAAGGTCTAGTCACTAGAGTTTGATCATCATATTGAAAGTTGTATTGTTCACGTTTGTTCCGTGCATATTTCTTGTTATATACTAGTAAGTGAATAACAAACTTTTGTGTGAACTGACAAATCCGTTTTGAGAAAACTATATTTGTCTATTTTTTGTTTGTCCAGATTTTCACGGCGATCTTTACGGCGGAGGTGCTGTTGAAGATGATGGCCTGGACTCCAAAGAAGTACTTTCAGGTAAATTCGGTTAAAGTTGAAGTGACCTGGGCGTCCTGAAAAGACGCATAGGGGTGGCGCCCATCTCCATTTCTATAGCCCTAGGGCCACACACATTTGTGCAAGTCACTACAGCAGGGGGCTGATCCGCTGGTAGTGGTGTGTGTTTAACTACCATACTCTTTCCCAAATGCCGAGTGCTAAGCAGAGAAACAGTATGTACCATCTTTTAAAAGTCTTTGGTATGACCCAACCATGTACAAGGCGAACACTCTACCAGCTAGGCCATTGCACCGGTACAAGGGCATTTCGGTACATCATCCATAATCGCTTAGGACGTAGATTTACGATGTAGTCACAAAGTGCTGATATCCAAGCAGATATGTCTTTCAGCAAGACAGTATCGATCATTGGGTCGAAACAGTATCCAATTGGCAAGCTGGAAATTGTTTCGGCCCATGGATACAATCTTGTCACAGAAAGATCTGCTTGGAGATTAATAACGTGTTCGATGAAACAGTTCGCAGCCTCTTCTGGAAACAAGAGGCCCGTAATTCTATTTACGGGGCATAACTGTGAATTCTAAATCTTTCTACCAATGTTCAAGGCTTTATAGCCCATAGCTATGTTCCGACATTTCAGTTTTATTCCTTGTTTCTTGGTGAGGCCCCTTGTTCCAACATCAGTAAAGTCAACACTGTTTAATACCTCCACTCCACTAGGATGGCGCTCTCGCAGCGCGCTCTGTGCGACCTAAAATTTAACAGAGCGCTCAACGAATTCCATAGATGAAAACCGAATCTTTTCACGCTTAATGCATTCTGTTTCCTTTTCAGCCATACTTTTCCATGTTGTATGATATTCCAATTAGTAAATCAAGGATTAGACCCATTGGGTTAGGTTGCAGCGAGATCGCAGCGAGAGCGCAGCAAGAGCGCAGCAAGAGCGCAGCGCGATCACCGTCTAGTAGAATGGGGGCCTAACTATCAACAAGGAGAAACAAATCTTATTGTTTGGGTCTTTTCATAAAGTTATTCATAGAACATTGAATGAGTGCACGGCTTGTATTTCAGGACTACTGGAATGTTTTCGACTGCTGCATCGTCTTCATCAGTCTGATAGAGTGGGGACTAGAAGGAGTAGAAGGGCTGTCCGTGCTGCGATCCTTCAGATTGGTTAGTACTCTCTCTCTTTCTCTCTCTCTCTCTCTCTCTCTCTCTCTCTCTCTCTCTTTCTCTCTTTCTCTCTTTCTCTCTCTATCTCTATCTCTCTCTCTTTCTCTCTTTCTCTCTCTCTTTCTCTCTCTCTCACTCTCTCTCACTCTCTCTCTCACTCTCTCTCTCTCTCACTCTCTCTCTCTCTCTCACTCTCTCTCTCACTCTCTCTCTCTCTCACTCTCTCTCTCTCTCTCTCTCTCTCTTTGGATATAACTTTAAATATACGGTAAAAATAGTTACTCAAGCAACTGGATCGATTTTCAAACAGACGTTTCAGATAGTATCCGCTGTCTTTCGTCAGTGACTAAGGATAGGTTTATAACAAAGATTTATACCGAAACTCTGAATGGACATGTTAATGAGGTTAAAGTTAACTTTAAATATAGATAGGTCAAATCCCAGCGGTTTACTTAGTTAATGGAAGAGTTAACTTACTTAACCTAGTTATTAATTTACTCTTTTTTCTGAACTAGGACTTATTGATCTTTGTACGTATTTTGGTATCTATCTTAAAGCTTTGTACCAAGGTCAGTTTAATTAGACATTCTGTACCCGGTACAGGGTCAAAATGTTGTACAAAGCTTTCCTGTTTTCTTTTTATGATGATGAAAGAATGAAATGATAATGATGCTGAATTTTGTGTGTGTTTCATACAGCAACATGCTCCTGGCATATCAATGATTATGACATGTATGTTATTTGCTGTTATACTTAGTGGGGTCTAACATTTTGTTATTTATTCGTAGGCGTCTTCATAATTGCTAGAATATCAGTACAAACTCCCTTCTTTATATCATTTAGGCACGAGTAACAAGAGTGTTGAAGCTGGCTAAGTCGTGGCCGACTATGCAGCTTCTCCTAACCATCATCACCAACAGCATCCAGGACGTAGGGGGCCTTACATTCCTCCTTGTCGTCATCATCTACATATTCAGCGTGTTGGGCATGCAAATGTTCGGGCAGGATTACAAAGACAACTATCTAAGGTAACACCCGCCGGGAAATGAGTTCGTTTGTGTTTTGCCCAGCATCAAAGAATTTGTTTCAGGTTATTAGTAGTATTAGTAAGTATGCCTTGTATGTGTGAGAATACAATCATGATAGTGTTAGCAATACCAAGATGATTGGAGCTATGCAGCACTGAAAAAGTGACGATGAGCCTATTATTTGAAAAATTGGCAACAGTAGTAGTAGTAGTAGTAGAAGGAGTAGTAGTAATAGTAGTAGTGGTAGTATTTTTCCAGTCGGTTGCATGAAACATTAGCAAAATTCTGACTAAAATCTTAAAGAAGAATAACCGTATGCAGATTTCATGCTTAGTGACATGAAAATTTGCATTGGGCAGCAAGTATATGCTAATTTGTTGTCTATGCATATATATGCTAAGATTTAACTGTAGTAGCTTGTCTGTTCTCTCTTGTGATTTTACGTAGGTTACCGGGGAAGGAAGTTCCTAGGTGGAACTTTGTAGACTTTCACCACTCATTCATGATGGTGTTCCGGGTCCTTTGTGGGGATTGGGTCAAACCGCTGTACGACTGCATGGCCGTGTCGGGATACGGCTGCGTCATCATGTACGTGGCCGCGCTGGCTGTCGGGAATTTTGTGGTGAGTTCGGATGACGTCAGTAAATATTGTACACTTCTCAGAGGACAAACGGGAAAGTTTGTAATCTGATCAAACAAGATATTTGATAAGTATTACCAATCTATAGTAAGACTACTTATGCACCTACCACAAAAAGGGAAATTATACAAATTATCCCGGGGAATATACTTGACAAGATATCATCCTTGAAAACTTGCACTGGTTTCAATAGCAGGTAATTAAAATGAAGCCAAACTATATCTCACTCATTCAGAACCATTTCCTGACCTTGTCTCTCCAAATGTATCTACCTGTAGCAAATGACATTGTGTAGTTTTATCAGTATGTTTGCTCCTTGGGTCACTCAACGATTACAAAAACGTTCGACTTCCAAGAATTTGAATGAAAGTTAATATTATGTTGAGGGCGTTTTAACGTATTGGTTAGGATGCTTGGTCCTAATTAAGCAATTTGGTCAACTGATGATCGCCTATACACAAGATGCTTGGTCCAGAACCCAGAGGTCTTGGGTTTGAATATCCCTCGACAGGCCACCGAACTTTCCTTCACCCAGATGTAAAGATGGGTGTCTGAATTCGGTTGGAGAAGTAAAAAGCGGTAGAAGGAGAGGGTCGGGCCCCGCCTTCCAATACCGTGCCTTACACACAGTAGATAACAACCTACTGTCCCTACGGCCTCAAGAAGGCTATGAGACTAACTTTACCTTGTGATAATGTTATGTCCAATTTTCATTCCAGGTTTTGAACCTGTTTGTCGCGATGCTCTTGAGCTCCTTTGCCTCGGAGGAACTCAGCAGCTTTGAGAACAACACCAACAGCATCCAAGACGGCATGAAGAGACTTAAGGAGATCTTCGGCCTCAACGGACTCTTCAACAGTTGCAGAAACCCCAAGAAACAAAAAGACGACAGCGTCATAACGGTGGACAGAAAGAACCTTTTGAAATACCTCCACGAAAGAACTCACACCAAATTGTCCCTCGTGTCGGACAAGAGCGAACACAGTGTACAGGACTGTTTTCCGTCATTCTTCATGAGACTTCGGTGTTGGAAGAAGTTCAGTATGAGCAAGTTCGGAAGATACTGGGCCAAGTTCAGG
The DNA here is from genome assembly GCF_035083965.1 of Branchiostoma lanceolatum. Lineage (NCBI taxonomy): Eukaryota > Metazoa > Chordata > Leptocardii > Amphioxiformes > Branchiostomatidae > Branchiostoma > Branchiostoma lanceolatum. Next base: position 4,366,695 of record NC_089739.1, read on the forward strand.
TTAAAGACCCTCAAGATTGTGGACAATAACATCTTTGAGGGCTTTATCTTAGTGGTCATCCTAGCCAGCAGTATATTATTGGTAAGTGTGCATTATGCTTCTGTGTACGTTTTGATTTTAATTTGCAAGCTGGTAAGGATGATAATGATGTCTTTGCTGCAGGTAATGAATGATGCATTCCAAACTCTTACCAACGGTTTTAGACATTGTTGTTCTAGCATTTGCCATAATGTTCTTTCACTGCTTGGATCATATTATTGACTGGCTGGTAACATTGCGTTGCATCATAATAGCTGCTTTGAGAAAGTTCCTTGACCTAATACCTTGGCAAATGTCTATTACTGACGTTTTATAAAGGTTTTGCATTACGTATGCAAAAGAGGTCCATATTTACATACATTGTATCAGTTCATGATCTTCTTTACCCAAAGAACACCTGTTGACCTAAATATGACAGTCCTTTTTTTTCCTCGAAACCTACCCGCGTACTAAATAGCATACGGATCAAACACACACACACACACGCGCGCGCACGCACACACACACACTTCTTTGGGAAGGTAGATATGGACTAAAAGCTGAAGTTACGGCTTCAGTTGGTACCGTTGCACGCCGGGTAGTTTACGGTTACTGTATTACGCCATATTTTGTGTCTTTTGCAGGCATTTGATGACATCTACTTGGATACCAGGCCAACCCTGAAGAAGGTGTTGGCCATCCTGGATATCATCTTTGCCATTATTTTCCTCGTAGAGATGCTTCTCAAATGGGTAGCCTACGGCTTTGTCAAATATTTCACCAACGGCTGGTGTGTTCTTGACTGTGTCGTGGTCGCGGTAGGTCTACCCGTATGTATACGCCAGTTGTCTCGCTTTTTATAGATAGAACTCAAGACTCTTGCTTTCCAATCTTTAAGTTACTGTAGCTCTTCTTTAAGTTGCAAACTCCCCCCGCTCTCTGTCTGTCTGTCTGTCTGTCTGTGTGTGTCTGTGTTGTCTCTTGTGGTGTCACATTTGACCTTGTTTCAGAGATTTCTTGTCGCTGTGTTCCATGTCAACGTAAGCCTTGATATGTTGAAATAGAGATGTGGCTATAGGGTAAGTATGTGTGAATAAAATGAGTCTGTGTACACATACACCCAAGTATTTTATTCCGCAGACGTTTGTCACCTTTCTCAGGGCAATTCTAAGTGCTTCGCTTTGACCTGCAGATATAGGTGTCGCTGCTTACAGATGCGATCCCAAAAATATCTCTCTAATGTAAATACTGTAATTTACTTTTGGGACCGCATCTGTAAGCAGCGACACCTATATCTGCAGTGCAAAGCGAAGCAGTCAGAATTGCACTGGGGAAGGGGACAGACGGTAACGGAAACGTCGGTTGATTTAAACACTTGGCTGTGTACAAAGAGACGTTTTATTCAGTAACTTATCTTAACTTGATGAAATTCTTCACGGGTTAGTATTCGTGTTTCTACGATGCATACTGCAACCTTGGAATCTTTCACCTTTCCTGACTATATCTCAACTCTATCTTATTTTACTGCACTGTCAATAGGTAAAGAGATTCGGTGATTAGGTCAAACAAAAGACATTTACACTCTATCACATTTAACAAGCACACGCATGGCACATATATCTAAAACGAAAATATCAAGGGTGAACAGGAATATTGAGTATACACTTTTGGTAACAAATTAGGATAGACACATATATGGCCGTCATGATTAATCGGTATACCTTACACGGTTCACAGACAATGCTTATAATAGAGTCTCAATACATTTGCAAATTCAACATTTAGTTTGCATTCATTGATGAGTTTTGCACCACCAGGAAGGATTCAGTGAGTCACCAAATAACCACATTCTGCTATAACACATCATACAACTTATAGTCTAGAACTGTAGACTTATCAGGCCAACTCGTGGGTATTGCAGCACCCTATTGACTTTTAAATACATTCTAACTTGACTTTACAAAACGGTTCTTTCCTGAAGGTTTCGTTGTTCAGCATAGCTCTTGAGTCCACCACCAAGTCGGCAAACCTGTCGGCCGTGAGGTCTCTGAGAGTCTTCCGCGCGCTGCGTCCGCTAAGGGCTATCTCCAGGTGGCAAGGCATGAAGGTATGCATATATGTTTAATGGTGCTTATAAAGTAGTATGATATGAAGAACTTTATTGCGCGACTATTGTAGCAGGTACAAAGTATGGCAGCAACAGTAAACATTGAACAAGACATATGCATGGAATGAAACTATTCACTACAAAAAATGACTATCTTAGGTTTTACATGATTTAAGTTGGGCTAAGTTTGAGTATCATTATTTTTTCTGATAATAAAAAAAGGATTTTATATATTTGCCTATTTTAACACCGTATGAGCTGTTGCATCTAACGTTAGATACATAGTCAAATCTATCTGTGGCATTGCGTGTCTTAAAATCTATAGGAAAGACATACAGCTATATTCAGCTGTCTTGTTATGGAAAAGGCTGTCTTAGATCACTTCCGGTGGTTAGTTCTGTCACAGCCTGCTGTAAAATTTTTCGGCATCAAATTTGTACGACTACGTAGCACAAATGTACTGTAAGGTCGATAGATGATAATAATTATTGTAATAATGTGAAAATATACAACTTTAGCTAGTACTTATCAATACGTACTTTTTTTTAGCTTAGCTTGCTATCTTTTGATGTTTAATGAATTCGTCTGTGATTATAAGTAATTATGTTAGACTTGTTAATGTGTCGCACGTCGTTCAACCTTTTATCCATTCACATTGATATGCAGTACGTGAACGTGTGACTAATGCTAGGGTCACATTTCCAATCCGGGGCCCGGCCGGGCAGTCTTTGAGAACGACACGCATGATATAAAAGACAACATAGCACAAAGCGTACCCACAATTATTAAAGAGCATAGCTTGTGCAAATGTATTGACATACACTTTATTTTTTTCGTTTCCGCAAACAGCCCGGCCGGGCCCCTAGCATAACATATAACACATTAAGTACTGCTGACTACTACTACTAAACTACTACTAGGTGGTGGTCAGCGCCCTGCTTCACGCAGTTCCCGCCATCTTCAATGTCCTGCTGGTGTGCGTGGTCTTCTGGCTCATCTTCGGCATCATGGGGGTCCAGCTGTTCTCCGGGCAGTTCTTTAAGGTACAACAAGTTACCTGCGTGCAAAAGAACCTTGACCCCTGACCTCCTCAATCGAACTCTTGAAAAACGGCCTTGGCCGAATGAGTGTATATTTGTATACTTTCAAGCTAGTTAAACAAAGGTTGAAAATGACAACCCCTTTAACCTCTGTTAACATTAATCCGCCAGGTTAATTATATGAATTCGCCACTTTATTTGAAAAAAAAAAACGGTGTGTGTGAGGTATCTCTAGAACAGCAACCCCCCAGGTATATACAGTTTAGGTACAGGAGTGCATTGTACTGGGGGACGTTTGGTTGGAGATCTGTTTCGACGTACCTTTTCAGGGCTAGGGTTACGGAATTATGTATCCTGGTGGAGTTATGTTAATAGATGTCAAATATTGCACGTGAAAAAACACTTGAAGACGAACATTTTACTTCGAACTGTATCTTCTAAGATCGCGATCTTTGAAGAGGCCGCCAAATTCCATCCTTATTTCTCCGCGTTTACAGACAAAAAGAAAACTACTCTTCTCTTCACATCACAGAACCCACACATTACAGAAAAGGTGTGATCAGTCGTCTTCCACTGTCTCAGAAATAGAAGTCGACCCCAATAAAAATTTAGAAGTTAGAGTCAGCATTTAGACTAGGCACATGCTATACTGTTCTACATTATTTGTCCTTTTCATGTTACTTGTAATTAGCCTCCGGGCGCAAACTTGCAATGAACTTGTAATTATCATCATCATCATCATCATTATTATCATACCATAATTATTATTATTTCAGTGCCTGGACCATGAGGGTGAGAGGATCCCCGCCACGCTCATCAATGACAAGATGGCGTGCACTGGCGGCAACTTCACCTGGATCAACTCCAAGGTCAACTTCGATAACGTCGGAGCGGCGCTATTGGCCCTTTTCCAAGTGGTAAGTGCTGATGTCGATATTTTTGTATCTCTAATTCTGCTTCATTTTGATATGTTTTACAGCATTACAGTATAGAATGTTGAGAAAGCAAAATTGGAGTGACAGGCGTCTCTAAAAAGGTTCTGAGGCGCTGGACTCTCATATTCGCGTTTTATGATTTGTGTGTATTTCTTTTTTGTTGTTGTTGTTGTTGTTGATACAGCTCAATCTCTTCGTTCTGAATTACTAAAAAAAGAAATACTATAGAGTAACTAAAAAAGGGAAAGCAGCATTATGCACAGCAGCATTAACTGCGTATGGGATGTCCCTGAAGCTCAGCTGGTTGCAGACTTACAGTTGAGCTCCTGGTTCGAATAACTTGCCCCACATACCCCGGTTCAATGCTAGGTCAGGTCATCTCGGTCGGGGCTGCATCCCTATTTCGGAAGGGACGTAAAATGTGGGTCCCGTTTTCGAGGAGGTGTCTCGAGCACGTCAAAGAGGATGGGCTAGCAACCCCTCCTTTTGAAAATATACCCTGCTACTGAAAAAGCAAGAAATCTTTCAGCCCTATGTGCCAGTACGTACTGCAAGGGTCTGAACGAACGGCTATGTGCCGTGTATGCACGTATTTCATTTCCATGTCTTCTGTCTCGTTATGTAATAAGACATAGTCACATTTGCTTGCTAAAATAACAGCTTGTCATGTCTCTTTCTTTAGGCAACTTTTCAAGGCTGGATTGAGATCATGCATGATGCAGTGGACGTCAGAGGGGTCCGTATAGATTTTCTTGATATCCTGATAACTACATTGATCTCTTTCCTTAGCCTCTAGCAGGCTCCACGGATCGCTGGGAAAACAGTAGAAATCGGCCAAATAGAGTGAATAGTATGCCAAGGGTACTCCACTATACAAGGAAGCTCAATAGGCGAACCGGTTTCTACTATTTTCCCAGCGATCCGCGGAGCCTGGTAGAGGCTACTCTTTCCTTTATGTATGTACATATTTGCATATATCTTATTAAAAAATCATCTCCCATAATGTACGTTTGAGTTGGCATCTTTTACATCAATGATCAGTCATAACGTATATGTTTCTTTTACCCATTTTGCACCACCAATTATAGACAAGATACCAGCAACGTTTAGTTGGAGAGACTATGAATATATGACTTAGTCAATGTCACTATTAATGGTGTCAGCGCTTTCATTCATCATATTGCTCAGTATATACTTTGTAAAATCTTCACTTGTGATCCAGTAATCTCAGTTCATTAATCATGTCGACTTCATGTCGAGCGCGGTCCTGGAATGGATAATCTCACTTCGCATGTTTTCTGTGATAAGATTACTGATCCTCACATCGCTCAGAGAGATAAAACGCTTCTCTTCAACTAAATGAAGAAAATCGTGATGAATGTTGAGCTAACGGCCAGGGGGATCTGATGTCGGCTTATCACAAATCGATAGGCACGCGTCTGCGCTGTTTCCGTGAGGATTGGTTATCGCATTCTGCAATGCGTCAAACATGGCCGACCTCAGGGCCTCTGGAGAGCGTGATTTATGTGCCACTGCGCCTGCGCCGAGCAAGACCAATGACGTTGTCAACGGCCGTTATCCCGAAGGCTTTCTTGTAAAGGATATGCGTTGCCTCATATCTGTGGATACAGATAGATAGTTGAAAAAATATATATCAAGCAAATATCTTTGCTGGTCGCAACTTATCCGATGGCTTCAGCTGTACCACAGTATGAGAACCCCATCCAAAAATGTCTGTAACTCTGAATGTTACGCTGTTTGAAGTTTAAGCGCAGTAATATGGTACATTACGTTAAGAAAGTCATTTGTCAAATGTTAAAGGATCCACGTAGAGGCCCTACATTTAAGGGTGTACCTGGGTGTACGCTGCAGTTTTTAGCTTAAAAATGTGAAACTTCCAAAGTTCCTTCTAATTATTTGTGATCAGTAGTAATTAGTACCATTTAAAACCTGTATTGGTGTAAAATAAGATAGAATGAAATGGCTTTCATCTTTCGTTCTCCGTCTCTCTGTCTCTCCTTTTCTCTCCTTGTCACTTTTTCTGGCTCTCTGGCTTTCTCTCTTTCTGTCCCTCTCTGTCTCTGTGTATCTCTCCTCCATCTTTGACTTTCTGTATCTCTCTGTCTCTTTTTGTCTGTCTGTCTGTCTGTCTCTCTCTGTCTCTTTCTGCCTGTCCGTCTCTCTCTGTCTCTTTCTGCCTGTCTGTTTCTCTCTCTCCCAAAAAACCGTAGTTGATCCTTAAGTGTAACTTGAATACTTACGGCAACAGCGCGAGCGCGTGGCTACATATTATCAAGGTTTTGTTTAAACAATGCTACAAATGTGATAAAACCTTTCTAATTTTGCCGGTGCTCAGGTGGACATGCAGCCATCCCGGGAGGCCAACCCGTACATGTACATCTACTTTGTCGTCTTCGCCATCTTCGGCTCCTTCTTCACCCTCAACCTCTTCATCGGAGCCATCATCGACAACTTCAACTCACTAAAGAGGAAGGTGGGCGTTTCTGTATCTTATATTCGCAATGGGAATGTGGTTAGGGCCCTGTCAAACTTGTGCGTATATTCAACGGCGCATTAGTAGCGCATTAACATTTGTTTTTGTTTAAGTAAGGTTTGCGGGGGGAAAGCTGTTTTCTACTTTGACCCACCGTTGTGCAGCCTAGTGATCGAACCTTAGAAATCACTTATTCGGCTGCAAACTTAACCTAAACCTAAATCAAAAACATGTTAATACACAACTCATGCGGACTTGTATATACGCACAGGTGTGACAGGGACTTTAGATATCAAAGCATTTCCTCTTCCCACTTGCAATATTTATCATATCGAGATGTATCGTGACAAATGTATCAGCACTTGATATTCATTCATCAGGATCATCTTTATTATCTAGTCAATATCTCAGACATACATACACTTAATGACAGGTCTGGGTAGCATTGACTTTGCAATTTGAGTTCATTACACATAAATGTACAAACAGGAATGACAAGTACACATTATTGCATCTCTAGCATCGGGTCACGAATCGGTGGATTGACTGAGGAAGAAAAGACTTGCGAAGTCTTTTTGTTGACTACGTGTATGGAGTCCTTGTCTTTAGTGTGCTTGTTTGTTCGTGCTGTTTTGTGTCCGTAGTTATTTGAATACATTAGCATTCAGTAGAGTGACAGGAAATCTATGAATGAGGGACTTGACAAAGTTGACGGAGTGACAGGTAGTAGATGTCATAGGTGATCATCTTGTTCTGGCTGAATGTAGGCTATAGTAGACTTGTTACCTGTATCTAGACTTAGGGATCAAATATGTATTTTATTAACGAAGTCAAAATGTAACGTCGTGTTACAGTACGAAGGCGAGGGGTACCTTGACATATTCCTGACGTCTAACCAGAAGAAGTACTACAACACCCTGCGGAAACTCAGCGACAAGAAGCCGCAGAAAATCGTCAGTCGACCAAAGGTATTACTATTCTCATCAATATCTGTTGTATATCTGTTGTACATAATTATATGATACAGGTATACAGCAGGAATACAAAGATATTATTAAGATATCCTCATTATTATCTGCCGTAAATTTGTATCACAGTCGCTCTTCATAATGAACCTTTGATAGCATTAGAACATAGCAGGATATCACCACGCTGTAAGCTTGTCTCAATAAGGATAAGACTCAAATCAAATGGGAATATCATGTAAGACTTCTCTGAGCTATGATTGTACAGAGTATCTACTTTGTATAGTTTGTACAATACCTAGAACTACGTTAACACATATAACAATTAACTTGTTACCTTTGGTGGAAGGTTTTGTTTTCGGTTTTGATTTGGTCGAATGGCTGTGGAATAATGTGTGTTTCGTGTAAATCAGCATAACTCGAGAAACTGTGGATGCATGTTTATGACATTTGGTAGGTGGTAAGATATCAGTTAGACAAATATAAGATCAAGTTCGAGAATTGATCCTCTGGTGTCTTTCTACGGTACTGCAGCCTAACTTGTATGTTTGTTTTGTTCTTCTTTCAGATAAGGTGGAGGGCCGCCATCTTTGATTTCGCCCTCAGCAAAGAGATGGAAATAGCGGTCATGGGGGCCATCGGGCTGAACATGGTTGCCATGGCAATAGAACACTACCACCAGGCCGAGGTCGTCACGCATGTGCTGTGGGTCATTAACCTCGTCTTCACGGCTCTGTTCACCCTGGAAGCCATCGTCAAGCTGATCGGGATGGGGAACCAGTACTTCCGGTTACCGTGGAACGTGTTCGATTTCTGCATTGTAGTTCTGTCTATTCTGGGTAAGTAATCAACTCTCGTATGGTATAGTAGTAGTATGTCATAGAATGTTCAAATGCAAATTTGGGTACGTCTTGTGTGGAAGGAATGTGGAAGAAGTATACATTATTTCATTATGTGTATAGAAATATCTCATTTAAAAAAAAATCATTTTTAAGTATACGTAGTTTGGCAGGAAAATATATTTTAGCAGAAATGCACGATGTGTAACTAGCTTGAGTACCAGCCTTCGTAGTGACCGCTGGCTCTGTGTCAAAATGTATAATATCAACAAAGTCCATCTTGTGCTATCTTCTAACAGGTTTTCTTTTGGATGGTGTATTGAAGAACAGATTTTACATGAATTTGTCACAATGATTATATCTAGGCTTATAATCTTTTTCACAGGTTTTCTGCTGGAGGATGTTTTGAAGAGCAGATTTCTCACGCCGACGCTCCTGCGAGTGGTTTTCTTTTGAAGATTTCTTACATAATCTTGTCACAATGATTATACCTTGCAAGTACCAAAGAAATTTCGAAATGAATAACAAAATGCATCTTGTGCATCTTCCGACAGGTTTTCTGCTGGAGGATGTTTTGAAGAGCAGATTTCTCACGCCGACGCTCCTGCGAGTGGTCCGTATTTTCCGCATCGGGCGGGTGCTTCGGCTCATCCGCGCGGCCAAGGGGATCAGTCGCCTCCTGTTCGCGCTGCTCATCTCCCTCCCGGCGCTCTTCAACATCTGCATCCTCCTCCTCATCGTCATGTTCATCTTCAGCATCATGGGCATGGTCTCCTTCACGCACGTGCACCACGAGGGCATGCTGGACGAGATCGTCAACTTTGAGACATTCGGAAGGTCAAGGATATTTCATTTATCTATCATTTTTGATGTCATTAAGGTCAAGGATTATATTTATACTTTTTAAAACATGTTTTTGAACATTATTATTAGATTTTTTTTTTGATAGCAAATTGTCAACTTTGAGACCTTTGGAAGGTCAAGGATCTTTTTATTCATTTATTTAACATCTACTAACACAATTCCACAAGAGTACATAATTCCACCACCCTGAAAAGATACATCCAAAAAATTCCAAACAGATCTCCAACCCATTTCCCAGTATGATGCACTCTGTATATTATCTTAACAGTGCATACCTGGGTGTGCAGTACTAGAAGTCTCTCAAACCCAAACTGTTTTTCAAAGTGGTGGATTTGTGTAACCCGACGGATTAATGTTAATGCAATTTTTCAAATATTATTATTAACTCTTTATGAACAAAACATATAAAGAGATTGATTTGCAGTGTACCCCTTTCAATTGTCACTGCTAAACATGAAATAGATGAATACCGTTATCATACAAAATACAAGACATATAGTCACATATAATACATTATACATTAAGTACAACCACATACAATATACCATACAAAGTCATGTATATACTGTCGTGTGTATACTGTCTAGCGTTGCTCATCTAGTTTTGGAATGCCTTTATAATATAAGAGTATATGGCATATTTTTTTATAATTAAACGTTCTTATATCGTAATTTCGTAATTTTTCTCACTCGCTCGCTCGCTCACTCACTCACTCGCTCACTCACTCACTCACTCACTCACTCACTCACTCACTCACTCACTCACTCACTCACTCACTCACTCACGACCCATGACCCATGACCTCAATTAATTGACATTTCACGTCGACAGGTCCATGATGCTCCTCTTCCGGTTGACGACTTCCGCCGGATGGAACGACATCTTGGAACCGCTGATGAAGTATTGCGACACCAGCGAGCCCGACCACGACGGTCTCTGCAGCGGGACCACCATTCCCGCACTGTATCTAGTCAGCTACATCATGGTCAGCTCTTTGATCATAAGGAACATGTACATAGCAGTGGGCCTGGAGGGCTTCAACCAGGCCCAGGAGCAGAAGCACGTCGGGATCACGGAAGATGATTTCGAGTCGTTTTACATGGTGTGGCAAAGGTACGATCCCGACGCTACGCAGTTTATTGACTATACACTTTTAACGGATCTTGTGGACGAACTGGACGATCCACTGCGATTGCGCAAACCGAACAATATCAAGTTACAGACGCTGGACATCCCGTTGGTCAGCGGTGACCGTGTCCACTGTATAGACGTCCTGAAGGAACTGACCACCTTCACGTACAAGCGGCTGTGGGGGGATGTGGAGAACACGGATGAGTTTGGAGAGATAATGGACCAGATGGAGGACACGTTCAAGAAGTCGTTTCCGACGAGGGTGAACGAGGTCGTGGTAACGACCACGGCACGCAGGGAACGAGAGTTCCGGGCGGCGGTTTTGATACAGAGGGCGTTCCGAAACCATCAGACTGCAAAATGGGCCGAACTTTTGAAAAGCTTTACTATTCACGAGACGAGTGTATGATACACGGATACTTTTTCCTTATATCTATATATCTTTGAAATATGCACGCGTCATCCTCTGTGAGATTGACCTCTCGTGCGTACTGCGGGGCACACCGTGCTGTGTTGTCCTCGCGCAAAGCGCCATGGGAACATCGGCGTGATACCATATTCAATATGGCGGGTCTTTGTCGTGAGACCAAGCGCATGCGCACTCGGGGTGACAGCTTTGCAATCAGAATAACCTTTCATTGCAAACCCATAATGCTCTCGCCCAGAGAAGAAGCACTTCACGCAGCTGAAAGCAAACAAACGAAATGATAACTATATTCATTCAGAACAGTCATGCGAATTTCAAAACATTTTGAAGATTGTTGACGATTAGTGTTGTTTACTGGAAATCGTCCGTTTGGACTGTCGTGTTTGATCTGTTTACATTCAAATATTCACTATTCCAAAATGTCAGTTGCATACATAAATGCCCAACAGTTGTTGTTTCATATCTCTGCACTCACGAATGAGGAAAAGAGTTCGGAAGTACACTAAACTTCCTCAGTCTGTATGATTCCTGTATATGATATCAAAGTTTAAGAATCACTTAACTTCATTCATGGTGACAACAATGTTCCTTAATTGGTTTGAGTATTTTTAGTCAAGCATTCAATAAACTAATTAACTTAAGTACTATCTATTCTGTACTAAAGTCAACAATAGTATAATTCTTATTTCATACATTTTGTAAATCTGTCAATGACTGTGTGGTATTCATGATTGGCTTTCTCTGTTCTTTACATAATTTATGAACTAAAAACTGCATAGTTGATGGCATACTGAGAATTTTTGGCTGTATGCGTCTAGCACCGAAGTGAAAGTGTGCCTTTGTATTTTATTTCAGCCACGGTGTACTACTTGTAAATTTGTAGTTATATGCAAAACGTAATGAGTATACTAAATACAGAATCCGGGAATTTTGAAGAAAAAAATTAAAAACTGAAACTTTAACAAGGTGAAGAAATAAATCCTCACAAATTCCATAAATTGTTGAGCGAGTGGAATTAACTGGTGTTGTTCCTGATACAATAACTGGCCCAAGAAAATAGAAAAAAAATGATATGGTAAGTTGAATCCTGTAGAGTCAAATTTATGATGTGCGTATATGCCATATTACTCGTACGTGACTGTATTCACAGATACAACGTTAAATTTACCGGGCAACTTCATGGTTTAATCATCCAATATGGTGGACAATGATTACGTCATAGCAATATAAGGGCAGACAGATAATTTTCACCGGGCGGGACTACTACATTGTATTTTTATCACTACCGGAAAACCCGCAAACGAAAAAAATAGTAGTTTCTCAAGGAATTCGATGGTAAACGTGATATAGGTCTAGCGAACAGTTCAAGTTGACCAAAATCTGTTGTTATTCAGGAAGTCTAGTGGCGTGTCTAGACGAAGTTTAGCCCATCAAACAATCAAGACTCTGTGGCTTATGACGTCTTACTATTGTCATATATGTTATTCTGTTCTATTTAGGCCATGTTGATTTGATTGTATGGATGACATCCGCACGCACATCGATTTTCGTCCGTTTCCAACAAAAAAATAACTTTCGGCCATACTGTAAATCTTAAAAAGCAAAATGAGAATTTCAAAATACATGCATTGAAAAAATGTTTCAGAAAACAGCTACTAATTTCGTACAATGCCAAAGTCAATTTCAAAGTCAAGGTTTTGAAATAACAAAAATGAAGAATCTGTATTTTGGTATACCATACTCTGTGTGGTTAGTTTTGTTCATCCTTCCTGATCAAATAGATTTTAAAATGAAGGTAACTTTTTAGGCCAAACTTTTTTCAATCGCACGCTCGCATCAGTTTTGATGCCATCCATATAATCAAATCAATATGTCCGTAGCTAAGATGACATAAACGTAACATTCATCCTTAGATTAGGCAGAAAGCAGAATATGTTTACCGCTATACTTACAGTAATGTATATATATATTTAGAATTGCCGTGCAAAATTTACTTGTATTTGGGAAAAAGAATGTTGTCATTAAATTGTTACTGAGTCATTCGACACGTGATATCTATGCATATAAAATCTTGTGGGTCAGCGAAGACAAATTGTCCACCAAACAAAGTTGAATCGTATCAGTGACTTTATTTTCTTGAGCTTAACCGTCCATTGTAATCAAAATCAGATCAATCAACTGTTCAGTTAAAAATTACTTTATAACAGGAATTGTAGAAGGAAGAAGTGGTTGACTGGGGCAATATAGCAGGCTACATTTTAGAAAAACAATCCCTCTAAGTCTAAATTTGCTGTAACAAAGAAGATGGCTGTGTCATGTTGAGTTATGTTTTTAAAGGCTTCCCAATCTTCTGAAGCGACAAAAAGGAATTGTTACGTGAAAGAATAACATAAGCTTTAACATGTCATTCAACTGATGTAAGACTGTCGTGAAAGAAACTATAATAATATTTGAATCTTATGTACATCTGTTGGTAGAGGCGCGAATAGTCAGTAATTTGATTAGCTTTGTTTAATTGGTGTGGTAAATAAGGAGGTTCGGTTACAACTGGGCAATGTGGGTAATATGTTAAAGGTGATGGTACATAACTTGTAAACACTTCTTGTCTAGACAATGCTTAACACATGTCCATATGCGTTTTGTGCATATTTCGGGGGCATTCAACATTTCACCGTGCATGCGCAGTATGAGCCACGGAGGGACATGTCTCGAGACGAAATAACTATTTCCAATGTGCAACATTTTGGTATAATGATAACAAACCATTTTAACTTCCAACTAAGGTTTTCAAAATACCAAATGTTCCTGCATTATCCCACGCCTATCTGTTTTTCTTGAAAACTTTCCAATTGTTTTAAAGCCCTGGGGTTTTTAACGTATAGGAAGAAACTCTCGATCTCGGCCAGCCATTAGATATACAACATGACAAAGGCGTTTATGTTACCACCTTCATAAGCTTGTAGGTAAAAGCTGATCTTATGATCTAGAAAATGTACACACCTTTCGTGACTGTTATGAAGCTGTTTACGAAACCATTTATTAGGTACGTTATTTATCAGATCAATTTGTACATTATTACATAAGGTCATCAGACGTTTTAAAAAGTTTCAAACACGTATACATGTTACAGAATCTACCGTTGTGTATTGAGCCTGGTACAGACGTGACTTGTGGTATAGATGTACAAAACTTTTAGCAACACGACGAATGTATAAAGGTCATAACTGGTGTACAATATGTGCATAAGAATCAACGACTTTTGTAACCCGCGACATTTCAATAAAGTATATGTTCCTCCCATGTATGTACTTGTCTTGTTGCAAATTAGGCTCAAAAAGAAACGTCAAAAGAATAAAAGTGCCCCCCCCCCCTTAGTCTTAGATGTACCCAAAAAACATTGTGCAGTAGGTCTATCTATTACACGAAAAAGACAGGAACAAATGCTTCAGCTGTGGCAGTGGGAATGCTTTTCTACTTCTTTCCATAACACTTGCTAACTGATATTTTACAACATCTCTTAGCAGTGAATTCGTAACAGCACAAAAATGCTTGACTTATTCGACGGCGTGATATCTAAAAACATAGCCCTAAGCATGTTGTCAATGGGAATATTAGTATCTATAAAACGAGTAGTGCATTGATTGTCTAATTAAAAGAATAACGTTATGATATCATAAAACAATGACTTTAGCAGCATCATACAATATTCGTGGCAGCATCGTGCTTAACACTGTCGGAAAGGTAGGGAGTAGAAATCTTGCAACAAAAATGGATCCTGCAGTTCGTTATTATCTTGGTAGGCGGCGCTAGAATACTGCACACTGTGCAAGTGACCTCCTGACTAGCTGTACACGTTCATTTAGACATCACATACCTTCAAGGCACGTCCGATGTGTATCTTTGCTAATTTTCTACTCGTTAGCCGAATAACAACGCTATTCTACAATAAAACCTGTCCACGTTTAACATTTAAACTAACGGTCTAAAACATCTAACGCTAGAAGGCGTTAGCGTCATTTTAGGACGATGCAACAATAAATACTTAAGAACGTACATATCTTACAATTCGCTTGCAACAAGAAGGCAAAAGGGAAACTTTACACAGAAAGTGCGCTGTCTAAAGACTATCAAACTGTACTTAAAACCTGTGTAGCTAGCTTCAGTGCCAAAGTTTTAGTAATGTCCCGATGCCGTTTCGGCGCTGGCGGTGCTTGTTGGCATGTAACCCCCGTTATACTGGGCCTGGTGGTAGGACCCGTTGTAATGCGCATGTGCAAACTTCTCACTGTCAACAAACTGCGCGTGTGCAGATGCCTGATACCCTTGGTTACCGAAGTAGCCATATTGCATGCCATTTCTATCGTAATAGTGTCCGTAGTCCTCAGGGTTTGCTGAGTAGTAGCCATTGTAGCGATGGTATTGCATGTGATCGGGTGGTTGACCGAACGGTGGTGACGTACCCTCTCCTGATTGGTCGTTGTAGACGTCGTAGTTGTTCCCGGATGCTTCGTGTTGGTAAGGCGGGAGATCCTCCGTCCTGAGCCGCTTCGCCACGGCGTCGCGGTCTTCCGAGTCATCTCCGGGCGGACGAGCTTTGCTGGGGCTTCTCCATTCTGGTCTGGCCTCCTCTCCCGGTGATTGCCCGTTCTGCGAAATGTGGCCGTTTTGTGCCGCCATGTGGCCGTTTTCCGACACCTGCCCGTTTTGCGGTAGACTGCCATGATGCGGAGGCATCCTTCTGTTGTGCATCGCCATGCTGTAGTGCGGCTGGCCGTTGCTGTTGACCGTGTACGGGGCCGTTGTTGTCAGAAGGAGACTCGAGTTGTTCACTCTCGTTGGCGACGCCTGCTTCTCTGGTGTGACGTTGTTCTGCTCGCTCTGATGGGTCCCTGGCACGTCTGAAGAGGGTTCTTTAGAACCCAAGTCTTTTGTCGGTATTTCTGGGCTGTCTGGCGAGGAACTACTTTCTCCTGACGAGTGAGGCCGCATGTCGTACGGCGGAGGGATACCGCGGCTGTGAGCGGGCATTGGTGGACCCACGGGGTAGATGGGTGGCATTATTGGAAGGTGCCCGCCCAAGGAAGGGTGCATTCCCGGCTCCATACCTACAGGTCTGCCGTCAAAGCCGTTCGGTCGGATATTTGTGGGACTGTTATGATAAAAAAAATAAGAATGAGAACAATATTGCAATGCTACGCCTTTGAGACAATCTATCTCAAGACATAATCATCATATCAGTTCATGAACAACTGCTAGTAGTACTACTAATAGCCTGGAATTAATGAAACGACCTTCTGTTAATGTTGCGGGGAGTTTCTTAATGCCCTTCTTTTAGTGTCATTTATCTTTCAAATATTCCATTTTTTAGTTGCATATTATTATGTAAGTCACAAATATGTACTTACCCATCGTAGTTGTCTCTGAAACCTTTGGCAAAAGGGTTGTAATCAATCTTCAGCTGGGTGATCTGAAAGAGAGATAAATTATACGTCATCACATGTTAAGTGTCATCTCAACTTTCTAACATTAAAGTTGCATTGTTGAAGCTGTATAGTATAGCCTCCCTCGCAGGCTTCCTAGAACGGCGGCGTATATATTTGGGGAGGGGAGTGACGCAAGTTCTTACACGGGCCAAGGTTCTCTAATGCCGGAAAGGGAGTTTCGCTGCCGAGGAAGTTATGTCGCCGAGGGACGACAAAGGCGATCGTCCCTCGGCGACGGAACTATGTACAGTAATGGTATAGAAGAGAACATTTATCGTTTCAAGTCTTTCAACGTACAAAGCACGATAAATCATGTCCTTTCGGGTTATCATCTCTCGTGCCTGTGTGGAAATATTTCAGTCATGGTCTGCAATATCAGCGTTCGATGACCGAATATTCTCTCAATGAAAGCCACTTTGCCTAAACTGAAAGAACAAGTAACAAAACTTTCCTCCTAAACTTCTAACATAGGCGTCAATCTATTACCGTTTTAGAAACCCTGAAAAAGTGGAAAACCTGTGCATTAAAAAAAGCTACAACCTAAATGTACAAGAGAAAACCAACAATTTCTATGACCATACTGTATTTTCTGAAATCGAGGAACCATTGATGACAAATGTCGTGAATTTTATTCAACGTCCTGCATTATGGCCAACTGGATGTTGGGTAGTTCTGGTTGTATGGCATACTGTTAGCAACACAAATAGATGATAGCTCAGAAAAGGACAAGAAATAGCCATGCCTTTAAGTATCAGACTTTTCAACCTAGGATTGATGTGTTTAAAAATTCGTATTTTCCTAGAACGATCGTAGAGTGGAACTCGTTACAACCAAGTACAGTGGGAGCATCCTTATTAGATAGCTTTAAACAATGCATGCAGTTAGATATGCGACGGTTAGACGTGACAGGTCGTTCGGTGTAATATAACCAGCTGCTGCCGCGCCGCGTGCCTGCGAAGCTGGTGTGTTACGCCGAATGGCGGTTATACCGGCTATATAGATACAGATACAGATACTGATAGATAAACTGTCGCACTCACATCTGTGTTCTGGTAGGCTGTGACTGCGATAAACTGCGTCTCGGGAAAGCTGTGGGACTGCAGAACGCGCTCGCCGCCGGCGCCTCTGTTAGTCACCTCTATGATGTGCAGCCGGGGTTGGTATTTGTGCATGGAGTTCAGCACCACCTGGCGGAACACAACGGAACGACAGGTAAGATAAATACTTTGCATGTTTGCGCCTAGCGAAATACTACGGAATTACATCAAATATGTTTCAGCATTTTTGCTGACCAAATTACCTCTACTCATCCACAGTATCACATATATTCAATGTTACGTCCCTGAAAAAAAGATAAATGAAGTTTTCTACACTTTACTTTAGAAATTGCAGACTTGGCAAGAACATCTGTCATTGGTTGTCGCAGAATTCAAAGTTAACCTACATGTCCGTTGTCGGCGCCTTTGTTGTTGGTGAGTTTGAGTTTGCTGAAGACCACTTCCTGTTTCATCCAGTGCGCGCCGCTGTTAGGGGACTCCGGGTGGACGTAAACTCGGCTTCCTGAAATACAGTAAATACTCAAATCAGGTTTTCGGACAACTATATTCTGGTTACTTAATTTGAAAAGATATCCATATATCCATGTGCGTTATATGGAGCAGAAAAAGATAAATTGCAAGTTGCATGGAGGGTAATAAGTAGTTTAGAATGACATTACAAAATTTAACTGCATATCTTCAGATATCAGGTGATTTTTTTTTTTATAGATTTGAAGGAAAAAGTACATATCTGCACTTTTATAAGTTTAACTTAATGGCTGCTAACATTGTTGCATAAGACAACAAGATGCTCATTTGAACGCACGCTCATGTCCGTTATTACACCTATTGTTTCCAGTGAGTTCTGCTGCAGTATCAATATTACGCACCGGGGGCCCATAATCAACCTTCGTCTTAGAAACACGTATCTACATACGTTGTAACGTAACATTACAATCCATTCAGAGATTCTTGATTTATGCTCCTGACCAGAAATATTAACAAACACACACACACACACACAGTTCAAGTATAGTACCTTGTGGGTTGGTATCGGCTCGTCCACACGGCACCCATTTCCCGTTCTGGAACTTCCAGTGATTCACATCCGCCAACACCATGTCCACAAACACGTTGTACTGCGCATGCGGGTCGAGACCAGATATGGCAAACTGCAGTACCGGAAACATCCGCCTGGGGTCGAAAAAACATTGTAGTTACTTGTGTGTTATAACAATGTGTTGTAACAAATTTTGGTCAAAATCCTCTCCTTTGACAATATGAACAGAAAATATATGAGTACACGTGCTTGTATATCTCATATGGATTATAGATTATCAGGATTTATATTGATTAAGTCAGTAAGCCCTTATTGAATTGATCATTTGACTGATGCGAGCGGGCCTTGGCTAATGCTCGAGATGACCTCTTGACCGCGAATTTCAAGCCGCCGCGAGAAGATGCTTGTTTTGTTTTCTACCCATTGTTTCAACCGCGAACTTAAAACTATTGCGAATACTCGATTTCTCCCTACCGCAAAATCACATTCTCGCGAATGCATTTACAGTTTTGTAGTTCACTTGAAAGTTAATCTGTGTAGGTAGAAGTAATTCGGGATCAAAGTTTGACTGAAGTTGCCAGCACAAAAATTAATTCTTTACTTCGCAAAAACTGGAGCTGATCAGTCGAAAAAAAACCCTGGGTATTACTAAGTCCAACTTTTGTGTACGCAAATAATGGAAGTGGATGATCCTGTCAATAGTACCCAATGTTTCCACTGTTGACAGGGTCATTTTGTCAATAGCTTCAGGCGTTGACCATTACAGTTCAACTTTGATTCAGAACGTCGGCGTTGTTTTTATTTCTGGTTATTTGCACGACTCCAAACAAGCAGAAGTTCTGAACATGGTATATCGAACAATAGATTCCTTATTAGATATATTGTCCTTTCATGTCACCTTTTTTTAACTCTGGAAGATTTTCGCTCATTTGTATCCATTTTCCAATATCATTTCAACGTATCCTTTTCAACTAATGCCTGATGGAATATATTTGCTCATTTTGCAGCTTCTTTTCAATTTTTGAGGTTATAGTTTTTGTCTAATTTCAATTATGGTCTTAAATCAAGGCATAACCTCGTAACACATTTGGGCCTTGCAAATGGAGGACAGTTAATATTATCTCAAAAACGTCTTCTAGACGGTGTCTTTTTTTTCTGGTTATTTGCACGACTCCAAGCGACAGGATGTGCGCCCCGGGACGTCTGCGTTGTTGACACTGTGCGACAATACCGACCAATCTCCAATTGACCATGACTCACGGGCGTCCATGGCGCGCTTACAGATATGCAAATCACGGCTTTGTTCGCGACCAATCGCTAGCAGGCAAAGAACAAAGAAACGATCCCATCAATTAAACGTTTCGGTCTCGCTGAAGACTTTTAGCTGCCGTTTGTTAATTAGAAGCTGAAGTTAGAGGTCGTGAACTCAGGAGATTGAAGAACTAACCGTCCGATAGTCGGAAATTCAAAAATATAACTTTTCATAACAAAAAGGGGTAGACGAGGCATGTTGTCGAACGAGCGATGACTGTGCACGTAGAATTTTTTTAAAGGAAAATGACCGATAAAATGTATTATCACATCGATAGTAAAAAAAGTACCAAAGAAAGTGATTTCACATACTTTGACAGGAGATATTGCCACAACTTAAAAAAATAGTCTCCAGTGACAAAAGTAGAAGAAAACAAGAAGTTTGCGCATTTGATACACCTTTTACAAACACACTACTTGGTGTTTACTCAAGTCAATTTTAGGGATTTGAAATGGCTGACCTCTTTTCATCTGAAATATACCGTATATTGTGGCACAAGTATGAGAACGGGAATGTTTTCCGACCCCAACCTCACGTCATCTGCCTAATTTTTCTTATGATGACGTGGGGAAAAGGCTAGCCTCAAAATGTATCGTTCAAGACAATCTCGCAAAGGCATTTCTTGTTGCGATTGGGAACTTATATCCAAAATTCCCTTTCCTTCACATCTTGAAGCGAAGACACGAAGAAAAAAGTGGCGGTTTTTAACACGCAGATTATAGTTTCGGGTTACAGGAACAGACCAGTCGACCATAATCTGAGACACCCCAGCCCAAGTCCAAACACAAAAGACTTACGATCAGTTCCAGAAATAACATGTGAATATTAATGGTGATGAGGTGCCCTGAGTCATGATTCCAAGAAACACACGCGTAACTCTCCCGTCGTGATCCGCGCATTATAAAAACAAAAACAAGTCCAATGAAAACACCAACGACCTCCAAATACAACTAATTCCAGTTTCTTAGATCATTATTATAACAAAGCCTAATAAGTAATCAAGACAGTGTAGACTAAACCAGTCTGACCATGGAGATTGGATTGACTTTAGAAACACACGACAAATCAACATTCTAAGCTTGCCAAATCTTTGTGAAAAGGGTCTAGATCGTAGACAAATTGAACGTTAACTATGCGACTGTTTCTTATCGTCAGGCAGGATTTTTTAGCGTTTCATTTCTGACGATTATGTTTCGCAAGCAATTAGACATGGAGTTGCAGACGCGATACACATCGTACCTCGAAATTCCTGGGCATTGTCTAACGGATGCACCAAAGCCCAGATTCCTCCTTACTTTTTATAAACCATTTGGGGCACACGTTTGCTTGAATTTCATTTGTGGTAAAAGACAAATTGTCTTCAACATAAACGTTCAGAACATTTTTTTTCAAATGTTAGGTTAAGCAGTGTGAAACTTCGCACTTATGACGACTGTCGCTTTAAAAGAAATTTTACAAAGAATTTAGCTGGTACAGCAATACTATTGTGCCATTATGATAACAAAACAAAAAAATCATAAAGCGAATTTAGTATATATTTGTATTTTGGCCCGGGATACCATTTTGACAAAGATTCAACTCTTTTTGGGCTGTAGGCACGTATGTGTAAGTATGTACGACGATAGTTACTAAAATGAAATTTTCCTAAAAGTAGTGGTATACCAAGGTGCATTGCGAAAACACGTTGTTTTTTTTCTCTTCTCAATAAGCTTCGTAATGTTGAAGGTAAAAATATAAACGTCATGAGTTTGAAACGTGGTACATCACAAAGTGTACCCAAATAAAGCGCTTATGCAAGTCCGAAACTAATTAAGGATTATTCTAGAATCAGGTGTCTAAAACAGATGTAAGTTTCATTGTCTGTTTGACACCTTTTGGGCTTGGCCTGAAAAACAAGCCGGAAAGTTGCGAACGCTTATGTCACAAAACCTGAGAAAACTGAATACGAAGATAAACATTACCGGTGTCATAAACCGTTTGTTGGGGATATCATTTTAACGAGGTGTGACTTCTTGAAGTTTGGAAAAGTTATGCGAAGCGTATTATATGTAGCGTCTCCAAGACAACTAAATGAACTGTTATACATAGGACTGGATCAACATGCAACGAATATGGCATACAAAGTTTTAGCTCGAAAAAAGGGTCATTACATAGACAAAATTCTACTTATACCAATGACCCTTTTTGACCTTGTTTCTTACATATATAGTGACATAGTAGTAGAAGCTAAGATCGCATCTACTAGTATGTCAACACAGACCTAAACACGTTACAAAAAATGCAACTTTTTGTTATAAATGTGACTTTTGTAGGACATGAATATAAAACATTGTTTTTTATATTCATAAAAGTGAATGATCGTTTTCCTTACCTGCCCTGCTTGGTGATGATCATTTCCGTCTCGTGTTGGTGAAACTTGACCCAGAGATCACGGTTGGTGAGAAAGACGCTAAGTTTGGCGGGGGTGGGGGGAGGGCCCGGGGGGTAGCCGTACATGGACCCGCCGCCCGGGTAGGGGTAGTTCCCGTTGTAACCGTGGGGGTACTGTCCGTTAGGGGGCTGGGGAGGGCCCCCCGAGTCTATCGGAGCGAAGTAACCCGGGGCCTGCTGCCCGTACATCTGCGACTGGTCGTATCCGTTCGGGTAGGGGTGTGGGGAGGGCGTCATGCTCGTGATGGAGTACGCGTTTTCGGGGTTAGTAGCACCGGGGTAGGGTCCTAGCGGGTAGTCGGGAGGGACCTGCGAGTTGTACCGAGAGAGTTCCGCGTCCACCCCGTCCCCTGGAGACGAGCGGGAACTGTTGCTGTCCGGCGGGGTGTAGCCTCCTGCCATGCCGTAAGGGATGAGACCAGTGGGCGGCTGGAAGGTGTCGGTGGCGGCGTTGCTGTCATCGTCGCCCGTCGGTCCTGTTGTCGGCCCTCCCCCGTCCATCCCCGTGTCTGTTCCGTACGTCTGGAATCCGGCTTCACCTGGTCCACAGCTCTGCTGCATCGCCAATCCTTAGAAAAATCTTTCGCTAACGAAAAACAAAACTATACTCCTAACTCCTACCTCTACAGTAAGCGCTCCAAACGTTTTTGTCTACTGACGCCAGGCGTCCTGTCTATATCAAAGTAAAACTTCCCAACTGACACAAGAGTTGGAAGCACTGTTGAGCGACATTGGCCGGTTGATTGCCACATACACTCACCGGCTTGGGTCGTGCACAGACGTCATATACATCACAATAGAACTGGTCATACCGCTTCCTGATTGGCCCCTTGGTAATTAGTTCAAAAAATTCATGAGTCTCCAAATACTTCCATTTCCGCTGCCGAGAAATTTCTATATGTTCAGGAATTTCAGAAAAATATCTGAATCTAGTGGCGTGGGATGCATGGTCCAAATGTTCATGTTTTCAACAAGAGTTGAAAGTTAAAAAGAAATAGCTTAAAAACAAAAATTTTCTCTCAAAAAACTCCGTTTCATTTGGGACAAAATCAGTTTTTGTTTTTGGCCAGTTCGCACCTTGTAATAAAATTTCTTATACAAACTCTAGAACGAACACAAAGCAAAGTTCCGAAAAGCCCGACAAGACAAAAATAATCGTCATTGACGAGGTTTATATATACAAAAGGAAAACGCCATTTTATTTTACTCGTCCATTTTTGACTCAGAGCTATTAGTACTACAAATTCGCCACAGATCCAAGAACAGATAAAAACAGCGGAGTTTGTCTGATTTGCATTTTTAGTATCAACCAGACGTGAAAAGACGATCGCACGGGGGCGCCTGGGGTGCATTTGCATATTCATGAGCCCGCCGCCATTTTGTCCCCGTCGCTCACAATACACCAATTACTACGCACTTGTTTGTTGCCTTTGTACTTATAACGCTGCCAGATGTTTTGATGTCAATCAAGTTTCTCTCGGGCTGTCTAAATCTTTTCCTTAACTGTTTTTATTTGTTTTTTTGAAGAGTTTGCTCGCTAGATTGTCTCTCTACAGAATGTGTCGCCGAAATCTATTTGTTTCGAACGATTGGACAAAAACAATGGTGGTCTAATGGGTTGGGTGGAGCAGTGCAAATGGCGGAAAACAATCAGGAATTTCTTTCATATTTATCTCTGGTGTACAAGGGATCGATCGTGATTCTGATAAGATTAACTTACTGTTTATACACAAACTGGGCCGCGTGTTTCTAAATGTGAAATTCTGTACTTTAGATAATGAAAGTTTTGATATCAAATGTAATACTGTAAGCGGATTTTGTTACTAAGTGCAATTTTGTGCAATTTCGTTCCTGTATCGTATAAAGTAGGTTAACCTCCTTAATAGTACGAAGAGTCGCAACTTTTTATTCAAACTCGCTTGGGCTGCTCCTATCAAGTAGGTTTTTATAAAACCTCCTTGCTCCTATTTGTCAGGGGTCAAAGGTGAATGACCTTCCGAGCGGCTAATGTTGTAATTGCGCATGCGCATGCTCTATGCTTGCATTACAGACTTGTACCAAGGACATTATTGTAATGTCCTTGCTTGTACGTAAGAAAATAGGGTCTTATTTTACCACGTTTCGTAACAAGGAGAGTATAGTTCCTATCTTTTGTATACAAATGCCAAACGTATACATTGAAAATCGAAAGTCTATCACGAGATTCACGATAAAGAAACAAGGTTCTATCAATACCTCCTAGGGCGTAGAAATGAATGTTAGCAAGGTGGTTTTATATAAAAGCCATCTTGATGTCTAGTGCATAATCTCTACCAGACTAACCACGCCGGCTATAGGGAGAACATTCACCGGGGGACGTTACTGGTGCTATTCCGGACTGTCGTATATCCCAGACTATCCTATATTCTGGACTGTCGTATAAAATGCGCTGACAAATGGGCTACTAGTATACAGATATGCGGAATCTACTGTAGTTCGTAGTTTAGATTTTTTGAAAGCCAAACCCTTCACTGTTCTGGTCGGGACAAGAAGGGAAAACGTTTATTTTGTAACGATGTACCCGAGACCTAAAGACATATAAGTCTATTAAGTCAGTCACTATGTGGTCCCTAATAATTCTCTAAATATGGAAATCCCCAATAGCGAAATGTTCTGCTACAAGTCCTTAGCTATAATAGCTTACTTACTAATAATCTACCACTGGCCCGCACTGAAGCGCCATCTAGCGATAAACACCACAAGTATAGCCTGAACCGTGTCAAAAACTGGTCTGTACATAAGCGCCCCTCAGTGACAAAATATGGTACTTCAGCCATACCCCATATAATACCTTGGCCTTGCACAAGCAGCGACTGAATCTAATCATAGGAACAAAAATAGTGCTAGTACAAAAAAAAAAGAGTTCCGTTTCGTAGTCAACAGAGAGATGGGACGAAATGCGTTTCCGACTAGTAATGTGTATCGGTTGACCGATATAGATTGAAACTTATTTTGGAATAATTATTGTTCTCTTTCTCGACAAGTCAAGATATATAAAACATAGGGCCTTGATGTGGTTCATCCATGTAGCTTACTTATCATAAAATCTTTGTAATTGACACGTGACCTGTGCGATCTTTCACTTCAAGGTCATGTCACTACCATTGAAGAAAGATGGCGGATGAGTTTTCGGATGCCTTCTGAAAGCTTCTCATAAAATGTTTCTTCGTCTTGCATAACAGTAATTAGTTCTCCATATTAGAAAAACGTTCATCTTCTATTTTTCGTTCTTTCTTTGACAGCGCTAGTCTTTCCGTATCCATTTATCATTTTCTGACTGATTGAAAGACTGTGATACGATGGGTCTTGATGTTCAGCAAATTCTTTGCCGTACTACTAGTAGTTTCATATTTTCCAAAAGACAAGTGACTTAGTGCTTAGTGCTTACACGGAGCAAGGAGGTTGAATGGAGAGAGGCTGTATCTACCCAATTAGCTTGCGTGGTTACTGACGAGAATCAATACGACACATCTTGGAGTCTGACGCCACACGGTAACGTCATTAAATCCTGGGAACGAGTTCCAAAGCATCATGGATAGAAATAGATCACGTGAGTTTTACCGACAAGTTTGCAGGCGAAAAACAAACTTCCTATGACTTATGGCAAACAAACAGTTTCTTTTAAAACAAATGCTAGATACGTTGGTCTGTTTGCTTGCTTGTATGCTTGCTTATTGTTGCAACCAGAATGGGATATTCTGATCTTAGTCCTTTCGTTAAATGTTAATTGAGGCTGTGTTAGGGGTTTGGGGTACACGTAACTTGGAATCAGTAGTAGTTGTCACAGGGTTAACAAAATATTAAATCGATGATTCCGGGATACTCCAATTTTCCGTTAGCGTTTATTGTTTTCCACATGCAAAAGATGATGCAAGTGCCACTGTGAATCATTATACAATAGAAAGCAGTAAAGCGAACAATACAAATGTATCACCGTTGTCAAGGTTAAGTGCGCAAAAGATTTCGGAATCGGTAGTTCGAAAAGATAATCTAAGCATAGCTGAACGACTAAAACTTTGTTTGTAAGGATGCTCTATTTGTGAAAAAAACACACCAATTGAATAAATGGTGCCTTGAAAGATTGACGTTAAAACAATACTGCAAGGTAACAACACGTATTTCACATCATTAGTAAACGTGTTAGAATAATAGAAATTGTTGTCGCCAAACCAAACCTGTCTTACACTGAGTAATAAGATGAACGTGATGTGAGATTTTATTGAAGTGTTAGTGGTAATCATTTATCCTTACCTAATGTCACAAAAACGATAGCAAATAGTCAAATATCCAGAAAGCCGCTAAAACCCGTTCTAAACGACGCAGTACAAAGTAGAACTCCTGAAATACACCTTTCTCATGCGGCGGACATGATAGAACGAAAATTAGGCCATTGTTGCAAACATTAGACCGACCTTAACTGTCTATCACAATAAGCAGTTCAACCAATTATTGCATTGTAATCAGAGACCAATGAGGAAGTGGTTGCATGTCCGTCAAATATCTGCATTTCTATGTTTTTGTTTTGCATTGCTACGTTTTGACAGGATCGATCAACGTGGTTCTAAATTGCTGCATTTTTGTGTGCATTACGCTAATTATAATATAGATAATTGGATATCATATTTTAAGAATTAATGTGATTTGAAAAAAAAAACTAAATCTGTTAATTATTTTTGTTTCTTTGCATCATTGGCCTCGCAAACTGCTAATACGTGCAGTTTAGTCTTAGCCCAGCACGCAACCTTTAATGTAGCCATACGTGTGATTTTAAACCTTTAAGTATTTTATCATGTGTAATATGTAATGAACATGTAATTCAGCCCCCAGGCTACAAGGTGTTCACTGAATAAAACCCCCTTATTATTATTCTATCATGTCCGCCGCGTGAGAAAGGTGTTTGCAATTTCTAGTCGACAATGTCTGATTTTGATTCATCTTAATCCGGTCAGTCAGTTCTTCCCATTCCACCCTATTACTTCATTTCATTCCAGGCCGTTTGATTTGATTTGAAGCTCTACTTAGTTCAGGACCATTGAGAACTAGCCTCCTTCGCAGACTTCTAGAAGCGCCGGCGTTTCTTTTCTTTGGGGTGGGTCACTTATATGTACTTATTCGCGATTTTAAACATGCCATCATATCCTGGGCCAGGTTTTTAAAAACGCTGGGGATAGTTTCTTAGCCAACATATAGCAGCCTTATTGGGGAGATTTGTTTCCCCTAGCATTTAGAAAGCCTGGCCAATGTTGAAAATCTAGAATAAGCGCTCTCTCCAAAAATGAATGCCGGCGCTCGTAGAGTTCTACTAATTCAGAACACACCCTCGCACTGGTACTGCGGCACGCTGGCGGCGTCGCTGCGGCCGATCGAATTGACAAAGCACTCAACAAAAAACGAATCTTTACAATCTTTGTGTGCTTTGTTGTCTTTGGGTCTTACTTGTACGTTTTGAATGATATTCCCATTATAAAGTCAAGGGTAACACAAATTCAGTTTAGGACGCAGCTACGCCGCCAGCGTGCCGCGGCTTCAGTGAGAGGGGGGCTTTAGAACGTTGAGCCTAGCCACACGCCATCCACTGCACTCCAGCACTGTACAGCTTGGTCTGGTCCCACCCGTAAATCTTCAACTGGAACCCCTTCTCGGTAATGTCATCGGCCGACACAACGATTCTGCAAGAAAAAGAGAAGGTAGAGGTAAAAAAAAAAGTTAGCTCATTGCAAATGCTCAGGAAGTGGAGATGATATTTTTCCTGAAGAACAAGTAATTTAAGCGGGTGTCTCAATAGGCCTGTTTGCGAAAGACAGTCTGCGGACAACTGGCGCAAATCTGTTCCAATCCGTCACAAATCGGCGCCAATGGCGATTTTGTTTAAGAATTTCAAGTTTAAAAAATCGCAATTGACAAATATCGCAAATGTGTGCAAGCTAAACGCCAAGACTCACGATCACTACAAATCGCTTTTTGATAAGTTTCAATAAATGTACAATGGTTTCTAATTTAGCGGCAACACTGCGAATTCAAAAAATCTTAATTTGGGGGCAAAACTGAGGATGTGATATTCTTGGCGCGGTTATTTTGTTCTGTACACGTTTGGTCGCATATTTTGTTGCAAATAGGTGCAGTTCAGACCAGTTTAAGGCTAAGGCATTCTCTCTATGGATAATTTGCAAGTCATTGTTCAAACTCACCCCACAGGTTGGTACCCGGCATGGTAGAGCCTGTACAGAGCAGCGGAGACCACGGGGACTGTACGGAAGGTCTTGCTGAATTTGACGGCCCCGCTCCCTCCATAGTCCGTCTTCCCGTCCGCTTTCCACGGTAACCCGAGCACCCCGACCTCACCTGAAATGGGGACCAAGCAACACAAATAAAGAAAGTTAATTTTCCACTGTTCACAATAGAAAACACACACACACACATACACACACACACACACACACACACACACACACACACACACACACACACACACACACACACACACACACACAAACACGACCGCGCACGCGCACACGCACACACACACGCACACACACACACACACACACACATGTACACACTCGACCTTTCGACATTGTTGATTCAGTTTGAATGCTAACAATAGGCCTACATTCACCACATTTCATTTGTATGAGGTGAAAACAGCAAATACAACTTTTGAAAGACAGGGATAGAAAGGAGAAAAGAGAAGTTGATACCCACAGTGCCCTACGTATGGTCGTTTCTCAAGGCGTCGTACTTGGTCCTGAAGATCGCTGAAGACAGCGGTCAGATTGAAGTCCTTGGGTTGGTCTTTTGCAAAGGCTGGAAATGCCATTTGCAGTTCTTGCCTGTGTTGAACGATGCCGCTTGGATTCACCTTGTCGTCCTTCTTGTCTTGAAGCTCTGATATAAGAGCAAACAGACGGTCGCTCTTGGATCTCTCGGATCTCTGGGTGGCCAAAATGGCGCTCACTTGGGCCTGCAGCTGGCTGACGTCGCCTTGCACGTCGTCACTGTTAGGAGACTTGCCGGGGAATATCGGTAGTTTGTAGTCGTTCATGTTCCTTGTATTGCGGACGGTAGATCGGAGGTTATTCATCTCGGACATCAAGCGTCGCTCTTGCAGACGAGACTGTTCCTTCTGCCGCTTGATTTCGTTGCCGTTACGGTCGACCCTTTTTCGCAGCTCGTTCGAATCTCGAGTCGCAGAAGAGACTGCCGTTTCAAGGCTTTTCAACTTCTGTTGCACCTGCTGAAGGCGTTTGTCGAGATCCTTGATGAAACCTTCGTGCCGGCTCATCGTACGGTGGAACCTGGCTTCAAACCCCATGTGGTCTGGCTTCTGTTTCTCTTTGTCTTGCACGTCCCGGGTTACAGCTCCGACGTCGCCCCTCAGCTGATTTTGCTTGGAGGAGAGCGCGCGCATGTTATCCTCCAGGCGGCTCACGGCGGCAGAAACCGCGGACAGGTCCGATCCAAGTTTTCGGACTCGCTGGCTGTTTGCGGCGACGAGGTTCCATTTTGCCTTGTTGGTTTCTGCCGTGTTCTGTGGATACATTTTCGACATTCTGTTTTAATAGGGTGCAATTTTGTTTCGCGTCAGAGAAATTTCTGTTTAGCAGTGCTGTGTAGACTACAAAAAAGCTGTATTTTAGTGACACACATAGATTAGAGAAGTGCTGAAAATTAACAAGTCAGACAAGGCCGTGCATATCTTGCGATACGTTTCATGCCATTGTAGACCTTGGTGTAACTCTTATCTTTCCTAGATAAAAGGTGTGTACACTTTTAAACGTGCTATGAGATGGGCTACATCTAGATTTAGACACCGTTGACTGGGCAGAGATTTGGACCCAAAACCCGTCTTCCAAAAGCACCATCGAGTACAGTTGGGGTATCCTCACTATAGATGACTTTAAACACCGCGAAGAGCTAGATGTGCAAAGGTCAGGTGTGACAGGTCGTTCAGTGTAATATAGAAAGCTGCTGTCGCGCCGCGTGCCTGCAAAGCTGTTCACGGTGTTATGACGAAGGGTGGCTGTACCAGCTTAAGCTTTATAGATACATATGATAAAGCAAAATCGCTGACAAGAGCACACAGTGCGCTCGGATAGTTTTTTTACATGGAAGTGTAATGGGACAACAACAGTACAAAGATGATAGCAAAAACGAAAGATTCAAAATTCAACTAAAAAATGAACAACGGAAAACCTGTACGTGTAGGTTCTTCATTTGCTCATGAAGATCCTTCAAGTAGGCGGCCTTCTCCTTCGCAGCGTCTGAGAAAGAAATGAGAAAAATCTTAGTTTTCGGTGACTGTCAACATTTTGGGATGGAATCTACTTAAAACAACACATTTTAGTGCGTCGATACCTCTTTACTGTACGTATAGATTTTGAACTACAACTTGAAACATAGCAAGTCATGGTATCGCAAACTTTTATTTTCAACATGTGTAACGCAAAGGCATACTTTGAAAGAGTGCCAACGGATTTCGTTATGATAAACTATGATATCATAACAGTTTACTTATTTTATATCTGCAACACGTGAAAAGTGCACTCACCGTATACGCCTGAGAGAAAATGGCCACGCGCATTTTGGAACCCCAGGCAGAAGAACATGAGAACGAGAGTGACTACCTGGGAACGAGACATCTCTATACAAAGATGGCCGAACACAAGATGTCTGCAACCGACCTACACCCAGTCCTCCAGCAAAATTCTGGTCCTTCCAAACTCTCGATGGCTTTTATACAGGATTCCACTTTACCAAATGAGTTCACATGGGGCTTTATCAAGATTTCCTTCATTTGCCATCATCTTAACTCTGAGGAATTGGTCTGCTGAGTTGTGATTTTCAGTCACCATACGTTTAATTTTCACTAAGGTAATTCTAATTTGATTGTATGGATGACATCCTTTGGGAACTCCAAAGCTGATGCGAGCGTGCGAGAAAATTGACATTGTGCCAAAAAAGCTGGCTACATAATGGAAATCAAAGAGGTCAGGAAGTTCGAAAAAATGTATGAAGCACAGAATATGGTATACCATAGACTAGACTTCTTTTCTTATCTTTGTTTTTTCACATTTTCTTAATTATTTGATTTTAAAAGAATTCGCTCAGGGTATCTCATACGTTCTCAGCTTAGTTGTACTTACATGTATACGCGTGGCAAATGTATAATACTAGCAAAAGAGGCATTCCACTTGCGAATACTTTAATTTGTTTCTGTAATTTGCGGCATTTTGAGCAGCTTCTTTGCACGATTTATTAGCATGGTCGCAAACTTTCTTTTCTGGGATACAGACAAAAATTGATGTGTGCGGGGATGTCATCCGTATAACAAAGATAGTTTGGCCTAACAGGAGAATACTTTGTTCAAATGTTTTCCTTTGCAGCGCAGAAAGTAATACTTTACGTAAGTAGTGTTCCCCGCTTTACTAAAATGAGATTGTTGAAACATCAGTCAAACTGTAATTCAAACCCTGGTAAAAAGGTAAGAGCTTTTCTGGGTCTAAATCTTGGATCAACGTCATCGATTTTTTGCGAAATGCTGGAAATCTAATATGTACGCGCAATCACTTGTACACTTAAGGGATAAATGTAAAAGATTAAAGTTCGCAAGGAGACGGAGTCTCTCTGTACTTTCCTACAAGGAAGAAATTAGATTTTCTTCTACTTCTACTGTAGCGGCCTCAAATTTGAGCCCCTGGTTCAAATTAGCTGGTAACGTTAACTAGTACTGGGATACCCCAGTTCAATCCTGGGTCAGGACCTCTCGGTTAAGGAGGCATTCGTCTTTCGGAAGGGTTGTAAAATGGGGGGGGGGCGTGTTCAAGGAGGTGCATTCAGCACGTTAAAGGGGAAGAGCTAACAACCCGTCCCTGTAAAAACATATCCTGCTACTGAAACAACAACGTGAATATTAGTTCAACTGCCTTTTTATTTGTTTCTTTATTTACTTGTTTTATTATCCATTCACTTATTCACGCATTTCTTTGTATATTTTACAATAAAATAATAATAAATGTTTTCCCGTCTTCTTCTTTGATTTTTGAAGACTCCACTCAATAGTCTCAATAGTATCCGTTTTCCAACTTTCTTTTGGCAATTTACGGTACATGTATTCTTATTTTGCAGTTTTTAAGCGATTTACATCATCTTGGTCGAAGCGGAAAAAACTTGTTGCATGTGCGGATGCCACCCATATAAAAAATCGTATGCTAGCCCTTGTTGTATTGTGTTAGTAATTAGGATGTTATGTTTTATTCTATACTTCCATTTTTAATTATGTTTAAGAACTGTTGCCATACTTTGTACCGTGTACAATTGTCGTGCAATAAAGTTCTTCTTCTTCTTTATATAAACCACGTTAATGTGGTCTAAAGTTCCTAGTAGACACTTTTACCTAGTATCCAACATGTCTAGTTCTACAGCCTAAAACCCTGGTTACACATATCCGAAAAATGGCCTCCGAACACTAGCTAATCAAGGTTGATGGTAGGTCGCGAGCAGTCTGACCAGATTCAGGTTAAGAGTCACTTTTGACTCCCTAACACTCCCTGACCACTACTGACGTACTCCCAACTACCAGCCAACCCATTCCAGACCTCCCGTTCACAGCCGAATGTTTTGAACATTTCAAAACATTCGGCTGGTGCAGCCGACCAGCAGCCGACCGCGCCGAACACCAGCCGACCAAACTCCCGAACCATTCCCAACCTTGGTTGAGTGAAGGTCGGGAGGCCATCTTCGGCTATGTGTAACCGGGGCTTAACTTTGCGTCTAGAAATTAAATTTCAAAAGGCAATCTTCTGGTCACAATTGAGTTACATGTTTAAACGTAACGTGGGAATGCAATCACAGCTATCCGTCCTTGTGACGTTGTTCTTACATGATTGAATTTTCCCGGTGTGCGTAGTTTGGAGCTTCTGGGGTAACCAATGTCAACGGTATTATACCAGTTGATTGTGAGCCTTGATGCAATAGTCTTGGGGAGAGTAGTTCTCACAGTAAACCTTTGAGGAAAGTCGACAACTAGTCGCCGACAAGTCAATTTGATTTTAGCTTGAGAAAAAAGGGTACCTTTGTAAGTCCGCCGTTCTACTAGACTGCGATCTCGCTGTAACATGAGTTTGGTTTGTGAAATCCTTGACCTCAAAATTGGAATAACACGAAACAAAGTATAACCAAAAGAAAAGAAAACGCCCAAATTATCTTTATCTAATAGTATGAAACTCGTTGATCGGTCTGTCGGAGTTAAGGTCGCAGTGCGTTTCAGTACAATTAATGGGGTATAAGAAAACGGAGGGAAAATATGTTACACAGAAAAGTTAGCAAATCGGATAAAAGGGGTATGCGTAATTATTTCACTCACTTTCATCTATGAACCGTCTCAGTATGACTATGAGATCTTATGCATCTGGCATCATAATAATATAATAAGAAGTTTATTGCAAATTCTTGCCCGTAGGCTAATCGCAAATACATGTAACATGAAAGGACGGACAGACAATTGATAACAATATAGCATGTGACTTTTCTAGTCTAAATACTAACACTAAACTCTATCTTATTTGGGTTTGACTTCTTTTTCCGAGACAGTGGAAGACGAATGGTCCCACTTTTTCTATGGTGTGTGGGTTTTGTGATGTTAAGAGGAGAGTAGTTTTCTTTTTGTCTGTTAACTTGGAGAAATTTGGATGGAATTTGGTGGCCTCTTGAAACAGCGCCTTTCTTTCGTGATCGTAGAAGGGGCAACTTGAAATAACATGTGTTGCATAAGGTATGGAATGACAACGGAAAAAAATGTATTAGGCCCGTCGTTTGTTTCAGATATGAAAATAAAAGGACTAAGAATGGACAGGCCTCTGTCATACGTTTCCAATACAGGGTTTACAAAATATTAAATCTGATATGGGAGGCTGCAGTTTTGATAGAGGTCGCCAGGGGTCCCGATCACTTTATGCACTGTATGCAGCCAAATCCGGGCTCTAATATATCGTCCAACGTTTCAGAGAAAGCAAACACAAGCAGCGACACTCAAGTTGTCAAAGTCATAATAGAATTGGTATGGACAGAAGCCAAAAGCAGAAGAGGCCGCCCATACTCCACAGTTCATTTTGACATTATAGAATTAGAAACTGACTGGTCTAAGTGGAAAAGACCTGACAGAAATGATGTGTAACCGAGAATACTGGACGCAGAACTTTGTAGACACTTCAACTCGCCGGAGTATGATTATGTATGTATGCATGTATGCTTTACAATAAAAAAACACAACTACTGACAAATATCTCTTAATAAAAGATAACACACATGAGATAAAGACTCACAAAATACATATCGATTGTTTGCAAGCATAACAATAGAAAGAAACAAAAGGGTGCGATTGTCGAACGGTAGACGGCGTCCCCACTCCCGAAACTACAATGCAAAGCCAAAATTTAGCCTATAGCTGAGAGTCATTTTACGATATAATCGGACAAAATCGTATACAATACACCGAACTTTACGATTATAGGGTACACAGTTATTCATTGTTTTTACAATTGAGTGGATGGTAAATGGTTTGGTGATTTGGAATTCTATACCAGATGGACGAATTATACAGAAAAAAAAGGTATACGAATGATTGGCATATACTGTACAATAAAATCATGCTGTACGCATATATCATCAAGTCATTCAATAAAAGCAAATCAAACAAGAATATTTCCGCAAAGAAAAGTAGTTTACGAAACTCATTACTTGCGCCCTAGTGATGGGGATCGGGAGCGTTATATATACAGTGCAGAAAAATACACAGTGATATCGTTTTCTTAGCTGATCTTTAAAATACACAAGCAAACAAACAAACAAACAAACAAACAAACAAAAATAAACCTTAGCGCATACAAGTAATAAAATAGATGGTTACTTTGGGACTGTCATCAGGTAAGTATTGTGTTAAACAAAATATACCACTAAAATGCTTCTATCGCCAAATTCTCACCAAAAATTATAAAGCTATGAACTGATATTTCATATCTAGGAGATATAGAACATCGGCTAATAATCATAAAATGTTATAATAATGTCGGCATTGTGTGCAAAATAAGACTCGATACAATGCATGTAACGCTAAATTCACACACAGAGGCACACATACACACATTTGGTATCTAGTAGATGGCTTGAGAACACTGGCCATTAGATATTTGTCTCTGACATTCATTTCTAATATATCTATCCTCGAGTGCCCAAAGCTATCCACTCAACCGTTCCAGCGTAAAATGCCGAGCCATAGCCAGGTCCATACGACATTCCGAAATAAGTTCTAGTTGCGTAGGTTACAGAAATCTCAAAGCTGTTTGAAAAAAAGAAGAAAATAAAAACACGTTGATTAGTAATTGGCCCGTCTTAATATAAAAAAAAGTCATGGACCATAAATCAAACCTTCAGCGCCGTCATTTCTGGCTTTGACTTCGTTATTGATATTCTCAGTCAAAGTGCCGTTTGAAGCTAAATCAGGCCATGTTGACGTGATTATATGGATGACCCCCCCCCCCCCAAGAAAAACAAGTTTTTGGCCGTACTGTGAATAGTACAAAGCAGCTGGAAGGTCAGAAAATATATGCTGTAAATTTCGAACTCAACAAAATATTTTGGAAAACAGATGATAATGCCGTAGAATGCCAAACTCAATTCCAAAGCCAAAGAAGAAGATGTGAAAAAAAGAAAAATCTATCATTCGGTATACTATACTCTGAGCATTATATATTGTTCAACCTTCCTGACCACGTAGATTTCACAATGAAGGCAACTTATTCTTTCCAAACCTGTTCTTTATTCGCACGCTCGCATCAGTTTTGGGGCTCTCAGAGAGGATGTCATTGATACAATCGAATCAACATGGCCTTAGATACAAAATGTAGAAAAATGACTGCAAAGACGACAAAGCACATAATGCGTAAACAGATTCGTTTTTTTATCGATGAAAATTCGTTGAGCACTCTGTTATACTTTAGGTCGCAGAGAGCACTGTCCTAGTTGAATGGGAGAATTACTGATATTTTCATTCAAAGATTGCCATTTGAAAATAACGTAGATGTTCTATAATTATATATAGTTTATACTCACCTGTTCCTGTGGTCGTCGTCCATATCAATCTTAGAAATGGTGACAAAAATGACGGGGGTGCGTTGAAAGGGAATGTCGAAGTTAACGTAGCGGTCTTCCTTCGACCCATACGATTGTGACTGGCTCCAGAAATTCCGTATTTCAGGAAGGTGCCAGGTGCCCCATTCGTCTGGAAACCAACCACGATATGAAATGGTAAGACTTTGAACAAATGCGTATTTTTCCTTCGTGTTTTAATAGATATATGTATGTAATGTACCCACATTTACCGGTGCTTTGATTATTCAAAAACAATATGTGGAAGAGTAGTTGAAAGCGTATCAAAATTATGGAAAAATATCCGGACAGTGCGAAAGATGTTTCTTACTTGTTTTAAAAACATGAGACAATTACACATATATGGCAAGGGCTTGTCAATTAGCCGCCATTTACAGGGGACGACCTTTTGAAAAATTTACGGATTTAACTCTTTCAATCATACCAGCTGCAGTGCGCAAGTTTAGTCGAGATTGTTTTATTCTCCACCATAGTTGCAATGTGCTCTAGGCCTGTGTCACCCAAACACAGAAACAATGTAATTACACAAATAGAAAATGATACGAAATAAGTACAAGAACAACAGCGATCTAAACACACGGTGGGTAAAATATTTGCAGAGATTTGATTGAAAGAGATAATTATTGGTTGGAACCCCTGGGGGCTTGAAAATGGTACATACTGCTGTTTTTAAGGATTATTAGTTAAGAGCTTATTAGAGAGGAATGTGGTAATTTAACACACTCACAGCTATCAGTTTACCATACTCCTCCCTACCGTTGTGTGTGTGCTATAAACAAAGAAAGCCATGTATATGGTTCTCTACACCTAGGGGTTTTGACGTGTCGTTTACATTTAAAACAATCAAACATGACTCTTGCACACAAATTTGCACAATATCAAACTTTTGTAGAATTGAATAATAAGCAGAAATAGATTGTTTACATGAAATTATATCAATAATAGTCCTAAAATGATAATATATAATGTACATTGTAACGTTTTTCATTCATCGCTTTGCACACACACACACACAAATTAACACACACAATTTGCATTGAAAAAAAATCCAAGAATAAAACACACAAAAGACACACAACATGTTTTAAAAATCTTGCTGTACGTGTATAATATCATTTAAAACGAAATCAAACATCAAAAGGAAAGTGATTGTTAAAACGTCATGCTTGCCCCCTTGGGCATTGTCGATACAATGAAAAAATCTTAACATGCAGGCCAAACGCTAGCTGATGTTTTAACACACAAAGAACAAAAATCAGTAATTTGTAAGAAGTAAAACACAAAGTAATAATGTCTGTTTACGTTGAAAGTGTTATAACTCTTATATGAAGTTTAAGACAATATAATTAGACAAGAAATGTACAAAAATGTCAAAGCAGGGCACATTCATATACCTGATGTCATGTAAGAACAAACATATAATGGACAAAGTATGTAGTGATGTTTCCAAAGGTTTCAAAAAGAGAGAAGAAACTACTAGGTGATCAACATTAGTTTAGCAATAGTCCACAGTTTGTCTGCTTTGTGTTTAGTTTTCAATTTTAGAATGTAGCATTTTATCAATTCATGTTTTACATTATGCTTCTTATAGACCACGTGTGGTCATCTGTGCATTAAGCCATTTTGGGTAGGAATATGCAATACAGACTATTATCATTATTTATTATAAATTCACACACACATAAAAACACATTTGTTATCTAGCATATGGATTGGAAACGTTGGCGGTTAAACATCTCTGACTTTAGATTCTCACACTCGTTTGCCCAACGCTATCCACTGAACCGTTCCAGCGTAAAATGCCGAGCCATAGCCAGGTCCAAATTCCATTAGGAAACCGCCTGTATATACGTAGGTGACTACAACCTCAAAGCTGTTTAAAAAGAAGAAAAACAATAACAAAAAAAGTTAGTAATTCGTCTTGATCAATATCAGACCATAATACCATAAAACCTTCATTTCTGGGTCTGAGTACTATTTTGATATTGTTATTCAAAGTGTCACATCATTAGCACAGTTCTCCGTAAAATACAAACATGTTACAATATGGAACCGTTTTCAGACAAATATAGAAACAAGCTCCTCGTTTATTATGCCTAGAGGTGCCATGAAAAGCCATCTCTTAGGCCACCATAGTTCCCTGTAATAGCCTCGTATGTTCAGTTCTTATCTTATTTTCATTCATATCAATAATGATTTGATTACCCTTATTATATCCCTTTCTATTCATTGCCTATAATACTTTATTATCATTTTGACTATCGGTAGTCTATGGTCAATTTTGATTTTACAGAGGGGAGGGGGCTATGACAAGTAATTTACGCCCCAACTGCCCAATGGCAATGGGGTGTTAGCAAACAAAGAAGCAAACAAATATTTCAAGCGAAGATATCCATACTCTGCGACTGACCTGTTCCTGTGGCCGTAGTCCGTGTCTGATTTGGAAATGGCAACATACACGACTGGATTGCTTCGGAAATGAGTGGTGAAGTAAACGCGATGGCTCTGTTTTGAGCCATACGCCTGATGAGTGCCCCAAAAATTCGTATATTCCGGAAGGTCCCATGTGCCTGACTCGTCTGTAAACCAACCACGATATGAAATAGTAAGACTTGGTAAAAAAAAATGGTAAACGAATGTGTATTTTTCTACGTCTCCTTTTTTGTATATACCGGAGGATCAAATTAAGTTCGTCATCAGTCTCTGTGTAAGTCCTATATGAGTATGTGTTTATCGACATTTTTAATACTTTGATATGATTGCAAAACCTTTCCAAATATGAAAACGTATCAGAATCGATTGACGAAAAGGCAAATGGGATGAGTAAAGGAGTATACGTAGACGCTCTTTCTTGTTTTAGCAATATGAGGAAATTACAAATAGAATAAAAAATAAATTGTTCTCCAACTCAAACAATCGACGCAAGGGAATTTTCGACCGAAATTCGAATCACTCGATCTTCACCCGCTATCTGAACCCAGTGCAATAGACACGTGCTTTTTACCCAGGTATGACATCACGTCAGCACTCGGTCAAGGTTTGTCGGAAGATCTGGGCACACCAAGCGGCTCTTGACCGGGACGGGGGACGATACCAGCTACCAACACTGCACGAAATCGATGCTTTTAATGATAAGCTATTGATCAGGCACGACAATTTTGAGTTGATTGTGTCTCTTGGGTCATTTAAATGTGCTTTCCATTTCCCCTGGGTTAACGACCACATCGTGATTGTTATTCCCAAAGTTGGACTGCACGAAATGACCTCGGATCCTGACGTATCCGGACAGGAGGACTCAGAGATCCAGAACCTCAGATCCGTAAGAATCCAGACGGCTACGGGGGCCGTATTGTACTAAAACAAGTCAAATTTACCTACATTATACTACATATGCAAGTGGTACACTGATGTTGTATACCACTTGCAAATTAATTCAGGTAAATTTGAGTTGTTTTGGTACAATACGGTCCCTGTATCCGTCTGGATTCTTACGGATCTGAGGTTCCGGATCTCCGAGTTCTCCTGTCCGGATACGTCAGGATCTGAGGCCATTTCGTGCCGTGTTGGTAGCTGGTATCGTCCCCAGTGCAACTTTAACGCAGTGAGTAAAAAGCACGTGTCCACAGCGCTTGGGTCAGATAGCTGAAGAAGATTGAGTGATCCGGTCGAAAATTCGGTAAGGCGATTCTTAGAGTTGGAGAACAGTTTATTTCTTATATATAGTTTATTATAAACAGTTTATTATAGAACAGTTTATTCTTTATTATATTTGTAATTGCCTTGAATTGGTGTTTATGACCAAGCATATATTATGCAAATGTGCAAGTCTTTTGCAAGAATAGAATTGTTCATGGAGATATGAGGTCATGGAACTCTTGTTGTAATTGCCTTGAATTGGTATATGATATATTATGAAGGGAAAAGCTCATCAGCTGTTCAGTTATCACAGCGCCTTTATGGCCTCTAGGCTCAGGTCGCCCAAACACAGAAACGGAGAAATAACATTACGAGATTAAAGTACGATGAAAACACCGATGTAAAGTGCTTGCTTGGTGGGTAAAATGCTCGCTTATCTTTGTCCAAAGGAAGATCATTGGTTCAATCAAACCCCCTGAATACTTGAAAACAATGCAAAATACTGCTTATCCATCTTAGATCTTATAAGAAAGAATGTAAAATACACACAGCAACTCCTGCCACCCTTGCTGTCGTCCGTTTACACCTATGTAGCCCAGGGGCTATGGAAACCGAGCAAACCACAGTCCTTTACACTCAAAGGCCTTAACATGACTTCTTCTACTAACACTGAAAAGTGTCTCTTGCCTTAGCAGTATAAACAGCATTAAAATCAGAGTTAAGTATACGCAGAAATAGATGTTTTAATCTTTATATCGCTCTTGACAAAAAATTAGAAGCAATGAGAATGAAACTGGTCGCTCATTGTGTAGGACAGCCTAGAGTTATAGCATGCAAACGGGTATGTACTACCGTATAACGGAAACCTACAAAGGGGTGTGTTACTCCAATGGGTGGTTATACCGGCTCTACAGATACAATTACAAGGGAAAAGAAGCAGAGGGGGAAGGGGGATTTCAACTCCATTGACAACTTGATATCTGACTTCAACCTTATTGAAGTGAAGGAAATCTATTCCCTGATGGAGGATAGGGTTAATGGCGTGGAGGACGTTTTCAACATTGGTTCGAGCGGGAGCTCAATTAAAGCCGTTCACTTGACCCGAGGCACGCTGGCGGTGTTGCTGCGTCCTAAACTTGAATTGTGTTATCATTGACTTTACAATAGGAATATCATTCAAAACGTAAAAGTATGACCAAAAAGGCAACAAAACACACAAAGCTTTTGTCGATGAGATTCGTTCGGTGCATTGTCTTTATGATCGGCCGCAACGACGCCGCCAGCGTGCCGCGGGTTCAGGGAGAGGGGGGGGGGGGGGGGTTAAGAACAAAATGTTCAGTTAACAGTGACAGAAAATTAGGATTAGCTTAGCAAAACTAGATGATATGTGGAATGTTGACACTTACAGTGATCGAAGGATGAACCTGGTTGTTGGATTGTCTCTAATAAGCCATTGATGCTTCCGGAAAGGGAGTCGGTAGTACTGCTGATCTCCGCGACGTTCTGTTCCAATGTGTTCACCGATTCCGCCAGTCCGTCGTCCTGCTGACTGCGCTGCAGTGCGTTTATCGCGCTCTGATGATTGGACAGTTGAGTCGTGACGGTATCCAAGTCACTCTCGATCATTTCGTATGTGCTCTCCGACGACGTCCCAATCGCCACAGCATGGGCCTCCAAGTCGTCCACTGACGTCTCCATGTTGTCGAGTTTGTTGTCGAACTCCTGCATGTCAGCCTCAAAGGCTGCTGTCATGGCTTGTTGCACTTGCTCGTCTGGAATCGCGTCTATCTTTTCCTGGATGGCCGCCTGTTGTGCCTGAACGGCCTGACGGTAGTTTGTGTCGACCTCCTGGACTGAAGAGGAAAAAGCACTACTCTCCTGTGTGTTGGTAGTAACTCTAGTCCCCAGGCCTGCAATGTTACCAGATAAGACAGATACTCCGTCGTAAGTCTGGGCTGTGAGCTCCAAGTCCGACTGTGCTTGTTGCAGAGATTCCTCTGTAGTTAGAAGAGCTGTCTCCAACTCGTCGAATTTCTCGTCTGATGCGGACATCGAATCACTAAGCTGCTGGTATATGGTTGTAAGGGAAGTTTGGGTGTCCTCGACCCACTGAATCGATTGATCTACACTGGCGAAATCATCCAACATGGCGGACGGGCTGGGATACTGGTCAAACTGTTGTCCAGCGACATCCACGTCTGTCGAGAGGCCGTCGACTAGATTTTGTAGAGTAGTTATAGTCTCTGAATCAATGGAATCGCCGGCAGAGGTCACTTGTGTTTCCGCTGTCTGCAGACGCTCTTCTTCGGTTGACACTTGTTGCTGGTAGGTGGCGTTAGATGTTTCTATCTGTTCGTCAAAGGTTCCCAGCGTCTGGTTGAACGCTTGGAGTGCAGCATCCTCTGTCTGAATGGACTGCTGTTGGCTGACTTGTTGCTGTTGGATCGACTCTTGCAGGTTTTGATTTTGATCGACCCTAGAGGTCAGTCCAGTCATGTTAGCGTGGAGGTTTTGCATGGTAGACTCCATTTGTGTAACTGAGTCAGCGATGCCTGTATCTGCTGCCAAAGTGTCAAGTCTTGCCTCAATACCATCCAAACGCAGGCTTTTGGCATTGCTTTGCTGCTCATGCTTACCACTGAGATCTGAAGTTTGTTGCTTAAGAGATTTCTTTTGTTGGTCACTGTTGTTGAATCGAGACTGTTGATCTTGGATCTGTGTGTTGATGTTTGCTGTTTGATTTTGAATCTGCGTTTTGTTGTTCCTGAGCACCATGACTGTCGCTTGCAAAGTCTCCAACAGCTGTCGAATCTGAGCGTGGCGCTGCACGTGAGTTTCAAACGAGTTACGGACGTTTGTGAGCTGGTCATCTTCTCCACTAAGCGTGGCCTCGTGTGCCTCTAGCTGCGAGCGTTGCTCTGACAGCTGAGCGCCGAGGCCGGCAACTTCTTGGATCAGTAACTGGACTTTGGTTTGCAGCGCTATCGTGCGCTCGTCCAATCTCTGATCCTTCAACCGCACGGCAGCAATTTGAGAGTTGACCGTTTGCATGAGTCCTTGTATCTCCGTCCTTTTTTCTTCCCTCGCGCGTTCGTAGTCTTGAAGGTCCTGCCGGAATACGTATCTAACTTGACCCTGCCGGTCCGCTTCTTGGTTTACTGACTCCGTAATCGTCTGTCTCTGCTCTTCATTTCCGTAGCCAATGTCTGCCAGATATTCATCCATAATGACAGAAAACGATTCGATTTCCTCCTCACGTTCGTTGAAGTTACCATCCCAGTACTCGTCCTTGCTGTTGAGGCTTTCATGTTTTTGACCCACGCTGTTGTTAAAGTAGTCAAAGGTCTCCGCCATGGTGACCAACCGAGGCTCTAAAACGTCGAGTTCCTCTCGTATTGTTTTCGTCTTTCTGTGCTGTGTTGAGAGTTCCTCATCGATGACCTATGAGCAGCGAATGGCCGAAAAAAATGATTATGCTTTTGCCAACATTTGAAGAAGGGGCCCCTCTGGCAGTTAACCCTTTTCTCACTTTCGGGCTTAACCCCTACGTGGCCTCGGACTTCTGGGCTATTATGTGGTCACGGCCGGGTCCCTGGATTTCTTTAAACGAAAAGTTCAAATAAAACTGGGACCCTGTAACAAATGGACCCAATAAGCTAATCATAGCAGCACACTACCCCCCCCCCCTCCCCGATCCGACAGTCTATCGGGACAAATTTGTGGCTTCGGGGCACGGTGCAAATGCGTGATACCACAGTACCATTTGTAGATTAGAAGCGCACAAGGTTATGAAAAATAGAATCTTATACATGCACGGGTAACAGCAACGTCGTGCTGAACGAACGTGGAAGAATTTGATGAAAATTCAATTAAGAAAATAAATCAAATTTCTTATTTTAGAAGTTTTTCTTGAAGTTGTATCTCCAAATTGGAAAACGTACATTTGCACGCAGCTGTATTTCCGCGGGTTTCTGTGCATATGTCTTTACACCTAGCGTTTTAAACGGAGTGCATTTCGAGTTAATGAATCGTGCAATCAAACCATGGTGGGTTTTCAACTATAGTTTGTGACAGTCACTGACAATAAACGTTTTCCAATATTCTTCATATAGAAGCTAGGCTTTAATTTCTTACCTACCTTCAATTTTCCAAATCCTACAGCAAA
The DNA here is from genome assembly GCF_035083965.1 of Branchiostoma lanceolatum. Taxonomy (NCBI): domain Eukaryota; kingdom Metazoa; phylum Chordata; class Leptocardii; order Amphioxiformes; family Branchiostomatidae; genus Branchiostoma; species Branchiostoma lanceolatum. The sequence goes on from NC_089739.1 coordinate 4,410,840, forward strand.
AGTTTCGCCCTCTCTCTCCAGACCTTTAAAAAAGAGTGCCAGCTTTCGAAACGACCCTGAAATAATACCAGGTTCAAATTGGTTATCAAAAAAGGAATTGAGATCCCCAAAGCTTAGATTCTATTTCATAGCAGTTCGTATTAGATTAGTCACTTGTTCAACTTGTTACCATAGATATATAGCCCTCGGGCAAGAACTTCCAAATAAAACTCGACTGTTGAAATAAGCTTTTTTTTTTTTTAAATCTGACTAAAGCAAACGAATCTTTGATCTAACGGGAAGCGGCTTTTCCAACATATAACAGTACCTTATTTTGACTTAGCTTGCTACAATCGACATCGTTGATCATGTATTCTTATGAACAATATCTTGACAGCCACATTGCACATTTACAACTCTATGTGGCAGAGTAGGAATATTATTATATTTCGCAGGCTGCCAAAAAGACAAACCAAAAAAGTCTAACCTTGGAGATTTTGTAGCCGATATGCGTAGTCAATCGCAGGTTCACTACACACGATCAGAAGCACCAGGAAGCAAATAGAACGCCACATGGTTGTTGATTTTGTGAAGATGCAGGTCGCACGCCTGCCTCGCACACACCCTTACTGTACTGGCTCTACAAATCTTCGGCAGAAACTTTAAGCACACCACTCGCACCATAGAATGTCACTTATCAACACAAGCGCTAATGTGCTTAGGCGTCTTTGTCACAGCCTTTTCTCCGTTGGTCTTAAAGTGTCAAGGCAGCGGTGCGGTTAATTCGATGTTCATATAACTCATTTAGATTTGAGTGAACCACTTGATAACACGATTGTTAGAGGCATTGTGGTCACAAAACAAGGCGTCCCCAACCGAGGAAATTTAATCTCAGGCTACTTGAAGACACTGTTTAAGAGCCAAAACAACATTTTTCACACATATATACATATATGAGAAAACTTGTAGGGCCCAAGGAGTATAGTAAAAATGATGATTCTAGAGCACACATCCGTTCCCATTCAACATAGGGCAACATATCTTAGATTCGTAAAGAATTTAACGGCACGCAGAGAGTGGTGTGCATTGTTTTCTCATACGGCAGATTTGGATAAAAGATTTAACATACCATCGGTATCTTGACGTCAATAGAAGTGTTTAAAGACAGACAGAGTATAATTATGTTTGCGTAAAGTCGATTGCGATTGGTAGGTTATCTAATTGACTCAGCGGACAACCAGCTTTAATGGACCTGACAAGCATGCACAATTGATTAGATTATGTTATTTTCTTCGTAGAAAAAAATCAAATTACTTGATTTCATGCCGTCTCACAATATGCTTTGCGTTTCCTTTTGCCCTAGGAAGAAGGCTAAAGAAAATATTATCTTAAAGATTTCCCGCATATCTTATGGTATTACTAACATAATTCCTCCTTCCGATCTTCACATAAAAATTTGGTAAAATCTATAATTATATAAACTTATTAAGTAGGACTTGTTGGGATACAACTACAGAGATGGTAGACAAAGCAAGGTGTGTTTAGACAAAATAAGCCAACAGAAACGGTTTGTTAGTTCTCAGGCAACTGTATTGTCAGAAAAAAATACGTTTTCGGCAGTCGCTGGTACACTGTAGGCGGACTTTGTCGTCACTTACAAAACACACAACAAACTTCACATCAAACTAAGATAAGTTGAAAGTTAGAAATTCATTTTCCATCAACATCAAAATCACTCTATATATACCACATACCAGCGGTTGACAGGACATGCTGTTAAGTATAATGTAATTTAAAAGAACATGCTTTCTTTACAGTATAGTGTATTTTTTGTTGTCATAACTATAACTCGTGTGTATATGATTTAGCATCAACTCAAAACACCAAGTTCACGAAAATAAACGTAACTTAATTACTTTTAGTGTATAGAATATGGCTCAGGAACGTTGGCCATTAAATCTCTGTCTCTTACTTTAACTTTATTCGATACACCACACAACACAACACAACACAAAACAACACAACATATCAGAAGACGTAATTTAGAAACAAAGCCCTTACAAAGCACACAACGTCACAGTTATATTTGAAAAGAACTTAACATCAATGGGTGTTAAGATATCACTACTGTTTTTTCTCAAATGTCGATTTCGTTCCGTCGTTTTTTGTGGAATCCGTTGTTTTCAAAGGTACCCAGTTGCACCCTCTACGTACAGGCTTCTTCTGAACTCTTTTTTCCTGATCAGGCTTTCCTGCCGATAGCGATCCACTCGACTTTACCGGAGTACAGCTGCGTGTCAGACCAGGGCCCAAACTTCAGCTTGAAGCCGGACCGAGTTTCAGACGATGTCTCCACCTTCAACCTGTTTTGATCAAGAAGAACAACAACAATGAACAGTAACAAATTTACCTCCTAATTTCTTTTCAGCTAACTTACCACAGTCAAACAGATTTTATTGAGAGAATGGCGGAAAAAAAGTCCTCAATTTTATGTAAACATATTTTTGATAGTTACCTATAAGTAAGCTTCCAATGATAAATTCATTCAAATGAATTACATATCGAAAACATGGAAATTCTCATTTTCGACTGCTTTGAAAGAATAAGCCAAAAATTAGTATCGTAGATTTAGAAACTTATTATAGACTAGCAACGTTTCGTTTGTATCACAGTACATATATGCCTTATATTTCATTTTATGTTCGTCATGAATTGTTGTCAACTTGTAATTAGCTTAGGGAAATTAGTTTGCAATAAACGAATTATATTACTTATCTTAAAGCAAATGGTCATTTCGTATGGTGACGTAAAGCCGGCGACCCCGTGTATGAGGGAGCTTCAGGTATTAGCCTCAAGCGTCAAATCTTTGCACGTAAAAGAAGCCAACACACTTATCAAGAAGAGTTGGGGTACTTGGCCAAAACGCGAGCCGTAGCGAAGCCGCATTGCACTACCACTAGCTACTTGAAAAAGCACCATGCTTCACCTCAAACGAGGATGCCTTGAAATGAAACGAAAAGCAAACGGGAGTTTGCCACTGACCTATTCACGTTGTCTTTGTTGATGTCCCATTTGGTTATGGTGGCGTAGATGACAGGGGTAGTCTGGAAAGAACGGCTGAAACGGATGTTCCTCGACTGCTCCCCTCGATACGGATTAATAGACCGTGAAAACCAGCTAGTGGACCAGCGCTCGTTGAGCACCAGACTGCCTGTTTCGTCTGCAAAACAACCATAGTATCAAACATAGTAATTGTCTGCAAAGCAAACAAAGTATCAAACATCATCATCGTCTGCAAAACAGACATAGTATCATCGTCTAAAAACAAACAGAATATCAAACGTTGGACATCTCAACATGGTTTGATTTAGTTCTCTTTTGAAAGATCTCCTCTAAAACTGAAAAAAAACGATAAAATTCCATAGGAACAAAGAGTGTAAATTCGGCTTCAATAGCAAGCAATTAACAATGAAAATAAGCCTTGTTTTCAAGGTAGGAAATTTGCTTAGATTTGTTTAGATAATTAAAACAACCCAAATAGAGGTGCCTTTAAACATATCACAATGAAAAGATTATTCAGTGTTTACAACGAGCAAAATATAGGCTAATGAATTATGGAAAACAATATGAAACAGGGACTGGTTGACACTTACAGTCAGTGACGCTGGAACTTGGCTGTCGGAGTTCTTGTTCGATGTCATAGATGCTTCTGGTCAGGGTGGTGGTAGTGCTTCTGACCCCCGCGACATTCTGCCCCAAGGTATTCACTGAATCCGTCAGTCCGCTCGTACCTGTCTGACTGCTTTCCACTACCTCCATCGCGTTCTCGTGGTTAGAAAGCTGAGTCGTGACGGTGTCAAAGTCAGCTTGGACGGTTTCGAGCGTGCTCTCAGAAGACGTTCCGATCGCCAGAGCTGTGGCCTTCAAGTTGTCCACCGAAGTTCCCATGGCGCTGAGTTGGTTGGTCAACACTTGGATGCCTCCTCCCGTCACAGACTCTTGTGTTTGATCTTGTAATTCTGAAATCGCGTCTGTCCGTTGCTGGAGAGTCGTCTGTTGTGTCTGAAGTGGCACGCGGTAGTTTGTGTCTACCCTCTGTACCGACGAGGAAAGGGCGCTAATCCCTTCAGTGTTGGCAGCAACTCGTGTGCTCAGACTGGCAACGTTATCAGATACGGCAGATGCTCCGTTTACGCTCTGGGTTACCGCCAGCAGGTCCGGCAGTGTTTGCTGCAGAGACACCTCTTTTCCATCGCGAGCTGTCTCCATCTCGTCAAATCTTGCATCGAACGCAGTCGTCGAATCAGCGAACTGCTGTTGCAAGGCAGTGAGTGCCGTTTGGGTGTCTTCAACGTCTTGAATCGATTGCTCCACGTTGGCAACGTTTTCCGAAATGGCAGACGGGCTTGGGTACTGGTCAAATTGCTGTTCAGCGCCTTCCACATTTGCTGAGAGGCCGGCGACTATATCCTGCAGAGCAGAGACAATATCTGAACGGCTAGACTCGGCAGAGGACATTTGCGTTTCCATTGACTGCATACGCACATCTTCAGTTGACACTTGTTCCTGGTAGGCGTCGCCAAACGACTCTATCTGTTCGTCAAAGGTATCCAGTGTCTGGCTGAACGCTTGGAGTGCAGCATCCTCTGTCTGAATGGACTGCTGTTGGCTGACTTGCTGCTGTTGGATCGACTCCTGCAGGTGTTGATTTTGTTCAACTTTAGCGGTCAGTCCAGTCATGATGCTTGCATGTAGGCTTTGCACGGTAGCCTCCATCTCGGTCACTGAGTCAGCGATGCCTGTATCTGCTGCCAAAGTGTCAAGTGTAGCCTCAACATCATCTAAACCGAGGCTTTTGGCATTGCTTTGCTGCTCATGGTTATCACTGAGATCTGCGATTTGTTGCCCAAGAGATTGCCGTTGTTGTTCATTGTCGTTAAAGCGAGATTGTTGATCTTGAAGCTGTGTGTTGATGTTTGAAGCTTGAATTTGTATCTGCCCTTTCCTGGTCTGTAGCTCCATGACTGTCCCTTGAACGGTCGCCAACAGCTGCTGAATCTGACCAAACTGCTGCACATGAGTTTCAAACGAGTTTCGGACGTTGGTGAGCTGCCCTTCTTCTCCGGTAAGCGTGGCCTCGTGTGCCTCCAGTTGCAAACGTTGCTCTGACAGTTGCACAGCGAGGTCGGCAACGTCTTCGGTCATTGACTGGACTCTGCTTTGTAGCGCTGCTACGCGGTTGTCTAATGCCTGATCTTTCGCCCTCACGGCAGCAACTTGAGAGTTGACCGTTTGCTTGAGTCCTTGTATCTCCGTCCTTTTTCTTTCTCTCGCTCGTTCGTAGTCCTGAAGTTCCTGTCTGAAGGCTTGTCGAACTTGACCCTGCCGGTATGCTTCTTGGCTCAATGACTCCGTGTACGTCTGCTTATTAGCTTCAATTTCCTGGTCAATCTGTGCAGTACTTTCCTCAAAGGCGGTAGCATGCGATTGGATCCTCTCCTCAGACGTGCGAAGCTCGTCATCCATGTACTCCTCTACGTGGTCCAGGTTCTCTCTCTCTTGACTCACGCTTCTGTTTAGGTTGCCAAGGGTCCCCGCCAGCATACTCAACTGAGGCTCCATGAGTCCCATGCCTCCCCGCATTGATTTGATAGTTTCACCATGTTCTGAGACTAGGCCATCAATGGTCTGTGACCGGTCACACACAAAAAACACTGAATGAGTAAACATGCAACGGGAGAAAACTATGACTAGTAGAAGACATGGAAATATAAGCCATCAGATGGCTACATCATGTCGAAATATGGATGATAACAAAAGGCGTATAAAGACAACCAAAGCAATATGTTAGTGCCCAAAAAAATGGAAATGAAATAAGGCTGAAATCTTTAAGGTAGTGACATTTACTAACTTTGTTCAGCAATTTTGCGAGGTAACTTCATACTTTGAGCATTTTAAAACTACGCAAAAACGTCCTGTACGATGATCCTTTTAGTTTTGCGAGCCTATACAAATCCCCGGCGACAATTTTCAGTTAGTTCTCACATCACAACGACCTCTTAACTTTTGCATCATGGACGTCGCTATACATATTGTGATAGTGCTGTTTGAACTACATGTAATCATATATAGAAATGAGGAAATAAAAAGACTTTCAAAATTCAAAGTTTTGGGGCCTAATATTGCTTGTATTTCTTTTAAATTCTAACCAAGAAATAACCAATTAGGAAGACAAACTAGGACGAGAGTATAGATATTAACAAACTACAGAAAGGGCAGCTTAGAAATACTTTAAGAGAAGAGTTCTATAAGAGGGGTCTTCCAAGACCAAGAGCACTGGGAGAAACAATTCCGTCGACTTACAGGCCTGCCTGTAGGGGATTAATTAAAGATCATGGAAAATAGGGAATCTTGTCATAAGAGTAGTTTCGAGAGCAACAATACAAAGAGTCGACATCAAACATTGCCCGTTCTAGCTAACTGTTTTTAGTAAGTATAGTTATTGCACGCAAAGCGCAGTGTGAACGTTTGTCTGATCTTTTGATCATCAGCCATTGGATTTTCCTGCAGGAAGGCAATGTTAACTGGTCATAAAAGATTCTCAGTATCATTTGATACATTAGTGGTAAGATAGGCCTCTGTTTTATGTACCTTTAGTGTTCCCCATGCACGGTCCATAGTCCTGGCTTGGCTCTCAAGATACTTGATTATATGATCCGTCCTTTTGAAGCCTCCTGAAATAATACAGGGTGAATTTGCCATAGATGTTTTACATCTTTCTTTATAAAGCAGACATTTTTGCCATAGGTCAATCACAAGAAGGGTAGGTTACATATCACAATATATACCATAGTCAGAAGCAGCCATCGGAACATTCATATATAACAGCTACTTTATAATATTCTAACATAATTGTAAACATGATAACATTGCAGTGTTTGAATGTCAAATTCTTAAAACTAGCACAAAAGGCAAAGAAAGCAAACAGGCAAACCTCCCAGGACTGCTAGATCTTTTTTGACGAGAACTGCTTTGTAGCTTGCGACTTCTGGTCCAGTACAGACGGCCAGAACCACGAGGAAACAGGCTGACAGCAACATGGTGTGTTATCTGGGGGACGGGTCGTCGCTCTTCTGCTTCTCACTCCAAAACACTCACTTTAGTAACCTTCGTTTTTAATTAAACGCATTCCTTACACCCCAGGATGTAGCTAATCAGCACGAGATCTAATGTAATTTAGCGTTTTGGTCACGGCTCATCTTTTTCATTTACCTCGTGGTGTCAAGGCCACGAGAAGGTCGAACCTCATCAAGATGTTCCTTTAACTCAATTAGAGTTGTGCGTAACCACATGATACCACGCGTTGTTTTCAATGAACAGGACGTCCCCAACCAAGATAATTGAATCTAAACCTCTCCCCTGGACCGATCTTAATTTACAAGCCAAAGCTGCCTTTGTCACAGTGTTGAACAGATTTGTCTAGCCTTGATTACTTGGCTGATTCGACTGTTGCTTGTTTAAGATGGGTATCAATGGCTGTTTACCAAAACATGCGTTACGTTTCAATGAATATGGTGGTCAGTTACCAGTATATGAAGTGACATGTGCAACACCTGTCACGCTCGTGAAAAGATACTATAAACAAGAGATTTGGAGGTTGGAAAGGTGGTTTCGTGGTTAGGGTATTTGGCATAGAATATGATGCTTCTGGGTTTGGATCCATATCAATGAAAAGGCCGTAATGTTGTGTCCTTGGGAAAGGCACGTTTTGTGAGAACCAGTGTCTTGATTTGGTTATGGCCGTCCTCTATGACGGGACGTCAAGAAGTCCAGTGTTGGAAGAAGCCACGGGTTAAATATGTTAATTAACCCTACCTTACCTTACCTTAGCACCTTAGTTCATCCCGTGCCTTTGAGGCACATCGGGCCTTCTTTTCAACCTGTCGTGGTGTTGTGCTTCCCTCTTTGCCCTGTAACAGGAGCTTCAGTGGCTTCAAGGTCCTTCTCTACGTTTGCTTTTCATGTCAGTCTGGGCCTTCCCCTGCTTCTTTTTCCGCTGAGCGGCTTCCAGTCAAGAATCTTCTTTGCTGTTCTGTTCTCATTCATTCTCAGGACATGTCCTAGCCATCTTAGTCTCATTTCTCTTATCATGTCTGCCACTTCTTTCTGGTTTATTCTGCTGTAGACTTCTTCGTTGGTTATTCTGTCCCTGTATGAGATGCCCAGTATTTTTCTAAGACGTCTTTATATATTTATACTTATTTTGTTCTGTAGACTTAGTATTCTAGTCTTCGGCACTTTTTGTATTTTCCCAAAGGCTGAGCTGGCCTTCCCAATTCTTGTCATAATGTCATTGCGGCACCCGCCTATCCACAGTTAGAAGAGTAGTAGTCCATGCTCAAGTGGGTTGATCAAACCTTACAGTCTTGACGAGGTGACGGTCACCTGTTATGTCAACTATTTTACAAACGTGGTGCTGTAAATATCAACAAATCGATAATGATCATAACAAATGAATGAATGAATAATTAGGATTTTTGAGATTAAAATCGATATATCCATCACCCCCATTTTGCTGCTATCCCGTTGGGGCATTAAATTTCACGGAGCGCTCAACGAATTTCAAAGATAAAAACGAATCCTTCTACGCTTTGTGTGTTTTGTTGCTTTTTCAGTTATACTTGTACATCTTGCATGGTATTCCAATTATGAATTCAAATTCAATGTAGGTCACAGCAAGTGGAATAGGGGCCTAAAGTGGCATACATTCTGACAAAATGGCGTCGGGTAGCGTAACAGTTAGATCGTTGGACTCAGAACCAATAGGTTCGGGCTTCGATACTCGCCATGCCCCGACGTTGTGTCCTTGGAAAAGGCACTTAACACGATATTCATACAATGACAGTGGAGTGACGCCCACCGAGCCTCTTCGGCTAATGTATCAAACTTGTGCCAAAAAACACACTGCGGATTTGGTGCGCCAATGTGCCAACATTTGCTACCAAGAGCCGTTAAGTATTTATTTGCCATGTATAAATAAACTAAACTAATTATTAACAAGACTAAACGTTTCGTCCAACACTTAAAGAGAAATTGGGACTTACCCCAAATTTTCGGTTGACAAAAATAAACTAAACTAAACTAAGTTTTATTCATTCTAAAAACTTGGCGATATTCTATACTGGTTGCCAGTCTATCGTGAATCTGATTCCGGTAAATACAATCGGATCCCGACAGCGTGCAAGTGGTGCCCGGCTGCCGGTAAAACTGGCTAATGCACCCGCCGAGACCCAGTCAAACACCCGATAGACTAGTTATCGGGTTATAGCGTTTTATGAATCTATATGATTAATTTCTTTAAGTCTAGCCCTTACAGTTACACCCAATCTTCACTCCTGATTGTATTCTCATATTGAATCCCATATAGATGTATGTACGTTTAATCCTGAATTATTTTGTTGGTATCAAACCACACATACTAACTCTTGATAAAAACTAGCGTAATTAGATAGAATAGTGATACAAACAGAAACGGTTTGAAAGTTCTCAAACAACTGTATTGTACAAAAGAAAACTCGGTCGTCGGCAGTTACTACTACAGTAGAGTAAGCCAACATTGTCGTGGAACACAAAAATACACAAGATAGTTTGAGTTAAACACAAAAATACACAAGATACTTTGCATCAAACTAAAATCGGTCACTTGAAATTTAGAGTCATTATCCAACCATGTTGAAAATACTACGTTCCAATAGTTTTCATAGTGTCACGTTCCATAAAGTATGATATATTGTGTAAAAGAGCATGTTTCTTTGATATTATAGTAACTGTGCTGTTGTGATAAGGCATGCAGTTATACAAATATGCAACGATGATATTCGGTTGCGATTTAGAATATCTAGTGCCCATTTAGTGTCTTTCATAATTTACAGTGACCGTCATTTCATATTACAGGAAAGTACCATGTAAAACCGTCAAATACACCGTAGCTGATGTCAATATATTAGATTCAATGTCAAACATGCTCGGTCGATATTTGAGAAAAATGGAATTGATTATCAGATGAAAGATTTCATTGCTTTTGAAATTCATATTCCCACGAAGAGTAGCAATAAACGCAGTGTTGCAAAGTTCATAGTTCTTTTGATGATCGTAACAGAACGTAGCACTGCGATTCTACACAGTAGAAGTATATCATAATGTTAAAATATTCTCAGTTCCATAGCATCACAGCACAACATTTATTATGTAAACAGACAAAACACCGAAATACAACACATCTAGCAAACTCTTAGTGTGTTCCCATATTGGGGGTAACGTATTTCAGACATATGCAAGGAAATACATTTTACCAAGTAAAGATTTCGAAAGAAAACGTACAAAATCTCAAACATCAAAACACAGCAACACTCCTGGTAAGATCCCCTTCCTAAAGTAGCCCTTTGGCGCCAGATTTTCATTGATCACAGGGCTCGGCAGCAGGAAGAAGGTTAAGTTTTCTCAACAAACTCGTTTTAATACATCTTCTGTTCACGTCGATGAAGGTTAGACCGGGTAATACGATACGCAAGAAAACAGTTTCTCAATCAACTGGATATGATTTTGGAAACGGTCAGACGTTTCAGTTAGCATCCACTACCTTAGGTCAGTGACTGGACAATATTTGTATATCACCAGGTTTTAAAACTTAAAACTATGAATTGATTTGTTAGCATCAACCTTATATTGACTTTATCTTATTTTTTTTCCTATAGGACTACATGAAAATTTTCGTCACCTAATCACATATCAATTCAAAGTGATTGGTTAATAACCTGGTGGTCTACTAAAAATCTCCTCAATTTTTTTAACAAAAGGCAGTGGATACTAACTTTATCTCAAACGTCTGGCCGTTTTGAAAATATCTCCAGTTGTTGCTTGTCAATGAGTAACTGTTTTTGTATGCACCTTCTGTTTACTACTAGGTTTCACCACAGGCAATCCACGAGCCTTTCAAGCCGTATGAGTAAGTGTTTGACCATGTACGAAGAGTTAATGTGAATCTATCCTTGTTTGCACTGCTCGCGAATATCTCCACCCTGAAAGACAAGCAACAGTTTCAAAATATAGACACTCAAGCAAAAACTCACTGAAAACAAAGGTCAAGTTCGATGATCGGCCCTCGTTGGTTTTCTAGAGTACTACAGCAGACCTTACGGTTTCGATATCTGGTCTTTTGGACATGCTTGGTCGTGATTTTTAAGTGGTAGATAGCTGAAGTGCTGTTGGGTTTAGGCCGCCTGGCGGCATTTTCGAACTGCAGTGGCCGCTGTTGTTTCCGACTTTGAAATGGAATAGGGTTGACGGATCGTCGTGAGTTGTGTTATGTAGATAGCTTGTTACCGACATAAAAATGGAGGTATACTTTTTGCATATTTTTTTAATGAAATGTCAACATGGTATTCGGCCAAAAGAAAGGAATAAGCACATACACATACAGTACATGTAATTTGGATAGAGAAGACTGTAATTTGAAATAGATTATGCTAGTTACAGCCATATTTGCACCTTCAATCATAGACAAGATAAAGTAATAAATCTTTACATTTCACGGTGGAAGGTGGTATGAGATCTCTGAACTCTTGTTGTATGTGTTTCGAACCCATTTCTAAAAGCAATATTAAAGGCATTGCTAAATGGGAACGAAGCATGATAAGGCAGAGCTAATTCCATATGCTTTTAGATATCTATTCAACATAGATATCAAATTACAAAGACGTACCTGTTGTTTGTGTTAGAAGCGGTGTCGACAAAGGTGATGGACGGTACGATTGCTGGAGTGGATTTGAATGCAGTGGTGAAGTAGAACATAAAGGAATAGCTGACTCCTGACCCATAACGAGTAGAGGCTATATCCCCTTTTTCACCTGAAAAATAAAACAATCAAAAATGATCAAGATCGTTCTACGATGATATCATACATGGAGTGTTGAATAAAATGTTCCATTGTTGGTGTAGGAGGCTGAAGTTTCACACGCACACACACACACACACACACACACACACACACACCTACACACACACACACACACACATGCTATCTCTATATCCTATCAGATTTAGAGTATAAGAAACGTTGCCTTGTCTTGATTTTTCAGCTAGGTTTTACTGCTGGCAGAAAACAATGCGGTCCCAAACGTAAAGCATTGTCACATGCATAGACATTGTTAATGAACAATAATGACTTATTACTTACAGACGACACACTTCTTGTTTGAAATGGAGGTCTCTGCGTTGCTGACCCTTGTTGACAGTTGACTGGTTGTGGTAGAGAGTCCGGTGACTTGGCTCTGTAGAGCGCTAACCGTTGTGGGCAGGGAGGCATCCACTGCGTTGCTTTCCAGCGTGTTCAGTGTCCTTTCGTGCTCTTGGACCGTAGTGGTTATGTCGTCGACATCTTCGCGTAGTTGTGTTTGGAAGGTGGTGGAACTTGAACGCATGGTGTCCACCTCCGTCTCCAAGTTGTCGACTGATTCCCCCAGTTCTGTAAGTTCTGCACGAACGGCGCTCATGTCTTCTGTAGAGGCCACGTTTTCCAACTGTGACAGCACGACCTGGTATCCAGTCTCTAGGCCAACGACTACCGACTCCAACTCTTCCGTTTGCGCAGACAGAGTCTGGTAGTTGGCGTCGAGCACTTCAAGATTTGACTGTGCGCTGCTGAGAGTTTGCGTGTTCGTTTGAGCCTGTGCGCTGAGCTGGGTGACCTGACTGGACAGACCACTCACAGAGCTGGCGGTTTCTTCAAGCTGGTCGATCCCGGACTGAACCGCCCCTATAGAGTTGCTGATGGTAGCAAGATTCCCCTCAAATGTTGTGAAACGTTCATTTGAGGAATCCTCGAAGTCTGATATCTGCTGTTGTAGGGTCTGCGGATTTGTCTCGTCCAGTGCCACCTCCACGGCTTGGATGCGCTGGCGGTAGCCGTTGAGAGTCTGCTGCGTGGTTTGTACCTCTTCGCTGTACGAGTTCCCCAGGTTGTTCACCTCCGACAGGCTTGATTGCAGTCCTGCCACTGTTTCCTGCAAAGCTGTCACACTGACCGAAACGTCCCCACCTCCCCCACCTCCACCTCCACTGGCTATTTCAGACTCTATGGTCTGCATACGCTCCTCCGTTCGTTCCCCTTGCTCTTGAACCTCTTCCTGCAGGTTTTCGTAGGATTGCTGCAGTCCCTCCTGCTGCTGCACTGCCTGTTCGAGTGAGGTTCCAATGGTCTGGATGTCTGCAGCTTGACTGTTAATGGTTTCTTGCAGTGACTCGAGCGAAGCCTGCTGTTCATCAACTCGTAGATCTACCGTGTCGAGGTTGCCGTTCAGAGTTTGGACTGTAGACTCGATAGTAGCGATTCTTTCTTGAGCACTCACTCCGCTTGCCTCCATAGTGGTTATCCTCGTTTCGGCTTCAGTCAGACGTCCCGTCAGGGTTGCGTCGCTTTGATCGAAGGTGCTCTCTAAATCTACCAACGACGCCTGCATCGTTCCCAGCTGTGCTTCTTGTTCACCGAGACTGACCTCTTGAGCCTCAAGCCTCCCGGTTGCCACTGCTCCTTGGTCTTGTAATTCCTGTGTGTCGGCTTGGAGGGTTACAACGTCACTTTGTAGCGTCTGCAGGCCGCCTTGGACGGAACCTTGCTCTTGCTGTTGTGTCTGAAGGCGGTTGTCTAAGGTGCCAATCTGCTGTGTCGTGTGTTGAACAGACTGTTGGATTGACTGCATTTCTGCCTGATGGTCTGTCGTCTGTTGACGCAGGAGTTGGATCTCTTCCTGTAGACTGACGACGCTGGAGTCTAGTGCTGTCACACGATCCTCTTGAGAAGTATCATCAAGCGCACCCCTCGCCTCCGAGAGAACCGACTGTAGCTGTTCCTCCGCGGCCTCCTCTCGCTCTACGCTAGCATTCTTCAGGGCTTCGAACTCTTGACGGAGGACGTTTTGCGCTTCGATCTGCTCCAGCTTTTGGCTCTCGAGTGTTTGAGTGAAATGTTGATGTAGATCGTGCTGCTCGTGTTCGTATTCATCCATCATCTCGCGAAGGTGATCTTGCAGAGCTTGGACGCGGTCCTTCAACTCGTCGATACTGCCCTGAGAATCTGATTCCAGAGTAGACAGTTTGGCCTTGAGCAGAGCCAGAGTGGTATTCAACGTGTCAAAATCGCCTTGAAGAGTTGAAACCCCGTCTTCTGTGCCTTGGAGAGCGGTTTCGAGTACGTTCAGATCGTCTGTCACGGCTTTAATTCTCCCATCAGTCTCCTACGAGGGAATAAGAAAAAGTGGTCCACTTATTTGTTACCTGCGATTCACATGATAAATTCCTTTGTATATCAAACACATGTCAAAGGGGTTAAGTATTCAAACGCATTTTACCAATTTTACGGAATTCGCTGGTGTTTCACGTAATGCATACAAATTTCATGTGATCCACTACTAACAAACATACCAACCTTAATGAATTCATACGAGTTTAACGGAATGCCTACAAATTGTACGGAATTCACACGATCCACTGCAAAAAAACACACAAATTGTACGAAATCCATGCGAGTTTTACGGATTACATACACATTTTACGGAGTTTTGTCAATAGTATTAATAAGAGTCGTATGTTTTCCGCACAATTCGTATAGATACCGTACAATTCGTGTTTTTTTGCAGTGTGAATTCCGTACAATTTGCATGCATTCCGTAAAACTCGTATAAAATTCATTTAGATCGGTATGTTTGTTAGTAGTGGATCGCATGAAATTTGCATACATTCTGTACAACAAGAATGAATTCCGTAAAATTTGTATGAAAACCTAGGCACCCTTGTTCACGTTATGTTAGAATCCAGGATTGAATCCAGTATGACTATATCACTGACTTGCGTGCATACGGAATCTAAGTGTATACGTGAGGGTTGACATTGCAATCTGCTGGGAGAACTCGCGATCCGAGTGTCGACAAAGATCCCGATGAGCATATTAGCCAGTGCAGTCGGTGATTCTACCGGCAGAGATCCCGATATAAGTCAAAAACGTCTTAACTTCATTGTCACTTGACATCACTTGAAATTTGATTTATGATTTATAAATGGGAGACCACCCTTGTGCATTCCTGCCATCCTGATAGCGATCCCTGTCAGCAAAGACTCCGATCGCGATCTCTACCGGTATGATACGGGATTCTGCATGATCACAATCTATTGCCTGGTACATGTATATATAAACTGTCTACAATCTTTTAAAAAAGTTTTGGCTAATTAACTATATTTTGAGTTGATGTAAAGCCTAGGGCAGATGGAAAATCGCCTTTTAGGTGATATGTATCCCCCTGGTAAAATCAATGAACAGACAAACAAACAAACACTTGTTTCTCACCTTCAGCCTTGTCAAGGCTTCCCTGTAACTCTTCATTGTGGCAGATAGCGCTGTCACACGAATGGACAACTTGTTAAAGCCATCTGTCGAAACAAACAAAGATAGCTGTAAGCACAACGCGATACTCAACCAAGATATGTGATGTTTGTTCGTTTCATAAAACCAGTAAACCGCTTTTAGGCGTAAACCAGTTTTGTGTAGCAAGCACACGCTGGGTAAGGTTTGATCCACTCACACCTCTTTTCGATAAGTGTGGTAAAACCTATGATGTACTCAAGGTGTGGCTCTCCTCAAACACGGGACCTCCGGGTTTACGTCCTATTCGAGACGACGTCCCTAACCGAAGCTAGGTACTATTTTTCACCGGCGAGTCAAGTGATAAAAGTGTTAAGTGCAAATCATCGGGCCTGCGTAGGATTTGGTCCCAAAACCTTTAGCTTCTAAGTCAACAATCCTAAACACAAAACTACCTTACAGCCTTTCAATATATGAAAACGATGTCGCTGAACAGAAAAACATTGTCAACACAATGGCAGAAGAATATCAACGCGGCGACTGCATTTTTACATCTTAGATATAAAAAAAGTTCATGCAAAATGTTAAAATACTCCTGTGAAATACACTATTGTGCTGTACCGTATGACTATAGCACTTCTCACAGCTTAAGAACATAAAGTATCTGTTGTGACGAGACACTGTCACCAAACGTTAAAACAAATTTCGGGCACTGGCTGATATACACAATGCGTGCTTCTCCAAACATAATTTTGAGTTAGACTTTCTTTTCAGCATGAGTAGTTGGGTTGGTACTTGCCTTGTAGTATTATGACGTCGTCGGCACAATCGCCTGCGGCCTGGGCGTCAGGCCACCTCAGAGAGACTGCCAGCGCTATCCCCAAAGCAACTGTAAACACACCCATCTTCAGACAAGCCCTAACGGCAGAGGGCTAGAGCTGAGACCGTCTTGTGTTAACTCTTCTTCACGGACCCAAAACTTGGGACCACTCGTACACACACACCCATTTATACCTGCTCACAAACCCCAGGAGTCCCTGTAATTAGGGCATTTAAATTCAATTAAAGATGTTGATTACTTGTCATTTCTTTTCAATCATGGACTTAGACAAGCCTCGCACGCAACAGTTGACCTTTTCGAGGTCAGGGTTTCTTTGTGTTGAACTGCGGAATTTCTACAGTCATTTTGACTCTTTGAGGCTTACAAATATGGATGGGAAAGTTTTTGTTGTGTAATTACGTGGCAAGGCCTTGTCAAAGCACGAAGCATGTCTGTGGCAGAATGTCCATGGAACATTCTGGAGTGAGTTCGATGCCCTGGCGGGTAGCAGTGATATACAACATCGGTGAAAGAAGAATGCAGGGCCTTGGAGAGGCCTTGGCTTGTTTACTATGGCACCGCGACCTCGTCAGTATCGTGTAAAAACTTTAAAAGAACACGAATAGAACTCTAAAAGAACATCTCTTAACATCGCAAAGCCCATATATTACAGAAAAAGTGGGATCATTTGTCTTCCACTGTCTCGGAAAAAGAAGTCAAGCCCGATAAGGTAGAATTTAGTGTCAGTAGTTTCAACTTGCAACAAAACCTTACGTTTAAAACCTTACTTATCTACGTGATGACAGCGAGCTTAAAATAATCTGTGTTTGTTTTGCTTAATCGTTTTCAACAGTTTTATGTAGGTATAACATGCGTAAGACTGGACTGTAAGGTTTGATCCTCTCATACCAGGAAGGACCCCTCCTCTTTTTACCTTCGCCGAGAAGGTTATGCATAGGGTAGCGTTTGTGTGTGTGTTTGTAGTGGACCAGCATAACTCGAGAATACCTTGATGGGTCGACTGTCTTAGTATTTGGTATGTTTGTAGGTTTTGATGACACCTGAAAACGATTTGATTTTGGGCCCCCTAGCGGCTTCGTACGGTACTGCAGCGGAACTTCCTGTTTTGATATCTCGTGTTCTGGACATGGTATGGAACTGATTTTTGAGTGGTAGATAGCTCTTTGGACAGAGAGTGAGTGGTGTGGATTTGGCCCCCCTAGCGGCCCCCTTGGAACTGCAGTAGCAGGTTTTTCTCCAGACTTTAAAAGAGAATAACTCAAGAGGGGCTTGTTATAAATGTGGCGGAATCTTTTATTTGCTCGAGTTGTGGCTTTCCTCAAACACGGAACCTCTGGCTTCACGTCCCATCCGAGAGGACATGTAAATCTCCAGCTAGTGGAAACTCTGTCCTCATTTTCAACTGAATAAAAGGAGGAAACAGCTCTACGAAAATTCTTTTGCAAATGCCAAAATATTAGGGATTTGAACCCAGAACCCTTTGTCAACAACGCTAACCCCAAGACCACCATGCCACCGACTATCTCAAATTTGCATTATTTTCCAATTTAAGAGACGTTCTTAAGGCCCCCATTCCACTGGAACGGCGATCTCACGGCGATCTCACGGCGACTTTAAGTTGTCCAGATCGCCGTGATAGAGCCGAACTCCTGGAAAATGTGCTCAAGTGGAATCTCTACGGCGACCATTGCGCGCTCTTAGCGCGACCAAAATGTCAAATGTCAGCAACGTTTTATTGGCGACCAAAGCGCTCTCGGCGCTCTCACGGCGATCTGGCCAAATTGAGGTCTCCGTGAGATCGCCGTGACATCGCCGTCCCAGTGGAATGGGGGTATAAAGGAATAGAACTAGAATTGTTTAATCCACAGGGCTCACATCCGTATTTGTATCTGTATCTTTATAGCCGGTATAACCGCCATTCGGCGTAACACACCAGCAATCCAAGCATCTAAAAGAAAACACGAAAAACTATCAACACGATTCACTTTGAGGTAAATGAGTACACATGATGGCTTTGGGCGTTAAAAGTTTGACTTGAGGAATAGTTAAAGTATCCCAGACGTCCTAATACGACCCATCTCCATTTCTGTAGCCCTTGGACCACATATTTGTGCAGGTCACTACAGCAGGGGGCAGGTCCGCTGGTAGTGATGTGTGTTTAACTTCCATACTCTTTCCCAAATGCTGAGTGCTAAGCAGAGAAAGCAGTATGTACCATTAAAAGTCTTGGGTATGACCCGGCCGGGAATCGAACTCACGACCTGCCGCGCGTGCAAGGCGAAAACTCTTCCCACTAGGCTATTGCACTGTATATCTTCTCGCCAGTTTTTCATTAGAAAATTAATAGTTCTATACACGCCAGATAAACAGAACTGTAAATTATATGTTTTGGCTGTACATTTATTAAGAATCAGTTTAAGTTTCTTATCTGTTAAGACTATTTACAAAATAATTGGTCTGTTCAAAGATAAATTCTTTTTGAATTACGTGTTCTATATCTAGTATTTCTCATTCATATGTTCTCCTTGTTCGTCATATATGAAACTGTTGTTGACGAGGAAAAACTCGGGTGACTGAATCACAGAGCAACAAACGGGTCCTTTCCAACCAAATGGCGTTCGTACGATCCTTGACCTGAACAAATGTGTCTTTTACTGATGAAAAATAACTTCTTTCATCATGACAGCACCATTCAAGGTTACCAGAGAAATGAGGTCTTATTAGATTTTGAGGTGAAATTACTTGTCTGAAAATGAGGTCAAGGAAGATCATGGGGGTATTTTGCTAAAGGAAATGAGGAATGTCTGTCGTTTGAATGGGCATTGAGAAAACCCTAATAGCAACACTATAGAGAGGTAATTACATTTAGAGTAGGCGGAGATGAGAGTCGGTGTTTTCAAGGGCAAATCCTTCGAATCGACCTTGGAGAAAGTAGCCTTGTATTGCGCGCAATGGCCGAGTGTTTTATCAGAAGAATTTTTTCATAACGTTGCATAAACTTTGAAAATAATGAAGAACCAGCGTGTGTGTGTGTGTGTTTGTTTATGTGTGTGTGTGTATGTGCACTTATGTGTGTGTGTGCATGCGTGTCTGTGTTTGTTTATTTGTGTGAGTTTATGTAGGTTTGTGTGCTTGTTAGTGTGTGTGTGTGTGTGTTTGCGATTTTGTGTGTGTGTATGTGCACTAATGTGTGCGTGTGCGTGCGTGTCTGTATAATTGTCAATCTGTGTTTGTTTATTTATGTGAGTTTATGTATTCTTGTGTGCTTGTTGTTTATGTACTAGACAATCTTTCACAGACTAGTTTTGCACGAGGGCATGGAAACTTTTGCACAGGGGTACGGGCACTTTTCACGGGGGTACGGACACTTTTAGATGGGGGTACGGACACTTTTGCACAGGGGTACGGACACTTTTGAATAGGGGTACGAATGCTTTTGCACGGGGTTACGGACCTTTTTCGATGGGGGTACGGACACTTTTGGACGGGGGTACGGACACTTTTGGACGGGGGTACGGACACTTTTGGACGGGGGTACGGACACTTTCGGATGGGCCTACGGACAGTTGATATCTAACGAGAAACGAGTATTCGCAAGTAAAGTAAGGAAAAGAAAATCAAATTCATTACTAACAGAATAGACTTACACAACGGGACTATAGAAAACGTGTGCACTTATGCCCTCTAGCGACACATAGAAGAACAACATTATTCCATAGAAAGTAATATTGACCGATGATGTTGGTCCGACTCGTTTGAATATGCATTATCAAAATGCCTTGCATTTATTTGGAGGAAAAGGATAAGATTTAGGCAAATAACTTCAATGAACAAGGTCTGTTTCGTGCACTATTGAATTTTACACAAATTCTAATATGTCACTTACAAGCATATAATTGATGACGAACTCGTGGAAGTAAAATCACGTATACGTATGTAGAATGAACAAAGAAAGTAATCCACCATGTTTCCGCAACTGGGCATTTGAATTTGCCATGCGTTTTAGTGGAAGATTTAGAACAACTAACTTACAGATTTCTTACCATTTTTAAAGTTTGCTGTGAAGAATTAAACTATGACAACCTCAGAACAACATCAAAAGTAATAACCACTTTTCCCAATTGCTTACACATGCATCATTCCCATTTCTGATAAGAAAACACAGATTTTGAAATATTCTTTAATATTCTAACCTCATATAGTACAGACGATATTGAACAGATACAACAAGAAATATGTCTCGAAAAAATATACGTATACATTTCATATGGCACAAAAATGTATCAATACATCCATATCTCATTTTTACATCTTCTCGGTTGAAAACATCTATTTTTTCATAATTTACAGCGCAAAATACGTTCATATATTCCTAACTATTTTGTAACTAGTGCACGTTGGACATACTCACAACGACAGCTATATGCTATCTGTTTGTTTTAGACGTTTGTAGCAAGGACGTTTCGCTGCTATACATCGCTATTGTCCCAAGCTGTCTCCTATTCCACTAGACGGCGATCGCACTGCGACCTCGCTACGACCTAAACTCGATTTGTGTTATTATTATAATCATTAATACCCTTGACTACCCTTGACTATGAAGTTACTAGTACCCTTGACTTCATAATTTGAATATCATGTAAAATGTAAAAGTATGACTGAAAAGGACAAAGTTTAACATGCAAGGCGGGGAAAGATTCGCTCTCTCAAATCGCTCGGTCGCAGCGGGGTTGTAGCGGGGTCGTAGCGAGGTCGCCGACCTAGTTGAATGGAGATGTTAATCAGGTTTCTGCGGACTTCCTACAATATCACACAATATCATTTAAAGCTAGCGAGATATCCATGATCCGTAGGAACACATTTTTAGTCCGTTACATCCTTGTAGACCTTAATCAAACTCATTACGTATTGGTACATTATCTTGTTTGAAAAATCGTTCAAGTTCCTTTGTAGAAACTGTACTAAGTGAGAAAGTTCTTTCAAGTGTCATTTTGAGTTTGATATTTTGTATGATCGTCAGCGCTATCAAGAATCTAAATATAGAGATGTCAAAAATTCACATGAAAACATCATTATATACAACGTCATGTACAGTTTACAACTTTCTAGACGTCACAAAAACCTTTGATACAGCAAAAAAGTCATTGAATTTATTCAGCTACTACAGAAATATACATTTTTACAGAAAACTCTTAAAAAACCTGGCTGGCTGTATACATTTATCTAATTATTCATCCCTTAATTTTCCTTAGGAGAAATCATTTAGACTTCTAATGATCATATATGAGTTTGTTTGAATACTTTAAAAAGTTAAAGTATGAATATCTTATTCAGTTTTTGGAAATATCTCTTTTTTTCTAGCAAAGACATACTGGAATGTAATCAAATTCGATGCAGTCACACATCACAGTCATACATTCTAAAGCTGAAAACAACAATAAAAACGGCATGATACAATATCACTACACATTTGTAATCTAAACCTTCAGGTGACTAGAACCGTATCACAACAATTCCCAGTTTATCATGAAGTTATTTTCTATTCCAATTTTTTAATAGTGTGGCATATTTGCTGAGAGAAATGATCAACAGATAATGAAACGAGGTAGAAAAGGGCTTGGGGCATCTTAAGCTTCAAAAGCAGATTATTTGTATTTCATTAAAAGCAGTACCTGACAACCCCTATGTTAAGCCCCCCCCCCCTCTCACTGGACCCGCGGCACGCTGGCGGCGTTGGTGCGTCCTGAACTGGATTTGTGTTACCCTTGACTTTATGATGGGAATATCATTCAAAACGTACAAGTATGACCAAAAAGACAATAAAACACATAAAGCTTTTGTCGATGAAATTCGTTGAGTGCTTGATCAATTCGATCGGCCGCATTGACACTGCCAGTGTGCCGCGGTTCCAGTGAGAGGAGGCTTTAGGTGGTACCGTAGATATCTGCGAATTTGGTCCCTTCTTTTGTTGATGTTTTCAATTGTCCTTAAGATTGATTTGCCGGGTTACATACACCCGCCACTTTGAAAAAAATGGTGAGTTTTTTAATTGAATTTTTAATTTTTATTGTATTTCACAAAATGATACAAAACACATAATACAGAGGAAATACAAAGTTCAGGAAAAATATAAACATAAGCAACAAATCCTAACAAATAAGTAACGGTGGATACAGAAATGAGCTACAACGTAAATATAAATATTATCCATATTAAAAGTAATAGCAGCATCATGGTAAGTGAATTTTAGAAAATAAATATCAACCAAAGGATGTTGATATCAAACAGAACTAATGTTGACAAAATCAATGGAAAATCAATATGACAAAATCCATATCAACAAGAAATCAGAAAATAGATATCAAAAAGAACTAATAATGATAAATCAACGGCGAATAAATATGACGAAATCAATATCAACGAAAACAAGGTGTGTTTGAAAGATCTCTGGTGCACCCTCACTTCCAAGTATGCAGAGATTAGATAGAGGATCTCTTTATGCGAATTTTCAGGGTGGCGTTTATATGTGATCTGTCAAAACTGTTTGATAGTAGACGTCTTCTTCTTTTTCTTCTTCTTCTCGAGTCACCACTTCTATCTAGTGGACGTCTAAGATCACACGAAAAAATGTGACCACTATGTTTTCTAGTCATTAGACATTAGAGTAGTCACAAAAACACTTACATACGATTGAAATAGCCCCGTTTAGAGCTCGTTTGTATATTTTTGGTTTCGAAATCTTAATTTTTTTAAAGAGTTATACAATAACTTGCTCTCTGCGGGGCACAGTGTAATATCTCATGGGCTCGATCGCTCTGTGGTGCATGACGGGAGCCTTCAGGACAACCGGAACCCCATAATCCCACACGGGCAGCATCGCACTGGAAGCAGCCTCGATCTGGGCCCTCTGTATTCTTTCCTGTTTCCACTTCCGCTGCACGCAGCAGACAGAGATGGAGAGTATGAGGATGATGACGCCTAGTACGGCTCCGAGGTATA
This sequence comes from Branchiostoma lanceolatum, assembly GCF_035083965.1. Lineage (NCBI taxonomy): Eukaryota > Metazoa > Chordata > Leptocardii > Amphioxiformes > Branchiostomatidae > Branchiostoma > Branchiostoma lanceolatum. The sequence goes on from NC_089739.1 coordinate 4,434,071, forward strand.
GCATCGTGGTCCAGTCGCCCTCCCACCCGATGCGGTTTACCTCACTAGTCTTCCCACCCGCCTTCCCTATGCCGTAGGAGCCGCGGGGAAGGTGATAAGGCCTGGAAAAGAAAATAACGTTGATGAATTTTCAGAACAAAATCAAGAATCCATCAATAGTTTCATCCGGTTGTCACTGAATAAGAAAATGTTTGTTAGTCTGTCATTTCATCAACTTAATCTTATAACTTAATGACGCTTTCTTACGTTTGGTGTGTATATGAACGGCATTCTGACAAACATCGATAAAGGTGACAGAAACAACTATGGGGGGGCAGGTGACTGCTGAGAATGTTTTGATGAATTGAATTAAATTAGATCAAATTGTGATACAACAATTGAACAAATACATGTTTAAAGTTTCCCCTAAGAGTGCCTTCCCTTGGTATCCTTGATGTCAAGCATAACAATCAGAAATTAAAGATAAATGCTTGGCAAAACAATAATAAAAAAGTTTAAATCATTGAAAACCGTTTAACAGTAAAAACTTTCTAAGAATTTTCAAAGTATGAAAATATATCTTTACAACATCAAATACCATATTGATATACTCACTGATCAGGTACATTGTTCAAAATCTGGTGCAGACTCTGCTGGATTGTTTTCGCTAGTTCCTCCTTTTCGGTAGTCATATTGAGACTTCTTCTGTGAACCACGTAGGATCCGTCACTATAGTTCCCACTTGTAATTATCCAGTGCACTTCTGTTGGATCCATGACGAAAATTGTCACTAGGCCTGTAAGTAAAGAAACAAAGGGAATAGACTATGTTCTGTTAATAGGGCCTATTTCGGAGCACCCTATGTATAAGTTCCCTGGGAGTTTGGTGTAATGTATGATTTGATTGTTATTTGTTGACATAGTCTGAATAGTGGTGTTAACGTTTATGAAATCTATGGCATTGTCATACAAACCTATGATTTGCCATTGTATTCACTCTAGCAATATGAATTTGAATACGATTTAAAAAGTATATACCTCTATCTATCTATCTCTCTATCTATCTAATATCTATCTATCTATTTATCTATCTGTCTATCTATCTATCTATCTATCTATCCATCTATCTATCTATCTATCTATCTATCTATCTATCTATCTATCTATCTATCTATCTATCTATCTATCTATCTATCTATCTATCTATCTATCTATTTATCTATCTATCTATCAATCTATCTATCTATCCATTTATCTTTCTATCTATCCATCTATCTATCTATCTATCTATATATCTTTCTAACTATCTATCTATCTATCTGTCTACATATCTATCTATCTATCTATCCATCTATCTGTCTTTCTATCTATCTATATATTTTTTTATTATCTATATCTATCTATATGTATAGAGAGATATATGTATAATGTGTGTTCGTGTGTGTGTGTGTTTGTGTTCCTTTGTGTTATGTCACTTATGTGAGTGTGTTTATCTAAACCTTTTACTTATTTACGTTAGGGGGAATAACTTACCTGCAATCTATGCAATTATTATTAAGTTTGACACGCCTGGTGTCTGTTTCAAATTACAGTTCAGAGCTACAGCGAGATTAGGTCTAGGTTTAACATTTTATCGTATTTGTGCAAGTTTCCTTCGTATCAAGATATTGAATCATATAATGAAGAATTGACGATCTTATAACATTTAGTACAAGGATGAAGCTACATGTATACCCCCCCCCCCCACACACACACCCCGCTTTTAGATACCACACCTATTATAAAGACATCATTCATAAATATGTATTCGGAAAGTATATCTATATTACCCATGATATTCATTTAAGCCATATTTATACTTTGAAAAAGAGAAAACAATTGCGATCTATAATTAGTAAGACTATACCGTTTAATGCAACCATCATTCAGGGTTAACACTGTTTCTTGCTATCCAAATAGGAAGTCCAAGATAATACAAATTGGAACAGAACACAGCCTATATATACAGCTATAGTGTTAAGTGTAATGGAACCGATTCTATATACAACATATAATGAATACTTTATACTTTACATTATACAGTCATAGTGTATCGTATCATATTGTAGATTCCATGCACATCACTGCAACACTTTGTGACATAGATCTTTACTAAATTCAACTTTGGAACATACTAACTTACTGTTAATTGAAAATGTCTGGTTGTGACATAGATAGTCAACATCTAATAGGCACACTGTGTACGCAACATCTGACAACTGTACTCTTAGTTGTGTTTCTGAGTTGAAAACATTCTTGAATATTTAGAAGGCTCCAGTAATAAAATGTTAATAAGGCAAGACGTGTTCACAATGTGTATAGATACATACAAAGTTGGTATATGCTAGGGTAATTCCTTTCATCAATTCTTGGGGTAAAATCATTAAGATCTGAGAAAGGTGTCTTAGAATGTTCATTTTCTTTACAGACACATATTGCTTCCGTTTTGCATTGCTTCTTGAGGCATTGTCATTGCGCCTTTTCCAATCTTATTTACAGTCCATGTGAAAAAGAATAGTGTTACGTGACCTGTGTGACCTTTGACTTTAAGGTCACGTGATGATGAAAAATGGCGGATGCGTTTGAAAGTTTTCTTTCAAGAAGAAACGTCTATAGTCGTGTGTACCAGTCTTGATTCTTTATGTTAAGAGGAATAGTATTTTTTACAATTTTTGATGTATCATGAAAACATACTGGAGAGATGTAAACATCCGCCATCATCAGCTCTTGATGCCCGTTGATAACTGAACGATGATAACACATACAAACGTGTCTGTTTCTCACTACATAGTTATTAATGTAAATAACAATCATAATGGTAATAACTGCTAACATCTCCCTATACTATCACTACTTTTTTGATGTACCAAAAAACTAACGAAGATATTTGGTCAACACAATTTTGTCATTAAAATTTCTCACTATTTGCTATGCTGACACAAAATCTAACTTCATGAAGTATATGCAATGTTTCCTAACTCCACTGCCTATTCTACAACTGAAGAACTTCATTAAATTAATAACGTAATAGGTATCATAATTACTATTCATCCTCTACTACAATCATTTAGACATAATTACATAGTAAGTACAAGAAAAATTATCTTAGACATGCTAAGAAAGAAAGTGACATAAAATTGATATAAAATCGATTCTAAGTGATCCTTAGAATTCTGGGCTTTTGACAACATTACATTACAAGAGCGCCCATTCGATTTGAAGAACATTGATGATATGTCGATACAAGAGATAATTCGTTTCATAAACATCGAATCATATCGATGTAGACACTTAAGGTTGATTTTACAAATATCAAACATGTCAATAGTTATAAGTCACTTAATCACGTTGTTATAATATATATTTCATGCAAATATAACTCTTTTTACAGATATACATGGTACATCATATCATTGAGTCCCACGCAGAAGTAACAATACTTTCAAATCAACATTCTATCTCGCAACTCCATGCTCGGCCATGCATAGTACCCCTCATACCTATTGAATTCATTCCTCGTTGAATAGCATTAAGCCACTATTGCTCTATCTGTCAATACATAAATATCCACAGTAATGTTCACAATATCAGACATTGCTTATCACTATAAACTATAGCCTTTTACCTTTTGTTAACACCTATAACTTATGCATGCCACATCGCTGTAATTAAGAAAGCTAGGTTAGTCGCTTTAAATGAAAGAGGTTGAAACGTGCCTATACATGCAGACGGCTGTGGTAAAACTCGATAGCGAAGGCCCGCAAGGTCCTTCCACCAAATAAACTATACAATAACCTGTTCCCTCGGTGGACAGGCTGGATATCTCCATGGATGGGCATGTCCATTTTTCACCGCGGGTGCTTGGAGAAGAACTGTTTCACGCGGGCCCCATAGGGGCACCATGACTCTGTAAGCAGCTTCTAGCTGAGCACGTCTGATTACCTCTTGCTTTTTACGTTCTTTGAGTAGACAGCAGACGAAGATGGCCAGGATGAGTATCACAGTGCCCAGACCTGCTCCCAAATACATCATGGTGGTCCAGTCGCTCTCCCATCCTAATGTTGTGACGATCCCCGTATTTCCTCCTGCATTTCCAACTTTACTGCCGACCCCTCGAGGAAGAGCTGTTGGTCTGAATTAAAGATAAACAAAAAATAACTGTTATTAAAACACATCATTGACAAAAAATACGCATCAACAATTCTTCAGCAAAGGATATCATCTGATGGAGATGCATTGGAGTACTGTATTGATTCATAGCAGCCTGTTGCGATCGCTCAATTTGGATAGAATATAGAGAAATATGTCGCAGATTTGAGCACGAACGGGTATGTCTTATTTATCAAATTATGTCTTCGTATCTTAAAGATGGTTACGAATACTTACGTGTCTGGCGCTAGGTCCCAAATGTCGAGTGTACTCGACTGGTTGGTCGTCACTAGTTGTTCTTCATATTCGGCCGCCATGTTGAGATGTAAGCTGTTGATTATGTAAGGTGTGTCGGAATCGTTTCCGCCGACGTCACTTCCGCATCCGGTTTGGAACGGGCTGGTTCAGCTTCGATGTTGTTGTCAAGAAGAAAATACCTTCTTCGTGAGTCCAAGGAACAAGGCTACAACGCAATACCAATTCTAGAATCGCATCTTTGCTTATGCTGCACCGACCGTTGCCAACCGTATCATTCTTCTCCTGTGATAAATGATTCTTTAGGTGAGCGGGTTATATTTTCTAATGAAACGCAGAGCCCAGAGGCATTTTACATCACAGCGAGGAGAGCATCTCTGGCTAATTATAAAACCAGGAATGAAGATAAAAGAGACATTGATGAAACGGTTTTCCCTGCAGTAGCTTAAGTAAGTACTTAAGAAGTCAGGTCACATATATCTACCTAGTATGCAGGCCGGTCTATGTACAACTCTATGCAAACACAAGGCAATGTTATACATTTCTGACGCAGCATATTGTTATCAACGTAGACGTGTTTTAGTGTATTAGCATACATAAATACATTATTGTATCCCCTGTTATTCATGAATCAGATTAGTTCCTTAAAATTTTTAGATATTAGCATTAGTAGCTCAACTTTCATTGTACGTAAGTTGCCATATATTGAACCTGTTACAGTTGTCGCGCAATGAAGTTGTTCTTCTGATAAATGCATACCAGCGGGAGCCTTACGCTGATACCTATGAATTTTTTCAAACGTTAGAATGAAAGGATATTAGATAGTTTTTGATGTAACGTCGATGTAAGGAAGGGAAATGCCAGTGTGAAACACTGATAACTAGAAGAAGAATTACGCAAAAAAAAATGACAATGTGTGAATGAAATTTATCTCTGTTTTATTAATTTTTCTCAATTTCTTTCCAAATATACTTTGTGACAAATCTTTTCCAATGTCCAATCATGTCAAATAACATACCGTGTACATATAGCTTCAGATCAGTTGAATTCAATAAGATTATCATAATTATGTGGTCATAAACGTATAACAACATTACGCTCCTTGTTTGTCTTAATGATGTTTTATCGAAAAGTTTTCTATTATCCATTATGAACAAATGAGATATTACCCATAATAGACATCATTTTGTATCATTCTCAATTAAAGTGAATTACAGTCATAATATTGTCTATTTTGCATTTAGCTGAAGCAACATCTACTATGAGCGATCACTTATGCATTATGTTACTAATATTATTGACCGTCTTAACAGTTAACATTGCAAGCATTCTACCATAGCAAAGGCAAACATACCTTAACAGCATCTTTACAAAACGGTACCCACATGCATTATACGTCAACTAATATCAATTCTCTTCAGACCATGTGCTGTAATAGACCATTATTCTACTTGGTATTAACATGTAAAGCAATGCAGTGTACTTCTACGAATTCGTTTCTTAATTAACATTACGGTATTCCTAGAATGGTACAGAGTGGAAGTTAAAGGCAACCAAAGCAATATTAGGGCCCAAAATATGGAAATTTTAAAAATGCTAAAATCTTCATGGTAATGACATTTACTAATGACTAACACTATTTAGCACAATTGCAAAATAACTTCATACTTTGAGCATCTTAAAACCACACAAAAACGTGCCGTACGATGATTCCCTTAGTTTCGCAAGCCTACAAAACCCCTGGCGACAATTTTCAGTGAATTCTCATATCCGAACAACGTCGTAATTTTGCATGATGGACGTCGCTATACCTTGTGTTATTTGAACTAATAATGTATACAAATTACTAATGAATTGACTTTGAAATCCGATTTTCGGGCCCTAATATTGCTTGGGTTTCCTTTAACATTAAAAGCAACCACAATCTCATTTTAATGCGTACGTGACCAACATGTGGAATCATTGATTTCTACGAAATAACGTTCCTTAATAAACCTCATTGTATTCCTAGAATGGTACCGAGTGGAAGTTGATATTCAAAGCAACCAACTATATTCTATCGAATTCTGAAGCATGACCAACAATCGACGGGTACCATCACTATTATATAAGCAGTAGCGAAGACTTATTCATTTACCAGCAAGTGTTACAGTAAACCACATAGACTATCGGACAGCATAGCTGATTTTCGAGAGTCCACAATTATAGGGATAAACACAAATACATAAATAACGTTATGCATAACTAGAGTCCAATAATGTTTAACTAAATGACTATTAAAATCAGTCATAGTTAAACAATGTTGAATGTCTTTAGATTACATGCCACATTACATACTTAAATCAAAATAATTTGTGTGCGAGTTAAATATGAGGCAGGGATCCCAAGATGAGGCCCGGTTGAGTCAAGGTGATTCCTTAGGCTGCGCATTCCGTTCAGAATTCGAAATGTTCGCCATCACCGCGGCTGAGTCTGCATCGGTTTGAGCCTTATTCCACTTCTTCAGCAGCTTCTTCCGTCTGTAGAGCAGACAGCACACAATGAACGCAAGGGCGGTGATAGTAGAGATGAGCCCGATGCCTATGTACAGCATGATTGTCCAGTCCCCTCCCCATCCTAGGGGGGCCAACCCGCCTCCTCCTCCACCGCCTCCCGATGGCTTGCCGAAGGAGATAACACCACGGGCGAGGTAATACGGTCTGCAAAGTGTTGACATCAATATTAATGCTTCAGCACTCAGGGAACGTGCGTTAGATGCACGGTGCAACGTTGGAGATATACACTGATTTTATAAAGCGATGCTTAATCAATTGTAGTGGCTATAAGCGGTTATTTGCAGGTTAATAGCTATGGTATTGCTTTAGGAAATAAGATATTTGGGAACTAACTCTTCGGCTGTAGTGTCGACGATGTCATAGAGATTCCGCTTGAGGGTTTCCAACCGCGTTTCGTTTCTCGTCGCCATCTTGAGAGTGCGTCCATGGATCTTGTGAGCTGCGTCACTTCCGCTTCCGGTCGCATGCGTCCAGTACAGCTTGGACGTTTTCAGGAGGAAAATTGCCACAAGGTCTGTAAGAATTAAGGAAACAGGCTTTGTTCTATCAGTGAAGTGTCATCTTTAAGGTCAAATAACGATCTATATTTAGGAATATTATCGAAATGACGCTGGGGCTTATCATATTTCAATTACGTGAAGTTACAACTATCCTTTCTCTGATGGTATCATTATTTCGAGATATTTCGAGAACAATACCGTTGCTGCTTTTAGGGCATTGCACATCGTCATTTGAAAAACTCTTTATCCGTTTTTATATTCGCAGGACTTAAAACTAACCAATTGCGGAATAACTTAAAATGGTCCTTATCAAACTTTAAATAGACCATCTCTAACACTTAAGCAACATTTGCATATATGACCCACAAACAACCAATTCTATGTTCATATTTGTTTATTCATCTTAGATACTGTTGTGACACAAGTTATATACTTTTGGAGTTGATATACTACGAAAAACAGTTTGATGAGATACAATCCCAATATATACATACAAAGTTACAACAATTACAAATACAAAAACTGCTGTATAGAAGTATATATGTTATGTATCAGACATAAGTTATTTACTCTTTTGTATACTATCTTGGATATCTATACCCTTTAAAATTGTACAAACAGTTCACAACAATTGAATAGATCAACATCGTAGGAAGCCAAAATGGCATATAACCATCAAAAGTACGTTCAAAACGGTCAGAGCTGATAGACATTTTTTCTTAAAACATATTCAGTAGAGTTCACTGAGTGGTTCTTTTGTTTTTTAAATCACAAAGATTCAGTCCCCTTCCACTTTTCAGTTCATGTTACTCACCATAGTGAAGGTAAGTCATATTTACGTAGAATATCTCCAATGTATATTATTATCAGCATTGTTAAAACAGCGCAATTCACAATTGTTCTTCAAAGTCGTTACTTGAAAAATGTCCTTCCGAAATAGACACCATTATGCGTCTGTTGCTTTTATAGTAAAATAAAAGCTAGATTACGCCAAAACAAAGCGTGCAGTACAAATTACAAAGTCGTTAAATGCAGTATTGTTTGTACGGAATGGAATGTGAAGTGAAAGTCTACCGGTACAACATTTTGCTACAAACGGTTTTCCCGGGGATTTGAAATTCATCAATGGTCACGATCAAAATCACGAGCACGTGCTATTACCTTCTTTCATAATGAAGAATAACATTCAACAGATGTACTGAATGTACCCTGTATAGTATTTCAGGTAGGCAAGACAAGTTACGACTATAGACACTATGTGTCATTGTTGGTTATTATATGATAACTTAACGTACATATTAATTACGACTGTACTCGCACATGAGAACACCCATAAAAAGTTAGCTATACCCTGTAAGGCCCCCATTCCACTAGACGGCGATCGCGCTGCGCTCTCGCTGCAACATAAATCGGATTTCTGTCACCCTTGACTTTATAATTGGAATATCATCCAAAACATATACGTATGATTGAAGAAAAAAAACACACAAAGCGTAAAAATAGTATTTTTTAATTTATGAAATTAGTTAAATTTTAGGTCGCAGAGAGAGCGCAGTGAGAGCGTCGTCCTAGTGGAATGTGACATTGATTTGACGGGAAACTGAATCACATTCACATTACGATGAGGTATGGTGTTGAGCGATAAGCCAATTACGACATGTATTATTATTGCACATTTATCACTGCGCAAATGACAACAAGATTTAAATCAAATTTCGATCAGATTTGACTTTGTATAGTTATATATATTGTTGCGATCCACCTATGTGATACTTTATCTGCTTTTTCTTCGTTTATAGAAAACGTCGTTTATGAATAACAAAGCAATCGATATGATAATGTGCTCCCATCACATTTAGTTACCGTCCGTTTGAAATCAAACAAAATACATTCCGTCTCCATGGAAAATGACATATTGTTCTATATATGAACTATAAAATAAATGATCAAACAATACAAATTGAAAAATTCAAACTGAAAAATAGATCTGCATACCAAATAACTTAACGCCTATTTCTGAATACGAATTGCTTTATATGGTCTTTGCATCGACCATTGGGACTGAAATCATGATAAATATATTTTACTCGAAATCATAATGATTATCTTCATATGTTATTGTGTATGATCCAAAATGAAGTTTTCTTTGCAAAGAAATGGCTATGGCTATGGCTTTACCAGTCGGTTATCGTACCTTTTTCTGACCTCCTCAACTTCTAGAATCAGTTTCATTTGTGTTGACCGTCTTATCAGCTAACAAAAACTTTGGATTTTTTTTTAAAAATTGGATACCTTTGGTTCAAAGTTATTCGAGTGGCAGAAGTATGAACCAACTGATATAAGAGAATTTCATACCGATAACATAGTATATATTTGCCAACTCCTAACAGAAAAAGGTGAAAAGCGATTTAGATAATCAAAGGAGAGAAATGAAGTGATGCAATCAGAGTATGAAGGTGATTTTCTCCTGAAGAAAGCTTGAACTGAAACAGTTTTCACGGTCCTTCGTTCACAAGTCTCTGAGAAACACCCTAGCTGCGTCTTGCAGGGCACGGCAGTCCAGCTCAAGACACAGTTCAGCTCAGAAGCCATCCTTCCTTTTCCTCCTCCTCCTTCCAGGTGTCTTGGAATCAAGCCGGAGGTTTTAGCACCACGGGCACGCCTGGATCCGCTACGGGGATCATGACCCCTGACGCCGCCTCAATCTGTGCCCTCCTCACCCTCTCTTGCTTCTTCCGTTGGTGCAACACGCAACAGACAAAGATGGCCAGAATGAGAATGATGGCGCCGAGACCAATGCCTATGTATAACATGGTTGACCAGTCGCCCTCCCATCCGATTGGGTTAGCCACATTTCCGCCGCCGTTTGGTTTTCCGAAGCCAGCAACACCACGAGGAAGATAGTACGGTCTGGAGAGTACAACAGGTTATATCAGATTCATATGACGAAAATTATTGAAATGTTAGATTTGCTCTATCAATTTTGACCTTGAATGAACTTTACCACTTTTTATGACAGGTTTATGTGAAAGGAAAGATGATGAAAAGAAAATTTGAAATTGAAATTTTAGCATTACATTTTTCAAGATGGTATTATGAAACTCACTGTTCTGGCATGTCATCCACAACGTCATATAGACTTTGTTTTACAGACTCCAGACGGTCATTTCCGGTCGCCATGTTGAGAATGCTTCTGTGAATCTCGTGAGATACGTCACTTCCGGTTCTAAGGGTCCAGTGCACGGTTGGTGGACGAAGGACGAAAATTGCAAGAAGTCCTGGAAAATAATTAAGCAAAGTATACTATTCTCTCTCTTGTTTCCCCTATCGTTTTGTTATTTTCTTTTATATCTTGCTTAGCAAAATTTATTTCAAACCACAATAAGTAAGAATAAAGAAAACTATTTTGAGCCATCAACACGAATGATTGTTATCGAAATCATCAATCCTGTATCCCACTAGCAATTTAGTAATCTGTACGTGTCCTGCTATTACTTTATACATTGCTGTTTTAACACATTGCAGATCGGTTGCTTTCAAACCTCGAATATGTGAGATTACAGAATCTGGTATGATATTGTGATATGGGCTTACTTGCATATATATGATGTAAATACCAAAAAAATATGCGACAGTTAAAATGATGTCTTTGGGCTTTCAAGGACTTTCGCTATTGCAAGAAAGGTGTCACAAGGAATAGGATACAAGCTATCCCTTCTACGACATCGAATTGCAACTTGGACGTGAGAAAATGCCATGTACAAGGATAATGGACAGACTTAGTGGCGTTGCCGGATATTAGTTTGAAACAACCCGTCGTGTCATGGTTGGTTTGTGATCAATATCGTGGCAGTCATTCCAACCGGCCCGGTGGCATTGTTGGCGCACTAGGCCAATACTAATGATTGTCTGCATGATGAATTAAATAAAGCACTGCAACGTAAAATGGTCACAAAGAAATACTTTGGAATATTCAACGTAAGTTAGAGAGAGAGAGAGAGAGAGAGAGAGAGAGAGAGAGAGAGAGAGAGAGAGAGAGGGAGAGAGAGAGAGAGAAAGACACAGAAATACACAGAAAGGCACAGAGAGAGGGGGAGAGACAATCGCAACTATTGAGTGATTTTCTTTAACAGTAAAGAGAGGGAAAGACGGAAATATGTCAAGTCAAAGTCTTTAGTAAATCAAAAAGTGAGGAAGAGAGTGTGAGAGAGATAGTGTGTATTGGATTGCTTTTATTAATCGTAATACTGATCCTTAAAACTTGTCGTTATGCCTCTACTTTTATTCATAGCCCTACCCATGTGCGTCTTGGCATAAACTTCGCCTAAACTAAAGAAGATTAGAATCATTCCGGATTGAGGTCAATGGCTCCAGACATAGCCGCTCAGTCTGGCGATAACGAACCACATATTGTATCCTCCTTATTGCGATTACTGATAGTCCGTGCTTCTTGCGCCAGCCCTGTAATGGCTGCGTACGATAAAATCGAAGCCGTCAGCAGCGTAAAATGCTACATGCTGAAATCACATCGCTTTTTAGGGACTACCTAAACGTTATACTTACATAAAACTATAATCCGATAGTTACCTGTTCCATAGGGCATTCGTTCACTTTAACAGTGTTAGTAACTTACCCAAAGAGCTTTTAAAAGGATAAGCTACTTTCTGCTAAGAGCTTCCTTTTATTAAAGTTTCTGAAAAGCCAGTATGGTATTTGTCCTTGCTCTGACCCGTTTTACTTCAAACGTTTGTGTGTGTATGTTTGAAGTTGATTGGATGAAAAATAATGCATACGTACAAACGAACCAATCACAGCTTTCCGTGATGTATGCTGACCTTCAGCAACGAAAACTCCGAAAGAAGGCAACTCGATGTTTGAAGTTGATTGGATCAAAAATAATGCGTACGTACGCACTAACCAATCACAGGCTTCTGTGATGTATCGTGACCTTCAGCAACAAAGGTGAATTACAACCGTACGTCCCAAAACTCCGTAAGAATACAACTCGATGTTTAAAGTTGATCATGATTGCATCAAAAGTAATGCATACGTACACACTAACCAATCACAGCTTTCCGTGATGTATTTTGACCTTCAGCAACGAAGGTGTATTACAACAGTATGTTCCAAAACTCTGGAAAAATGCAACTCGCTGTTTGAAGTTGACTGGATCAAAAGTAATGCGTACGTACACACTAACCAATCACAGGCTTGCTTGATGTATACGGTGACCTACAGCGACAAGGTGAACCAGAACAGTATGTCCCCCAAACTCCGTAAGAATTCAACTCGATGTTTGATCATGATTGCATCAAAAGTAATGCATACGTACACACTAACCAAACACAGGCTTGTGTGATGTATGCTGACCTTCAGCAACGAAGGTGAATTACAACAGCATGTCCGTAAACTCCTTAAGAGTGCAACTCTATGTTTGACGTTGATTGGATCTAAAGTAATGCGTACGTATACACCAACCAATCACCAAGCTTACTTGATGTATGGTGACCTTCAGCAACGAAGGTGAATTCCAAAAGAATGTTCCAAATCTCTGGAAAAATACAACTAACTGTTGACTGGATCAAAAGTACTGCGTACGCACAAGCTAACCAATCACAGGCTTGCTTGATGTACCTCGACATACAGCGACAAGGTGAACCAGAACAGTATGTCCCCCAAACTCCGTAAGAATTCAACTTGATGTTTGAAGATGATTGGATCAAAAATAATGCGTACGTACACAGGAACAAATCATAGACTTACTTGATGTACGGTGACCTTCATCAACAAGGTGAACCAGAACAGTATGTCCCAAAGAATTCGTGAGAATGCAACTCGATATTTGAAGTTGATTGGATCAAAAATAATGCGTACGTACACTGGAACAAATCATAGGCTTGCTTGATGTACGGTGGCCTTCATCAACAAGGTGAACCAGAACAGTGTGTCCCAAAGAATTCGTTATTTGAAGTTGATTGGATGAAAAGTAATGCGTACGTACACATCAACCAATCACAGGCTTGCGTGACGTACGGTGACCTTCAACAACAAGGTCAACCAGAACAATATGTCCCCCAAACTTCTCAAGACTGCAACTCAACTAGACGGCGTCAAATCCATCTTGGTCATTCAGACATAGAATTCAGACATATTGAGACAGCGGTGTCTGTCATTTACGTAGCGAACTTGGTTAATTGGCGCTCCTGTGGCTTAAGATTCTGCAATTATTCACAAAGACATGTTATCCAGAGAGAAATCGTGCCTGCGGCAGGAATGTGCCGATTACTAACGAGCAGGGGATCTCAGAAGGTCATCGTCATAAATTGTGATCAGAAAACGTCTATTTGAGTTTTTTTTTTTAGCCATTCAGAAACAGAGGTAACAGTCACGAACATTACATCACATCCCATTTCTTTAGCACAAAACGTGTGTTGTGTGTTCGCAGTGCTTTGGTTATAATGGAGTAAAGTGAGTTGAAAGATGGTGTCAACGTAACAGTCGGAGTGACTGGAAGTAGAATTTAGAGGTGATAGAACTGTTTGTCAGATATGACTAGCATTTAGACAATAGTGTCAATAGAAGGTGCTTCTAATTCACAGGAAGGTATTGTTTTCTGTCTGTCTTTGTATTCCTAGCTATGTTTTCAAATGGACCACAGGAAGAGTAGCTGTTGAGCTAATTGTGGATCCTAATAAACTCAAACTCAAGTAATCAATGGACACATGTATAACGTTAATCAAAACCTTACTGTGTTTCTTTTCTTGGTCGGCCATTTTGTATCACAGCTAACATCCCCAAGCGCGGGATCAAATGCAAGTTCTGTGGCAAAAGTGTTTTGTTTAAAAAGATGTCCTCAGATAACCTCGGACCTGCGTTAGGGAATAGACGACACGATCGATGATTCCAACCAGACGGCCACAAGAAGGCAGAGGATTCTCTGACATGTTCCATTTGCAACGGAATCACTACCACGCAGCGGCTGATCCTCAGAACACGCATCTTGGCTTGACCGATATGACCTCAATCTCGACAGCTTTTCTGTTCCGATGGATAGGGAGAGAGTTTGTATTAGGATAAGCCGACTGTATCGGCTCTCTGCTACCCGTGCTGACACACTGTCTCTCATGGGTCAATCCATAAAACATCAAGGCATGGCTTTGGACAGAAAGCCATTGTTACTTTGTTCGTAGTATGTCGATTCAAGTTGTTTTGATGGGCTACCAGCTATGTCGACTCTCTGTACTGACTTTTAGATAGTAACGTTGATTTTGGAATCACTCAAAAAGCCTACACAACAGAACTGCATTTTCAAAGCAACGCCTGTGTAAAAATTGAATCAAAAGATTACCATTCCAAACTGCTGTAGTCACAGGGGAACATATATTCTTGATAACATCATAATTTGTATGTCGTCTGACCGGTATGGAAGTCCTCAGTTAAGGTGAAACACACTTTTCTCTAACCCCATCAACATATGTGGTAGATTTTAGTACAAAAAGAAACAAGGCGGATTAAAGAAAGATCTTAATTTAACTTTCATGGTAAGCAACATAAAGACAACCTAGCCTGACATACAACATCGACCAGAAATGTCAAAACTGCCAGTGTACGAAGATTTTGTTTCGGTCTGTCTGGATGCTTAAATGTGTACTTGTGTGTTCGTAGGTATTTGCAACTGTCAGTAGAGTGGCAGGAAGTCAGTGGGAAGAAGGTGTCATAATCACAGCATGCAATGGTCAGACGTGTGGTAGTGACAGGAAGTAGAGTTCAAAGGTCACGTAGAACTAATTGCTTATCAGACATGACAGGCATTCTATGTCATGGGGTCAGTGGAAGAGGCTACTAAGCAACTCTTCAAGGGGGAGTGTTTTTTTAATGTTTTTGTTTAAGCAGTTGTATATTTTCCATATGCTAGTCACGTACTGGAATGTAAGGCACAACCTTATTCACACAATTGATTTATAACTAAAAAGAACACGCGAGAAATTCTGAATATTTCACCGAGTCATTAGATCTTCGAACTCTTCTTCATACATTTATGATATGATATACAAAATCAACCAGCAATGCTAATAATTCTTCACTTTTCTTCAAAATTACTCTAAAAATCAATATAGCAGCGGGCGCGTCGTAACAGTTACCATATGTATAATGTCACCAACAATAATTTTCATTCAAGTTATGCATTCGCGACGACGGAATTCTGTAATATTCCTTGATAAACCTAAAACGTGTAACGGCAGTTTTAATTTATTTTGTCTACTCTGCTTGACTGGTGCAATTTCTGCGCGGCCAGAAGGTAATGCCGCCCCGCTGGAACCCAAAAGACGTATTACCTTGGCGCCTGACAATCTAGGCGACAAAGAACATTAATCAAGCCCAACAAATGGCTTAGCCAATACATACCCGGCCCAGAAATTCTCGTAACGAGCGCATTCAAACCAGGGTAATGGACGAGAAATTGAGTTATGCTTCAAATGGACGTCGAATTCTGTATGGTATTTCAGCACGAATGGATATGAATGGATGCCTGATTTGTCGATGCGCACTTAGATATTTGCAGCTGACGTTTGTCAAACTGCTCCGAGAGTGCAATTCATTTTCGGAGGGAAGACGTGAAGAATGGGCCGAAAAACATCGATAAGCAGAGTATTATGTGGTATTGATGTGAGTACATAGCGGACGGTGGTCAATTAGTATATTTTTGCAATGGTCGTTCTTTTAGCATTTAACTGTGATTTTCAACGCAAAAATTGCTTTTCGTGCATATATGCACAATAACAAAAAATATCCAACAGTTTAAAACATTGTTTTCTCAAGCTTTGAGAACACATCCAGCTAAAACAAACTTATATCTGACACGGTCCTACATCAAACCAACACTCTTTAATACATTTACAAATGATAATCGATTGCTTACTTAACCCTCAAACACCCGAGTGGGGTCATTTTTTACCCCAGGCGTGGATTTTGACGTGCTATTTGAACATGTTTGATCTGAAAAAAAATTCCTTCCGTGACGTTGTCAGTAGACATCTTTTCTTACCTCTCACAATTTTCTAGGGAGATGGGCACACTACTGTTGACGTTATATAGGAAAGTCTGTGTTGAGTCCGCTGGGGTCATTTTTGACCCCAGCAAAAATAATATGCTGTTTTTGAGACCTGCCCTCTGTAACTCCTGAACTACTTATCGTATGGCCACCACATTTTCAGAGAAAGATGCACCTGTGAATTGGTATTACCATAACAAATTTCATGTCGTAATCTTATGTGATTCTATCCGCCATCTTGGATTTTGACCGATGACGTCATCAAATCAGCATAAAATATCAATGTTGAATCATAAAAGTTGCATTGGATTACATAAGATGATAACAATGTATGAAAATACATTTGGCGTGCCAACAAAGCCTCGAAACGTCATTGTTTGAACTGAAATTAGCAGATTTTGTCAAGTATGCCAGTCAAAAACCCGATGCCATGGCAACACGAAAAACGATGAACTTATTTTATCATTTTTTTATTATTTTTGTTAATGAAATTTTATGAAAAGCCACCAAGTTTGGTGGCTCTCGCGTAAGCCGTTCATTAGTTATGCAGCATGAAATTTCGCGTGGGCCTCAAAAATCCCCTCCCGGTCTAGATAGGAATAGTTCAAGACGTGGTCCTTCTGATCTTTTTGCATAAATTATGATAATGAACGGGAATCATTTATATCTAAAGATGTCAAAACATTCCTCTTACATTGATGAAGCGTCATTTTTGACCCCGCTCAGTCACTTTAGTCGCAAAAATAGGTTCGGGTGTTTGAGGGTTAAGGCTCGCGTTTTGTAGAGACTACAGATTGACCATTGCTTTCATCAATGTATCTGTATCTATATAGCCGGTATAACCGCCATTCGGCGTAATAAAACCAGCTTCGTAGGCACGCGGCACGGCAGCAGCTGGTTTTATTACGCCGAACGACCTGTCACGTCTAACATTCGCATATCTAACTGCATGCATTGTTTAAAGCTGTCTAATGAGGATGCTTCAATGGTACTTGGTTGCAACGAGTTCCGATCGTTCTAGGAAAATACGAATTTTAAATGCTTACAGAACAGACGAAGATGATATCTAGTAGTGAGTTGCAGTACCACACTTTGTTTTATTTGCATATCTAGGGCAGCAATGTTGTCCCTTATTTGTCAATAACAGACTCTATTCCGTAGTTACTGACAAGTTGCCTTATCAGTATTTTTTCTAATCAAGATCTTTTTTTGTCTGTTTAGACAGAAAACGGAATTCTCAATTCTCGATGACCATCAAACCTCCCATTCATTAATTGATTTAAAACACCATCCTAAATCGATTGACATGCCTTCTCTTTTCCTCAATGGACGGTTACAAGATGTGCTTGTTTACTCTAAGGAAGCCTTACTTGACATAATATGTACACGTTAATTTCGCGGTAGAAATCGATAATATTTTGAGTGCGTGCAGAAAATGCGAGCTTCAACCGTTAGTTTATGTCTTTGTTCTCATCGCAAAAATCAGACGCGGATATTGTCTAATACCCTATTTTATGTAGCTTTTGTCACAATGTCTTTAGAATGTTTTTGTGGCAACGAAGCGTCATTGACAAGTTAGTTTATAAGAACCAGGTTGAACAAATCATATGCACGTATTCCTTCTTACTTCAAAGTATTCCTTTGAAGAATTAAAAACACCTAGGCTTTTTAGCTTGTTAAAATATCATACAAACATACCTTGAGCCTTGTGCGCGTCTAAAAAACTTTATACGTTGCTAGCTGAACATTTTCCCCAGAAACTACATTGTAAACTATATATATGCGTGTAGTTAACGCACCATATGCAATATTTGTAGGTGTTGATGCATGTATCTAATAAATGTAAGGTGATGATAGATGGATAGATATTTTAGGGCTTAAAGTCAGACCATAGAATGATATATCTATTTAGTGTTAATCACTGACACTTCATCACCCAGACACCGATGACAAAAACATCTAATTGTAATCTTACCTTTTTTGGCATTTTGCTTCATGGTTCTTTACCAGATAATTTCACATTTGCATTACCTTAGTTATGATTTGTATTACTTTACTATCAAAAAATTTAGTATTTATTAAGTGTCAGTTGCTGACATAACATTGCCCAGATACTAATGATAAAAGACTAAATTATAACCTTACCTTCTTTTTCCAATGGATCTTTACCAGGCAATTTCTCATCTTAACCTTACTTATGTTTTATATTACTTTGGTATCATAACATTAACCATGACAGCCTCAACGAAGGATCTATATGTTGTAGCCAATATATCCCACAAGGCCCAGTATTGTGAGAGAATGTAGACTGAGGAAAGTAGTACTTACTACAGATTGTTCTATCCGGTAGCAGGGCTTGAATTAAGCTGTTGACTTGGTCTTCTCTGTCTTTTGAAGAGGTGCTGGATGTGGGTGCGTCTGGTAAAATCACCACTGTAGCGTTCAGCCTCTGTCCCGGGGATGCGCAGATTCTAATGTTCCTCGCGAAGCTCGTTCTCTCGATATCTACACAAAAAGACACACAGAATTAAACATGAGACGGCCACAAAACAACCTGACAGCCCCAGAGGATGATTTGATGCATTAGAGCGATAAAAGGAAAGAGTCCTCCAAATTCCGACGGCACTTTTCATGCCTTGGAATGAGATCCCGGCAATGTTGCACAGATCTTCGATAGAGTGATGACAAGAAATGCCTGAAGGGCATTGAGTGAACAAAGCGAGTTTTTTTTCTTTTAGAATGAATAATTCAAGATTCCTCTTCGTCTATCTCTTGCATCTCCTGTGACCAGTGAACGCGTTATCTTCGCCATTTAGGCTTTTGTGGGATTCCCAGTGTAACGTTATCTCCGAGGTATTGTTCTCGGTTTGTGTGTTTCTGCTAGTGTGTGTTCGTAGTTTAAAATATTGTGCCAGGATGTGCCAGGAAGATGGTTCAACCAGGGACTGGAAAGATGGGAAGGTTGTCTTGGCCTGGGTCAAGTGTTTTTCCCCCATGGAAAAAAATATCACGAAAGTCACAATAATGAATGAAACAAGAAACTCACTAAAATTCTTAATATTTCACGGAAGCAAGAGATCTTTAATTTCTTATTATAATCATCACTACTGTTCCCGAATGTTATGGTTCATACAATGATGGGAAACATCAGCAAGCATTAGTGTCGATCCTACATCTTACTTTAACGACAGCCAAGAGAGGCTTATCTATGGACACTCTCATATCTTGTGTATCTAAAAACGCCCCGTGTCCGTTTTATCTCAAAAACTGCGAAACAAATTGGAAAGCTTTTAGCTGTAATCTAATCTTTCCTATGTTTGACCCTTTGACAAATATGAACTTACTGATGTGTAAAAACGTATGATACCTACAGAAAATACAACAGTGATACTATGGGTATATTAGTATAACATTTTGATACAACATATTTCATGGGAGGATAACGTAACCGCGCGTGACAAATATATAATAAGATGAAATTACCGTGAGCAGTAATGCAAGCAGTATGCCAAGCAGGATATCATATCCATGGAAGATGTGAGTTTAGTCTATTAATAATTTGTTTTCCTTACGGCGTGATGTCTCCATTTTGGCCATAGCGTCATTTTTCCAATTCAATTCAATTCAATTCAATTCAGAACTCGCTCATTGTAAAAAAAAAAGTAGAAGGCGTAAAAAAGGATTGTTGGCATCATTTCATTCTGAA